>NC_087296.1:8472500-9110000 GCF_015220805.1 Pogoniulus pusillus
TTAAGAGACTTCCCCTTCTCTTTTAACAGCAGCAAGTATTAGTGAGTTCACTTTGTCTCACAGAAGTCAGCATAAGGAAATAAATCTCCATCTACTCTGGCACTGGATTCCTCACCAGCAGCAGCTCCAGGATACCAGGCAGTAAGAAAACAAGTGGAGGAGGATTGTAGGAAGGCACAAGTAGCCTACCACCCTTCTTCAGTGAAGAGTCACCTCCTATAATTTTGCCATCACTTCTTGTTAGCAGAGAGTTCTGATTACACCCAAGTGCTGCTCTATCAAGCGCCTATTTGATCTCCGATTAGCACTTTGTTTCGCTGCTCTCAAGCTTGCTTTCCTCCAGATACTTCTGGACTTCCCTGCAACATCACTGAGACTTCTTGCTTAGCATAACGACTGACAACTAAACTGCACAGAAGTCACCACAGAAAACAATTAAACAAACAGAATGAATGCTTACCATGAAGGATGCTTCAGAGTTCACACTGCCAATGCAACCTCAATTCTAATCTCTACAGAAAGAGAACAGAAAATAGTCTGCTTTGTTGACTTGCAACTGTGGAGCTCAAAGGACTAGTGCTCAGGAATGACCATAGGATCAGTGAATAAACTTCTCCTCTCCAGGCCTTCCACTACATGACCTGTACAGCTGAAAGTTGTGCAAGTATTTGGAGAACATCATGATCATGCTCTTAGGACATCAATTCCAGTTTACCAAAGAGGCTTTCATCCTGAAAATGTGTCCCAGCAGCTCCCAACAATAACGTCTACAGCTTCCAACCCAGCTACCTTGTACTAGAACAGCACAGCTCCATTAGTATGGTGCTCCATCAAGACCAAGAAGCTTGCTGCTCAGGAAGATTAATTAGCCTGGGCAGAACACCACACTAATGTGATTATATTGCTTCTAGTACCTGAGGTACCTCATTCGTCCTTTCTGCATTGTTTTCTGTTCCTTTCCTCTGAAATGAAGAGTTCGTTTTCTGCTGCTTTCTTAATACCTTTTCTTTTTGAGAGAGGAATTAAACTTATTCAAAGTTATATTTCCCAAATTGAAATACATCACATCTTCTGCCTCCATGGCCTGTCTCCACTATTGCCATCCTTTTCTAATTACTTCTTTTCTTCATATCAAGCTGTCACCTTTTCCAAACTGTACTTGCAAGCCTTCCCTAGATATAAGAAATAATGATGTTCAGCTACAAGCAACAGTGACAAGATCAGAGCCAGGAAGAATTTCTGCTTATTTTAGTGGAATAGAGTCACCACTGCTTTCCACTCTCCCTTTCTAACAGATGGGGGAACAGATATCACAGAAAAGTACTTGCTCAAGAAGGGACACCTCTCAAATCTCAAACCAAGACCTTCTCATTCACAGCCTGGGGCTCCTACCAGGACATCAAAACAGAGACAAATGTGAGGCGTACCAGGTACCCAAATCCTGTCCTAAGTCAAGGAAGCATCAGCAAACACCAGTGGAAATGCCTGAAGAACTCAGGTTCTTACAAAAATTTAAGCCTTCTGGTATGCCCAAAAGCAACTGCGCCACTTTTCTTGCTCTTTCCTGAAGCATTTGGCATGAGGAAGACACGTAGGTAAAGTAGGCAGCATTAGGTCAGTCAGTAAACAGCTGTCACAAGCAACTCACAGTGGATTCTCAAGGGGAAGTACTGGGCAAACCCTTGCAGCCAACGGTACTGCCAGACTCAGTTTGAGTTTGCCTGTAAATCTTGATCAGAAGAGACACCAAGGAATATTACAGACCCCCTTAGTTGATCTTTGGCTCATGTGCCTAACAGGCACACCTGTACACAGCAGTTCCTGTGGCTGTAACGTCATGGGACAGTTAACCATGCAGACCTTGAAAGCAACTGTACTGTTCTAACAGAGTGGAAGGCAGTGACAGCAACAAGATCGCCGCTTCTCCAAGTTTCAACAAGTCCTTACTCTCTCGATAAGCTTCTAGCACTTATTTTTCTAGTTAGGTCACACTGTATTAGTTATACTAAATAAGGGTTCAAGAATCTTTATATTACCATTTTTCCAAGTTTCACTACAACAGTATACCATAGAAAAAAAATTACTAACATTTCCATAGCTAAACTGTTAAGAAATGCAATGAAGTCACAGCATTTTATTGGTTTATGATCACAAACCACATTGTGCTGGCTAGACTTCTAAACATCTCAATTTCAAACTTACTACCTTAAATCAATGGAACATCTCTAAGTTCTCTCCCTTCTCAGCTTTATGTCACCATGTCGATGAGATAGAGCTCTTCCAGGACAGAAATGCAGGGACAAACAACTTCAGGTTTTGACAGTTTTTTTTCACTTTAAAGAAGCCTGCTTCCTTCTGTCAGAATATCCACAGAAAGAGTTTCAAATTTTGAGGTCTAGATCATGCAATGCAGATGCAAATTCCAGCCTCCAAAGAGCACAAACCCTGCAAGGTTCTTCATGAGGAAACTCTAGCATGCAATCATCAGGTAGAAAGAAAGAATATTCAAGAGATAATTGTAGCTCCTGTGCAGGTACAGCAAAGTACAAAAATGCATGCTATAAAAAGTTAAAATTTAAAACTATTTCTAAGAAGACTACAGATTAGAATCCCAACTCTACAGTAAGGTATCAATGTGAAAAAGTAAACAAGAGCTTGCAAAGACAGAGAGAAACGCAACATAAAGGCCAACACACATGACAATGTGAAGCAAATTAACACAGAAAAAGAAAGATTGATTTACAGTCAATGACAACAAAAAAAAAAAGGAAGCATTCTTTAGGAAAGAAAAAATCAACCCAGTCCTGGTATTGCAACAACGCAAGAGCAATTAACTAAACAGGTTAAGGTCGCATACCGAATTGAAAGGAAACTCAAAGAAACAACACACAATATTTTGGAATCATACTAAGATACGAAGGAGAAGTAAAGATCTGGAAACTAAGTGCAGTCTTTCTTTCATCTCCTCTACTTAACACAGCCAAAAATGTGGGGGGTTTTGGGAAGAGATTACTGTTTTGTTGGTGGCTCTTGTGTAGACATGGAAGAAATAAAAAAGACTGATGGAATGGGAAGAAGGTAAAAACAAAACTGCTGAGGTATGTGGGTATGTACACATACCTATCGACACACAAACCCAGAAATACATGGACACAAACACATGTGTATCTCTTTGTAAGAAAAGATAACTCGGACCAGTTGGCACAGAACAGAGCCAGCCAAAGCAGCTGTGTATTTAAGCTCCCCTGTGTACTTAAGTTTTCCCTTCTTTCTCCTGCTTATTTACTTGTTGCAGTCTTCTGTACCACACAATCGTGTACAGTAGGTCTGGAACCTGATTACTTCTAAATACTTCTACATGGCAATTCAAGGTAACTGGAAAGAGAGTTTGCTGATATTTCTAATCATTCTGTATTCCCCAGGGAGGCTGTGTGACTAAAACTCAAGACAGCATAGCCTCTGTAGACTTTCAAGATGTGGTCTGTGCTGTGTGCTCCTGAGAGTTTCTCTCTTCAAAACACTTCTGCATTGGTGTTTACTGCTTATGACTGTTGCAGTTTGCTAACACAGTTAAACCGAGGCAAAGACTCCAGAGCACAGAGCACTTCAGATTTGTGAGAGTTTATTATCTGTTGCTCTGTGTGATGTCAGGGCTCACTTTTCAGACCTCTCCGTAGGAGCATACAATAAAAATAAGCCAGTCCAAATAAGCCTAACAGTGTTTCACAAACAGAGAAATACTCGGTAATTACAGTTTCACTCCTGCCTCCTTTCCATCGTCGCAGAACATGGAACGTGCTCCACCAATTAATTCATAAGCCCTAATCTCTGCAGGCAGCTGAAATTGCCAGTTCGATAAATAAACCAGCCAGTAATGGAGGGAAGCCGAACTGTATTATTAAGGAAATTCTTCTTCTGTCAGAGGACTCTGCCAAGCTCTACTCACGACAGTCTTACCTATGCAGTTTGGGGAATTTTTGTAAGGAAGGACTTTAAGACGGTCCCTGGACCGACCAAGCAGCACAAAGAAACAAGACAGCTGAGGAAATCTGTCAGAACACACCCCGCACCTTACGGGTGGAAGCTACACTGGCCGTATTTTGTCAATTGCCCTCAACTCTTTAGCCAGCCGGTAGCACCAAACCGCGAGAACTCGAGATCGATCGGACATCTCCGAAGCGCTGCGCCCCGCTCGCACCCCGCACTGGAAACGCACCTGCTTAGGCAGCGGAGAGCGCAGGGCCAGTGCCTCGCTGCCAGCACCGGTGCGGCACGGGGAGACTCCTGTTTCCCGCCGGCTCTGCACCCGGGCTGCTAACCGCGCAGTGACAGAGTCCGACCCCGGGATGCTCCTCCGGGTGCATCGTGATGGGTCTCATGGGCGTCGGTTTTCCTCGCCGCTGCCCCACAGCTGCCGCCTGGCCCCCTCGCAACTCGCTGGAGCTTTGCTTCTTCTCCAGGTGTTTGTGCAACAACTGGAGGAGAGCGGTAACGCTGAGGAGTTGCAGGCAGGCACAGCCGGCAGTGTCGGGGTCGCTCCGCGGGCGCGCAAGAGCTCGAGAAACACCGCCAGCTGCCAGCATGCAGCCTCGAGCGACGACACCGACCTGGCGCGGCCGCTGCCGAGGAAGGGAAGCCCTCGGTGTCTACAAAGACACCCTCTGGCAAAGAAGAGAAGGCAGGAGGGCTCAGAGCTCTTCCCTTATCCCGCCACCAGCCCCGACAGCTACCTGTTGCCCAGCACGAGGGTGGCGAGGCGCGTCTTAGGGAGAGAGACCGGCCGTTCCCACTCACCTCTTTGATTTTGGCCCTCTTCTGCCGGACGGCGGGGTCGGCGGGCTCCTGCCCCACAGCTCCGACGGGCTGGCGGAAGAGGCGCTGGGGCAAGCCAGGGGCCCCAGCCTCCTTCCTGCCGCGGGCGTCCTGCAGAAGTTTCTCCTTGTCCTGCCGGATGTCCCTACGGATTTCTTCAGGCTGTTTCTGTAGAGTCTCCTTGGCCTCCCGCAGAGCCCGTTCGTGGTCCGCACGGATCCGCTCCAGGCTGCCCGCCCCGCCCGCTGCCGCCGCCGCCGCTGCCGCCAACCCTGCCACCGGGCCACCCCCAGGCTGCGGAGGGGCGCGAGGCTGCCCGCCGGGCGGCGGTGGCGGCGGCTGCAGGGCAGCCGAGTGGAAGAAGACGCCGCTGAGAAGCTTGGAGGAGTCGGGCAGGAAAAAGATGGCCCCAAAGCAGAGGGTGATGAAGGCGCTGAACACCAGCAGCAACACGAACTTCTCCGTCAACCGGAACGCGCCGGGGCCCGCCGCCTTCCTGCCGCCGCCGCCCGCGCTGCCGCCCGCGGGGCCGCCCAGCGTCCCCGGCCCCGCGGCGTTACCGAAGAGCGGCAGCAGGCTGGCGGCGGGCATGGCCCCCGCGCCGCTTCAGCTGAGCTCAGCGCAGCACGTCCCGCCGCCGCCGCGCAGGGACCGGACCGCACTGCACCGGACCGGACGGCTTTGCTCCGCTGCCCCGCTCCCTGCCTCGGCTAGGTTAGGCTGAGAGGCAGAAAGTTTCCCTGAGCGGATGCAGCAACTTTTCCTCTCTCCACCAGCAGCGCTCAGCGTCTGCGAGGCGGGCGCTGTCAGCTCGAGCCCATGCTGCCGGGCCGCCGCGGCGGGTGTCGCTTCCCGCTCCGCCCGCGCGGAACTGCCGGGCAGCCGGGGGCGGGGCGGGCCGGGGCGGACCGCGGCCGCCGCTGGCCCAATGGTGGGGGAGGCGGGGCGCGGGCGGGGCGGGCCGCGGGTGGCCTCCCGCGCTGCCAAAGCGCCGTGGATTCCAGGGGTTTTACTCCAGAGCGGGGTTTCCCAGGCGTTGTCTGCCCTTCGCAGCTAGTGGGGCGCGGCGGTGGGCACGGCCCGGGGCAGCGGCCGCGGCCGCTTCATCCCTGCGGGCGGCGGCAGCAGCAGCAGCGGTGACGGCGGCGGCGGCAGCGGCCCCGAGCGGGCGGGCGAGCGCGCACCCGCGCGCACACACACACACACGTGCGCGCACACGCGGGCACGCGCGGCGGCACCCGGGAGGGCGGGAGGGGGCGTGCCCTCGCGCCGCTGCACGCGCACCGGCCGGCGCGCACCCTGAGGCGGGAGCTGGCGTACCTGTGGCGGGGGCGCTGCCGCGCTGCCCCCGTCCCCTGGCTCCCCGGGGATCACAGAACCGCTGCCGCGGCGCCCTGCTGCCGGGAAAAGACCCAGCCCTTCCACAGCCCTGCCCTGGTGCCCGCAGCCGCCACTGCTCCGTAGTTCCGTTCTGTTTCTCCGCAGGTAAGAGGAGCATCTTCCTCAAGGAGCCTCTCTGTGGGGATGTGAGAATTCGACTGTTCGTCCACTCTGGCCCACATGAAACAGCAACATGAGTGGCACGGAGAGATGTGGTGGTTGATAGCTGATGGAACGGCTGCATCACGCTCCGCTAGCCTCCTGCCAGGCGGAAAGTTGCCAAAAAAGCCCAAGATCCCCACTGATTTTGTTGTCGGTGTTGCAAAGCAATGCAGTGGGCAGGGTGGGGGACGAGAAGCGGGGAAACCCAGAGAAAGTCTCGGCCACTTGAGGTGGACGAGGGAATCCAGCCAACGCCCAGTCTCCAACACTTTAGGAACACACTCGCAGCCTACCCAGGCGGGTCAGCACCGCAAACACAACGTTCCGTGCGAAATGCTAACAACAGAGCGAGATAGGCTGTTCCCAGAAGTTAGAAAGCTGAGGTTGGTTTGCTCGTGTATTCATGTGACTTTCTTTTGCAAGGAAAACATAGTCGACGGTAGAGGGAAGTGTGTGCTTCAGACAAGGGCAGTGAGGAGGCAGTGCACAAGCTGGAGAGATGCGATTGTCAGAACAGGCTTGGCATGGACCTAATTCTGCTCCCAGTGGGATTAGAGGGAGTTTTACCATCGGCTTAATAGGAATCAAGAGAGACTGCTGCCCAGTACTCTTCTAAATCCCGTTCTTTAGAAGTTAGAATATGTAATAGATTAATTAAAAACAGGTTCAGAGAACACAGCTACACAGAAATGTTAGACTGAGTCCTAAAAAACTCCTGTAAGTACACGAGCAAATGCTTCTGAAGGATGAGGGGCCCAATTTTGCACCTAGTGAAGCCAGTGATTACCTTTTACTCTGCTTTTATCATCTTTTTCTTCTACTTTTTCCCCTCTTAGTGGCATTTCCCCACATTTAGGTATGAAACCCTGCATTAAACTAAACAATCAGCCCTCCGATTTTGACACACACTTCCCAGAAATGTGTAACATAGCCTGGTAGCCCTGCCAAGATAAAACTGTTAAGGATTGCAGAATTCAGACTGCTCGGAAAAGGAGATAAGGATCTATGCTGCCTTTTTTTCCCTTATAAGAGATACTTAAGGTAGCAAGTGTGGAGTTTAGCTATTGAAAGATAGTCGACTAATGAAAAAGCTTCCCAAATGGTGAAAACACCATCGCATGGCGTTCTGCTCCTGTGTCTCCTAAAGTGAAGCCCTCTGAACTCACCAGACTGCTGCCATCCTTTGGTCCCCATCCTAAATGGTAGAAGTTAAATGTGAATCCACAGCAGGCGTTTCACCACCATGTTCTTCACTTTCTTTGGGACAATCTGGCCATTTTCTGAGCATGAGGGAAGCAATGACCTATACAAAGACAGAAATCATTACATTCTCTTGTCTCTGTGATGAGATATCCTTGCAAGGACAATGATAATTTAGTCCCTAAAACGGAACTCACCCTCTGAACAGGATCCTAAATTTTGTATACAGAGCATTTCCTATTTTTAGGACCTAATGTTAGAAAAGCAAAGCCATGTGGGAACTGTCAGTGGGACTGTTGATGCATGCAAAGTTGCTGGTGTACAGAGCTGTGCACAAGACGAGTGCAGTGGAGATCAAAAGGAAAAAAACTGCCTCATTCCAACACTGTGCTACAAGTCTCTAGGGTTTTTGTCAACACTTTACTTTAGGCACAGTGCAGAACTGTACAAGATATTAAAAAAAAAAAAAAAAAGGGAGGAAAATGTAGGGAAGAAAATTACTTCAAGTGCAAGTAATAAAACCAAGACTTGTACATGCTGAGTTTTGACTAGCTGTATCCAACAGGCGGTGCAGCTGTAAAGTGAAACCATGTTGATAGGTGCTTAAATAACGTCCAAAATTCCAAATATAGCATGAACAAATGAATCCTGGTGTTTGCAATAAGCCAGTGACAGCAGTGGAAAGCCCACCTGCTTGCACCAGAGCTTGTACTGAAAGAACCTCTTTTAATACAGCTTTGGCAGCACATCCGCCTGGCAGACACACTGAACTGACTCTCTGTGCGGTGTTTCAGGGTTTGGGGTTTTTTTGTTTGGTTTGTTTGGTTTTGTTTGGTTGGCCCTTTGTTTGGTTTTGTTTTGGTTGGTCAATTTGCTTTGGTTGGTTGGTTGGCTTAGGCTCTGGCTAATTGAGCTGCATTGCTTCCTGGATGACATCAGCTAAGTGGGGCAAACCCAAATGTTTAGGTGGTTGTTTTGCTGTCGTGGGTAAGGCCGGGTCCTATCTCTGTTGTGGAGGGAAATGCTTCATGTAGACCTCAGATTGCACCATGAGAGGTTTAGGTTGGATATTTGAAGAAACTTTTTCAAGGCTAAGGTTCTCAAACACTGACACAGGCTGCCCGGGGAGGTGGTTGAATCCCTACCCCTGGTGGTGTTTCAGAGACACAGAGATGTGTGCTGAGGGACATGGTTTAACATCAGCCTTGATAGAGTTAGAAAATGGTTGGGGTTGATCTTAAAGGTCTCTTCAAAACAAAACAAAACAAAACAAAGCATGGTTCTAAGATTCTAACTGAGAAATGGGAAATGGGTGAGAGGGACACTTGCATAATCAGGGGAAAAGGCTGTTTTCTGTATTAAATGTTCTGAAAGGGCAAATTTGCTGCATATCATCTGCAGAAAAAAAAAAAAAACCTCTGTTTTTTTATCTCCTTTTTTTTTTTTTTCTTTTCTACTTTCTACTTCTACCTAATTTGTCATGGTTCTAGCTTTAGATCTTGCCTAATGATACTGAATTCACCTGTAAGGTCTAAAAGATACACACAACACATAAGGAGAGCACCAACAGTTTACCCATTTTTAGACACATTCAGCTGAAGCACAGGTATTGGCTGGTAAATCTTTTGGGATAGCTGGTTTGTAACAGTACCACTCCCTTAAAAGGGATTCCTGAGGTTACCTTTTGGTTAAGATTACTGTATAAAATTACTTGACAGCTTCCATTTGAAATGAAACACTTCTGCCTGGCTCTTCAGAGACATTTTTAACAGGCTTGCCTTTGGGAATGTGATTCACAAACTGAAGTTAGACATCCAGCTCTTCATAGAGTAAGAGCATGACATAGAGTTAGTGTTCCCAGGACTCACAAACTGGATTCATAACACTCAGTGTGCTGTTTGGAAGGAGGCTTCAGCCACTTGAGGACCAGATGTGTATGAAATGCTTTCTGTCTCTTCAGTTTGGGCACTTGGCTACAGTTCTGAGTTCAGGATGTAAAAAAAGTGCGATTCACAGCTGTGAAAACTTTGCTTGCTCTTCAGTGCTTTGAAGATAAGGGACTATGGCATGCTTTAAGAGCTCAGAAGAGAGGAGTGTTGACCACTTATTTAGTAACTCTGTGGCTTCAGCATTTGCTCAGGAGGTTGGAGATCTATGTTCAACAAGTTTTGCAGTCTCAGTACATTAAAATTATCCTCTCTTGCCTTACAGTAATACCCTCGACAATGAGTATCTTCCCCACTACCTTTCCTTTTGAAGCAGCATTCTGACCTGGAGTTCAGGACTCTGAGAGCAAAGAGGAGAAGAGTTTTCCACAGTCTCCTCCACCCCCAGAGAAGCCTACAGCCTAAGAGCTGGGGCACTCACCTGAGGGATGGGAAACACCAGTCTGTTTTCTTCCCGTTGAGACAGATGCGGGAGTTTGGTCTCTAATGTGAGAACGAAAAACAGAAGGAAGAAAATTAAATTCTGTGACAGCCTTTCTCCAGTGTTTCCTCTGGTGAAACACATGAGATGAATGTGGCTGATATCCAAACTTAGCACTTTCACTATAGAAAGTTACTAGAGAAATGTACCAGGTGTATGAAGATCCCAGACCTCAAACTCTTGCCTAACATGGCCCATCAGTGCTATGAAAGAACAGTATCTTTGGAATTATTCTTCACAACTCCTTCCATCCTCACCTGAGGGAAGGGATCATCCATTTCTCAAAATGAAGGCTCTGTGGTTCCTGCAGCTTTCAGTGCCTAATGGGAGAGGTCGTTGAAAGTGCCCAGCCAAGCATCTGGCTGAGGGCAGAAAAGCTCTGCCCGTTCTCTCTTCACCAAGATTTCAGAAGATGCAGGAGATGAACTGCAAGAAATGCTGCCTGAATAAAATATTTAACTCTTGTTTTATAAACCCATGAAAGATTAAAAGCATTTTCTTTAACATCACAAGATGCCTTAGTTTAGAATTTGAAGCCTGACCATTTGCAGAATCATGTTCAGTACTAGCATGGAGCTATCATATGAAGCCATCATACAGAACCCCAGATGACATCTTTGAGCTCCTTGCCTTTCATCTTTCTTTTATTGCTTCTATTATAGCACCTTTGCACTCCCTCAGAACAAGTAAACAAGGCCATGGTATGATGTGTGCAAGGGAGAGGCAGGAAAATAAAGGAAAGAAAAAGGCCTACAAGCTTTCGTCCCTCTTTCCAGAACGCTTTATCCATGCTCACATCATTGAAGAGAATTTTAGTTACGAAGTGAAGAAACGGAAGTTAGTGTTTGTGGTATTTCACCATTTAAGATGCAGATAGATATAATCATTCTCATAGCAATTAAGGGTAAAGTTCTTTTGAGAGACCCCTTGAAATTCCATCAGACGTCTAATCTGTAAGAGATTGTTAGAGGCCATGCCAGGTACCTCTGTCCCTCAGACCTGAGGATTGTTGGCATATTCTTTCACTTTCAGTCTCCCATTTCCATACCCACAATCCCAAGCAAAGGTAGAAGACTACCAGATGCAACATATATTTAGTGACAAGTCTTACCAAACCAAATTTACTGGTGTGGTTTCCTTTAGTGTTAATTATCTCCAGTAGCAACACTATGACTGTAGCAACTGTTTTCTCCTAGCAGCACCCTTCTGGCTGTTACCACATTTGCAAGCTGCCTTTACAGGTATGAATTCAGATAAGATTAAATCGAGGCAAGGAGGCAAAACTTTGTGAGAGGATCCTTGGAAAACAAACTTATTTTTCTTTCCAAGGTGGCAACATTTTCCTGAACACAAGAGAAATGTTGTAAGAAAATAAGATAGAGACATTGATGTTGTGGCTTGCAGTCTTTTAACAGCCATATTTGACAGCTAGGTGATGGGAATAACTGGACATCCTGGTTACCAACCAGAGCTGGCTCTTCAGTGTGTAGCCCTGAGGAAAAGTGCTTAGAGTGGAGATTACAAACCTAATAACTCAGCTAAGGAGGAAAAGCATATTGTAATAGATGACTGAGAGTATCAAGACATCTTAAAAACAGAGGACAAGGAGAACTTCTAATTTGTTTCTTTATATTAGGAATGCTTGATTTGTGCAAGATTTTAATTTGGCATTTAATAGCTGCTTGGCTATTTCATAGAAAAACAAAGCTGAAAATGTTCCTGCCATTTTATCACCCCAACCATGTGTGACGCCTTGTGGATTGTGTAAAACTGCCCTCATGTAATAGCTGAAGCAGTGTCCTCATGCCTCTTTCCAACCAGTGGCTGCTTCCCTAGCTAGAGGACTGAATTCTGCTCAGCAATATGTTTTAATAGGACAAGTACAGACATGGCTTACTGACTGTACTCTGATTGATTCCAACTTTATCTTCAACTCTATTTTAAAGCTGCTTTTCTGTAGGTCTTGCAGCAGAGGTAATGTATTTAATTATTTACTTAGTTAATCTTTCTCACTGACAATATTCCACTGTTTACTGTCATCTGGAAAAAACATGGTGCACCTTTTCCCAGAAGTTCTGATTAGGCCACTCCCTTTTTGGTGACAGAGAGTTAATCTTTCTCACTTTCCTGTCTACAGTGGGTGTTCTGACTCACCTTGACACCAGCAATAATGCATCAGATGTGTTCAGCTACCACCTGACAGTGTGATTTTTTTTCCCCAGTAAAAGTGCTGCCAGAGTGGTGGCTTTCAGCTACAGAATGCCAGCTGGTGCGTGTACACACAGCACACACGTCTGCTCAGATCTCACACAGTTGTGAACTATTTGTCTTCTCTAAATGAAATCCAAAAGTTTCAGCCACAGTTCAGATTTGATCTTTAATCCTGCTGAAACTCCTTCATTTGACTTACTGCTTGGCATAAATGATGCAGAAAAAAATCAGAGCTAATCTGACCTTTGCTCTTGCTGTTTGGCTAAACCAGCATCTTATTGAAAACCTAGATAAGAAAAATGGTTTTGTTATTTTTTTCCTGTCTGTATAATGGTAAGCTTTGCTTTCCTCAGCTGCAAAGCAGGAGCTAACCTATTTCACAGTGAGACCTAATGTATGGAGCGTGCTTTGATATTCTTAAATGAAATTTTGCTTTAGAATGCAAAGCTTTTCTTCATTTTCCTTAAAAATGACGTTCCATATAGTTTGCAGTGCTCAATTACTAATGTAAGGGCTTGTTGTACACCCCTGACAATCTATCTTAGATCAGTTCTGGTTCATTTCATGGTTTTGGCTGTCTCTCTGAAACACAGGTCTCATTTCTCTCTCACATGTGTCCAAATGTCTCTGAGCCTTCTGCTTCATTCACATCTGTGTCACTTCAGTGTTGTCTGATCACAGAATCATAATATCACAGAATATTAGAGGTTGGAAGGGACCCCCAGAGATCATCAGGTCCAACACCCCTGCCAAAGCAGGATCACCCAGGGTAGTCTGCACAGGAATGCATCCAGGTGGCTTTTGAAAGGCTCCAGAGAAGGAGACTCCACAACCTCTTTGGGCAGCCTGTTCCAGTGCTCCCATGTTCCATGCTCCAAGTTTTTCCTCATGTTGAGGTGAAACCTTTTATGTTCAATTTTGGTGCTTGGGTTCTGAGCTTGCACTGTGTAGGGCTGCTTGAATTCAAGGCATCTCTGAGTGATTTATGGTCCCCAAAAGCACCAGGCATTATGGAATCTCAGACTCAAGAGGGTAAGACTGATTAAGCTGCAAGAAACTTTTGGGCAGGGAATATTCTGTGTAAGATGAGACTCAGGTAAATACCTGAGATTGAAAAGGGAAGATAATCAGAGCAAATGTTTCTTAGTGGAACCTTCCAGACTCAAAGCTGCTGAAGACTGAAAAATGTATTTTTCTGGTTTTAGACTGGTACCTGTAACATGAAGGTCTTCATGTGTGTCTGGAGTGTTGTCTATAGTGAAAGGTAAATGCTTACATAGAAAACATAGAATATCAGCTTAGAAAGGATCTCAAGGAACAAGTGGCCCAACCTGTGTTGAGAAAAGCATTGTCTAGACAAGGTGGCCCAGTGCTCTGTCTAGCTTAGGGAATCTGCCACTTCTCTGAGGAGATTGTTCCATTGGCTGGTTGTGAAAAAAATTTCCTCTCATGTCTAACTGGAATCTCCCCAGGAACAACTTGTACCCATTACTCCTCATCTTCACATCTCCAAATTGGGGTACAAGTGGGAGAAACTTCTGTAAGCTTTTCATTGTTTCATGCTTCTTTGTGTGTTTCTTTAGTTCTCTTTTACACAGTTTGTTCCTGTAATGTTCCTGCCAGCACGTCAGGAACCTGCCTTTGTTTTGAATAAATACCTACAATGTAGTTGCAGACATGGAAAGTGAATAGTTGGGGTTTGTAACAGGTGAACACCAATAGATTTTGATAATCTAGTATTTTCTCAAGTGAACCAGTAACTGGCTACATATGAGAAACAGTCATGGTCTGTTCCTTATTTTTGGCTCATCAATGACATCAGCTATTTTGCTCAAATGAAAACAATTTGGCTTGTCTCCCCTCTTATGCATCTGAATCAACAGATGAGAGATGGCAAAATTAGTTAATTGTTAACGTATGTCTGTGAATACAGAGGACAACTGCCAAACAAAGCAGAATGAGGCATCTGGGTAAGGTCATCACGCTCCTGGAATCACCCATTAAATACAGACTTCACCTTGATCTTCCACTTTTTCCTCTGCAGCTTTGCACAGAAGGTGTTTCTCTCTGTGGGCATACAGCTCATTGTTTCCTCTGTATTAGGAAAACTTCGATTTACAAAATGCCCTGGAACAGATCTTTAAAAGGAGGTCTTTTTCTGTTTTTCATCAAGAAGTGTTTCACGATAGACAACAAAGCTTCTCTACATTCAGCTGCATTTAAGCAGCCACAAGTAATTTATTCTTCTCTCCAGCTGAAGTGTAAGAAGAAATCCGTCCTACCTAGCAGGCAGGGAAAAGTCAGGTTTCTCTAATGGTTTGGGCTGGCATGACCTGTCTTAGTATGCCTTCTGCAAGAGCTGTAACTTACTGCTTTTGAAAAAGCAGATGGGGTTGTCTTTAAAGATCTTTATCCCAAGTGGTTAGGTGTCATGCTGTCTCTGTTACAACCTCACCAGCTCTTTTCCAGAAAGATTTTCTGTCTTGTCTTACCTCACCTCTACTCCTCTCTTTCAGTTCATAGTAACAATTTGATAGGGCAGAACTCAGGTGACTGGAAAAATTAATAATCAAATGTTTGCTTGAGAATGTGGCAAATCATTTATGGAAAACCTTTTATACGACGCTGGTGAAAGGTAACACCCTGCTTGATAAAGCTGTCTCAGAGTATTTCAAAACATTGCAAAGAGATGGTGGAAAGAAGGCTAAGAAATTACTTTCTGACCAACAACCTGTTTTGTTCTGTCTCTTAAAAGGCTTACTGCAGCCTCATGCTGACTCGACCTCTCACCAGTCCTGTCCTACTAACAGTCCTAATGGGGTTGTAGAGAGGTTTCCATAATGCATCTCAGGGACCACACCTTTACCATCAAAGTCTTTTTTGCACCTCTGGCTGTTCATACCATCACTTTGTATTCTGTGTAGCCTTCCTGTGGTCTTATAGAAAGGTGATTTTGTTTAAGCCATTGTGCAGCAGCACCTCATAGCTAAAGTGGGAGAATAGGAACATGGGTTGGTGCCAGGCTTTCAAGCTACAGACTTGCATACAGCGTGTTCCTGTATCCTGTTGCCCTGAAGGACCAGCCAGATAGCACCCCACCTTCATTTTGTAACCTGAACAGAAGAATACATTCCTCCTGCTTGGAGCTGGTCCTGTTGGCATATCCTGCATGGTCATTGGTCCAGTTTTATTCCATGAGAGGAAACCAGAGGTCTGAACCAGAATTATTCAAGACTGACACTGCAAATCTGGATTATCTGTCCATGGAATATGGACCATACAGCACACAGACTGCTGGCAGGATGAAGGTAGAGAGCAGTAGAGCAGTTCTTAGGATTGTGTGTATGTGTAAGGAAAAGTAAGGAATAGAAAGCAGATATCTGGGAACAAAAGTCTGTCACTGAGGCACTGGTTCAGGAAATCATATATCGTCATTTATTGGCAGTTGGAGTCACAACCCACAGTTATTGTCAAGGTCAATATATCTTTATAGCTGTCTCTTGCACTAGCCAGAGTCAAGAAAGAGACCTTGAAGAAGCTATGCCTCACTTTCTCTACACACCAGCATTTCTTAGCCTTACTCACCTGTGATCATCCAGATTTTGGCCAGGATGATGCAGAGTGACCAGGGTTAAAACAGACTTGATGTGGTTCTTTCAAAATTATGAGCAAGGTCTTTCTTAGTGCCATTTCTTTTTACTGTTACTACTGCTAGGTACTGCCTAATTCCATTTTATTTTAGTCAATTGGATTACTTACTGTGGTGTGGAAGTAATCTGTGTAATGGAGTGTCAGCTGCATGCTCTGAAGCCTTGACCAACAAATTCTGCATTGGAACAGTACTGTTCCCTGCAGCTGAATCTGTTTGGAAGCATGGCTTGGAGGCTAAACCACCAGGGCAGCAGAGTTCCTACCATGCTCATCTCTGACTGGTTAATGTAGTGAACTAAATACTAAGATGAATGCTCAACTACCTAAGAAAATCAGACATAATATTAAGAACTAGGAAATGTGAATGGGTTGCTTTAGTTTAATGTGTTAACTTAAAACGAGTTCCTTCACTGTCCTTCCTACAACAGGATGGGTGGATAGCAAAAGTGGATCCATAAATAGAAGCTGCTGATTTGCATCCTGTGACAGGCCTGTCTTGTGCTCCTTATCCTTTGCTTTCCTGCAGAGGAGATTTAGTTTGTTTTACCCATCACTGAGATGGAGAACTAGACAGGGTTCCAAAGACAGTCTAAGAATTTGGGAATATTGGAAGTAACCAGCTTGAAAATTACAAAAATTCCAGCCAGATATTTTTATAATAGCAATTAAAAAAATATGAATCCTCTTAAAAAAATTACAGAGATACATTTCACCTGAAGGGCTATAACTAACCCAGTCAGATGATGTTTCCAATCTTTACCACTCCACTGCCTGTGGTTTTTCCCTTAGTGTAGGTTAGATTGATACTAGTGAGAGACTCGTGAGGTGGCAACTGGCCAACACTAAAATTTCTCTCTTATATTGTCTGAACAGACCTGGCAGAGACAATATGTCCTGCCTCAATGTTTCCCACAGGAACAAAACAAAAGTAGTAGGAAAGAACATAGTTCCTTGACTGAGCTATTTGCTCAATAAAGTATTGCTAAAGGGACTTGAATGAGGTTTGGTTTGGTTCAGTTTAGGCTTCCAGTTAAAACAGCTTTGCAGGATGAACTGAGTGAGCCTTGCATAACTGAGGGTACACCAGATTGCCATGTCTCCAAGTATGGTACTGGCCCCTCTTATGGTGTCATTTTTACTCATCTTTTCCTCCCTCCTCTCACATATGCCACAATAAAGCAATAAACTGCATAAAGTTGGGTTTGTTTGCTTTTAATAACAGGAAATAAAGAATTAAAGAAAGCTATCTTTTACTGTCCAGAAATCTATTAATTATAACTTGGCACTAAAAACTCCACTGTGGATATTATTCAAAGGGATAAAACTGCAAGGAATGGACAAGCAAATATGATTGCAATTTTTGTTTTTTTCTTTCTTCTGTTTTTTTTTTTTAATAATGTTGAGGTGCAAAACTCAGATGTTTACAAACAGAAATATAATCCTGCCATCACTTGTACTCAGGTTGATTGTAGTCGTCAAAAGGGATCATGAGGTCAGGCTGCAGTGCTCTGTAGACTGATAAAATGTGTCTCAGCTTCAGCCCATCTCAGGGACTGAGTCAGACAATTCTGGCTCTGTCTTGGCCTTGCTGAGGATGAATTTTTGGAATGTGGTGCAATGCAGGACTGAAATAATGTTCATAAAGAAGAAAACATGAAAAAAAAAGTATATGTAACTATATGTTTTTGAGTATTCTTTTAACCAAGTCCTGATCTACAATCCCATTACATCTCCATCTTCATTCTTGTGCCCAGCTATATGCGTAGTCAAGAACACTGCTCCCCTTTGTCCCCTTTCTCTTACCTCACCCTAATTGTTCTTGTTAGGCTAAAGTACCCTAAAAGGCTTCAGTCAGTGTGAGTTGAAGTTAGTGCTAGCCATCAGAAAATATTCTACAGTACTCCATAATCTAAAATACCTCCCAGCTGTTCTGGAAATGGTCTGAATCTTGGTATCTCTTTCTTAAGGTGATATTAGTGATTTTTAATATGGACATTAAACTCAGTTGATGCCTCTTCTGCTGTCCTGTCTTGTTCTTCCTGCCTATAATTTAGGAAGCCAATAGTCCAGCACAAATATGCTAACTAACATTTTACCAGAAAAAGTTCTTACTAATAAGCATTGCAAGAAACAAAACAAAACCTTACAAAGCAAGATAAATTGTAGGTAGTCAAAATTCCCCTTTCCTTTTCTGGCTTCTTGTAAACAAGAGGAAATCCACCCTTAGCCTAATAAGGAGCATTTCCATAGACTCTTCTGCACTCAGTGGAGAAAGATAAGCCTTTTCAGATTTGATAAAGAACAGCTGCTTTGGGCTTTTGTTCCGAATCTCTTCTGGAACTGATGATCTCTCTCCATCAGCAACAGACAGAGCTCCTGGAGCTTAGAGAATAATACCTGTGATAATCACCCAGAAGTAGCAGATGAGCACCAGCGGTTTCTTCCAGACGTAATAGGAAAGCTCTGGAGATTTTTTTTTTTTTGGGGGGGGGAGTGGGATTTTGTTTGGTTTTATTTTATTTTGTTTTTAAAATCAGATGGAGAAGCAGGCAAGTGAATGAATTGCTATATAATATCAAGAGAAAGACCCCTCTTGCTTGACATCACTACGTGCTAGCAGCTCTGTATCCTTGTTCATAAAGCATGAACTACTAGTGAAAACAGGCCTTTTTTCTCTTCCAATGCTCTCACAAGCACTGAGTAAAACATTAGGGCATGGATACAGTTTCCAGTCACTGCGTTAATGAAAAGTAACTGAATTGCACTCTGACAGTCTCCCATCATAGAGCTGGTTCAAAAGCTATAGTGAGGTGTACTGAGCTGCAGTTCATTATCAGTGCTCTTGGCAGTAGTGTTCCTGTCAGTAGTGCTGACAGGTGATCTTTTACTTCCCTTAAGTATATAGATCTCTCTATATACACATCTATATATATGCCTCTCTCTATGTGCATCTCTCTATATGTATGCCCAGTGGGGGTGAATCCTATAGTCGTAACCATCCTTTGCCTCTCAGCTTTGCAAGCATTTATTTTCCCCTGTGAAGAAGCAACAGCTCTCGCTAGTCTGCTCTGGCACTCTGAAATGCTCACACTAGGTACTGCAAGCCCGTGCAGTTAAGCTTTTGTAAAACTGATGTAGGGAAGAATAGAGTCAGTCTCCCAGTGCCTTGAGTGCTTTCCTCTCCCCTCAAGCTACTGCATATTATATTACTCTCACAAAATAATTTCTCCTATGAAAGTCATCCTCATGTAAAGCCTCTCCTATGCAGTGATTCAGGCTAACAGAAGCATTGTATGTGGGGAAGTTTCTTCCTTACAGATGACTGTGAAGAGCTGAGGTAATTCAGTGCAATAAAAGATAAAAACTTCCTAGCTTACTCAATATTTTTGTAATGTTTCCATTAGTGTGTGGAAAAATGGTGATGTGTTGTGGCTGGCATTAACATGTCTTTTCTTTCGAATCAAAGGGCTCCCTCTGTCCTTGGGCTCCCTTTAAAGCTCCCTTTAAACACACTCTTTTTGCTTGTACAGGAAGCTGTCATTAAACAGCAATAACCTTTTATTACTGAATTTAGCTGGATTTGAATGAGTGACCTACAGACTAAAATTTCAGACTCTGTTACTAATTAACAGAGTAATTTGAATCCCTGATGGATTTATTATTTGGTACCCGGGCTTAGATATTTTCATTCACTTCACAAAGGTGATTTTCACACACCTTTTGAGATTTGAAAGCTACCATTTATTGCAGAGCAAATTTGGTATGTGCATTTATCACTTTACCATGATAAGCGTTAGTCTTTCTGTCCCTGATTCCTGCAAACCCTCACTCACATCACTCTTGTTAAACCCAGGGAGGGAGTTGAGACCCTGTCCTTGGAGATATTCAAGGTCAGTTTCTCTAGGGCTCTGGGCAAGCAGATGTAATGGGGAATGGCCCTGCTGACTGCAAGGCATTAGACTAGGTGACCTTTGGAGGTCCCTTCTAACTCAGGCCATTCTATGATCCTGTGATTCTATGTTCCTAAAGTCTGTGCTGAGGCAGGAATCTATCAGGCTAAGCTCTTCCTCCCAAGTTTTCCCTGGGTGCTGCATGCTGCTTTTGCACTGGGTGTGAAAAGGTAGAAGAGATATTAGTAAAATGCAGTTTTGCTTATCTGTAATTGTAACAGCTTTACATGAAACACAAAATGTAATTTTCTGTTGATGAAATTATATTTTGTAGCAGATGAGATGCTCAAATCACAGGAGAGTGCTAGATGTGAAAATATCTGACAATGGAAACAACTAAAGAGGTTTGGGCTGAAAATATGGTTTAAAAGTAAAGAACCCCATCTCTAGTATAGTAAACAAAGCATCTGAATCTCAGTGCCTTAAGTAATTAAAAAATACTGTTTGGGGATTAAAAGTAGATTACTAGAACTACACAACTTCTTCTATATATCAACAGAGACTGAAGGAACCAGACAGCTACGTATCTAAGGACTGAACTGCAATCCCTTGTAAATTTTCACTGATCAAATTAATTTAAAATTGCACTCTCTAGCAAAATCTTAATCTTACAGTGTAATACATTTGGTTTATTTCTTTATTTAAATAGATTTCATCATGATTTTGAAGCAACGTATTTAAAAGTACATCTTAAAATAAGGCAAACCCATGAGAACCATAGAATCATAGAATCAACCAGGTTGGAAGAGACCTCCAAGATCATCCAGTCCAACCTAGCACCCAGCCCTGTCCAATCAACTAGACCATGGCACTAAGTGCCTCATCCAGGCTTTTCTTCAACACCTCCAGGGACAGTGCCTCCACCACCTCCCTGGGCAGCCCATTCCAATGCCAATCACTCTCTCTGTGAAGAACTTCCTCCTAACATCCAACCTAGACCTGCCCTGGCACAACTTGAGACTGTGTCCCCTTGTTCTACTGCTGGTTGCCTGGGAGAAGAGACCAACCCCCAACTGACTACAACCTCCTTTCAGGTACATCTAGACAGCAGTGAGGTCTGCCCTGAGCCTCCTCTTCTCCAGGCTAAACAATCCCAGCTCCCTCAGAAGTTTTTTAAGAATAGATGCCAGGCCTTGTATGAAGTTTTGAGGTACTATATTAATGAACAGTGAATCAATGTTATCCTGGCAGGCTCTATCCAGAAGACAGCTTTGCAGAGCTGATTTCAGAGCTGAGGGACAAAGCCTCAGGTTGATTTCAGTGTAATTTTTAAACGCATAACTAATCAATCAATTTGTTTTTCTCTTGTGGGGGGAAAATACAAGACTTTTTAGTAAAGTCTTTCAATCAATGTTTTACTTGAAGACTCCAACAGCTCAGTCTTCCATTTGGTTTAATTTACCATTCTTTACATTATCATTCTGAATGAATTCTAAGGAAGCTTCATAGAATCAGTCAGGGTTGGAAGGGACCACAAAAATCATCTAGTCCAACCCCCCTGCCATGTGCAGAGACACCTCACACCAGATCAGGTCACTCAGAGCTACACCCAGCCTGGCCTTAAACACCTCCAGGGATGAGGCTTTGACCACATCCCTGGGCATCCCATTCCAGGGTCTCACCACCTTCATGGTGAAGAACTTCTTCATAACATCCAGTCTGAATCTCCCCATTTCTAGCTTTGTTCCATTCCCCCTAGTCCAGTCACCACCTGACATCCTAAAAAGTCCTTCCCCAGCTTTCTTGTAGGGCCCCTTGAGATACTGAAAGACCACAATGTTATTGTTATCAAAGTATGCTAGTAAGGCTTAGGTCACAGCTTTTGGCTAAGGAAAGCCATTTAAGTTAGATCTACTGTTTACATACCTGCAATTACAAGAAGCAGATTTTTCACTGTCAGGCTGAATGTGGCCTGAATGATATCACAGCCTCATAGAGGTTAAAAAAAGCTTTATCTAATTACTGTTTATTTTTCCTTGCTAGCCTAAATAGCCGTGAGACATGTAAAAAGAGCAAACCCATGCACCACTTGGGAGCTCTTCCCAGGTCTGTGATTCAGGTGTGAAATACAGAGACATGATACTTGTGCACACACTTCACCCCTCTTTCCTGGGATTTAGTTTCTGAGGAAATCAGAGCTCTAATTTATCTGCATTATTAAAGAAACAGGATTACAGAGCACAAAGGCCTGTACAGGTAGATCCAGGTGGATCACTATATTGTTGTGGTGCATCATTTACATATCCAAATAAAGATCTGAGAGAAAATAAACTGACACTAACAGAAGCAGACTTGAGTCCCTTTTACAATAGTGGGGCTGGTACAACCCAAGTGGAAAGGATCTGGGGTTGAAGTATATGGTGCTGAGACATGGTTTAGCATCAGCCTTAGTTGAGTTAGAGAACGCTTGGACTCAATGATCTTGAAGGTCTTTTCCAACCAAAACCACTCTATGACTCTAAGTACATAGGAAGATACAAGGTCTAAGTTTGGGGGATTGTGTGTTCGACTGCATTGTGGTGTTGTGTGTCTGCTTTCTGTGATGGAACACAGAGAGGCAGCTGCATCTTTGACACAATACCAGCTGAGGAGTGGCTCCACTACCAGTGATATTATAGCACACACACACACACACATATATATATATAAATACATAATTTAAATACAGCCTTGCAGTAAACAGAAGTCTGAGCCAAGTCATTTCATCTAGAATTTTGGTATGGACTCCTGAGAGTTGTTCAGCTGTTCTGTGACAATGTAATTTAAAGCAGAGCAGTGTTTAGGGCAAGTGCCACAGTCTTCATGAATAACTCATATTCTACAAGAGCTGACTTTGTGTCAGCATATATAGAATAGCCAGGGAAAAAAAAGGTTAAAAAAAAGAGATGGATGCCTCATTTGCACAGTTTAAAACCAGTGATTATTTTTTCCCCACATGGATTCCTCATCTGGAAAAAAGTTATTTGATCAGATGGCTAGAGAAGAAATACTGCAAAGAAGCAGAATACAGGGGAAAGAAGACAACAGCAGAAGCGAGATGAGTAGACACTTGTTGACCTAGAAGTGGTAGAGTGAGATTGTTTTCTGCCTTTCACTCAGCTGAAATAGATCTGGTCTGCATGAATACATTTCTAGAAAAGGAATAAGCAAAAACATTTCTCTGACTGTCTCTTGAGAGTTCATCTTTTTCCCAGCCAGTGACTTTATCTGAGGCCACAACTCCAGTCCCAGCTATGAATTCTTTCCCCTATATTTAATGGATTTTGTTTACCATGTTGCCATTGTACAACCCCCTCCAGCAGCAGTATAACTTCCCTCAAGTCAGAAAATGCTGAGTTGTGCAACCCCTCTACATTTCCTGTTTCCTGAACTTGTTTTAAAAGAAGTTCTTAATTTTTGTGAAAGTAAAATCTGTTGCCAGATTCTTTTTTTCAGCCTTTTGCAATCTACCATAAATACAAAGGTAAATGTCCTAGGGAACAATGGGAAATGGCAGAATGAGTTAATATCTATTTTTGAAGGAGACTGAAATTGGAATATAAAACATTTATGAACAAACTTGAGTGAGATTATATAATGCCCACTGGATTTTCAGTTTACATTTTAACCCAAACTTCAGATCATCTTAACAGAGATTTTCATTCAGAGCAGCTTTCCTTCATGTTGGGTTGACTCCAGTGCATGAAAGGACATGATCTAGAGGGCCTTCTAGGTGCTACACTCATCATATCCAGTATGGGCATGTTCCACACAGAGTGCAGCCATGTTCCTTTCTCCCGAGACCCAAGGTTTTGATATAAGAAGGTCTTAACATGTGAGATGCCAAAGTATGTTTTACTTTTGCAGGTTGAAGAAGCACTATGGGGGTTTTCTTGCTGTAAAAAACCCATAAGCTTTAAGCTGTATAATGTAACTCTGCCTTCCAATAAATGCTTTCTTCCCAACAGCAGCAGCAGAATGAACAGAATCCCTTTTCCTACACTGTTAGAATATTTTTGTCATAGCTACAGATCAGAAAATAAGCTGGAAGGCCACATCTTGATTCCTGTCTGCCCACAGGGCAGCAATGGTATGTAAATGACCTCATTAGCCAGCACAATTTGGCAGAGCTACCCCATCATGTCAGCAGACAACTTCCTCTCTCTGTCCTGTCCTTGTCATGTATCTGTCTGTGGGATAGACAGTATAGAGCATCCCATGGTTTGCCTTACGGCACCTCGGTGTCTATGGGCAGTGCTGTGAGTTAGCCTTGGGTTCTATTTACAGATTGTGCTTGAGTTGTGTTTACAGGCTGCAAGAGGAAAGAGGAAGATGCAACAGCAGCAGGTGCATTTTGTCCAGGTGACTAGAGGCAGGCACAGCCATGTCTTTTTCTCCTGCAGCCACCTCCTTGCTGAAAGGCTAGTGGAGAAGCAGGGTATGGACCACCTCATTTCCATCACCAAGATGACATTTCCCTTCTCACCTTGGCAGTGAAGCAGGACAAGGGCTGTGAAGAGAAGCTCTTTTCTATTTGGGTAAAGGGAATGTCTCTGCATCTTTAGCAGATAGCTAGGTTAGTGACAAGGTAAGAGTTAGAAATTACAAGGACAGTACAGGGAGACTACACTGACAAGACAGTGCAGGACTTGCACCTATAATTTCAGCTGAGCAATACACATTCTATTTTATCACCATCTAGAAATGGATCTTTTGGGGAGAGGGAGACTTAGATAAACCAGTATTTCGATGGAGGTGCATTTAATAACATTTTATGGCATTTTTTTCCCAACAAACATGAAGGTTGTTATTTTCACTTCTCTGCCATGAGAGAAAACCACGTTCTATTTGACCACTTTAAGACCAGATTTGGGGCATGGCATTTTTATCTGTCTGCAACTTCAAAGCAGGGATGAGGTGAGGGAACTTGAAGTGAGCTGTCAATGCACCATTTAAGCAGAGCACTAACAAGTCACAGCTGAAATTAGAGAGTAAAATCTTACCCAACTCTTTCATACTAAGACCTTGCCCTGCTGATACACTTAGCTCTTGCTTTGTTCCCCTGTGCAGATCACCTTCACTTTGCTGCTCTGAGTCAGTTCAATGAGAGGAAGTGGTGATTCAGAGCTGTGGGTGCCTCTGAGTGTCAGGACTTTCTGGACTGAAAAGGGGATGGAGCACGTCTGTGCACCCCTAGGGTGCACATGTGCTCCTGACTCCACTGAGGTTATGTGCCCAAGGCATGGTCAGAGGCCGGGTCAGTTTATGGATGTCAGGGCAGATTTAAGTTCCCATTTTTTGCTCTCATGCCATGTTTGTTGTTTTCTGGTCTGCCCAGCCCTGTGACCAGGCAGTAGTTAGCGAGATGTGCTGCTGTACTCTGAGAATGCAACAAATGCTTTTTGCATGCCTCTTCCCAAAGCTGTAGCAAGAGCTGAGTCTGAGCCCTGGGTGCGGTGGCCACAAGATGGGCTGCTGAGAGCTGTGGTGTGGCATGGAGCATGATGTGGAGCTGAAGTCACTAGCCCTCCAGACAAAGTGGGAGGCAGAGCAGGGTTGTGTGCAGACAGATGGTTTGCAGCTGCAGCTGAAAGCAGTATTGGATGTGTGATGACACAGAGGCAGGAGTGTGGATGCAACTAGGGCAAGGGCCAGGAGTGATTTCAAGTATTTGCTTGGTGTAACAGGCCTTGCACCACAGCCACCTTCACTGTGCCCTGCTCAGCATAAGCCAGCTCAGATCTGCCCTGTATTGCTCCACATTACAGCTGGATCCCCGTTTGATGAGGACAAAGATGTATGAAGGCAGGCTGTGTTGTGGGGAAAACCTGCAGCTGAAGGAAGGTGATTGTGCAGAGAGGGGAAAGCCAAAATGCCTCCATTCCCATTGATCTCTGAAATCATCCCCGGACACTTTTAGGTTAAAGAACTGACAATTACTTGGCAGATAATCCTTGGAGACACCAGACTTGACAGAATTAGGAACTGCATGTTCCAAGGATGATGTGTCCTTGTTTAAGTTTTGGGAAGCATAACATACACAAGCACCATCCCTAAGCATCATTCATGCATGCCTGCTTGTTGCACTGTCAGATCACTAAGACAAATATGTTGCGGTGGTCAATGTGAGGGAACATCAAGACTCCATTTCCAGCAGAGCTCTTCCACACCATTTTTAAAGCAGAGCATTAGTGTTGATTGAGTGCAGTGGTGTACTGCATAGATGTGGGTTGGGTTTTTTCCCACATTTCTCCCTTGAGAGTCCAGTAACAGAAGCAACAATTTACTGAACCTCTCACCAATCTTTCCAGCTTTTAAGCACTGAAACCTTTATTCATACAGCATTAATTTTGTTTAAAGAAGCTTGGTGTTCTATGATTTAATTAAACCAGCTCCCATATCTCTGTCACTCTTAGTTTATTCTTGTTAGGGAAAAGTTTATGCTAACTTTAGTGGCTTATTAACCGTTTGTCAGAAGTGTAATTTTTAGGTTATTTAGGTAGACAATTGTTTAGGGAAGCTGTATAAGCATTCTTGAATTAGAGGCTTGCCCACACAAGGAAATACATACACAAGAGTTTAGGCTGAAGCTTTAAAAATGTAATTGCTATTATACTTTTAGCTAGAGGCCCTGTGTGGACATTCAACACTATTAGTAGGAAAGGGCAATAGAAAGCTGGAGTTAGCCATTAGGTTTCTGCTGCAGGATATCTCAGTGCATTAGATTTACAGAACATTCTTACCAACATGTGACAAGGTTGTAGGCAGGTGTTTTCACGGGTCTTGGTAGGATGCAGGGGAGAAAGAAAAGGGTGGTAACCCTTTACCTGTGCTGGAAATCTCAGGGGAAACACCTATACTAAGTCTGGACTTCTGGACTTCACAATAAGGAATAGATTTTGTTTGTCTTTTAATATCCTCTTCCTTTCATTCTTAAGCCATTTCATACTAGTTCATAAATCATAGAATCATAGAATGGTTTAGGTTGGAAGGGACCTCAAAGGTCATCCAGTTCTACCCACCCTGCCGTAGGCAGGGACACCTCCTACTAGAACAGATCACTCAAGGCCTCATCCAACCTGGCCTTGAAAACCTTCAGGGAGGGAGCATCCACAATCTCCCTGGGCAACCTGTGCCAGTGTCTCACCACCCTCACTGTAGAGAATTTCTTCCTAACATCCAGTTTAAATCTCCCCTCTGCCAGTTCAAACCCATTACTCCTCATCCTGTCATTACAAGGCCTTCTAAATTTTCTTGAAGAGGTATCAACAGGAATATCAGCAAGATGTCAGCTTTTTTTGTTGCATTGTTCTGGGCTGTCTGGAAAATTCTAGGGGCTCAGTTGACAGAGTGCCTGCATTTGCATCCAACACTAAGAGAGTGCCTAATAGCAGCTCCTTCATCTTCAAGTATATCGCAGCACAGCACAAGTACTCTGCACACTGCATTAGTGGCACAAGATGTGCCAGCAGAGCCTTACAACTGGGAGGCATCGAGTCAAGACTTCCAGACACAGTGATTTAATATATCTATCATCAACAAGCACAATTTTCAACCCACCTGCTGTTAAAAAGAAATCACTGACAAGGGCATTAATTCCAACTTGCTTATGCTTCTTGCTCTCCCTCGAGCAGATCAGCCTTTACTAGGCATTAAGATTTCCATCTCTCATGCCAGTGGGCATGAGTTGCAGCACTGTAATTTAAAATAACAAACACATAGCATGCAGTCTAACATAATGAGAAATCTAGAACAACTGTATGGTCAGTTGGTTTTATAGCCCAGCATTTGAAAGAAGATAGAATGGTGTTCAGTTTTGAATTAAAAAAAGGATCCTTTGAGCTCACTCAGCTATTGGGCAGTCCTCATTACCAAGCCTGAGCTCCACATCTTTGTCAAAGCATTAATATCTTTCTTCACAACATATGAAATTAAATTAAGACAGAGATCTTAAGAACTGAGAGAACAGAAGAGACAGAGATCTTAAGAACTCAAAACCATACAGCAAAAATTGATGCTAGGGGGTGTGACTGGATCTCTTAGTTGTGCTGACTGAAAATACCTGTGACTGTATCATTTAGAAGTGTGAGACTAATTTTGCTATAGATGGACCACTGTGCAATAGGATAATTGTAGAACATGGTATAGAATCACTGAATCAACCAGGTTGGAAGAGACCTCCAAGATCATCCAGTCCAACCTATTGCATCTGATTAGTTCCAGGAGAATTAACTCTTAAATTATAACGTCAAAGGAATGACCAGCCAAGAGTGTCTCTTCTGTCCTTAAGAGGATATCAGCAACTAGAAGCAAAAAGCAGTCAGAAGTCGTAATTCATCCCCTGAGTTTCCAATGGACCATGGCCTTTCTGGTACACATCAGACAATTATTGTGCTTCTTAACCTTTAATGAAGTGCAGATAAGTCCTAACATTAAAGAACTTGCATATTTTTCTGCATTATTCTGTAGGAGCTGAGCTCTTTGTTCAAAGACCAAAGAAACCTGAATGACAAGCATCCCCCAGCTCATAGTTCTTGATAATTTTGGATCCTCTGAAAGCTATGCGAAACAGAAAATGATGGAGCTGAAGGGACTCACTAAGCTCCTTTAATTCTGCTAAGCTGGAAAACAGGAAAAGGCAAATGGTGAAGAAGGAGGTAACTAAATTTTGTGAAATGACAGGCAGAAATATTTTTACACTCCTAGGACATTTACTTTTCATTTTTATGGTCATATATAACCCACTTTTTCTCAAATGATTCTCTGTTGCTTTCTAATCAGCCTTTACGAGCTGGTCAGCCTTTTAAGGCACTGTTCTAATGAAACATTTGAGGAGAAATCATCAAGCAGAAGAGGATTGACCTCTTTCCATTTACAACAGCATCTGTTCATTTTTCTCTTGTATGTTTCTCATGCTGAACATATTTTACTTCTACCCTGAAAACTAAATTTAGAAGTCTTCATTGACAGAAAACAGGGGGTTATTGTCAATAGGCACAGCAGCCAAGGAATATGTCCTCACTAACAGTTTACTCTCTTGAACAAGGCCACTACCTGGTCTTCTGGTCAGGTAGGTCATTGCATCACCAGGAAGGGCATTGTAGTGCCAAATGATGGCCTGAAATTGTGTCAGGGAAGGCTTGGCTTGGATATTAGGAAATCTTTCTTGCAAGAGTGGTCAGGTGTTGGAGCAAGCTGCCCAGAGAAGTGGCGGAGTCCCCGTCCCTGGAGGTATTAAAAAAATGTGTGGGCATGGCACTTGAGGACATGTTTTAATGGCCATGGTGGTCTTGAGGTGATGGTTGGGCTCAGTGATCTTGGAGGGCTTTTCCATCTGAAAGGATTCTGTGATTCTGTGATTGAATTCCTTCCGTAGCTCTTAACTGCAGTAAGAAATACAGACAGTTTTCTTCCAAAATGCATTTTCCCCTTGTAATTTCTCTCCAGTGAATGTGTTCCTTCTACCTTTCTGCCTGGTCTGTAGGTCACCAGTGGCCAGACTTGGTGAGAGTTTTCCCATTGATTTCATTCTTTACTTTGTTCCCCTTTACATTATTGACTCATATTCACTTCAACTCAGACCCTTAGGCTAACCACTGCTAAAATGTTAAAGTCTTCTGTCAGGAGCATCTTATTTTCAATGAGAGAGAAGATTTCTGAGACTAGAGATATTAATGTGGACCTGAATGAAGGCAAACCAACACTCTGTATCTTATTGCTTATTCTACAAATTTATGTCTCCTAGAAAAGCGAATGGGAACTCCTGTTTTTTCACCTACTTGAGCCCTCTGTTTTGTTTTTTTCCTCAGTCTCTGTAGCAAGCTGGCATTTGATGCTCCAGAAGTATTTTGTGATTTTCCTAGTACGTGCATACAGCTATACTTAGCTGCATCTCCCAGTCCTACTGCTTCCATGTTTCCCTGACAGAGAGATTTGGAAGTTATAGCAAACAGAAATTGCATTCTTTGGAGAAAGGATATCTGCCTGGGAGTTCACACGTCCCAGATGCAGCTCCCCAGATATTTTTCTTCAGTTTGTCTGAATTACAATGCATCTACATATGAAGTATTTCTCTGTTCACAGGGTTTTGTTGCATTTGGAGGCTTTGTGTTGTTCTTTGCACTAAAAGCAGAAAGGAAGTTAAGTCATTTTCTGACTCCTGTGTGAGCAAATACATTGTGAGCTTTTGTCAGGGGGGTTATTTATACATTGTTTTTACACTTCCATTTCCGGAGAGAGAAAACATTTTTTTTTGTTTCAGGAGTCTGTGCATTGTCTGTGGTATTACATTTAACAAGAATGGCCAGATCCCCAGGGGTTATTGAGGGGCACCTTCCTGCTGATACTGCATCATTTGGCTCAGGAGCAGTTTTTCACTTGAAGAACTGTAGGTATGGAGGTGGCAGTAAGCACAGACTGTGCTCCACTGGTCCTCCAACTGTGCCTTCCAAGTAAGGTGTAAGCCTCCTAAACTCGTGGGGTGTAGCTTTACAACAGATGAAAGGAACTGAGATGTTGGGGCGTGTTTTTGCAGGCTTTACTTGCTGAGTTGAAGATATCAGCTGAGCTGTTGTGAGGGTCTGAGAACAACCCTCATGTTGTGTAACTCGTGTGTGCGTGTGTATGCTGGTGCTGGGGATTTAAGCTGTCAGGCAGCTGAAGGTACTCAAAGGTCTGGTGCACAGTTAACATACCACAGCCTTATGCTGGGATTTTCCACAGGGAAGGCAGAGAGCTGGGAATGAAATGATAAAGCCACCATAGCTACTCATCACGCAGTTCATGGCTGCTCTCCTTCCCACAGTGCTTCCCACAGTGCTTCCGAGCTGCCCACGGGCTGTGTATTGATGAAACAAAGTTTAATCCGTGTTCCTATCATCCAGAAGCATTGTGCAAAGACAGCTCAGGTAATGCAATGAGTTGTTTCCTCTGGGTGCTGGCAGATCTGACCAGTGTGGACACAGTGTGTGATCTGCTGTGTGTTCCACAAGTTGCTGCAATATGCTTGGTCCCAGAGGTACCATGAATTACAGCACTTGGTTCTGCTTGGTGCCCAATGGTTTGGGTTATAAAGTCCATACAAACTCCATAATTAAATCTGTTAAACTCTTCATCTGCCTTTGATAATCTGATGATAGTCACACTCTTTCATACTGCATTTTCTGCTGATTCACACAGTACCCTGGTTTGTTCTTTCAAGTGCTTAGGCCAGGAGAAAGTGAGTAATAAATACAGCAAGGCTTTTTAGTTTGTAAAGATGTGGAACTCTTTCCACATTCTCATGTGGGCTTCATATTCCATAAGCCACAAGAAATTCCTGTGGTTAGTTGGGGTACTTAGAAGTCTACTTTGTTCCCATTAAAAGTCACAGGATTTAACACCTTCAGTGATTTTAGTGGAGGCAGCTTCAAAACTTACTAAAATACTGAATCATTTCAAAATTTGAGACTATCTGCTTCTTTTTAAGAAAGCTTAATAACATTCTAAATTGGAATCACAAAATACTTATCATATGTCCTCCTTAAGTCAAATGCACTTTATTTCTGTTTCTATGGCAATGGTAATTAATACACAGGGAATGGTAACAGGCTCAGACTGGATCCTGCAGTGAGCTGAGAGCAGCTCCTGCAAGGACCGAGGGTCCTAAGCTCCTGCCAGCAATAGAGGGCAACATCTCAAAGCATTGTATTGCATTTGCAGGGTCAGAACTTGCAAATTTTGCCAATTAGGAGCAAGGTCTGTTGTATAGTACTGCATAATTGTATCAAAAAACACCAGATATGACGCCACATCAAGTAGCTGCATCAAATGTGAGATGTCAGTCCTGTGAGTCTCAGCTCCTACTGCAGTTGGCACGATTACTGCTTGTCAGCTTAGATACTTACCCATATGACACCTAAGTTGCTACTCAAAGCACCACTACATGATCTCCACAAAAGCATTTCAATGCTGATGGCAGAGAAGTGAAAACAAGCAGGATAGGAAATGCTCCTAAGCTGCCATTCAGGTAGCCAGGCAGAAGTGGGCTTTACTTTTGGTTTCAAATCAATGGGTAAGGAAAGTGAAGATGCCTCAGGAATTAATTCTCTACTCCATTCCCTCTCTTTTCTTTCTCCTTTTCCTATTTGTTTTCAATCAGGCATCTACTCATCTCTTAGTTAAAAGAAACCTAAAAAGTGAAATAGGAAATGTTATTTCCTATTTGAGTGGATCCAGGAAGTTTGGAAAGACATACAAACTCACCCCAAAATTTTTATGTGCATCTTATACACATACCTTCCAAGAGCTCATTTCCTCTTTCTCAGAACGAAGAGGTTAGACAGCAGGTGTTCAGAGGACCTTGCCCTTGGGAGTAATTTTTCCTTCAGTTCTGTGTCAGTGAAACTGTGAGGTTTTTAACATGTCATTGATAGCTGCATATGTGCTGTTGAAATGTCATTCACATTGTTACATGTGTCTGTCAGACTGTCCTGGTTTCAGCTAGGACAGAACTAAGTGTTCAGTGATTTGACTCAGCCTCTGCTCAATCACTGCACTTTCTGCAGTCAGTGCCATGCTTGCACAGACAGTGACTGCTTCCAGCAGTGATAACCCTGATGGTTGGAGTTAGTGCCAAGAGCTGGTGTGCAGACTAAGGTTACTGCTAAATCTCATGTGCTGCTTTGGGGGATGCAGAGTGAAAGGCTGTAGATGCAGGGAGGTGCAGACAGGACAGGAGAACCTAAACTAACCAAGGAGGGATTCCATTCCACTTCACAGAAATCATATTCAGGATAAAGCTGAGGGATCACAAAGGTCAAGCCAGTTTCAATGAACAGTGGCTGAGAAGGACTCTGCTTATTCTGGCTTTGATCTAGATCCATGCATTCCTGAAAGCAGTTCTAGAATGCAGCTTCTGAATCCAGTTGCCATCTGCTGCTGAGCCTAGTCTGGGACTTCTGCCAGAGCATCAGTGGTGCTGATCAGGCAGTTGGGTTTGATACTGGCTTTGTATATATTTGTATCTATTTCATTTGATAGTTATTATTTTCATTAAAGCTGGTTTAGTTTTCTTTTCTAATCTGTCAGTGTCTGCCCTTTATTCCCTGTCTTTCTCCCTTTGGAAGGCAGAGGGGTTAACAGAGACTGTCACTTGCACAGTGGCCAGTCCTAACCTCTGAGACAGACATAAATAGACCAAGAGTCCAATTTAATCAAACCTGAAATTTGATTTATGTAAGAAAATACTGCACAGAAAATCATTCATCTGAGACTGTAATCCTTCTGTGGCTGGAGGGTTCCTCCTGTTCCCTGTGGGAGAAGTCTTGTACCTCAGGGCCTGTCCTCCAAAACAGCATGAATGTGACTTAGCTTTTTTAGGTCAAAGATGAGACTGTACAGAGACAGGGTGGTCTATAAAATGTAGCTGGAGGTGCAATTTTATAAAATCATATTTCTCTCCCATGCTTCTGCTATAGAGTGGAAGTAGTAGGAGGTGGTTCTATTATTCATGAGGTTAAATTTCATTCACCAGAAGAACTTAATAAAGGAAATGTTAAGAAAATGCATTACCAATTAAAAATGAGAAAGACTCATATTTTATTTGCTGGTTTAAATTTAGGTCTAAAGAAAGTGTTGGAAAGGATTAAACATTTGCCATCTTAGTGAAAAGCAGGATGGGCATTTAAAAGCATTTATGCAGAGTGTTTATCACAGGCACTGAAACAAAAGCCTGCTGAATTCTAAATTACAAAGCTGGTCGTGAACTGACTGTCAGATTGTGCTTTTTAAACTCTCCTTCAAGAGATGCAATATGCCTTTGTGACTATCAGTGCCTCAGAGAAAACATGACATAGGCAGCTCTGTAAGGTTCTTGCACAGTTAAAACAATTATCTGGCTGAAAACATCTAAATGTGATGCCATTTTTGTTAGCTGACAACCTGCAGCACCTCTACCACCCAGATATACACAACTACTCAGCACTGGGTTTGTAATTGCTTTTCCTGATGGTGAGATCCAGAAGAGAAGCTGTGGGAAGGCAGAGCTCCGGCGCTGGTGGTGCTGGCAGTAATTGGGCGCTGGCAGTAATTGAGGGATGGCATTATTCTGTTCAGTGACAGGTAGAGGAGACAGCAGCATACCAATTTGCTTGAGTTTCACAGGCCTCTAAACTCCACATGTAATTAAAGAGACTTTTCATATTTAATAGGATTTATCTTCTGTGTCAGATAACACTTGTTAAAAGTCATCGGCTTTTCATTACCAAGATCATTAATAGTATTGGTGATACCGTGACTTGAATAGCTCTGTGCTTGTTTTTCACAGCTGCAAATTGACTTTTTAATGACCGATTCTGTTGTAAATTTGCCTTTTCAAGAACAAATGTGGGAGATCAGACTTGTTGCTCACCTCAAATTCTTTTGCCGACGTTTACTTCTGATGTAAACCGATGTGAAGCTAGTGATTTCAGCAAGAAACTCTTCTGGAAGGTCATCTTTTCAAACAAGCAGTGTGCTGCCCGATGGAGCAGCTCTTCTGTGTATCCAGATTTCGCTGATTTTCCCATCTGTTCCCCCCGCTGTGGTAGGACACCTGGCAAAAGGACCATCCTGCTTTTTCCTGCATGTGCGCTTTGGCCTGCTAACCTTTGCATTGCAAGGACAAAATTGTGCTGGGCTGACAGGCAGGAAACCCTTCTGCTCTGTGCTTTTGCTTTGACTTGCAGACTGAGCCAAGGAGTTACTGGAAGGCATCAGGCTCAACTCTGCATCTCTTCCAGAGCACAAGGGCAGGTTAAGGAGTTATCTTTTTTTTTCATCCCCACATATGAAAAACCCTCAATATGAATTTGATCTCATACAAGGCTTTAGATGGACAGGCAATCTGAGATTTTAAAGATAAAAGAAGACCAGTGGGTCATTTATTTTCACCTCTTATGAAAGTCAAGATGGGAATTTCTTCCAAGTCTTTAACTGGATTCAGATATTTGATTAATTCCTGAAATCCAGAAGACATCAAAGAATGGAGAGCACAAAGATTTGATTGTTTTTTTTCTTCTTCTTTCCATTATTCATCACCTCAATGCTCTTTATTTTTTCTGGTGAAAATATTGCTCTACAGCTTCTGGAGTTGAGAGAGCATTTCTGCACAGACAGACTGATTCAGCCACTATTCTAAAGTGTGTCAACCAAGTGTAGACAGATATGGCTCCAAGAAAGGCTTTGATTCGTAGGTCTACTCAACAGAGTTCTTATATTGCCTGTACTTTCTTAGATTGTGAAGTACTTGTGACAGATCTCTGTAGGTTTTGTTTAATGACAGCAAAAAAAATCAACAGGAAATTCAGACCTCTTTTTCTGACAGAAGTGCTTAATGGTGTTGTTTGCAGTGAGTGCCCAGGGTAGGGGAAGACAGAGAGATTGTCACCTGAAGTATGACATGAAGAATAAAATGTTATGAGGAACCTCTGACTAGTACAGATAAACCAATGTGTTGTAGATGCAAAGAGCATAGCCTCAAATTTGGCTGTATTAGGTGACAGTTTAATGTCAGGACACAGCCAGCTTTAATTGTGTTCTGTTTTCAGCGGGCACAAGGTTATATGCTGGCAGAAGGCTACTTTTGGGAAGGAGAGTCAAACCAGAAAAAAAACCAGAACATCACCAAAGCTGCATTGGAGTCAGAAGGTGGTTGTTAAAGGTGAAATAATCAATCTTGGAAGTTCATCTCATTTCCTTGGCACGGGTGTGAACTGGAGCTGAAACTTCCTGGAGGCATCCTTGTTCAAGTAGAGAGCCAAGCCAGAAGGATCAGCCAGGACTGCAGCTGAGTCAAGTGCAATACCGAAGCACTGTAGTCCTGACCCAGTAAAATTGTCAGGACAAGGCTTAAGCTTATGGACCTTGGTAGTCTTCTGCCTGGGCATGGAGGGATGTGGCAGAAAGCTGTGAGCTCTCACTGCCAACGTTTGCTGTGGTTGTGCTGGTGCTCTCATTGCTTTCATTTTGCACAGGATATCTAGGAAGGGAGTGGAGCCTTTCCCCTAGGACATCAAAAGCAAGTGACTTTAATGGAAAGCCCTTAAGAATAATGTCTGTTTGCTCACCAAGAGAGCTAGGTGTTTGATTTAGGCAGTTGCAACCTTGGTAGTACCGAAGACATTTATTTCTCCCTGTGCTGCCAAGACATAATCTATCTTATTCACAAAGACTCTCTCCATCCAAAGGACTTTGCATTCAAAGACAGACAAACACCATTTAGACATTACTTGCAATGGATGATCAGGTAAACTCTGATTTTGCAGTGCCGCTGAATTATTTAATTTGGCTTTGTGTTTAAACCTAATCTCCATGGAGATCTCTGGTGTACTTCCTGCAACTCTACTTATATTTGATGATGAAGTGAGATATTAAGGGAGTTCTACAAAGATCCGTGATAAGCTTTTGTTGTATATAGTGAGAAGGAACTATAGAAATTCCCTGAGAATATAAAAGCTTGAGAATAGATTGCTAGTGTAATTAGGAGTGATTTGACAGACACCTGCATGAGAACCAAGTGTTCCTGTGTCAGGAAATGGAGGAGCATTGGTGGATTTTCTATCTGTTCAAAGCATGAGCAGCCAGGTTCTCTAGGAGAATGATGTGTGAAACAGTGTCAAAGGCTTCGCTTTGCTGGACAGCATCCACAACTTTTTACAGTATCACAGTATCACCAAGGTTGGAAGAGACCTCACAGATCATCAAGTCCAACCCTTTACCACAGTGCCCAAGGCTAGACCATGGCACCAAGTGCCACATCCAACCTTGCCTTGAACTGCCCCAGGGACGGCGACTCCACCACCCCCCCGGGCAGCCCATTCCAGTGCCCAATGACTCTCTCAGGGAAGAACTTTCTCCTCACCTCGAGCCGAAATTTCCCCTGGCGCAGCCTGAGGCTGTGTCCTCTTGTTCTGGAGCTGGCCACCTGAGAGAAGAGAGCAACCTCCCCCTGGCCACAACCACCCTTCAGGTAGTTGTAGACAGCAACTTATCTCCTGCACAGGCCACCTTGTTGTAGAAGGAGATCAGGTTCATCCCATCCCTTCAGCTCTGAGACAAAGCAAGCAAATCTTGATCTTTGGTGTTACTAACAAGTTCCAAGTAGCAGTTGTGATATTTTAGAAAGAGGCTGTTGTTGCATGGCTCTGTGTTAATAAACTGATAGAGATTGAAAAGGATAGGGATAGTGAGAGGACATCTTAAAAACGTGGCAGCTAATGAAAAAAAAATTACCACTAATGAGATGGAATGTTTGTTGCTAGCTTCTCAGTTCTTGAATAGTGTGAAAGAAGAAGTTATGTTGATGATGGGGAGAATTTGCTTGGTATTATAGTCTTAACTAATAAAATGCTACAATAATGCCGGGAAATGTAAGATTGCAGCTCCCATTTTATGAGTCATCAGAGCTTTCAAAGTAATGAGTCTGTATTAAACAGCTACATTGCTTAGGGTGAGATGGAAGTTTAGATAAGTGACCTTCATATCTTATGGCTTAATGCTGATGAATCTCAACTGTATGCCCATAGTGCCATCTGTAAGAAGATGTAGAGGCCTTTTTGTGCATGCCCCTGCATTTGGTTGGTGTTGGGGAAAGTAATCTTCCTCTTTGACTTGTTACCTCTGTGCTCCTCTTGGGCAGGGTGCATCTCTAGTTTCTTTCTGTGCTTCAGAATTCTTGTTTGCATCACGTTACCCCAGACGCCAAAGTCTCCTCTTATAAATCTGCTATGACTGCCTCATTCTCCTCTGCCTTCCACTCCGCATACTAATTCACCTTTGTGTGACCAGAGTAAGAAAAGCAGCAGGAAAAAAAAGGGAGGAGATGCAAGGACATTTGTGTTGGCATAGCTCATACACCTAATGCTGGAGGGAAAGCAAAGTACACTCTCTCTTGCTGAAGTATGAAAAATCAATAAATCCCTTGGTTTCTCTAGGATGGCTTCACTCTCCTGTTTGGAGGAGAGGAAATTCCCTTTCAAATGTCTCCAAGAGCTCCCTAGGGGTAGTATATCATCCATGCTCTTCCCTCTTTGAAGGATGGAGCCTCAGAGCTTATTGCAGAGAACCCCAGATGATCCTAGTGCCTGGCTCAGCCACTACATGCACAGGATCCACGACCTTGGCCATGCTCAGAGTTCAAGGGCTTCCCCCTCAGCCCTCCCTCAAATCGAGGCAAGGTCTTACTGCTACTGGTGAATTTCTGAGTCAGGGTTTTTCCCAGCTGTAGCCCAGCTTTTCCTCATCTGATCCCTTTCCTGCTGGGAGCATTTTGGTCTAAGTGACTGTGCAAAGAGCTATGCACTAGTTCATTTCTTCTATGAAGTGCTAGAAGACATGACAGTTCTCCCATTTCCATGATTTTCCATACTGCAGCATGTATGGAATAGTTCATCCCTTTGCACACATGCACAGATAACTTCTGCATGATCAGATTCTTTTGCTTGCCACTTTAAATGTCAAATTTATTCTTCCTGCTTCAGAGCCACCTACTTTCATAGATTCATATCCCTTGTGTTCTTTTCTTCTTTCTCTCTGTGGTTTTTTTTTTTCCACTTGTTTTTAAAGGGCTGTCAGCATTTCCAAACTAACCAATATGAGTGTGTAGCAAACCAAGCTATTTCACAATAGCTTCTGCACAGACACCCTCCCAGAGACTATTACAAAATGATTGTCCCTTTTCCAAAGCTGGATACTATGTCCTCAAATCTTGCAGGAAATTCTTGGACCAGATTCTTATTGATTTGTCTGCAGTTTAATGACAGTGCAACCCACCAATGTTTCTGTTCGATGACACACATTGCTTATCCTTATGTAAAGCTTGTGCAGCACTCCAGAAGAAGAGTTACCTGCTTCTCTCTGTTAGAAGGATCATCCCAATTATTTCAGATTTCTTCTATTCCTGCTCTGAATGTATTGATTTCTATCTCTTCTCACCACCTTTTAATTTTGTCATTAAAACTGTAATAGTTTTCATAAATTTGGAGGTGTTCAATCCCTCATAAAAATAGCTGCATTGCAAATGCTAGAACTTGGTGAAAACAAGGACATTTTGTTATACTATCACAACTGCATCCTTAAATGATCACAAACTGACTTGGAATTAGCATAATAATTCTATAAAATAAATGAGAATTTACAAAATGAACGTAAAAAAGACTTAAGTTATAGAAAATAGATCCTGGGGCAGAACTGGAAGATGCTTGGTGATGTGTTAAACAGTAGGACATAAAATAATGACGAGAAAATCCAGGACGTGTTAATACAATGGATGACTGTTGGCTGAAACTGTAACACCATGTGGAGGATTAATGCAAACTATCCTAGCATACCAAGAGCATATTAAATGCACTGCTTTTCTGTTAGGATGATTTGGATCCATTTGATACAAGTATTGCATTGAGGAGCATTTTCTTGTAAGCAGCAAAATGCAGGCAGGCTGAGAAACTGTCACTCTTTTCCTCCTCGGTGATCATTTTGGTGTGATCCACACTGCTCTGCTGGGGTCACTCTGTGAAGTTCCTTTGGTACCATCCTTGTAGGGATGCTCACGAAGGCACCACAAAGGAGAACACTTATCTCTAGTAACTGGGAATGTGTTGGTCTCAGGGCTCACCACTGCATCTCTATCAGCTTTCATCACAGCTGTCATCAATGTATTTTTCTAACATGTGCAGTGAAGCTGCCCATATGCTGTCTTATTGCAAGCACAGTCCCCAGGCAGCACGTCCTGCCCCAACAAGCCAGGCAACTCTGCCAGTACCTGTGGGAAGCCTCTAGAGGAAACCCTTCTGCTGGAGCAGGACACTGCTGTGCTGGGAGGGAGGTTTAGTGGACCATCAGGGCAGCTCAGGTGGGTAGGTTGCATCCATTCTCAGCTTGGAGAGGAAAACAGGCTTTTCCACTCTGAGAACATTAGAGTTCCAAAATGTGGAAACTGGGAAGGAAAAAGGAACCAAGAAGACAGAAGAGTGAGAATGTGGTGTGAAATACCATGACAAAGTATGAGAGAAAGAAGGGGGAGAAGACTGGTGAGACAGTAATGGGAAAAGGTTGGGAGGAGGGATAAGCATAAAGCAAAGGAGCAGGTGAACAGAGGGTCTTTAGTGCCCATTTTCATGTAAAAGGGATAGAGATGGTCACCTCTGTGAAGGGATCCCACATCTTCCACCAGCTCCCTGCCACATGGCTTTTCTTCCCTCCCTGCCTATTTCCTAAATGTACTCTACTTATGCACTTGCAAAGTCTATCATTCTCCTCATGGCTATCAGCATCATCAACATCTTTGGACTCAGGTGACAGCAGAATACATAGGCTGAGATCTCCTGTGGTAAAAATTGTTCTGTAACATCTGCCTGAGGCAGAAAGGCATTTATGGATGAGAGGCAGAAAGGGAACAGGCAGAAGAGGGTGAGGAAAGCAGAAAGATGAATATGGTATGAGGAGATGAAAACAGCAGGTGCCTTATTTTTTTGCCAAGCTAACTCAGCTCTCCAAATTCAACCTTTCCAGAGCATTATTCAGTGAGTGGCATGGGACTGTACCATGCAAAGTCAGAAACTACTGTCACATGAAAAGCATATGAGGCTGGTCCTGCAGGTGCCCACATCAGCTCTGCACTGAGTATCTGTCCTGACAAAAGGCAAAAGGCACCCCTCCTGGGGTAAGAGTAGCTTTCCTTCCAGGGCTGTTTCTTCACTGATGTGTCTGTGGAGCTTGCTGGCAAAAATACTCATTGTGAGGAAAAGATCTGGGTTTTCTTTATATTAAAAATGATTTTTAAAATAAATGAAGATCCTCTGTTTTCAGGGCAGTTTTTGATGTTCCTCTGCATTGAACCCTCTGAAACAAAAAAGCAGGTGCACTACTTACTGGAAGCACATCTGGAGACAAGGGTTCTGTGCTTTGCCCAGGCAACACCAAAAAAGAAACCCAAAGATTAAAGTTTTTTTAAAGTGCTTATTTTCCTTTTGTATTACTTTGCTGCTATTTTAAGTCAAATGATTCTGCAGCTTAGATTTGGGTGCACACTGTGTTCAAGTTGGTTGCCACTGACATTAGATTTGCTCTAAGCACCAGCTGGAGTTTTCTGAAACAGCCAACTTTATGATATACTAAAACATGAAGGGTGTTTTTTTCTGGAGGGGAGGAATTGTGAATATTGCCAAATAAGGGAATATTTTACTAATAAGTTTGGATAGGAGATACAGTTATTACAATGTGCTTTTTGTAATAAATTGTAGCTAGAAATTAGAGATAGTCTTTTTTGGGAGTGTTTTTTAGGATTTGACTCTTGACAAAGATTTGAATATATCTTTTTTCCTTTGTGGTTGTGAAACATTGTAGTTATATATATGTATATATATAGAAATCAATCACCACCCATTGAGAGCAAAACAAAGGCTTTGAGTTGTTAGTTGGCTGTAGATTGGTTTATATTGGCAAATATTAATGGAAAATAAAAAGAATTTTTTTGTTTGTCTTCCCCCCCCCCCCAGAATTGTTTCTGAGTTTTAGCAAATCTCACCTCAAATTTTGTGGACACTTGAGTTACTGCCTTTAGAAATTAGGCAGCTTTATAAGAGGGGGAAGCCACAGACGTTTCTGGCTCTGTCTGTTCAGCTCACTCTTTTTCAGAGCTTCACACCCTTCCTGTTTGCTTGTCTCCCATGGTTTGTAACCTATTGTACTTATGAAGATGAAATGAGTACCAGCTTACTTTGCTATGTAGTACACAGCCTCTGCATGAGCGTCTTTGTCACCTGTCCATGGAGAAAGAAGGGGAGCAGAGAGCTGTAAGAGGGAACCATGATCTCTGTCCCAAGGTAGACAGACCTCCTTTACTGATCAAAGCCCTGAATCCCAGGTAGCTGGCACAGCTATGGATCTGCCCCAGGCAGCTCTAATCTGGGTGAAAAAGGCTATCTGGACATTTTTATACTTGAAATATAGCCAATGTGAAACAAGGGGGATATATGGATTGCTGCCATAATGAGGACAGAACAACTATATGAAATGTAAGAAATGAAAATGTGACAGTGCCTGGTGAGGATGAATCTCCAAAGCAGAAACCAGGCAATGCTCACCTTGACAAGTGCTCCTCATTGTATCCAGTTAGTATTTTTAGCACAGAGCAGACTAGAAAGGATCACTTGCTGCAGCTGAAGGGGTACCTGCTCTTCATACCTGCCCTTTGGCTTCTCCATTGGGAGTTCCCTGCAGTGGGAGTTCAGCTCCATGTTCCCCATAAGGGTTTGCACTTACTGGGCATGATTTAGTGTGGGTACAGAACTGAGTCAGGTTTAATTTGTGAGTTTACTGCCAAACCTGCACCAATTTTAAAGCCAGCTGCACAGAATTGATTTAACAAGAAATGGAAACAATTCAAATCTCCGTGAATTTGGCAGAAATAAACAATTTTGGCTGAGTATTACTGTGAGGGTTTGCACTGATTCAAACCTAAAGCCCACAGTGAAATTCAGGAGACTTGAATCTGTTCCAAGGGAAAGGTTTGCACAGATCTCTGCAAATTGGAAGTGTCAAGGTTTCAACAGCTCTGCTTGATAAGTGAGTAAGAAGAGGTTTCCCTCTGAAGTCTGAATCTCTCCTGGAATCCAGAATGAATGTGTCATGGCAACATACCACACCTGATAACATATCTTCATTAAGCAGCTTTTTGAATGGGCTGTTAATGGCATAAACAATAGCAATTATAAGTATTGATACTGTATTGACAGACTGTAGAACATTTTGGTGATTCATTCTCCTAAATTAGCTGCTTTCAGCTATGCACTGTGTGTATAGCTATTGCTGACAGCAAAACAAAAATAACTTAACCCCCACCAGCTATCTTGGGGGAATTATATCTGGGGCAAACATTTATGTAGGGATTTGAGCTGGACATTGCCCTCCTTGTAAATGTTACGGTTCAAACAGATCTTCTTTTCTGTCTATGATTCGTGCATTAATTTCTGTGCAGTATTTGTTAGTAGTTAGTTACCAAGCTGGCTGAATAGCTGTTAGGTACAATGGTTATTTGCAATTTCTTGCAATGAATATTAATGACGTGCAAAAATTTTCTGTGCTCTGGTTCTGCATCCAACACTTGATAGGGGAACTGAAACAGAGCAAGTAGAGGGATAAAACCACAACGAAAAACTCCCAACCAACCACCGACAAAAAAATCCCAACCCCCCAAGCAAGGGGGTTATAAGAAGTGCAACCCAAGTATTCTTCACACAATGATAGCCATGCGTGCAGACAGCTGTAGGTGTTTGTGTGTAAAGCAGACTCTTCCCAAACACTCAGGGCTGCTGAGAATTATTTTCAGAATCTGTTTTGAAAAAATGGTACCATAGGTAGCATGAGGCACTTATAAAAACTGTTTAAAACATGGAGAGATGAACTCAAATATCAAATCTGAGTTATTCAGGCAGTGCTGGCCTTGAGGAATTAGAGTTTTGGGTTTTCACAACAATACTGGAAGGTCAAGACTTTAAAAAAAGAGCTTTCAGAACTTGCCCCTAGACTCTTTTTTTTTAAAATGAAGATTTCTACTGCATCTACAAAGAGCTCTACTCTCTAGCTACTAATGTGTTCCACTGGAAAAATACTAGCACAGGGAAGAGAGGCTATGGGAAGGAGAAGAATTTATCTTCGGTGAGATTAATGGAGTACAACTCAGTAGCGTTTTATTGTTTTGTAACCTCAGATTTTAATACCTGATCTGTGCAACAGTCACAAATGACTGGTTGTCTTACCTTAAATCAGAGCAATTTGGGATACTGTCTTAATATTCATCACAGTCACCTAATGTTTATTACCATCTCTCCCTTTTATATTATATTTGATGTGCTTACTGGCAATGTTTCTGCATAACTGGCAAGCAGCCAGGAAATTATGGGGCACCGTGGCAGGACACCAGGCAGTGCCACACCCTCTGATTTGGAGCTGGGCCTCACACCTTAACTTCATAGACATTAATAATGACAACTTAATTAGCTTTGTAATGAGCTCACCTGAGTGCTTTTGTAAGAATGTTTATCAGTCATTAGAGAAACAGTCAAAAAAGTAAAAAATCAGCATGCCAGAAGCTGTGCACTAAAGCCTGTAAGCCTAGATATTAGGAAGATCAAGCTGTTTTTTAACTGCAGCAATGTATGTCTGTAATGAGATGCAGTTGCTTCTTACAAAAGCACCACAGATTAATTAGTTTTAGAATGCTGCAGCTTGGTCTCAGTACCTTAAAGGCTCTTGAAAAACATTATCCATGACAAGGGAAGCAAAGTGAGGGAGGAGGGATGCCGAGAAAAACAAATAAACTTTACTCTTTGCATTGTGGTATTCTGGAGAGTCAATTTCTCATAAGCAACTTTTTACTCCGAAGTCCTCAAAGTATGTTAGAAATGTGTCTTTCACAAATGAATTTTGAGTTTCAATAATTAAATTATAGAGCTGGCAGAGTGCACATTCTAGTGTTTGAAGACCCTGGAGTGACACTGTTCCATTTCTCCCCCTCCTGCCTCATGTATAGCACTTTGGGTACTTCCAATGTTTTAAACCAGATGTGCAGGGGTAGAAGTATTCAACTGTTGCTCAAGTTAGGCTAAAGAAAACATGTGCTGTATGCCAGCACAACTAAGTGCTGTGCTGCGCCAACAACTTCTCATCTGTTTGCCTATTTTCTTTGATCCTTCTCCACCAGGAAAGCAGAAGTGCCTGGGACTGTGTATAAAGCATATGGCAATAACCCCCCCAGCCATGCATGATATGTTATGTAAAGGGGAGGTACGGAGGTGTCATCTAGAGAATTTATCAGCAGGAGGGTGAGAGGTTTGCATTTCTCAAGAGAAGCAGAAGCCAAAACTAGATTATGTAGGTCATCCCAAAAAGTACCAAACAGACTTTATGCAGGGACTGTCTTTTGTTATGTGATACACAATATTTGTTTATATTTATTGAAGCTTTAGGTTTCTACTTGTACATAAAGGTTTGCATTTTATCTACAAAAAAAGTTTATTTCTAAATGCAACCTGAAATCATCTTCAGATCCGTTTAACAATGATTCAGAGCCAAACAACCTGTAAGCTGTGATGCGGGAAAACCAGAATGCTGAAATCCAAAGCCAAAGGAGCCAGAATGATTCACCAGGAGTGAGGTGGAAAGACAGCTCCTAGCAGACCCATTAGATTTTTTTTTTGATCATTAGATATCTGTATATCTCAGAAATTCATAACTGCTCCAGAACTAAATGATTCTGACCTGGGAGATACTGATTCCTGGAGGAAGTAGCAAGAAGTGTTTACCTGTCAGATAATTCTGCAATTGTTTCTCAAATGTAGCTGTTTCAACATGCTCATTGCTCTTTCTCTGAAATGACTAACAAGGAGTGCAGGTGGTATTGCAGGCAGAAAATGAAATTATCTCCTGGCTGTCACCTCTAAGCAAGCTTACATTACTGTTTGAACTCTAATATTTTGTAGACAATCACCAATAACTACAAGCTCATTTTCCTTTTCCTTCAGCTGTAATATTTATTGACCTATAAATTGCTCCTATAATTTTGTTTCTTTTGTTGCTGATTTGACAGCACATTTTTGTTATAGTTATCTCATTAATAGCTGCCAGTAATGTGTATTGTGTATGTGTGAACCCAAGGAAAAGTATGACTTACATCAGGAGTGATGACATCAAATCATGGCATCCTGGTTTTGCTGAGACAGAATCCCACGCCAGCCATGGGCTGCAGCCCCTCAGCAGCTGTGAGTCAGTCAGGACAGCTGATTGGAGTTGACTCCAGGTGTAGACCATGAGTATCACACTCAGTATAAAGGGGGAAGTCTTTCACTAGAGCCTTCTTTGGGGGCTTGCTGATGCTGTGCTCATGCTTTAAGGACTATCTTCCTGGATGCTGTAATTGTTGCACCTTTGTTGGGCTTAGGATGGAAGGCGCTGCAAATATCTGCTCCAATCTCTGTCCCATGTGCAGGGATGCCTCTCCACTAGACTCAGCTCAAGGCTTCATCCCCATGGCCTTGAACACCCCTAGGTAACGTTTTGTAACTTGTATTGACATTGTTATCAGTTTGGCTAGGTCATTTTCACTGAAACATGGAATTTTTTTCCTTACTTTTCCTGATACCTTCCTCTTTCATCTGTGGTTCTCTGACCCTACGTAGGGATGTGGTTTCAGGGAAAAACAGCAATATTAGAGAAGCTTTTGTTTTGTATGTTCTAGGTCTAATCTCACCAAGCCTTTTGATGCTGTAGATTTATGCTTTTGTTCTCAGGTAACTACATTGCAAGACCAGAATTGGTGTTTTCTACCTCTTGTGCGAGCAATGCAGTAGGAGTTCCATTTGCTTTTGCTTGGTAATAATAAATTATATGTTGGTGAGTGTTCTTTTGTTGGGTGACATAAACAATGTTTTGGTGCTTTTCTGATGATTCCTGGAGGTAATTTTAGGGCCAGACTCAGTAATTTCTTTAAATGATGGAGCCATGGCACACTTCGGTCTTGAGTACCTTGGAGCTTACAACATAACAATGTGGAAGGATCTACTCTTGAGTCACTTGTTAACCAAGAAGTCTAGTGTATGACACATCAGTATATGTGCCTATGTGCATCCATGTGTTTGTGAAGTAGTGGCAATGTTACCTTATGCTTTGTAAGCATTTTAGCTTTTTACTTGTGTCGGATGTTGGAATGCACTAGGTCCTAGCAACACATCTTCCAGCCAATTTCAGCTATTAAACTTGGAATTGTGGCTTAAACTTTATATGGGTTTGAAACTTCTCAGCTGCCTACTCTTAGGCATTCTTCCTTATTGATGTTTCTGTGTTTCAGTGAATGCTCTTGTCACAAATTGAGAGCTCAATAAAATATAATGCCCCATAAGAGTAGGGTTTATATGAAAGCAATATTTATGTCAAGAGCCCAAGGCGATAATTTGTTTTTCATTTCTCCCTCCTTTCTGAAAATATAAAACTACCAGTAAACGTTATGTAAAGGAGACCAGAGCAAAATGAGGAGTTAAAACTTTGCAATTTATTAACTCAAGAATGAAAGTACAGAAAATAGGCAGGGACTCAAGTTAGTTGGGAAAGAAATCTCAACCTACTGCATTAAAACATGGCTTGCACTAGTCTAATGAGTTTTCTGCTAAATGAGGCATGAAACATACTGCCAGAATATAAAATCAGTAAAATGCCCAAATTACTGTATAATATCATTATATGTTTTATCTTATTGGGGAGCTGGTACAGAATGCATTATCTTTACATTTATGCAATTTCTAAAACCAGGAGAAAAGGCCTTTTTTTATGAATGTGTCATTCAGATAAGTTAATAAGAGATCAAAACCTACTGCAAATCATAAGAAACCCCCCCCCCCCCCCCCCCCATCTTCAGTGTTCATGAAAAGAATTGCTTGGTAAAGATGTCAGTCTTCTATTTACAGTCCTTTTTTATTCAGACCTTTGGGACCCCACCCCTCCCCCCAAAATTAGGAAGCGTAACATCACCCAAAGTATTACTTAAGAAAATGGTTCCAAACCATTGGGCTGCAGTGTCATTAATGTTGCCTCATACCAAATAATATGCAGAGATTTGATTAAAAAATGAATTGTGATTACTTGGAACTGCAATGTTTTGTAAACATTGGATGAAGGAGGACTGCTTTCCTTGGTGAGGAATTGTGCTGAGTTGTAAGTGCTTTTTGTTGCATGACTAAAGGAGCTGGTGATGATGAAAAACCAGAAAACTTGAATTGTTTTTCTAAAGTCTGAATCCTGTTTCTGTCCCTAAATGACCTCTTTGCAAGACAATTGGATGCTGTAGAAATTAATGGAATTTCTATTATGTCTCATGAAGCTGCCATTTGTTTTCTCCAATCTCCTCAACCGCAAGAGTAGATTGTCTGCTCAAGTATTCTCTCTTTGACCATTCCTGAATTTCATTTTTCAGTGCTTTCATTAGAAACTATACCCAGAAGCTTCCTAGAATTGACTACGAGTCAGTGTATTGCATCAATTACTGCAATGTGATTAATTAAATCTCCATTTATCCCAAATGCCGATAGCCAGATTAGAATCTTTTCTGCATGGCCAAACATTGCTTTAAGCAAAGGCAGAGTTCTGCCTGTGCTGTCCAGGCTGGTGCCTTCTGCATCTGCTGTTAAAAGAGTTGTGCTTCCCCTCAGTGTATTGTTTAACAGCTGAGCGTCCATCAGCCTCCTCAACATCTCTTTATCTGCTCAATGATACACTGACATTGACAGACTCTGCCTTCAGTTTTAACATATCCCTGGTGTTTTCCTTCTGGATACCTTTGGAAATAGAGTGCTGTTGAACTCTGTGGCCAGCTATAACATTCGTTAAAAATTAATTTCCTACTTGCCTGCTATTTCCCTGATTTATGGCCTTCTGAAGGCATTTTGATGCCTTCCTGTGCATGGGTGGATTTCCGAAAGGCTTCCCATCAGTGTGTTAAATTGGAAGGAGGACTGAGGGCCTGTAGTTTGGCCTTACCAATTAGTCACACTTTTCCTTCTGGGGGAAAAAAATCCTGTCACTTTCTAAGTATGTAAACTGATTTCTCCTGTTGCTTAGGCTTGTCTTAATGGAGCACTTGAGCCTGGAAGAGGAGCTGCAGCCATGCCTGGGGCCTCTCTTCCAGGTGAGGAGAGAGCAGAGTGTGAGGCAAGAGCTGAGAAATGGCTGGGGCTTTTCTTCTGTGTGAGGGGGACTGAGTTGGGCCAAGGGCTGGAGCCTCTCTTCCATGTGAGGGGACTCCAGTGTGTGAGGGGAGTGTAATTCTGGGTACAAAGAGGGATTTGAACTGTTCCAGCCTGGCAAAATGCCTGCTCAGGGCACAAGGAGAGGAAAAATCCTGTGCTTCTGAATCTTCGTGGACCTTTTAAATTGAATTTTATTACAGCTTTAACCCTATCTCTCTATTTTTGGCCACACCTTGTAAATCAGCTCCTCTTGCACTGGGAAGAGTAATGTTTTTGTTAAATATCTAATTCCTTTAATGTGCAGTCCAGATAGGGAGTGCCAATGTTGCCTGCCCACACTTTGTCCCTGCTTGCTCCAACATTGCTGCTAGTGTCTGCAAACCAGAAACGCCCTCATTTGACGCTACTTAAAAAGAATGATCCAATCTGCATCCTCTGACCACACAAACTGCACTTGAACATAAACCCTTGATGATGGTAATGGTTTTTATTGGCACACTATTTTACTTCAAGATGCTCCAGAGTCAATTGCAATGCAGGCTGCCAAAGATTTCTTTAAAATCTTTGATATTCATGGCATGTGGGCTTTACTATGGAACATTTTATATCTGGAGCAAAAATGTGACTGACATATGATCTTCTGGGTGTAAATCCAGCCTGCTCTTCTCTTTAGTTTGCTTCATTTTCTTCCTGTGTTCTATACATGAGCTAACTGCAGAAGGCTTTGTCACTGAACAGAGAGCAATACCTTACTAGACATAGACACCTCTTAATGCATATTTCTTTGGTCTTCCCTTTCTGTCTTTACTCACAGAAATTGTGATCTCCTCACAATATTGGAGTTTCACTTTTCTCTGACCTTCTGGAGATGATATGGATGCTCGTCCAATGCAAAAATCATCCATGTGGTGAAAACAACACTGGAAAATGTAAGCAACTTCTCATACTTGAATGTAGGAAGAGCACCTGTAGGGCTGAGGTAAGGCTCTCTGAACACAGGGATTTCCTTGCCTCATGGGTTTAGATCTCAAACTTTCCTTAAGACCTTTGCAACTTGCGTTGGAGAATATTGTCAGTGCTACAGTTGACTGGATTTTCAGTTCTTATGGTGCCATCCTTGCTCACTGCAGGTATTTAAGACTGCAGATTCAGAATTCTATTTCGTTGGAGATGTAGCTCACAACAGCTGATGGTTTTGCAGTGTGAATAACATCTCTCTGCTTTGAAGTCCTCAAGAAGCATTGTCATATATCTCTGCTCCTTGGGTATGTGCTGCTTTTATCTGTGACCTGCTGTTAGTCACTGAACTTAAGAGTTCTGATATTTGATCTGTCTGGATCATCCATCACTTGCTCTGCAGCCATTGTTTCTGAGACATTAAACTGTTTTCGTACTTCATTTAACATTTCTGCAGAGTTCATTGACTCAGGATTCCCCAAATCTTTCTCCAGCTTTTTCATTGTTATCAGGGTGAAGTTTATTGATATGCAAGGGTGGTGATGTTGTTCTGTTCCTTATACCAAAGACTTATGATGCTCATCTCTCAGCCTCTGAACAAAGATTTTCAGATGGACTTCCGTGCTGGAGAAGTGGACTGGAAACAGATAATGGGCTCAGCAGACAGTGTGGGGGAAATTGTTCAGAAAAGTGGCTATGTTGGGTAGCTGGGACTAAATCTCTTGTTCTGCTATGTTTTCCTTGTGTACTGCTCCAGAGAGAAAACACAGGAGATAGCTTGCTGTTTACCAGAAGGCAGTCTGGACCCGTGAAAGAAGGTATTACCTCATGTAAACAGCTGCTGGGCAATCTGGCTTGGTGGATGTAAGAACAATGCTCTGCATGAAGCCTCCTTGTGTCTGAATTATGGAAAGGCTTTCTTTTTCACCAGCTGAAGTTCTAAGGAGACTAACTTCAGGTAGGCTGTTCTACAGCTTTATGTTCCCTCAGTGGTAATTCAAGAACAATTTAGGGTGGAGTTCATCTATTTGCCTTTTGAATCTAAATAACTATTAAATTGTGGGGTGTAAAATGGAAATGGTATTAAGTAGTGCCCTTTGTCCACTAAAAAAAAAAGTTTTCCCCACACTTGGAAGTATCTTTTGGACACAAGCTCCTCCACCAGAAGTCCTTTTCATTCTTGTATGTGGGTGTCTTAAATGATAGACAAGGCTGGCTCACTTTCATCAAAACCATTCAAGATTAGTTAAGCTGGTCTGGTCGAGGTTAATGGATTTCAAACAAAATAGCAAATTTCAAGAGCCTTCAGGCTTTCTTTGCTCTGTGGTTTAGAATCAAACAGATTTTTCACAGAAGCTTAACTATGAAAGATAACTTTGCTGTTTTTTCTATTCAGCAAAATGTAAATGGCACTAGGTAATAACAATAATTGTCTATGAAAAAATGCTTCTCTGTTTGGCATGCTTTAGCACATTCTAATGGAATGTGGTAATAAAGGCAACTTTCTCATGCTTTGTGGTATATGAAACTAATGCCTTGAAGGGACAATACAAAGAGGTATGAAGCTGGTTGCAAGCAGTTTCTTCTGTAAACATTTTTAAGGTAATTACATAGTAGACCATAATGAGTACCAATCAAAAAGACAGATACTATGTTTTTCCACTTAGATAACGTTGAGGCATTTAAATTCTTTTAAAATAGCTACAGTTGGTGAGACATATTTTTCTGGTTGTTGGAAGCTTGAAGTTGGACAGCTAGTGGTACTGAGCTCTCCTCTAAAGGATTGGAATTAATCATAAGTCAGTTTTTGTGATTAGTATGGACAGATCTTGTAATATTTTTGGTGGTGTTTTGTGTGTGGTTTTTTGTGGTGCCCTACTGTCTTCTATAGTGAGAAATGGTAATTGCTGGTGAGAAGCACACATGACTTAGAGGTCAACATTTGTCTCTGCAAGATGAGACAAGTGAATGGGTGGAGGCAGGATATCACTCTTTCTATACTATTATTTTGCTAGTAGACTGTATTTCATGGCATACTGAAATCTGAAGTCAAAACTGTGGCAGTATGCAGGTTGCTAACTTTTGAAGTTCTGTGCATTGCATTGTTTAACTGCAAGTACTCTGAGTGTCTTCAAGTTGCTTCCAGTGATTTTAACAGTGCCAGGACTTCTTAAAGGAATTTGTAATCACAGAAGCTACTTAATAGATATCTATGCTGTTAATATTAATACATCATTGGTGGAATATTGTTCAGTGAACAAAATAATGTTATTCTCTTCCAAATGAGAAAACAGAAACATGGAAATTGCTTTAGGGGATCAGATCGTCAGTCCAACATTTTGCCTATGAGTTGTCAGTGCTGGCTGATTAAATGTCTAATCCTCTCTCCTCCAACAACAAAGAAAAATATCTACTCCACTATTCATATATTGTTGTTCCATTACGTGGAAACTGCCTTAAAACACATGTAAAATTTGCATTATATTCATGGCGTTGTCAGGAAATCTCACAGAGACGTTCAGAGAGGGTTTCTGGAGAATGATTTGATTCCACAATGAAACAGAAAGAAGGTGGTGAATGCTGAGCTGCCCCCACAGCTGTGGGCTGATGTCTGTTTTGGGTTCAAATGCAAGTTCCCAGAGACTCTTATAAATTTGGTAGACCCAATGACAATTTATAGAATTTATAGAGTTTATAGAGTGCCCTCCCCTCCTCCCCCTCCTTTCCCCAAAAGACAGGGAGAGAGATAAAAGGTAGGGACACCCCAATAAATCAATCTCACTCGATTTGGAAGTTAAAAAGGAAAAGTTTAACAATAACTTAGAAAAAAAAAAGGGATTGGAGGTAGGGGAGTTTACAAAGGATAAGGAAGGGAAAAACAGCAAAATACAAAACAGGGATGGATACAACCCGAGTAGTGTGATGGTGTCTCTGCCTCGTGGCTGGTATACAGTATCAGTGTGTGTGTGCGGTCATGAACGCAGGTAGTGAGCAAGAGGGCGAAAAGAGGAAGAGACAGGAGAACTCCTGTCTTTTATACCACAGGAAGTGGGGGGAGTGGGCTAACCATCACCTGGAGTGTGGCCCACCCCTGAGGAGGGGCCAAGACCCCTAGGGTCAGGTTCAGGGTCACTCCCCCAGGAGTGTTAACCCTATACATTCCACCCCTTGGTTAGACCACTTCCACCTTCCTAAGAACAGTCTTCTTCTCCAAAGATGGGAAAAGTGTCCATGGGTTAAGAGTTCGTGAAGTCCTTCTTGGTCCCCGGCTGTATCTCAAGGCGATGTGCTCCTCTGGCCCGGTGCAGGTTGCTGAGATGTGAGCAGGGCAGGAACGGAAGAAAAGTCAGTGAAACAGGAACAGTTCTTGTTGGAACTCAGGAAAGTCTTTTCCCTCTGTGAAGAAAACATCAGGAACAGTCTCTCTTGGTGTCTGGCATCAGGGGAACAGGTGTGGATGAGATGGCTGTAGACATCCTCTGGAGGGAAGTCAGGAACAGTCTCTCACTGCAGGGCATCAGTGACGAATCAGATGCAGGGTTCTGGTTGGACGCCGTGGTGTGATGCGATGTTGTAGGACTCTGGATAGCTGCTGCTGTGATGTAGGTTCTGTTGGACGCCGTGTAGTGGTGAGGGTATAACTACAAAAACAACTTGTAACCCCTTATGAACTATAATACAAGTATTGCACAACTATGATACAAGTATTGCACAACTATGATACAACTATTATACAACTATAATACAAGATAACCTGAAAGTATCTGGAACACATGGAATCAACTCTGAGATTTCAAAACCTTTTCAGCTAAAGAGAGGTTTCTCTGAGGGACACACTCGATAACACCAGTTTCCATCATCACCCAGTATGTGTGACCAGGACCCTCTGCAGATACCACCCCTTTGATAGGTTTTCCCCCACCAGAGGCAGGAGCAACCCACACAGTCTTTCCCAGTAGATTCCTTTCACAGACTACAGGAACTCCATCTCCCTCAACTGTGGGCAGTAGGGCAGACTGAGCAGGACCAGCTCTGTTAACTGATCCCCTGCTGTTCACCAGCCAAGTGGCTTCTGCAAGGTGCTTCTCCCAGTTTCTGAGAGTTCCACCTCCCATAGCCTTCAGGGTGGTTTTCAGCAGGCCATTGTGTCGCTCAATCTTTCCTGCAGCTTGTGGGTAGTATGGGATGTGATAAACCCATTCTATCCCATGCTCTTTTGCCCAGTTGCTTACAAGGTGGTTCTTGAAATGGGTCCCATTGTCTGACTCAATTCTCTCTGGGGTACCGTGTCTCCACAGGATGTGGCTCTGCAGGCCCAGAATGGTGTTACGGGCAGTAGCATGAGGTACTGGGTAGGTTTCCAGCCACCCCGTGCTTCCCTCCACCATGGTTAACACATACTGCTTGCCACTACGAGACCGAGGCAGAGTGATGTAATCAATCTGCCAGGCCTCCCCATACCTGTACTTTGACCACCTTCCCCCGTACCACAAAGGCTTCATGCGCTTGGCTTGCTTTATGGTGGCACAGATGTCACATTCATGGATAACCTGAGTTATGGCCTCCATGGATATGTCCACGGACCTGTCTCGGGCCCATTGGTATGTGGCATCTCTTCCTTGGTGACCAGAAGAGTCATGTGCCCACCGAGCTAAGAACACTTCACCTTTGTGCTTCCAGTCCAGGTCAATCTGGCAGATGTGGGCAGCCTGGTCAGCTTGGTGGTTATGCTGCTGCTCTTCAGTGGCTCTGCTCTTTGGGATGTGAGCACTGATGTGGCGGATTTTAACTGGCAGTTTGTCCAGGCGTGCAGAAATGTCTTGCCAGAGATCAGCAGCCCAAATAGGCTTCCCTTTTCTCTGCCAATCATTTCTCTTCCACTCCTTCAGCCACCCCCATAAGGCATTTGCTACCATCCATGAGTCGGTGTAGATGTATAGCATTGGCCACTGCTCTCGTTCTGCAATGTCCAGGGCCAGCTGGATGGCTTTCACCTCAGCATACTGGCTGGATTCGCCTTCTCCATCTCTTGCCTCTGCAACCCTGCGTGTGGGGTTCCAGACGGCAGCCTTCCATCTCCGCTTGCTGCCTACCAGGCGGCAGGATCCATCTGTGAAGAGAGCATATGCCTTTTCCTCCTCAGGAAGGTCACTGTATGGGGGGGCTTCCTCGGCACGGGTCACTGCCTTCTCTTCTGCTGGCTTTCCAAAGTCAGTGCCCTCTGGCCAGTTGGTGATGACCTCCACAATGCCTGGACGCTCGAGAGTCCCCATCCTAGCCCTCTGAGTTATCAGAGCCATCCACTTACTCCAAGTGGCATCTGTGGCATGGTGCGGAGTCGAACCCTTCCCTTTAAACATCCAAGTCAGGACCGGAAGCCTTGGAGCTAAAAGGAGTGGTGACTCCGTCCCAATCACCTCAGAGGCAGCTCTGACTCCCTCATAGGCAGCTAGGATTTCTTTCTCTGTGGGGGTATACTTGGTCTCTGAGCCTTTGTACGCCTTGCTCCAGAACCCGAGTGGGCGGCCTCTTGTCTCATCAGGAGCTTTCTGCCATAGGCTCCAGCTAGGACCATTCTCACTGGCTGCTGTGTAGAGAATGTTCTTAATCTCTGGGCCGGTTCGAACTGGTCCCAAGGCCATGGCATGGACCACCTCTCGTTTGATCTGGTCAAATGCCACCTGCTGCTCAGGTCCCCACCCAAAGTTATTCCTCTTTCTTGTAACGTCAAAGAGGGGTTTCACAATTTGACTGTACCCGGGAATGTGCATCTTCCAAAAGCCCACAAACCCCAGGAAGGATTGTGTCTCCTTCCGGTTAGTGGGTTCCACCATAGTGGCCACTTTATTCACCACATCCATAGGGATGTGGCGTCGGCCATCCTGCCAGCGAACTCCCAGGAACTGGATCTCTCTGGCAGGCCCTTTCACTTTGCTTCTCTTAATGGCAAAACCAGCATCCAACAGGATATTAATGATCTTCTCACCCTTCTGGAAGACCTCCTCTGCTGTCTCACCCCATACAATGATGTCATCGATGTACTGCAGATGTTCCGGAGCTCCACCCTTCTCCAGTGCAGTCTGGATGATGCCATGGCAGATTGTAGGGCTGTGCTTCCACCCTTGAGGCAGTCTGTTCCAGTGGTACTGGACTCCTCTCCAGGTGAAGGCAAACTGCGGCCTACATTCTTCTGCAATGGGGATGGAGAAGAAAGCATTAGCAATGTCAATTGTGGCATACCATTTGGCCTCCTTTGTTTCCAGTTCATACTGCAGCTCCAACATGTCAGGCACGGCTGCGCTGATTGGAGGAGTCACTTCATTCAGGCCTCGGAAATCCACCGTGAGTCTCCACTCCCCCGTCTCCTTTCGCACTGGCCATATCGGGCTGTTGAAGGGCGAGTGGCTCTTGCTGATGACAAGCTGCTGCTCCAGGCGGCGAATCAGCTGCTGTATGGGTAGCAGGGAGTCTCTGTTGGTGCGGTATTGCCTGCGATGAACTACACGAGAAGCAATAGGTAACTTGACATCTTCCACCTTGTGGGTACCAACCACGGAAGGGTCATCTGACAAGCCAGGCATGATAGACAGCTGCTCTTTGTCTGCAGTCTCTACAGCTGCTATGCCAAATGCCCACTTGTTTCCCTTCGGATCTTTAAAGTACCCTTCCCGGAGAAAGTCGATCCCCAGGATGCAAGGTGCATCAGGGCCAGTTACTATGGAGTGCTTCTCCCACACATTCCCGGTGAGGCTTATCTCAGCCTGCAGCACAGTCAACTCCCGAGACCCCCCTGTGACTCCTGCAATTGTAACAGTATCTGTCCCCCTGTGGCTGGAGGGGATCAGAGTGCATTGGGCACCGGTGTCTACCAACGCTCTGTACTTCTCGGCTTCAGAAGTGCCAGGCCATTTCACAAACACGTCCCAATATACTCTGTTATCCCTGGCCTCCGCCTGGCTGGAGACAGGGCACCTCTAATTCTGAGCAGTGTGACTGCATGAGGCACATGGACCTGAGTTACTGGCTTCACCACCCCTTGAGCGAGAGCGCTGCCTGCGGGACACTGGGGCAACCCCTCTTCTGGAGGAGTTATTCCCTGTGTTTGTCCCCTGCAGTTCCCTTACCCTGGCCCATAGAGCTGAGGTGGGCTGGCCATGCCATCTATCCATGTTTTCCCCATGGTCACACAGTGTTCTCCAGAGTGACCCCCTGTGTGTACCCTGTCTGCTCTGGGCTGGTCTCCTGCGGGGAGGAGGAGGAGCACGGCGGCGTGTGTTCCTTATAGCTGAGACTTGCACCCATTCTGAAGGTGAAGAGCAGTTATCCTCTGCCTTCTGCATTTCAGAGAAAGAGGCTTTTAGCTCGTTCATTTCTTGGGTGAGGGTCTCTACAGTGGCAATTAAGGTTTTCCTCGACAAACTGTCTTCAAACTGTCTTAGGTCATTCACAAACTCCCTGATTGTGGGAAGGTTGTTGGGGTCTCTGCCCAGCAGCAGTGCTCCCAATGTGGGGGCATATGTGGAAGGGGCACACTGAGTCAGTTTCTTTAAGAGGGCTGGCTTCATGCGGACATCATCAGGGTCCGAGGGCCTCTGGTCGGCTCCATAAATTATCTCTTGAACCGCCATTTGCCTCAGGTATGAGATCCCCTGTTCCATATCTGTCCATCTAAGGGGATGGAAAATCATGTCATCCTTAGTCGGGTACCTGTACCTCACAGCTATCAGAAGCCTGGCCCAAAGTGAGTGGGTACCATCGAGCCTTCCCAGCTCCTTATCCACACCTCCATCCCTCGACAAGGATCCCAGCTGTTTCGCCTCCCTGTGATCTAGGTCCACTGTTTCTGCTCCTGCATCCCAGCATTTCAAAAGCCAGGCTAAAAGGGACTGTCCGTTTGCCCTTGCATACTCCTGCCTTATGTGCCTGATTTCCTTTCTGGGCGTGGAGCTGATAAGGATCACTCCATTATCAGGTCCATTTCCAGCTGGTTGCTGTTGCTGAGGGGTGCTGGTTCCCGAAGAGGTCCCTTGCCCCGGATCGGTATCTGCGGGAGGGTTTTGATTTGATCTTGCTGGCCGCGTGGTAATTGGCGCTAGGTGAAGGGGGCTGGGCTGAGGGGGCAGGGTCCGGGGGGCTGCCCTGGGCGGGACCGGAGGCGGAGTTCGGGGCGGAGCCGCGCTAGGGGCGGTCTGCCCTGTCGCCCATCCCCCGCAGTTGCAGCTGGGGCAGTGAGGACCACCCCTCCCCCTAAGCACCCTAATGGCGGCGCCCACTCGATATTTCCACGTGTCCCAGTTCACCGCTATCTTATTAATTCCCAAACCCAAATTTACACACAGTGAAATAACAGCTATCCAGTACCATTTTTCCCCCAAAATATCTGGAGCTTCTGTGCTCCAATGCATATACTCAGATTGATTCCATGTTCCAGAAACATTTCTAAACACAGTGATATTACTAACAGAATTCAGGAAATAGGCATAGACTCGGGCAGGCAAATGCTTAGAATATTCCCAGAGCATATCAATGACAATCCAGAAGACATGGTAACTTATAAACTTTAACAGCCAGCCCCACAACAGCCATGCAAAAGCGTTAATGATTAAGACTTTCAGAATATCCATTTTTTAACTTCCAAATCTTCTCTGAAAGAATTCTTTCTACCTAGCCCCACGTTGAGACGCCAAATAAATTGTTTTGGGTTCAAATGCAAGTTCCCAGAGACTCTTATAAATTTGGTAGACCCAATGACAATTTATAGAATTTATAGAGTTTATAGAGTGCCCTCCCCTCCTCCCCCTCCTTTCCCCAAAAGACAGGGAGAGAGATAAAAGGTAGGGACACCCCAATAAATCAATCTCACTCGATTTGGAAGTTAAAAAGGAAAAGTTTAACAATAACTTAGAAAAAAAAAGGGATTGGAGGTAGGGGAGTTTACAAAGGATAAGGAAGGGAAAAACAGCAAAATACAAAACAGGGATGGATACAACCCGAGTAGTGTGATGGTGTCTCTGCCTCGTGGCTGGTATACAGTATCAGTGTGTGTGTGCGGTCATGAACGCAGGTAGTGAGCAAGAGGGCGAAAAGAGGAAGAGACAGGAGAACTCCTGTCTTTTATACCACAGGAAGTGGGGGGAGTGGGCTAACCATCACCTGGAGTGTGGCCCACCCCTGAGGAGGGGCCAAGACCCCTAGGGTCAGGTTCAGGGTCACTCCCCCAGGAGTGTTAACCCTATACAATGTCTGAAGGGATTTTTCATTGAAAATGGCTCTGTGTATGTCTGGTAGGAGAGGTAGGAGTAAGGAGTGTGAGGCAAGCAGCCTGCATTACTCTGAAATTACTCCTGTATTATGATTGATTTGTTTTGGAGAAGTGCATTGGGGAACTGTTCTGAGGAATAATGCATGCACAGCGACCACTGGTTCATTATCCCTCTTTTAATAGTGGGCTTCAAACCAACAAAGACCTACTAAACTGCAAGCTGGTTTGAATTAGGATATGAAATCTGCAGTACAGGGACATTACTCATCTTTACAGAAGTTCCTGGCAACTCTGAAGTGTATTCCTGTGTATTAATATACTAGCAAAGAAGCAGAACAAAATGAACATTATACTTGCCTAGGTCTGGACATTTAATCTTTCTTTTCCCAAGGTCATTTCCATTACTGGTGTTTTAGTTTAATGCAAAATTGACTGTGTCTCACCAAAAGTTCTATATTTTGTAATTAGATCACCAGCAGGCACAGCAGTGGCTGCTTATATTTGGCAAGGGATATTGATGTGAATTTCTTGCTGCAACAACATGCATGTGTATAAAGTTCAGCAACATGAGTTCTTCGTCACCGAACATTGTACAATCAATACTCTATTACTGCAGTGTGAGCTCTGCTGCATTGTAGCTAAATTAGTGTGTAAGGCTCAAGAATCCAATGATGGGAAGAATTCTAATTTGCCTCTCTAAAATGCATGTAAGCTGTTCATGTTGGCTGTAACAGCTCTGCTCTAGTACCTGTTGCTTCAGGTGCTATTTTCATTAAATAGGAATTTGGGAAGTTTATATCAATTTTCTTGATAATTTCAAGGGAGCATATTTTTTACTTGGTTGACATTCTGTGTTTACAGCATCAGGAGCTCCATTATAAAGGCTTTGCTGCATATAGATTATCTTCTACAGTAAAACCCCAAACAAACTCAAACCAAGGGGACATACATGGCTCCCCAAGAATGCAAGGGAGTGTGCAGAGCTGTTAAAATGCAGATTTAGGCAGCAGGCACTGCTGGACTTCCAGGATGGCCTTAATACGAAATCGGTGTAGGCTACTGCTTGTGGGAGCAGAGTACTGAAGGTAGCAACTTCTTTCATCATTTCTTTCCTCCTTGAAAGGGCTCCTGCTGGTGCTTCTGCTGTTAGGAGAATGTAAGGGAGAGGCCTTTCCCTGCTCTGTCTTCCTTAGAAAAAAGGGCCATGACTGCTCCTGCCCAGCCTCCTTTGGAGTGGTACAAGAGGGATTCATCTGCAAAGTTGAAGGTGGGAGCAGGAGAGAAGCTTCTGGAGGAGGAAGAGTAATATAGGCATGACTGGATTTTGGAGGCTGGGTAAAGTGTAGACAATGCCAGGGTTCAGTCCATCCTGGGGAAGGTAGGATTGAGGGGGTGCCGGACTGGGGTGGGAAGTGGAGGATGCAGTGAGGGAAAAGCCTTCACCCTGCAGCCCTTTGGGACAGCCCAGAACTCCCATGACCTCTTCTGTCTTCATGACCTCTAATATTCCTTATCTGCTCAATTCATTCTGCCTCTTGTTGAACTGAATTTTGGATTTTGTCACTTTCTTAGAAAAATTGGAGTCCTATTTCTCCATGGATCCCGCATGTCCTGATTTCACCCTACTTGCTTTAATCAGTTCATCTATCCAGGTATTTCATTGGTGTCTTTGAATGGATGCCAGGCTTCTCTGTTTTCCTCCCTCCCAAGTTTTCAGAGAAAATACAATGGAAGTGTGGGGTTTAAGAAAATCCCAGAATAAAAGAATTGGCTAGTGTGGAGATAATCTTTTAAGGTTGAGTCCAATCATTAGCCTAATGATAAAATGAGGGTTTTCAGGATTAGTGCGCTACTCTTCTAAAGTATCAAAGCACTGCACTGTAAGCTGAGTGATTGAGCAGAGCTCCACTGTAAAACAAGAACTCACAGAAAAAAGGAAGATTGCTTCACTGTGCTGTTCAGAGAACAGCACTTGGAGTTCACTTCTGCCTTAACATCAGGGAACTACTGGTGAAAGCAGTGCTGCCGTTGCAGTGTTATGGTGATCTGTGCTTCCACTGATGGCAGAACATGAGTAGTAAGGCAGAGCAGATATTGGAAAGCTGTGGGGCCCAGTTGCTTGTCAAAAGCAGAAGCAGCTACAGCTGTATAGTTCTCAACAGGTGCTTGTTGAACTTGTGCTCAAAGCCTCTAGTGGGAGGCTATGATAAGGTTCTCATCTACATTGTACTTCTGTTTTGCTATCATGGCTTAACAGAAATACTTGTCTGTGCTGTTAGCTGCTGCTTCTAGTTCTTTATTTGCCTTTAGTTTATATATGTTATTTGCCTTATTTCCTACTTTGTGACACTGACTCAAGTTCAGACAGTAAACTCATAATGATAAATCCTTTTCTCCTTAGTGACTGCTGAAGTGGTTATTGTACTCTGTATTTATATAACAGATAATTCCTACTTAAGCATGACACTTTCTTTATATATGCTGACTGCAGTCAATCTCCATTCTTCTTGACCATTTTTTGTGTTTGGTGAGAGGCTTTAGAGTATTAATTCCATCTTGTGGTGTGCTTGGACCCTTCCTGTGGCACACCAGCCTGTACTCGTTCATGCAAACCATCGGTGCAAGTGCAAAACAGCATAAGAACCTAGGGAACTCTGGAATCAGCCAGGTTGGAAAAGACCTCCGAGATCATCCAGTCCAACCTAGCACCCAACCCTAGACAATCAACCAGACCATGGCACTAAGTGCCCCATCCAGGCTTTTCTTGGACACCTCCAGGGACCGTGACTCCACCTCCCTGGGGAGCTCATTCCAATGACTATCACTCTCTCTGGGAAGAATTTCCTCCTAATATCAAGCCTATACCTCCCCTGGCACAACTTGAGGCTTGTCCCTTAGTTCTGTTGCTGGTTGCCTGGGAGAAGAGACCAACCCCACCTGGCTACAATGTCCCTTCAGGTAGTTGTAGACAGCAGTGAGGTCACCCCTGAGCCTCCTCTTCTCTAGGCTCAACAACCCCAGCTCCCTCAGCTTCTAACAGGGCTGTGTTCCAGGACTCTCACCATCTTTGTCACACTTCTCTGGACACATTCCATTATCTCAACATCTCTCTTGAATTGAGGAGCCCAGAACTGGACACAGTAATTCATTTGATGCATCTCTTTGGTGTGGTAGCACACCTTCTGATGTGTGCTTAGTTTAGAGTCATGTGAGGCAGTGTCAAAAGTCATGCTGAAATTTAAGTCCTTCAAAGGTATTGATTTTTCCTTGTCTGTGAGAACCTTTACTTTTCCACAGGAAGAGAGGTGACTTATCTTGATTAGCTCTTGACTGCTATTTATCTCATTTATTTTTTTTCTAGGGACTTACACACCAATTACTTAATTTTATTTTGTTTTTCTAAGAAAGAAGAATGCCAACATTGCCTTATTTGCTGGAATGTCTCTCCATCCTCCATGAGCAATCAGCAACAGCTGCTAATGCTTCTGAGGTTGTTCAGACACTTTTTTACACATGGAAGTGAAATTCATTAGGCAAAAATTATGTGAAAACAGCTAACTTATCCAAATGTTTTCTACTCTCTTCTTACTCCTTCCTCACTGGTGCTTGTTACACTGAGGATGGGAGATTCTTTTCTTACTTGACAACATCGTACTTTGTCTACTTAACAGAGAACAGGAAGACTTTCCTTAGGTTTCCATTTCAACACACTGCTTTTCTCTTGCTTGTGATATCTCATTTTGAACTGAGGACTGATAACTTCATGAAATAGTTAAGTTGTTGCAACTGCATAGTCCTTTATTTTTGCCACTTTTTTTTTGAAAGGAGCATGGCTTAGCGTTGCAAAACTCTCTACAAACATGATCTCTAGAGCCTTTTCCTAGTATAGGGCGTAATTTCCATGAGATGACATGAAATGAGGCTCTAAGAAACCTGCTACTTGAACTCATGGATGTCAGCGGCTTTCTGAGGCTGAAATGAGTCATAGAATCATAGAGCAGTTTGGATTGAAAGGGACCTCCAAAAGTCATCTAGTCAAACCCTTGTGCAATGAGCAGGAACGTACTCCATTAGATCAGGCTTTCCAGAGCCCTGTCCTAAGTTCACAAACATACAAAACTAAAAGATTGCAGAAGGATCCAAACAACTGTGTACACGTTTTAAAGACCTTGAGATTCTGCTATGCAGCAACTAATAGTTCAAGAGGCAGGAGTAGCACTAAGTTTTGTTGGGGCTTGCTTCATCTCATTTATGTAAGTTCATTTCAGCCCTCCCATGCTCATGCTGCAGATGATGCTTTTCTACCTTGCCATTTATTAATTCTTGATTCACTCACTTCACAGAATTCCCAAGTGAAAGAAAGCCACCTATTTGCAGCCCAATCAAGCAAATGAATATAATTATAGGTATCTTGTGTTCTTACTTGCAGTTGTCTTATCTGTCCTTGGGTTTTTTTCTTGTTTGCTAATCATAAAAGAAGGAAAGTGAACTTCTGCTGGAACCTCATCTGCCCAGAAGATGTTAAATTAAATGCCTAAAAATTGTCACAGAAAGATCAAGAGCAGAAGACCTGTCAGTTTTAGCTGATGTAATCTATGCTGTCTGCCAGGTGCTGGCTGTCTGGCAAGGGCCACTACAGTGGAGTTACTTGCTTTGGTTAGGATTTAAGCAGCTCTCTTTGAGTAGACTTGGAATTTTCCAAACTGCCTTCCAGAGACACTGCAGCTACTTCTAATGTATGTAATGAAACAGGCTGAGAACAATTCCATGACTCTGTGTTTCTCCTCACCACATCTAGACTCACTTCTGACCCAGGATGAATTTATATTCAAAGTACGTGGACTAGTTCGTGTACCATCCTCCAAACTAAACCTGTGTATGACCTATGATTGCTGCTGGCATGACTTGAAACAAACCAGATGTACAGGCTATGAAACTACTTCTATACCCACCACTTCTTTAAACATGATTTTTTTTGGGGTTGCATCTCATCAAGTTGTCTATAGTGACATCCTTTCTGAATGGGAAGGCTGCTTTCTTGGTTACAAATAGGAACTTAACTTTTAAAATGACTTTTAGAAGTCCAATTTTCCAAAAGCTTTCTCAGATACATAATTGGAAGACAATGATTTTCCTAGAAGACTGAAAAATTGAATGACAAGCTGCGGTTTTCAAAGGAAAATTCAACAGTAACAACTGCATATTTCATCACAGTGGACAAATAAATGTTCAAAGAACAATTTCTCTTTAGAACAACAGCTGAATATCAAAAGAAAAATTGAGAGAGCTGTCAGCTCCTTCCCAGGCCATGTTTCAAATGAGAACAGACAAAACACTAAAAAATATGCTGTGTTCTGTGTAGGCAGGGCAGTGACACAAAATGACACATTAGATTTTTCATTTCAATCTCTTTACAGTGAGCAATTCAAGTCTCAGGTTTGGTATCAAGTTTACGTTGGCTTAAAGAGCCATGATATTATTCTGGGGTTTCTAAAATTTATTTTGGCATTTTGCATTTTTCTCATTGAAAGAGAATTATGGTTTTGCCATGACAGCATGGAGAAGGACAGTTTCTTGTTGCAGAAAGGCCTGGAAGATGCAGACTAGAGCTACAAATTGCCTGGTGCAGCATTTTGTTCTTAACAGATTTGATTATGTGGGACTCTGTGACAATATTCATGGAAATGAGTGCAAGCCTGGAAAGAAGTACAGCTCTTAGAACAGCTTCTTCCCTTGCTTTCACTCTTTCTCTCGTGGTATATAAAGACAAACCATTTGCAGAGATCAAAAAGGCTACGTACTTTTTGGTTCTGCTCAGCCTTTACCCCCATCAATGCAACATGGGGCCCTGCTGTGCTCTGTTCGTGGTGTTTGTCTTGATCATCTGCTTCCCTGTGCTCGCCTGAATGTGAATACCCCTGTACACTGTGCTGCACTATGTGCTTAAAACTCAGTGTGCTTTTTGTTTTTAATGCACCATTCTCCTTTGGTGACTGAATCTCACTTTTGTCACCTGTTTATGCCCAGGGATGTTATGGATTATGACTCCTGGTTGCTATAGGTAGTTATGTGATGGGACTTGAGCCAGTCTGGAGGGTCAGTGATTCCTCCAGGTCATTTTGGCTCCCTCACTCTGTCTCATTTCCTTCTCTTTTACATACAGTTCTTTGCCTTGAAGTCCTGACCTCTTTGTTGAACTGACTGTGCTTCCTCTGATTTTCTACTAGTTGAGCAAGTTTGCATTGGCTTGGAACAAGATCAATCTAGTGGAAAAAAACCCCAACTTCCACCTTCTTCTCTTAGTGAGTTGGTTACTGCCCTAGAGGCAATATGGTGGGGGCTGAAAAGATGATGTAAGCAGAAATATACATCTGCATGGAGACTTGGGCTTTCTGATCACAACAAATATGAAATACACTCATCTGCATCAAGTAACCCCAAACTCGGACACAGGCACCATTTACATAAGGATATCACAGTGCATCAGCTGGATAGCAGTAAGGTGCAATAAACTAAAGGATGAGAGCTCTGCACTATCTCCAGTTATTTGAACAGTAACTCTCTGGCAAACACAACACTTGAACTTCAATCAAATTTCCTTGTCCTATTGGTTATTTGAAGTTGTACCCTTTGGTCAGCAGAAAAATCAATGGATGAATTTCAGTCCATGTCATTTGCCTAATAACCTTAAGCTTTAACTTACCTGCCCCTCATGCTTAGATCAAATTTGCCACTGGAGATATGAGCCTCTTTCCATTGATTAGAGAAAGAACTTTGCCTGCTCCACATGAAACACTGAAGGAAGTGAAAACTGGTGCCTAAGGCCGGGTGATTGCATTCTACTCATTGAACATTCAAATAAAGACAGATCACAGAAACAGGAACACTGAGGTCAGAAAGCATCTCTGGAGATCGCTTAGTCTAAAATTTCTGTTCAGGGTAAGGTCACCTAGGGCAGGTTAGGGTTGTGTCCAGACAGATTTTGAGTATCTCCAGGGATGGTGATTATAGCTCCTCTGGGTAATCTGTCCCAGTGTTCAATCAGTCTTGCAATTAAGGAGTTTTCAGTTATTTAAAAATAAGCTTTCTTGTGTTCAGTTTCATGTGTACTGGCTCATGTCCCTTTTCTGGGTGTTACTGAGAAGGGTCTTGCTCTGTTTCCTTTATTCCTTTTACAAGATCTGCCTGAGCATTCTCTCTTTCTGCCTAAAGAGTCCCAGGTCTCACGGCCTCTTGTGATGGCAGATGTTCAGTCTCCTTTATTGTCCTCCAGTGGACTTGATCCACTATAAGTATGTCTCTCTACTATTAAGAATCCCAGAACTGGGCCTGATCTACTTCACTCAGCACTGGTGAGACACCTGAAGTGTTATGTCCCCCAACCAGTTAGTGATGCAGCCTAGGAGGGTGTTGACTTTGTCTGCTCTATGGGATTTTGCTGGCTCATGTTCAGCTTGTTTGCCAGGACCTCAGGGTCCTTCTTTGAAAGTCTGCTTTTCAGCCAATTGATCCCCGTGATGTACTGGTGCATGGGGTTCAGCAAAGTGCCTCTTCTGTGTCAGAAAGTTATCAACACACTCCAGAAACCTTCTGCATTTCTTGTTTTGTGACCCAGCAGACATTGGAGTAGTTCAAGTCCTCTATGAGGATAAGGGCCTGCAAGTGTGAGGCTTGTTCCAGTGGCCTGATGAAGGCCTCCTTTACTACTACTTTATGATCAGATGGCCTGTACCACAACAGCAATAATCTAACTTAGAGAGAAATTTAAAACAGAGGTAATTCCATTGCAGCAAGGAAACTTTTTATATGTTGCCCCAATGAATCATTCACCTGCTTATGATCAAAACACTATCAAAGCAAATCTGGAGAATGGAGTGGAAGGAATAAGGGACTATTAAGAAGCCACCTGATTTAAGTGCACTTTTTTCCCTGTAGTGTACATATCATAACTGTATTGTCGATTAGTAGTTTAAAAGAAAACTTCTCAGGGCAAGGAAAAAAGTATGCTGGGAATTGTGTCGATGCTGACAACTGTTCAATTCAGTCAGCAAAAATGACTGAAGCTGTAATTTTATGCAAACTGTACTTGTCCTTGAATTTTTCCTCATTTAAATATTGTGTGTATGCAGGACAGTCTACAAAGGAGAGCGCGAAAACATGCGTAGTGTGACGTAAGTGATGAAAGGCAGGGATTGAGGATATAACTCATGGAGTGATAAAAGATGGTAAGCAATATCACAAAAGACAATAGATTAGACTGATGAAATACTGTACTAAGGAGGTAAAGTGATTTGATAGGAGGAATGTGGTTAATGAGGCAAAGCTTTATAATTGCAAAACTAAAATATAAGGACGGAGCAATGCATACAAGGAAGCGGGACAATGGCAGTGAATGAGAGATCCTAGTAGTAAGGCTTTTTTTCACTATGGCCCTAATAATCCTTGGAAGATTTTGCTTTAGGATTCACATAGATTTGAAGATGAGCTCTAATTGTTTGCTTTGTGTGGCTTGCTTTTATTTTCCTCTCCAGAACAGTGACATTCTGTCAAATGGGGAGCTCAGTGCTATGATGAATAGGCTGGGGCAAATCTAACTGCAGTGATTTAAGACATGACTGTCAGTGAGCCCTTCACTCCCCTCTGAGTTGTGCCTCACCTGTCTGAGATGTGGGAGCACCAAGTGTAGATAATAACAGTTCTGAGTCTGACTCTGTCCACATCCCATTCTCAGCAGTGGCCAAGCTTCAGGATAGATGGAATGGCACCTGGCTGTTGCTCTTCATATTCCAGGAGGAACAAGTTTTCATTGGCATATAAGGTTCAGCTGCAGCCAGGAGGGAAAGAGCTGAGTTCCTTCAGGCCCCACTGCAGGCTGGGATGTGCCAGGGAGGGACAGGGAGTGCCATGGGATGTGCTTTTTTAGTTAAAATATGAGTTTGAGTTTAAAACTTCTGACATATGCAAAACAAACCTCCCTGAGGAGACGAGATCATGACAGGAGATATTACTATGAATTAAACAGTATGAGTGACATCCTGTCACTGCAAATGTCAGTGATAAATGGCCATCTCCTTACCTATAAAATGGTTAAAGAGCCCATGTTGGAGAGTGGCTAACAAGCTGATTCTGAAAATGTGGAAGGGGAAGATCTAAATTCCCTAAATTCTTGCTTGCAATTGAGGAAAGCTTCTGCCTCCCTCATTTTTTTTCTTTCCCCCTCTTCAGTGTGTAAAAGTTTGTAGGACGGTGTTTTGGTTCTAGTTTAAGCATCCCAGAGACTCAAAGTATAGTTAACAGACCCAATACAATAGGATTCCTTCTCCCCTTCCATCTCCCTCCCCCCCTTTAGAAAGAAAGGAATTAGATGTAGAGAGGAAATGGGCAAAACACCCAAATAAATAGTCTTGCTTTGATTTGGAAGGTAAAAAAAGAAAATCTTTAACAATAAATAGAAGGTATCTAAGGTAGGGGAGTTACAACGAGTTATAGGGATGGGAAACAAGATACAAACCCACATACAACCAGATTGATGGCAATGGATGGAGGTAGATTCAGGAAGTGGTGGTCCACTGTGTGGTGGGATGGCCACGTGGTAAAACAGGAACAGCAGGGACAAGGGTGATGCTAGCAGGCAGGGAGGTGAAAGAGAGAAACAGGAAGTTCCTATGTTTTCATAAGGGCTTAGACAAGAAGTGGGAGTGGGTTAACCACTGTATCCGGGGTCAGGTTCACACCGTCCCCCAGGGAGCAATCAGGAGGACCTGGGATCAGGCTCAGATCCACCCCTCAACATGGTCAACCCTTTCCAGGTGGAAGCCCAGCAGCTTACTGCATGGGATGTGTGTTGAACTGGACATTTAATTTTACACTTCCATGAGTCTCTATGGAAGTGTAGGAGGACTGTTTCTGAAGGCAGGAGCAGTGTAAAAGCACAATACTACATAATGATACAAAAAGCTTCATGTAAGTGGATTTGGGTTCCAGTTAAAACTGAAGGTACCTTTTGGTAAAGCTTACATGTCAAAAGCACTAAAACTTCAGTTATAAAAAAACCCTAAAGACTATGAATGCTTTCCAACTACCTAAGCTGACTGCAAACCCAAATTCTTGGGGCTTCCTGTTTCTAGAAGTTCTGAGCACACCATTAGGACCAGCTCTTCCTTTATTTTGGCTCCAATCTTGTGTGTGTTTCCACCAGCAAAAAAAAAACCCACCAACAAACACTGGAAATGAAATGGGAATTAACAGTTGAAGGTAGGAGCCTTTTAAAAAATATAACCCAACCCAAAGCACTTCTTTTTTAGTTTTGGATGAAAACTCCACCTTACCCTTTTGTATACTCTTAATTTCTAGCTCCCTTTCCTGTGCTGTTACACTGCATTGCTCCGTCATAATGAAATTAGGGAGTATTTGCAAAGAAATTCTTACTGGGTTTTGTGACTGGGAGACATTTGTTTCACTTGGTGAGAAAAATGGAGGAGAAGTGAGGATGTGGACAGTGGAAGCACTATTTCTGGTAGTGATTAGGGAGATTTTAATGGGTATGGAGGAAGATATCTAGGAAAGAAATGATAAAATTGAGTTCATAATTGGCACACACATGTCTTAAAAGGAGGGATCAGCAGATTTTGTTTGCCCTTCCTTTGGCAAATGAGTAAGGGTTTTTCTGTCCTCTGATTTCCCAACTAGAACTTGCCCAACACTGGGTAAGATTTGCTCTTACGCTGTACTGTCAATGTTCTAATGTAGGTACAGATTTATCAGCAAAGGGAGATTGCTTATACTGCTTACCCCGATTCCCTGAGGAAAAGAACACTGGCAGCCTACCCTGTATCCATGTTTTTGTAACTATAATTAAGGTTATGCTTGGATTTTTTTTTTTTTTTGGCATAGGAATGAGCACAAAACAACACAACTTTAAACTGCTAATCTATATGACATTTAAGTTTTGTCTTGGAGGAAAGTACCTCCCTGCCCTCCCATCTTGACTTCTTAATCTCTATCTGGGAAAAAGTGTCTGCTCTTTTCCTGACATCACTTCTGGTGATGGGTGCTGACTTTTCCCATTTTAACCTTTAATAAATGGGAAGAATGCAGAAGCTTGGTTGATAGGAGCAGGGACAGGAAGGAGGCATAGCACTGCCATATTCCTCTGTACTATCAGTTCTAGCTGCTGCTCTCTTTTTGCTATATCATCCGTGATCAGAAGCACAAACATGATTATTTAAATGTGTGTGAAGCAGCAGAGGAGGCATATTTAGAGGCAGAAATATTTCCATTACTTCAATATATTGATGTCAACCTGCCAGTAACTTTTCAGTTAACTTTTCAGCCACTTGCCACCAAGCTTATATTTAGCCCAGGATACAGCTACTGCCTTGAAACAAACTGTTCATTTATCTTTTAAATGTTCATTACATCACTTCTAGGATTTTATAATAAAGAGACTGCTAGAGAAAGTAGAAGGACTCAATCTAGCAAAACAAGGACAGTGTGTTCCGTTCCTTAAGCTCAAACATAGACTAGTCTCCTGCGTTTGCTTCCCCCCTCTGTAAATATGTAAAACCAGACTGGATTATTAAGTTTACCCTCTTCAGTCACGCTGGTAACACTGATCCATATGTCAGCCTCCCAGAGTTCTGCAAAAGAGAAAGATTAGTAAGGAAATAAAGTTCAAGGGTCGAGCTTTAGTAAACAACCAAAGCAAAAGAAAGTTCATTGAGGTGGAATTGCTTAAAACAGGCATGTTAAGTAGCCATTCACATTTCAAACTTTGGATTTATAGTGCAAATAGGCAGAGAGGGAAAACAAGCCAGGCAATGTGTCTCTAATTCAGACATCCCAGTGAAGGATAAAAAAACTTGGATACTTCTAAGCTTTCCTGTGCTCTTGAGATGTTGGTCTGTCCTCCAGCCAGCCTTCTGCCTCTGGGTCTTTTCTCACTCACTACTTCTTACGTTGTGTAGGACTGGCTTCAGCGGGGTGCTTGCTCCTATCCTTATTGATAGTCCTCTCTAAGAGATAATGGTAATGCTTTTTTCATTAAGGGAAAGTGAGATTGCATTCCTCCCAAGGGACAAACAGATGGCCTGCCAGCCTTTTGGTCATGCATAACCTTTTGCAGGAGAAGGAGTTGCACAGATAATGCTCATGACCGTATGAGTAATATGATCTGTAGCTGCATCCCCGAAATGAAGGGGAGCCACAGGGCTCGAGAGAGACAAAAACACTCTGGGCCTATCCTTAGCAACTGCCATCTTGCACCTTTCACTTCATTCCTAATTACCTCATGTGTGCTGCTCTTCTCTTGAGTAGCTGAATGAAGTCCTTGGCCAGTGGATTGTATTTTATTTTCAGAACACAGTGGATATACAGATTTCTGAGGACTGTGTAGATTTTGAGCTGTAAGAGTGGTTTCTTTTTGAAGCTCAGGAGCACAGACAGAACTAGCTTGTTGTTGGCGAGAGTATTTGGGAGCTCCTACTGGTTTAAAAGGAATTGTGGATCACAGGAGGTGAAGAGGAAAGAAATCCAGTCTTCCTTTCAGAGTTATACATCTCTAATTCCTTTTGATGTTTTGCTTAGGGTTTGATTAAATGTTTGGATGTACATTGGACTACCTAATCAGAGGCAGATGGCAGGGACTTTGTACTGGTGCTTTGCGCTTACATCTGCCTCTGTAATCTTACAGACCAAGACACAAGGACATGGTGGCACCTGCCATTCATGAACAAGAAGGTATTTAAGGCCAGGTTCTTGCTGCTTTTAAGCTTTTCAGAGGCTCTTCTCCAGGTACACTAAATTCTTTATTAGTTCATTGTACTGAAACAACAGCGCAAAAATAGTCTCTTAGTATTAATATTTACAGTTGTGGTTACAGGGGAAAAGTACCTAACATTCATCACTCCAGACTGATGTCAGCAGGGTATTTCAGTCAGAGGCGTACTTTAACCATAATCTCAGACCCAGATAACCTAGATCTGAACATCTCTCAAATGTCAGGATGTTTAATCCTACTGTGACTTTGACAGTGACTCTATTTCATAATGAGTCAGACACTCAGATCCTCTCATATATAAAAGTCCCAGATCTAACTCCCTGCCTTGCTGTTATTTCTAGATTTAAATCTAGCTCAGAATTGAGACCTAAGCTGCACCTATGCATCTGTATTAAACCATGTCCCAAGTTCCTAGGCACTGTAGTAGTCTTGCAATAGTCCCTGGCACTCTTCTCACCCAGGACAAGCAGCATTCTCAGGCAGTTTCCAGGCACAGCATGGGGTTTAGCACACACTAGGGACCATACTTGCTATGGCAATTTGGATGACCCTGTTTTGGATGCTAAGAGAACTGAGTAGAAGAGATGAGGCTGCACTGTGCCAGCTGATCTCAGGCCTTGGCAAGTTTCCTTTGCTGGTTTAGATATAGCCTCAGGGTTTTCATCTTTGGCTGTGTGATTTGTTAGGAAATGTTTTCCTCTGGATAAGACAGCAAGATGAATCACTTTCTCTTTGTTTATGACTTGCAACTGTGTAGAAGCTAAAGATCTCATGATACTTTCCAACAGAAAACCAGGAAGCACCTACACATCCTTAGTTATGTTTTTGTCTTGATTGGTAGTATTTGAAATTAACTGCTTTAATTATAGTGCTGTTACTGTTTGGTTCTTTATGTTTCAGGGTGATTTGCCATACCAGAAGGATGGTGGGCCAGTGAAAACTCAATTCTGTGCCTTTTGTTTCTTGTTTCCATGGGATATTTAGTTCAAAATTAATACAATCTCTTTCTGAATCATTTCATGAAAGATCTGTTTTTTAATGCCTAATACTGTTTAAAGCAAGAGATGCCATTGAAACACTGCTCAAGATGTACTACTGAGGGATCACAGGGTCAATCAGAACATTTACCTATTTGTGGCAATACAGTGGGGTAGGCAAATTGAAGTTCACCTTTTTGTATTCCACAGTGAATTTGGGTTATTCTATGTAATATATGGATATTTTGAGAGCCTGTGCTTCATTTGATCAGTCTGTTCTTCAGTAATTGTGGACTTTCCAGTGCAAGCCATGGTTGAGCCATGTATTGATAAAAACCTGATAAGGAGCTGTGGATATCTGGGGTTTTTTCATACCTAACAGGCCTTGAAAAGGCAGTCTTGTATGAAATGTCAAATGCCCATTTGTTTAAAAATTGTCAATAGGCACCAAGTGCCTGGCAGCTGCCATACACAATGCTCTCATCTCCTGTCACTGCATGCTTGGGCACCTAGAGATGATTGATTTACTACTATGCTCACTGCTGTGGAAGAAGCTTTTAGACATATTTGTGATTTCAGTGCTGTATCCCTGTTGCCTTTCTGCAGGCTTGTCTGAACACCTGAAAAGATGTTTTTTGGGTGGTGGTGGGTTTTCTTTAACTTGCACTCAAGTTATGCTAAGTTAAAAATCCAACCTGAACCCGATCCTTTGCTGCTTCTGGAGGTAAAAGCATGTAAAGTTACTGCTATACTTCAGCAAATTCCTCATATTTTCTATTTCCAGCTTTAACTTCAGAGACCTGCAATTCCTTGGTTCTGAAATGAGTGATATTTGACCAGCATCCTTCTTTATACAGAACTATTGTCTATTAGCAATAGATAAAAACAAACAAAAAAAGGTCTCTAAAACGCCCATGTGTTTCTTCTACCTGATCTCTCACTGCACTGTGAGCAAAGCTAGGCAAGCTCCCCTCAAATTGGCAGGACAGAGCTCCTTGTTGAATTGGCTTTGTAGCTGCTGGGGCGATAAGGAACAAAATGAAAGAGGCTTCTCCTTTTTGCACAAACATCTACTGAACACTCATGTGCAGCCTGTATGACTGGTAATTACTGCATATCTTCCTCCAACATTACTTCATGTCTGAGTTGTCTCCTACTGCTGAAGCTTTCAAGTTGTTATGGAGGGAGGTTAGACATTCAGGAAGGTTTCCAAGGTGAGGTGTGAAGCACTGGTTTGTGTATACAGGTTTCAGAAACGCCTCCCAAAGCATTTGGTCATCCACATTTTGCCAGAGTGGGTGGTTCTGGATGCCCCTAACCTTATTTTGTGCAGTCAGATACTGAGGGTTTCCCTTAGATCATGCCACTGGGTGAAAACAGAAAGTGTATGCTTCACCTTTTCATCTTTCTTTTGTTTGCTTTTCCTCCTTCCGTGTCATAAATTGATGGTCTCTGGCAGAAAGGTAATAGCATCAGGTAGTAGTAGTATCATCTGATGCTCCCAAATCCTTTGATTGTCTGGCAGTAGCTTAAAGTGCAGCTCTAGACTGCAAAATTGTTCTAAAAATGTCACTGCAGTATTCTGTGCCTATCATCTCTAAATTATTTCCATATCAGATGTCTTTTGTGAGCAATGGAATAGACATTTAATTTTGTTCCTGCCTGTCAGCCCCTGTGGACATGACCTGGACTTCAAGTTCACACTAGATTCTTTGCTTCACCCATGTAGTTGCCAGTAATGGACCACTTGACAGGCCAAGCCTTCAGTTATACCATAGCAACCTTTGAACCTGACCTCACTGCCACCTTTAAAGCTTGGTATTTGCTGCAGTTTTGCTCAGGTGACTAGACCATATTAAACAGCTCTGATGCATGGCAACAAGAAATACAAAATTTGCACCCCATGTCTTGGCCACTTTGGATATGGAAAAAGAGGTGGAAAGCAGAAATTCTTTCAGTTTTGCTCTTTAAACTAGACCCCCCAAGTCTATGGGGGAAAACGTCATTTTTTGTGCAGTATCTTCAGATCAAAATTGTGCTCTGCAGATGAGTACTTCCCATGTGACACAGTCCTAAGCAATTTGTTTTCCTTTTTCATGTCATTTTTGAATAGCATACAGTACTTGGTCTCATTTTTTTCCAGATGATATCTTGTAGTGCCCTCAACTCTTAGGCCAGAATATGTACGTATCTTTTGATAGCTACACTTTCCTATCTCTTTCTAGGTTGAACATTTGCAGTTGAAACTGCCCTGCACTTCATTTCTTTACTTGAAATACAAAAATGCTTTATGTGTATCTACATACAACAACATAGATAGTAAAGATGTATTAAAGTCTGCATGCTGCAACATCTTTTTTATGGCTGATTCCACAAACCAAATCTCCAACACTCACAAATGGTAACATTGGTAGCACATCCCAGCAGTACTGCTTTGACTACTGAAGAAGGCAGCAATATGATAGCACGTGGATGCAATTCAAAATAACTTATTTATTGCTGGATATTTTGACCAGTGAGGGGAAAAAAGAACAAAATATAAATCAAGGTGGTGTTGTTTTTGGTAAATAAGAATCTGGCAGACCGTGTCTGACTTTCTCCATTCAGGATGACCAGGTAGACTAATATGGGCTGACCAGCTCTTGGCCAAATTGTTTTTATCTAAGGATGCATGGAAGAAACAGCAACTGATATCCTGAATTCTGCCTTCTACAGAAGGCCACCACTATTACATACAGGAGAAACAAATACAATGTATAGGGATAAATTGAGCAGTTCCAGAAAATCATGCCTGGTTTCAATTCAAAAGGTTTAGTTCAGTTCAAACCAGCTGCAGACCTTCCATGGTGGCTTCCAGACTGGCTAACCTCCCAGGCATTTCTTTGAAGGTGGGTTCAGGCTCACTCTTAATACATGAGATGAATTCCAAGGTATATTTAGCAGCATTTACTTTCAAGTGGACCTCTAAGGAAGTAGCTGTTAAATAATGTTGCCCAGTGCAAGGGAACAGAGATTAATTGGCTTCTATTAAGATCATTGTGTATCTGTGGGGCCCAACTTTGTACAGGGGCAACTTTATCACAGGGACTATGTTGTGTATTGGCTGAATAACTTGATGTAAAGAAAGCCCCTGAAGCACAGAGCTTATCAAAATGAATGCAGAGGAATGGGTTAGGCTTCATTCTGCAGTAACTTCAAAGATACAGAGGCTGTGGGAGAAGAGGGATGTCAAGTCTGCCAGGGCTTTGGCCACTGCTTTCTTCCTTACTCCTCCCAAGCACAGAACCATCACATCTGTTGTGATGGCAGTAACACAGGCATCTGCAGGTCACATTTCAGCTGTACAGACTGAATTGACTATTTCATGATATAAATGGCTACTGAGCAGTAGTGGCAATGGAAATGGGTTCTGCCACTCATACTGTTTCTAATCCCTGTTCTTCTGACAGGGACAAAATAAAAGGGAAAGGGAATGTGAAAGGGTCTATCACCAGATTGCTGCACAAAGTGGTGCAGAGTGCTACAACAATGTTTATGTTCTGTGATGGTCCTCTGGCAAGGACTTGCCTAACTTACTGGTGGCTCCATCAGTTATGAGCAAAGCACTCATCCCAAATGCACAGCTATAAAATTTTTATCGCACATTGCCAAGTGTGGTATGCAATAAAGTTTTTATAATCGTGCATTTGGGATGACCACATTGCATCATCATCACCTATTTTGCCCATAAAGATTTTGGCTTCCTGTTGCTCTCAGGCAGCTAGCAGTTACAGATGGTTCTTAGACTAGCTAGAAGATGCTAGCTTGTTGTTGTTGTTGTCAGCATGAATTTAATGTACTCCTTTTGTTTCATTAAGTTCCAGAGTTAGGCTGCCAGGGAAGTGGAATAGTGCAGTCAATATATGACTGGATTTGCTTTCTAGTTATATCAATCACACTGTCTCAGCCCATTATTAAACATTTATGCTGTGGTAATGTTTGCATAGTACAGCTGATATACAAGCCCAGAGCAATGTGCATGGAGTGCCTGTTGTGGGGTCTGGTTTATGTGCTGTCACTCCTTGGGGAGTCTGTAAGTTTAAAAGCTAAAACACTAATACATACAAAAAAAATTCTTCTCATGACTTTTTCCTTACTTCTTGGCTACTTTTTGGCACAGATGAGCTAGTGATTCTGGTCCTCTGAGCCCAGGAATATTTGGCCTGGAGTGGAAAAAGCAATGGAGTTCTCCCTTCATGGGAGAATGGATTCATGCATGAATGGATTTTGGTTTAAACAGTATGACACCACACCATCTGACCAGGTTTCACCATCCAAAAGGTACAAAACCTTGAAATACGATCACTCTTGCAGAACATGCTTGCTTTTCAAATTTAGTAAGCCTAGTTTGCTTTTAAAGTATACTAGTAACAAATAAAGCTGTTCTGGAATAACTAGTGATTAAATGCAGAGAGAAAGGCCCTTCAAATTTAGAACAAAGCTGGTGAAATGAGTTTTCAGACTGCAGTCACGTTACATCCAAATGGGGACAAAACAGTGCATGTATGAAAAATATTTGAACCAGTGTTCTGGTTCAGGTAATGAGCATGCCTTAGCTTCTACCCATAGTTTAATCAATTATATTAGCTTAAATATTAGCACTGACAGAGGAGACTGGGCTATAAATCAGTGCCAAAATGCATTAACTAAACAGGGCAAAATAATGTTCCAATCAAGAGTTCCACTCTTCTCTTGGGTTTTGAATAATTATTCAAAACTGGGGATAAATACATGAGAAAAAAGTTTTAATCCTCTGTTATTAGGAAGTCAGGCCCACAAACAGCTGGAGATTCCTTGCTTGGGGAACATGCATTTACAGCAGGTTTCAGCAGACTTGAACAAGTCCCTCTTTAACCAAAACTGTTATGGTTGATGATCATCAGCATGTAAGAAAAGGAAAGTGATGTTTTCTATTGTCACACATTTATTCATTGTCACCTGTTTCTGACAGCAGGTAGAATCTGACTGAGTTGCTGCCATACGTTCTCACCTGCTGAACAAATAGGCAAGCTGACACTCTGCAGTGTGAACTTACACATGCAAATGGTGTTGTAGTCCACTGGGTGGAATGCAGAGCCATGTATTTGTGCCTGATGTGCTAAATGAGCAGCACTTTCTCTTGAGGAATAGGTCTAGTCATTCAGCATGTAACATTTGGCTGTTATTGAATGAGTTCTAGAAGCAAAATCTGGAGACTTAATTGATTTTAGGCTGGAGGCTTGCAAACTTTCAGGGAAGTAATAAAATGTTACAGAAAGCTATCCTTTGCTGTATGTCTAGTGCTGTCTGGTGGTGAGAACTGTCTGTAATTGATGCTTGAGTTTTAATGAGCAACCCCCTGTATACTTTTTTATGCTTTGAGGTTACTGTTCATGTGTGTTTAGTAATGGTGAAAAATGTCTTCCAGGTGCAGCATAATGTAAGTGTGGAAGACAAAGCTCTGAGGGACAGAGCTGAGTTTTGCAGCTGACAGCTGCATGTGTGATGTTTCCTGCTGGAGCAGCTTAATACAGTCCACAATCAATTAATTACAGTTGCAGTTTGTGGAGCATGCAGTAAAGATTGTCAGATGCAGTAAGAAAGTAGTTTTGCAAAGGCATAGATGGAGAAGTGTGTATTACATACTTTCAGAATGGGCTACATGTGTCAATAGTATCTTAGATTATCAGAAGGGGAAAAAAATGACCTCATGTGCTCTTCTGCATCTTCTTTCTTTTGACATTTGTAGGCCCAAACAGTGAAAATAATTTGAGTGCATCTCTTCTTTGACTGATGTCTGGATGAAAAGAGCATTTTAGAGTTCACTGCTCGTGTCAGTGAGTTTCAGATCAAATCAGATCCAATTTACACAGAAAATTTGAAGACTACTTTGATATAGGTTTATGTTATCTATTTTCTTGCATGAACATGACATTACATATCACTGAATTGAAGAAACTAAATTCTGAGCCTAGAAAAAAATAATTCATGTGTGGAATAACTCTTCTTCCCCCCCCCCCCCCCCCCCCCCCCCCCCCCCGCCCTTTTTGCCCATCCATCAACATCCTTTAATAAGGAATTCTACAGACGAAATGCCCTGATCATTTTGCTTTGACTTCGTTAACTGTGCTGGCTGTCTTCAAAGAGGGCACTCACTCTCCCACAGAGAACTAGTTCTAAAGTGTTGAAAGAAGTTTAAAGAGGCAAAAACAACACCCAATTTACAGATGTTGCAAGCATCCAGCTGGGCAACTCCATCTCTAAGTGGTGTGGATTTATGTCTCCGTTTCCAGCTCTGCAGCTTGATCTGACAATAGATATCATCTCTCAAATCATTCCAGTGGCAACCTATATATTAGAGTTATGGTTTTGAGATTCTCTCTAGGATTTCCCAATCCACTCAAAACAACTCCTAGTGTGTTATGTTTCCAGAACAAGCTGGTTTGTGTGCCCAGAGTGCAGAGATTCAGCACCAGGAAGCACTGCACCATGTAGGGAACTGGGATTTCTCTATTCGAGGCTGAGAAGTGCCGAGAGGATGGTGTGCCAGAGGCTGGCTCAAGCAGCTGATTTGGATATTGGCTGCTTTGTCAACAGTTGTATTGGCCAAACTGTCTCCAGTAGAGATCTGGCCTCGAACAGCTATTGTGGAACCTTTTTTTCAATTAGCTCTCCAAAGGGATGCTTCGTGCCACACTGAGAGCCCATTTGTGTGGTGTTCAGAGCAGTCTAAACTGTCACTTCCCCAACAATCAGTGTAGGAAAAGGCCAGAAACAACCTAGAGAAAATGTTGTACCTATAATTCAAATCTGGACTTGCTTCACTCTAACTTGTAGCCTTGACAGTCTTCCAGATAATCAGACGAAAGATGGAACAAAGGAAGTCTGCAGTTCATGTCTTTAGACTGCTCTTATGGAATTGAAAGTCTCCCTATGAAGTACAGCTTGAATCAACATCATAAATATCCAATCTTGCAAACACATCTTAATTTGTTTGGCACTAACCTGTGGTCAGTCTCTGGCTTTCTTGTGGGCTACAGTGTTTAAGTCCTTTTAGTTGATGCCAATTGATAACTTTCATCATTCCTGTTTTGTTTTCTCTATTCATGATCCTTTTTGTGCCAAGACTTCTACTTAAGGTCTGTAAGGTATTTTATGAGGTATAAAGTAGCCTTGGTACACAGTTATAAGGGAAATACCAATACTTTACATCCACTCAGATCTGTGATGAACAGGAAGCAAGAGATGCCCGCTGGCAACCAGCTACAATTTCCCCTTTGCTGTGCACTGCAATGCTGTATTCCTACCACTGTGTAGCGTTCTGTGAGACTTTAAATTGCTCTTGTGAATGTGGTTTGGGATCATGTCTGTTTATCAAGCAGCAGTCGGTTTTCTTCTTTCATCTATTTGCAAAATTCTTCTTTCTAGGTAAGACCTGCTTTGTTGCAGGAGGGGGCTCTTGGTGCATTTTGTAGCTGAGGTTGGGTGAGAAGCAGGCAGTTTCTTGATCTTGGTGTCTGATGTGAACTTGCCTTAATCTGGGAAGCCCTGGGTGTAAAAGCAGTAAGTAAAACCTCTCTTAGTGTTTACTGGTTGCTAGGGTTCTATAAAAGCTGGATTTTCTGGGTTAATGGCTTCATAAATTAGATGGGTCAGTTCAGTTTCTTGAGAGCTACTGAAGTGAGAGGCCCCCAGGCACATGCTTTATTTACACCTCCACTACAAGTGGAGTCGTTTCAGGTACTTTTGGAAGAACCAGGAGATAAAAGTTCCTTCTGAGTTTTCTCTCCTCTCTCCAAATGAAAGCTGTGTTTCTATTCACAATTATAATTCCTTCACCCAACCTTGTTGATAACAAGTCCTCCATCTGATTCTTTCTTGGAGCTTTTTTGTTAATATGCTGGCATTGCATTGGATATTATTTTTACTTAATGTTCTGGTTCGAGGCTAATTAGAATATTGTAATGTGAGAAATTAGTTTATTTGCTGTGGAAAGAAAATAAGGTGATGTCTAAACTACCCATTCATTCTGCTGGGATACATAAACATAGATATGACAGCTTCTGCCTAGCTTTTGCCATCTTAACTCTTCTGCCCAACCTTGCACATTTTCCAACTAATTATTCTGCTTCTAACAGCTCTTGGTGACCTTTCCAGATCACCTTGCATGTAAGGGAGATTCTGAGATAAGGAAGGAGGTAGAAAGGAAGTGGAGGGTGGTTGGGAGCCCCTCATGGGCACTTGGATTGTCTTGGATTTCTGTATGCCTTCTAACTTGTATCTAACTGTATGTAGTTGTGAATACTTATAATACATTGTATATGTATGCTCATAAATTGTGCTAAGTTGTGAATATAAAGCTTCATTCTTTAACTTCCAGCCAGTTACAAGAGAGGTGTCATGGGAAGTCAAAGTATTGGGAAGGTTATTCTGCATCATGTGAGCTGTCTTCATTGTCTTCTTTCTTTTGAATGACTGCAGGATGAGGAATTAGCTTGTTTTCAAAGCATGGTGCTCACCAATGCCTCCCAATATACACTGGTAACCTGTTGAATCCACTTGGTGTTTGGAAGCTCTTGCATTAAATAGAAGTTGTTATATATGCATTGTTGAGCATCCTGTGTATCCTTAACACATGGATACAAGAACTGCCTTGGTTTGAGAAGCAAAGTGAAGAAAAGTGCTTAAGAGAAGAGCAAGCATCTGGTAGCTCTACAGATTGAGCCACCATTCCAGCTCACAGCCTTCCTGAACCACATCTCTGGTATTTTCTTGTTTGACTGATTCCCCTCTAAACACATGTGAATTTAGTAGCTTTGTGCATTCCGATATAAGGCATTCCTTGGTTCTCCTCCCCTTTCACAAGGAGTGCTTCTGCCACTCTTGCTTTGAGTTTTCCATTGGTTCACCAGTTGGAGCTGGTGAACTCTGACCATTTTTGTTCCTTGTGCACTTTGTCACAGCTGGTCTCTGGCTATGGCTAGTCATTTCAGCTCTTCATTGTAATGGGAACCATGCTGAAATTAGCTTCAGATAATTCCTGTGGTTGCCTCCATTAGTGTTTTGCTTCTTTCTTGTCTCCAAGCTCTTGTTCGATATAGGGAATGGAACAATAATCTTCCTGAAGATGTCTATGTGGTGATGTATCAGGGTTAACCCTCGTAGGCAGCTCAGCACTGTGTAGCTCCTGACTCACTTCCCTTAAGTGGGATGGAGAAGAGAATCACAAGAGTGAAAGTAGGAGAACTTGTGTATTGAGTTAAAGACTTCTGAACAGGTAAAGTGAAAGCTGCAAGGACAAGCAAAGCAAAATGAATTCATTCCTACCTGCAAGCACATGTTTAGCCATCTCCAGGAAAGCAGGGCACTCTCCTGTTACTTGGGAATGTTTGGAGTAGTAACATTTCTTTTCCGCCTTCCTCCCCCCTCCCTAGACTTACTAATGAGCACAAAATCATATGATATGGAATATTCCTTTGGTCACTTGAGGTGACTTGTCCCAGCTGTGCTCCCTCCCAACTTCTTGTGCCCTCCCAGCATACTTGCTGGTGAGGTGGTGAGAAGCAGAAAAGGCCGTCAGTGAAAACATCTGTTATCAGTGCTGCTTTTATCAAGAATCCAAAACACACAGCATGAAACCAGCTACTATGAAGTAAACTAAATCTGTCTCAGCTAGAACTGTACAGTTCTCTATTACTTTTCCCATAATTCAGAATGTTCAATTTGTTTACTTGTCTTCTACTCAGTATCACACTGATGTTTTCTCTAAAAGATTTATTATAAGCTGAAGATCTCAATCCGGTTGAGAATCAGCTCTAAGTAAATATAAAACTTGGATTGTGTTTTCCCTACTTGCATCATTCCACACTTATCTCTATGGAATTAAATTGTCAGTATGCACTAGAAGTTGTGTTAAAGCAACACAAACAACTCAAGTATTAAACCTTTAGGTATGTGCCTCCATATCAGAACCTACCATTCATGGTGGAACCTGCTTAATAGCAGACTGAAGAAAGAGACTTAAATGGGAAACTGCTTAAATTGTTTTGTATTGCCTAATACTAGTGGCCTCTATAAGGGATTAAGGAAAGACAAACTGGAAAAGAGTGCAAAAAAAAAAAATTATAGGAGAGTTATGATGCTAGGAATATGGATGTACCATAGGAGTTTGGTGTACACAGACATGTTTTCTGGAGGTTTGGAAGCTTTCTGCCTTATTAGAAGAAAACATATTGGTGCTTTTCCATCACTTGGTTTGTTTGGGTGTTGTGTGGGGTTGTTATTTTCTTTTTATCCTCCCTTTAATTCCTGTCTGCTCATACTCATTTGGTCTGTGACTCAGTGTAGATGTGAGGGTGGCTCATTGCCCAGGGATGGGGGGGTGTTGCTTTGAGATGTTGAGGTTCTGTGGCTAGCACACCTGTATGCACTGACACTGAGGCATGTTTCCAGGATCTCTTAATCAAGCCAAGTGAAATCTCTGGAAGCAGGCAAACCTTGGAGATTAGAGGCCTCCCACCCTCTTGGACATCAGCTCTTATAAGCAAGAAAGTGTTAAAAACTGTCTGGCTCAGCTTTTCTGAACGCCTGAGAACATTTGGCCTTGAAAACTGCTCAGTAAAGTGGAGTTTATATTACTGACAGGGTAGCAGTGTTACAGTACCATTGTACAGGCAGATGTGGTTTGTTGGCAAGTTCTCCAAAGGTGCTGTAGATATTGTACTCAGACCTACTTATGAATCTGTCTCTCACTGATGTGAAACACAGTAAACAGTTATGGCATCTCGGCCAGGCACATCTGATGCTCTGGCATTTCCATTTCCATCCCCAGTTCTGTGATTTGGCAATGCATGCAGATGAAATCCAGTCTGCAGTGCTGTGGTGGAACTTAAAAACAAGAAGATGCAACAGACTAGAGGATGTGAACAGAGCAGGAATATGGTGTTGGAGCATACAGCTGATTGTGTGTGATGCTGCTGATGTGCCTGCCTTCAGGTGGCTATTTGGATAACGATAAATAGTTTGGTTTTAAAATGTTAGATTGCCTTAAACTGTCAGAAGATAAATGATCACAGCTGTTAAAGAGCCTCTAATACTTTCCTCTTGTGCAGTAGTGAATAGGCATGAATCAGAGAAGTATGTGATGAAGAGAATCAAAACTGGCCACCTGTGGGTGCCATCTGCTGGTGGACGCTCTGATCCAGAGCCAGCGATGCGTGCTTGTTTCTATAGCTTGAACGCCCCTCCATAGTGTGTGGAGGTTGCTAACTCCTACTTAGCAGGGTGGATGTATTGGCAGAATGAGTGCTAATGTGAGTTTGCGGTCTTAGGTTAATGGTTGGGCCACTCAATGATCTTCAGAAATAATTCCATGGTAGTAGCAGGGACTCCTGGTTTTGGTCATAGCTACCAGAGCTCAAGGCTCTTCTCCCTTGTTATATGGAGACCTGGAGGTCTGAATAAATACCTTAATGCCTACAGCAAATTCTCTCTCATCCATGCTAGCTTAGTAAGGAATGGAGGATGGACATTCATGACTGCTGGCAGAGGAGAAAACACTGTCTGCAGCTGTGGAAGATAACTTTGTCTGAAGTTACCATACTTTCCCTTCTGTTGGAAGGCTTTTGGGACAATAATCTCCAGCAAAGGGACAGTAGCTCAGAGACCAGGGAAGGACAGTTGGTACAGTAAACTGGGAAGGGATCGTCTGTCCAAAGTGATCTGCAGGCTGCTTTTCCCTTCCCTCGTCCATTGCTTGCAAGCTCAAAGGCTGCTGTGAAATGCTGCCACAGAGGCTTTCCAGCAAGGTATGAGGTTTCTTAACTGATACAAACCAAGCAGAAAATGGTGTGATAAGAATAAAGCTGAGGGAAAGGACTCAATTTCCTTTCTTTCTCTACCAATAAAACAAAGCTTTATTTTAATTTCATCCTTACATGCATAAGTTTAGTATTCAGGAGGTCAGTTCTTCTGAGCTGTATTATCCTGGTGCTGTTCAAAATGCCATAAACTAGGATGTACTGGATATCATTCCCCACAGGGAAGCACAGCGGGGCGTAAGCAAATAAAGTTGAAACAGATAAACATCCAAGTATTGATCTCTGTTTATGTTGCCTAATAGAGAGTAACTCCAAAGGAGTATTGTATTCACTGATGGAGGAGAAATCAAAATAATCTGACTATCACTTTACATGTCTCTGTATTAGGAGGGTCAGGTAGGCTAAAGAGTGCTAGAGATTAACCCAAAATAACAGATTTTCATGAGTTACATAGATTTATAGCAGCCTTCAGGGACATGCTCTAAGAAGCAATTCAGTCCCTGTACCAGTGACTTCAAATGGACTACTGCAGCTGTGCTACTGTGAACACATGGCCATATTTCTACCTCAAATTTGTGCTGCCTCATAGCTGCCAGATAGGTGTCCCCTCCTCAACTGATGGTACTGAAATTAACAGCAGGACTTTGTGCTTATTTTTAGTATGGGATTACTACTAGAGGGTATGTGTGAGAAGCATCTCACTGTATTTTCAAGAGTTTTTGAAATGACTTGGGAAGACCACTTCATTATGCAATTAATTCATGGTAGTTGCTGGAGTTGCAGCCATATCTGAGAAAAAGGAATAGAAATTACCTTTTCTGACTTGGCAGTGATAGTTATCACTCTTGCGGATAAAAGGGTTTTATTACAGCTTTACTTTCTGCTCAAATCACACAACCTGTAGTTATAGGAAGGCAAAATGGATTCCATCTGGCTCATATGTTATCAACAACTGCTAATAGAGCTTAAGTTACAAGGACTACAAATGAAGACCTTGAGGACAAATGCAGTTTCATACCTGTAATTTTGAGTGTAGATTGGCTCACAAAAATCTTTCCAGTGTGAAATAAATGAGAGCCTTGCCTGATGTTCAGATAAACTTTCAGTTAAAGTTTTCAGAACCAGCATGAGGAGGGGAAAAAAATATGTTTGTAAACTGGAAAAAAAAAAAAAAGCCAAAACCCAAGCCTTAGCTGAAAGCCCTCTGGACATTTTGAGTACATAGTGGCATGAGGCAGTTACTTCTCACTGTGTGCAAACACCACCCTAGTGGTTTACATTATTCATGCAAACAAGATGCTGTAAATGCTGTCTTCCAGAGCCTGTGCCTTGGAAACCCAGCAAGCTCTCAGATTTGATTTGTAAGAGAATTCTAAGAGGCTGCCTTGATGTTTCATTAAGTGGAGACACATTGCTGCAGCCATTGGTAGGAGCCCTGTTGAAGGCACAGGAAATCTGTGTGGGCACAGTGTGCTACCTATATGTGCTGGACTAGCATTTTGGGTCCTAAAAGTATGTTCAACTTTACAGCCGTGAGGCTGTCTGCAGAACTGTAATGAATGCCTTCTTATCTCAAGAGGCTTATGAGAAACTCACATTTTATACACTGAAATCAAAAACAAATGCAGTATGTTGAAGGTATGGGTGGTTGGTGTGCTACAAACTGCTTATGCTGAATTAATAAATATTCATTACCTGTGATTCACTCAAAGCACTGAAATGAAATCCCTGTTCTGACAGCTGCATTTCGAGTTGGTTGTGTGGTGGGAGGACAGGTTGGGAAAGAGGTGGAACCAGCAGGCAAAGGTTAAAGATGTTGAAGTTGGAAGGCAGGAATAAATTCCAACATGGCATCTTGGGCTAAGTGCTGTATTAGGAAAATTCTTCCTTCCTGTTTTCTCATTTTATTTTCTTTTAAAATCTTCCTTTTTTTTGTGTGTGCTAATAGCAACACTGTAATACTGTCACTTGCTATAGGCTTTAGGAGCTCTGTAATCCCTGGAACAGCTTTGCACATACCAAGGTTGTAGTACCTCCTTCTTAGGATTTATCTGAATGACAGAAAGCATTGGGCCTTAAAAACGAAATGACTACTGAAAATCAGTAGTGCTAATGACTACCCAGGGCCCTGAGGAAATGCTTTACCAAAACTCAACTGTAGGTAAAAGGCCACTCTTCTGACAATCACAGATTCACAGAATTATCGTGGTTGGAAGTGTCCCGTAAGATTCAGTTCAGCCATTAATCCAGTACTGTCAGGTCACCGCTCAACCATGTTCCTTGGCACTGCATCTCCTTGGCTTTGAAACCCCTCCAGCTTTAAACTAGGAATGTACTGAATGTTTCCTTGCTTCTTGTCCTATGGAACAGCCTGGCGCTCCAGAAGTTCTTTTCTCACTGCTTGTTGATGTGCACTGTGTGAAAATGAAGTCTATTGTTAATGTAAAATGATATTGAAACATAGGTTATGGAATAACCAACTTCTAAATTGTGTTTCATACACCACTGACTAGAATTTCTCATGGCTTCATTGCAATGCAGATCTCTTATTAAAAATCATTATTTCACTCTTGATGTCAGATCCTTCAATATTGTGAGTTATACACTAAATGTGTGCAGTAATCCAAATGAAACTAACTTCTCTGCAGTATTTATAGCCTACAGTCTGTTGAATTGGGGCAGAAGCAACAGAACCTTGATTAATGTACCTCTGTTTTTTTGACTGAAATAAATAATTTACTTTTTCTCCTTCAAAACAAAAGTATTTATCCTTGAAGACAAACTGGAAAGAATTACTTCTAATGAAGCTGCTAGGCTTTCTCCCCTCCCTTTCCAGTTTCCATTAAAAAATAACGGGGTTTTTGTAAGGGTTCTCTGCTGTGAAGTGATGGCAGACTTTTGTCCCTTACACAGTGTAGTGAGATGTCTGTACCTAATCAAAGCCACTGAATGTTATGGGCATTAAATTTGTGTTAATGAGGTGTTCATGAATGCAAGGAAGAACAATAGCCTGTCACTACTTCATGAACTGATCTGACAGTTTTGCTGTGCTTGAGGTATGAAATGAAAAAACAGTGGAGATGCTGTCGTTAGAAAGATTTATAGCAGCAAAGGCTATGGTGACATAGGCTTGTTAGGATTACAATTAGATGTAAAAGATCATCCAAAAGAGTAGGATTGCAGGCAATCTATCTAATGAAATATGTGGATGTGACACTTTGCAGAGACGCACTGAGGAAAAAGAAATGGTGCTCTCCTGTGGTGTCATTTACATGTGGTTGTAGCTGTCCTAGTGCTGCTTCATAAGTTCAAATACACTTTATTTTTTCTACCTCATAGTGTGTCCCCTGTCCCCCACCCCCCCCTTATTTTTAGCCTCTAAATATAATTACTGTATATGTTAAGTGTGTGAGAATTACTTTATGCTGTCACTTAACACTTCAAGACACATTTCAGTCTAGTGCTTGCCTGGAGTCCTCGATCAAATAAGAGAGCTCTTACATTTGAAAAATATTTTGTTGTTCTTCTTTTCCTTTTGTTCATACAGCATGCTTTATGACCATAAGTATGGATTCTTGCATGCTGAATGACAATCTACTTTCCAGAGAACTTTTCAGAAAGAAAACATATTTTATGTCCCCGATGTAGCCCAATTTAAGCATCTAATTGTCACTGAACATTGAAATAATTCTTGTAATCCAAGAAGACTAATTACTTCTGTGAGTAAACAACTGAAATTACAAAGATTGTGTTAGAAACAAGTCTTGTAAAGGATTATCTTCTTATCACTTCAGGGTATAGACTAATCAGCTGGGGAAAAAAATAATGTTTCAGTGATGTATTTGAGTAGTTTATTTTTCACCTTGGAAACACTAAGTAATGGCCGCTGCTAGAAACAGTCTTTTAAAACTCTTGATTTAGTCTGATGCATTTATATTTATATATTTACATTAACACTACTTATAGGCACAACTTTTCACCATGATGATGCTGCTATATAAGAGCTGGATTTGTGTCTTTTGCACAGAATGTATATTCTTCATTGTGCATATACCTAAAAGCTATAGATTTACAAGTAGTGGTTTAAAATAGCTTTTCTAATAAACAGTTTTGTACATTTGTGGTTTTTTTAAAGATTAAAATAGAAAGGAACTAAAATGCAGCCAGGCTTGCCCTACCAAAATCCAGCAACCGTGTAGTAATTCTTCAGGGAAAGAGTGATTGCCCCTTGGAATGGGCTGCTGGAGGAGGTGGTGGAGTCACCATCCCTGGAGGTGTTTAAAAGGAGGCTGGATGAGACACTTAGTACCATGGCTTATTTAATTAGTAGGGTTAGGTGATAGGTTGGACTCAATGATCCTAGAGGTCTTTTCCAATCTGGTTAATTCTGTGGTTCTGTAAAGTGACTAGAAAGTGTAACACTAGACCATGATCTAATTCAGCTTCATTTGTAGTGAGTGTTTTGTCACTGTCTCATTGTTCTTATCTTCTGTGATAAAGAAGGAATAAGCAGATGCTGAAGAAATGTGAGTGAAGTACTGCAGCCTGCATTAAAAGGGATACCAGACTCATTCTGCATTTTTAAAGTTTGAAAAATCAATTTACGTTCCACTCAAAAGTGTGTGTGGGGGAAGACCTGCAGGACTGTTTTCTCACCTGGCAATAACACTCTGGAGACAACATCTATATTCTTCAGTTGAAGTGCTGCATAAGACTGTGCATGAAATTGCATCCCTTGAGGGGATAGATTACCCATAATGAAGAAGCCTCTGGAGGCATCTGGTAGGAGTTTTAGTCTCGGAGAGCTTAAAGTTACCTTAGAAAATGAGTGCAAATGTAATAAACTGTCATTCATCTGCTTTAAATTGCTCTGTAATTCCTCCCATATTTTCTTCAGACCTACTTTTTTTCCAGAGTTACTTCAATAGTTTTTGAGTCCTTGTGTGGATGCCCATGTTTTTCTAGAAGAGTAGCTTTTTTTTTAAGTTTAATTTAAACCTTCCAAGCTGCAGAAGTGGAGTAAAAGCAGTTGGGTTTATGTTTGAAAAACTGCCTATGAAGTGTCATCTTGCTGTAACTTTGGTCTGCATTCACCTTCTAGTTCTGGTTTATGAACCAAGTAATAAAAATATAGCTTTGGCAGCTGGGGAATCTTCTAATCACTGAGCATCATATTTCAGGATTAGTCATATCTGTAACTCTGCACCCCATGGGCAATGAGGGTAAGTCTTTTCTCATCTGCCATTAGCCATTTAAATGTTTGGAAATGAATCACACACAATCACAGAAGCACAGAATGTCAGGTGCTGGAAGGGACCTTGAAAGAATGATTCTCTTTTTAACATGAATTGTGCAGGCTTGGGGTGTTTTTTGTAAGCAGTGGAGAATAGGCATGTCCAGAGGGATGGTTATCCCACTTGTTTTCTGTTGAAATGAATCACCCTTGGGAACAGACCAGCCTTCCCCTTTCTCAGTTATAAAGGGATCATTAGTGTCCACCATATGCCTACGTTTTAGATAACCCAAGTGAGATCTCACACAGAGTCTGTGTACTTCCCAAGGCATTTGAGAAGTATATTGACCAGATCTTATTTACTCTGGGCCTTACAGTACTCCAAGACTGTAATTTTAAACCAAGAGTTTTGGATTGCCTAAAAGCCAAGTCAGTACAGTTAAAATTGTTCTTTTAAGGTATAGTCTGCCCTCAGTGGGAATCACAGGCAACACAAACTAACACAGATCCTACTATTTAATCTCAAAACCTATCTTGGACATCTTGCCTTTACCCCTGTGTATTAGCATCCTTTTGAAAAATGACTTTCTATTACATGCAAGTACCTCTTTTGACAAGGATGGTAGAGAGTGACCCTCAAATATCTTTATTCTTTCTGCATTATTTTATGCATAGTATTCTTACATATAATATCAGAGTGCTACAAAGAAGTGATGAGAGAGAAACTCATCCCCATTTTCTGGCAACCCTTCTTTTTTCTTTTGTTCTTTAGTCTCTGTTGCCTGTATGATGTCTGTTACCATGATCAGTTTACCCTAAATCTCTGTGGGCTTAGAGGTTTCTCTGTGTAAAGGCCTATTTGAAGGCTAGGAAGTCTAGGAGTCAAACTACTGGGTTCTGTTTGATTAAGAAGGCGATGCCTGAACCCACTCTTATTAAATGTGACAGGGACTGACAGAGCTTTAATCAGTTCCTCTTGTTGTCTCTTTTCGAAGTGTTCAGTGAAAGAAAGGAAAAATTAATTGAAAACTGTGGTCATAAAACTCACAGAAAGTGAAAAGGTAAAATATAGGCCATAAGCAGTACATTAAACTTATTTTAGTTTCTGTTTTTATGTGTAGGAATGATCAAAGTTCAGGTCAGCAATGGTTCTTTAACATTATTTTCAATGCATGAGTTAAAAATTAGAACTGATGGCTTCTAAATATTCTCTCCTATGAAATATAACCCTTTAGATGTAATGATAATTGAATAAGTAATGAACCCACCTAAAAATGCTGTGCTTTGTAATGGAGTTCTTCATCTGTCCAAGTTATTTGCCTTATGAAACAAAGTGTTTGAATTTGGTAATAAATAATTTCTGTAAGGAAGTTATCAGTAGCTTCCAGTCTGACTGCTCTGGTTCACAGGTGGAAATGACAACTGGCAGGCAGGACCTTTTAGCATAAAGATGTGTGTAAGGGACATAGGTTGTGTATTTGCAGAGTGATGAAGCATCATCCCAGTTTTGAGAGTTTTATTAGAGGCTGATTTCTCACATTTTTGGCCATGTGTGCAGGTCAGAGTTGCTTCCTGATAGACTAATTCATGGACTTGTACATTTTTCTTCTAGGATGTTACTTGGTAATCTCTAGCTGCCTGTTGGAGGAGGTATATAATAGCTCTCAGAAGAGTTTCTGACTCCTGCTTTTGTAAAAATTCCTTCCAGACACAGGTGCAGGTTGTTTTTTCTGTCCCAAGTACCCCAATTTATGTTCTTGCATTCATTGTTTGTTACAGTTCCTTTTTAGAGTCTCTGAGCTGTAGACAGTGCATGGTCTGAGAGGATGATCTTACTGTCTTGATGGTATTATGTTGTGTGGACAGTGTATTTATGGGGTGGGGATGTTTGTACCTGATTTGCATTCTGTATTTGACTTCATCTTTGCTCACCAATGCTTCCCTGCCAGATATATTGACACTCTGCTTGAGCAGCTTCCAGCACCTGTGGTAATATAAGACCATCAACAGTGTTGTGGTTGGGATGCTTGGCTGTGAGCTGTCAGTCCTGAAGCTCAATAATGGACTGAACTGCAAGAAAACTGTTTAAAACAGACAGTAACACTTGTCACAGGAAGGACCAGTTTTAAGAGTGGTATAAAGCCATTTTTGCCTAGTGCTCTAGACCAATTAGTCTGGGCAAGAAGATCACTAGGTAGGTGAATTTCCCATCCCTAGAACCAAATGGTGCTTGGGTTCAGTTGGGTTCTGTTCTAGTACAACTTCTTTTTCTTTGTTAGACTTGTGACACTAAGGAAATGCAGCAATGCATGAGGAGAAATAAAAGAGCTGTTGGTGTCTTGAGGAATGGCATTCTGACACCTGGGATGACCTGTAAAATTATTCATCCTCAAGAGAATATAAACCATTCCAAAGACAAGCCTCCCAATTCTTTTATGTGCATCATAGGTTTCTGGTTTTTATGCTTAGCTTTTGTCATTTCACTGAACAATTAATTTTTTCTTCTCCTAGAAAAGTATTGCTGCTGCTCATTGAATTGTTGTGTGTAATTGAACAAAAAATAAGCATTTGTAATACAAATTTTAAAGGTCTTAGTCTCTGTCCTTGCTCTTTCTAAGCTAAAAGTTATCTATCAAAAACTCCATGTCAAATCAATCCTTTTTTAATAATTAGCAAGTGTAGTCTACTTCTGGAGTTGGTTTATTTTAGTATCTTCCCAAGTGTATTTAGTATTCTTTGAGTCAGATTGTTTTAGCAGCAGTATTTCATCTCACCCTAATTTTCAAAGGCTCCCCTATGTAGATGTGGAAAGGCTGGAAGGCTGATGCTTAAAATAAAGAGGCTAGAACAATCTTTGTCATGATTGCAGTGCCCATTAGTGCAGTGAATGAGAGCAGCATTACTAACAGCACCACTGCAGGTTTGCTCTGAGGACACGGCTCATGGCAGGTGAAGGACTCTGTAGGTGAATAATGTGAGGTTAGACACACTAGTTGACTGCTGCTCCCCTGCTTTCACGTCATGCAGATAACCTTTCCCATAGCCTTCCTGCGAATAATTCAGCTGAACTTGTGCCATGCCTGAGGCAGAAAGGAGCTCCAGTAAAACATGTGTAATGCAGTGGTGGAATCAAGGTTTTTCCTTTTTAGGCTGTAAAGTTAAGCAACTGAACAGTAACAGGTGAAAAACACTTTACTGGTGATTATGGTTGTTGTTTCTGGCTTTAATTTTGGGGAGTGGGCTGTGAGATGTTTATGACTTGGCAATTAAAAGATTCCTGTCTGTACTGGTAATAGCTGCTAACACATGCAGCAGGAAGCTGCCCCTCTCTGGCTCCAGTACTTCAGGAGCCCTGCTTCTCTCTAGCTGGTCTATGTTGTGGAGGATCAGTGCCAGCTCTCAGATCTCCTCTGAGAAGTCTTGTTTTCGTTGTTTGAGGAAGATGATCAGAGTTTTATGTCAACTGGCTTTTGTTTGAAGCATAACTGTGCAAAACAAAGCTTAAGTCATATACAACATCAGTAACAGATGATGATGTTCCTGATTAAGTTTGATAAATATTGAGTCTTAAGACTGTATGTGCCTGATTAAGTTTGATAAACATTAATCTTAAAAGACTTAGTAATATTGTCCATAACTAATGCCAAAGACAAAGCCTGTGTCTGTGCACTTTTAAATGGAATAGATTAAAACAATTAAGCTACTTTGGCAGTTACTTAAAGAAAAATATAGTTTGAAATATTCATTCAGTTTTTATGTAGGAACTCACACTTGCTCATGGCTTTGTTGTGTTTTAGCTATCCTCCATATAGCTTAGATACACTAAGCAATGGCAGAAGGAGAGTGTCAACTAAAAATTGGAGAGTGGTGAAGGACAGGCGCATGATTAAAACTACCTCTGCCTAACAAGCTTGGGTGTAAGCATTTCAGGATTAATGAACGCAGTGTCTGTGTGGTCTGCAGTCTTCAGATGGCCTTGGCAGGGTTGCTCAAGAGTGTTTCTTAAATCACATGGATATCTGTGGATAAGTCACTGATAGGAATGAGTGCAGGATGAGATCAGGAGGTGTGGATAATTCATTTGAAAATGTAGCAGCTGAGAAGAAAGAGGAGTGGTGCTTTCCTATATGGAACTTACTATCTCTGTAAGTGGGCGATACCTTCCTCAGCCTGGCAAGTATTCAAAGACCTCTCACAGGAGTGTTTCATGAGCAGCGAGCGTGGGATGCTCATGGGTCAGTTCCCTAGAAGTTGGGTTATGCTTTGAGGTTCCTATCTCTTTCGAGTACAAAATGAAGTTCAGCATGGCTGATATGTGTCCAGATTTCTGCAGCTGTGTTTGCAAGCTCCATGATGCAAGCACAAGGAGCATGTCTCAACTCAGTGCCAAGAGTGCTAAAGGAGGCAAGAGAATTAAGTACAGATCCTGCTCCCACTGTTTGCTTCACATTTTACCAGTCACATTAGTGCTTGGGCTCACCTGGGATATGGCATACAGGTTCAGAGCACTGCCTCCATATCACTGCTACTGTGTTGTCACTTTCCAAGAAAGGGAAAATTGTGACAGTGATCACTGGTGACAAGCACAGCTCAGAGGAGGAAGCAGACACCAGACAGAGGTGCCCTGAGAAACCAGGGGCATGTACCTCTAACTCCAGGGCGTGACCATCTTGGGGAGGATATGAGTGCAGCAAAGAGCTTTTGTAGCCAACGAGGTCCGGTAGTGAGACTCATCTTGAGCGTTAGTCCTCCAAATGATATCTGGCACTGCAGGAGCTTTTTGAAGCTCTTGGTAGTAGTAGTTGTGTTTCAGTAAGGAAAATGTGTGTTCTTCTCTTCCCGTCTATGTATCTCATGCCTCTCTTTTTGGATTACCATAGCTTTTTCGTGATACTTATAAAGGTAAAAACATTAGAAAGACAAGAGTGGTGAGTGATCTGTGCTCATGTATTTGTGTGCCTATTAGCACAGTCCAGTATTTAGGTTTTTATTCTTTTGATTTACTGAGCATTGCTTTCAAGAACACAGTTAATACTACAATGTATGGAAGCAATAAGAGCACTGTTTTGGCTGATCACATTTGTCAAGTTATGTAATGAAATTTCCTGTTCTGCTAAAGACCTTATTATCTACATTAAGACTAAGCATGTACAACATTATAACTTAATGTGTGTAATGCTTAATGCCCAGGAGTCCCAGTCAAGTCTGGGATCCCCACTGTGCTTAGTGCTGTATATACATGGGCAATATAAGGAAAGATGTGACTTGAGAAGAAATATAAAGGAGACAGTGAAATAAAACTGTTTCTAATGATACACACTTGCACTGTTTAACTGTTGCCATAAATTGGTAGATGGCCTCATTTTTGCCTCAAGCCATCATTCATTATTTGACTCTTCTTTTTATAGGCAAAACAGTGAAGATGGATTGTGAGTAGTGTCTTGGATTAACAAAAAAGAAAGATATATGTGTTTATCTTTAGGGAATTCATTGTTGAAGCAGCTTCTGGGCAGGAAGCTCAGACTTCTGCAGTATCTGGGAGTGTAATCTGCTAGCAGAACTGGAAAGTAAGAGAAGCATGTCAAGACAAAAGAGTCGGAGACAGTAGAAATACTGATTTGATTTACTGAAACATTGGGACTCAGTAGAAGGCTTAAAGGATATGTTTCAGCATGTTATAGTTAGAATCACTGAATGGTTTGGAGTTGAAAGTGCATCTAGTCCAACCTTCCTGCAGTGAGCAGGGACATCTTCAACTAGATCAGGTTACTCAGAGTCCCATCCAACCTGACTTTGAATGTTTCTAGGGATGGGGCATCTCCACGGCAGTTGCAAAGACGAATTAGAAGAAATTACTTTGGAAGACAGTGTTTTCTTTTGAAGAGAGCTTGCACAATACATCTAGAGGTGTGGATGACAGAGAAGGGCTCACATGTTTCTATGTTAGAATCATTGCATCACCCAGGTTGGAAGAGACCTCCAAGCTCATCCAGTCCAACCTATCACCCAGCCCTAGCCAATCAAGTAGACCATGGCACTAAGTGCCTCATCCAGTTACTTGGGGCATGTCTGGCAGAAGTGAAGATCCAGACATGCAGCCTGCAGCAGCAACAGGAGGAGTCACAGGGAGCAGTGTGTCGATTTTTAGCAGTGTCAGATCATGTGAGGAATGCTGAAGTTTCTGCCTTGTCTGTTTATAACTGATGAGTCATCCAGGCAAAGGTGTGAGGACAGGTTGATGTGAAATAGCGAATAAAGGTGATGGCAAAGCTCAAGAGCTGGCATTGCACTGAAAGGGAAAAACAACTTACTGACAGCCCGGCTGCAGACAAAACCAACAGGTCATTGATATAACTTCAGGCTAATCTGTTTTTTCCTTCTAATAGTCCAACTATACTCTAGATATTTAAGGCTGGGAGGTAATTTTGTTAATTGATTTCTGAACTTTTGAATGCTTTATTTAGATTCTAGATGTGGAAGTACTTGCAGACCCACATTGACTGAAATCAGGGCCTAAAAAACTGAGTTCTGGATTTTGGAGAGTTTTTGTCACAACAACAACTGCATGGCCACAAAAAGACAATGGTTGCTTTGTCAGTGTGCCTTGATTTTCTCTTACAGCAGACCCTGCAATTTAATGTCACTGTTTTCTGCCACCAGTAGAGGCTAATTAATTCATTATTTTAGTCCATCTTTTCTTCTGCAACAAGTACATCACAGAGGGCTGCCAAGGTTTGAATGATCATGGTGTTGATCAGTGATTTCTTATTTCTCTTCCATTTGTCTATTCATTTTATTTAACAAATTTGGTTTTGTGATTCATTTGTTCATTTGTCTCAGAGACAAGAGCATAAATGAGAGGGGAAAATCAAAACTCAGCTCTTAGAAAGAAAAATCCATGGAGTGACTTTCTGGAAATGTGGGGGAGAGGTTGAGATACAAAAACACTGAATCTCGTAAAATAATAAAAGATGAGATTGAAAGTGGCCTCGAGGATTATCTGGTTGGGTTCAAGAAGTAAAACCTCATCAGTCTGAGACAGAAAAAAGAATTTTGCTGTAAAATTTAGAATATCACTAAAACCCAAGCAAGGTTAATAGAAAAGATTTTTTTTCTTGGACTTTCAAAAACCTTTGACATCATGTCTCAGAGGCATTAAAAAGTTACTCACCTGAAGTGCTGTCATGGATCACAAATTAAAGACTGATGAAGTTTAAAACATTGGTTTTCAACATGAGTGAATGTTAGTTGTTTTTCAAGGGTGTCTTGGAGAATAAATCACAAGTTACCAAAAAAAAACCCTAGCAGTTCTGTGAAGTGAGTAGCACAAGGAATGCAAATGATAGTGATGCTTCATCTTTCATTGCTGGTCACATTGTGTTTGGCTCTGGGAGCCTCGTTTTTATAGAGAAATAAGAATGCCAGAAGGTAAGGAGGTGATAAGAGGTCAATGATAAGCTTTTTGAGAGAAGAATGCATTTTCTTGTGGTTTAGACATCTAAAACAAGTAATAGAGGTCCAAGTCTTCTCTTACTTTAGAGAAGCAGCAAACTCTGTTAAAAACACTGTGGCAGAAGCACGCCCAGTAATTGATGTTACAAGACCGATAAATTTGTAGCTCAAAATGAAAATCCAGGTGGGATTCACTGCTCTAAGTCATCACTGAACAAAATGAACAAACCCCTTGTCTTCCCAGGTGTGTTTGTGAATAGCAGCATTGTGAAGCTTTTATTTCCTCCACAAAGAGGAAAGATCTTTCCAAATGTGATATTGCTGAAACATATTTCAAGGCAAGGTGAACTTTCAGACCTTGTTTTCAGAGGAATCATTCTAATCTGCTTTTAGCTGTAGGTTTTGTCCACCTGATCACAGTAAATTCTGGTGTATTTGCCCATACAGGGTGTTTTGTTTCTCTGAAGCATTTGGTATTGGCCACAGCTGGAGGTGAGATCAATGCTTCTCAGACTCAGCTGTGGTGCTTTTTGAGCTTAAAAGGGTAGTGGATCAGGGAGTTTGTTGTGTTTTGCCAGTCAATAGACAGCAAGAAGTCAGCTGTCCCTGGTTTGGCAGCATCTCATCTGTCCCAGGATACGGGACCACCTGTGGTGACCCGTTACACATGTGCAGAATAGCACCAAGCACCGGTGCACATGGACAGCAGGGCTGACCTAGTTTTACAGGAGGAGTGAGATATGCAGAGTTGGACAGAGAACTGAAGAGGAGGATTTGTGGTAAAGAGGGAAGGTCAGAGAGGGTGGATAGAGTAAAATCTAGAGGAACTGATTTTAGAGAAAGATGACGAGAACCACAGAACTGAGGGAATGAGCGATCCAAAGGAAAGGAGCTCGGGAGGGCAGATAAGCAGAGTATCAGGCACTTTTGTGCTAAACAATGACCTTTCAGTGAATCCCTCGTTTCCTTGCTCTTCTGCAGTAGCCTGGGACTCACTGGGTGAGTGTTTCTAATACACTGGGTGAGTGCTTTGAATACACTTGTCTATGAGGAGATGAAACATGGCTTAAGCTGCTCAGCTACACTTGAAAAACATTTAAAGCAGTCCACTAGTTGGGCCTTAATTGCTTCATCAATAACTTGTGGTTTGTGCTTAGTCCAGTTACAATCAGAAGTTTAAGGTCTAAATTTCAGATGGACTGTTCCTAAGGTTGGTTAATCATAGAATCAGTCAGGGTTGGAAGGGACATCAAGGATCATCTAATTCCAACCCCCCTGCCATAGACAGGGACGAACTGTTGTATTTTGTCTGTTAGTCAAGATGCCTGAAGTTCTAGCTTTTTTAACAGAGTTGTCAGTGTCACAAGCCTGTTTCTGAAATGGCAAGAAATATTTTGTCTGCCTACCTGTCTGGTGGGTCTCTCAGGTACTTGTTCATCTTGTGGGTGTGAATGAGTCAAACGAGTAGCTGAATTGCTCTGTGCTATCTTGGAGAAGTTTGGCCCACGCTGCTATTCATTTTGCAGTGACAGCAACTTGTGGTGCTCAAACCCTGCAGGGAATCTAACAGCAGCAGCACTTAATAGATACGGATGTCACAGAAGACAATTAGACTGTAATACTCATTGTGTTCTTTGTATTGACAGTTAAATTAGAAATGCTTCCTTTCTAACCTGCAAGTATTCAAGATGTAGTGGTTGATGTGGTTTTGGTAGTGGGTGATAGATAAATCTGCACAGGAAGAGCTGTAGTTGAGGGAGGAAGAGGGATAGACTTTGTAAATAGCTGATGTGTTGACAGGTGAATAATAGCAGCTAAGTGTTTTCTTGTTTCTTCAGCATGCTAAATCTTCCTGTGAAAGACTGTAGAACAAGAACCTGCTAGGATGTCATTGCAAATTGAAAGTTTACCCTTGTAGGATCACAGAAGACTCTAAAAATTGACAAATATTCTTGAAATGTTTTCCTATTTGCATCAGACTTTATATAATCTCCAATTTCCAGAGCAAGGGCTTCAGCTCTTTGCTTTGACTCCTGACATATAAAAAAAAGGGACAGAAATTTCACTGCTATAAACCCCACAAGAATGCAGACAGATGCACTAACTCCTGCAGCTGGAAAGGAATGATAGCTGGTATCCCAAGTGTGGGGGAACAAGGAGAGGTAGAAACTCACTGCCTCATTAAGCGCAGCAAGTCCCTTGTGGTGCCTACAACTCACAAGTAGTTAGCTCACTGCCACATCAGTGCTAGCTTACTTTTAAAGCTAGCATGGATTATGTGTGCTGTATAACCATGCCTCCAGTTGTAGTGTAAACCCTCTGGTTTATCAAAACGACTTTGAAGTCATGTAATTGCTCTTGAAAAGTTTTCTTTTGGCATTGATTGTGTCCTTCCAAATGATAAGCCTCTTTTCAAAGTACTATTTTCTGTGATTTAATGAACTGTGTTCATTTGATTCAAGTGTTTTCTTAATGCTGTACATTGATACTTATCTTTGAATGTATTACAATGTACCTTTGCCATTGTTTTCCTCATAGTCATAAAGAATATCTTTGTATTGCTTTATGTTATTGTAAAGGGTGTGAGAAATTTAGTCTCCTGTATTTCTGCAACATTAGCAAAAAGAAAGCCTTGAGAGTGTTCTATCCACGGACTGATAAAGTGGAGTCTGCTGTAATCATGACCAGTTTACAAATGGTTTGTAAACAAAACCTGAGCTTTCTTTAAAAGGTGTCTTACTAATAATAAGTCCCTCAGCAGCTTATATTGATCATTACAGTCTGCATTAAGCCCTGACTGATTTGTATGACTGCTCAGAACTGTATGAAAGAATGCTGTCAGTATAGCTGTAGCACACAAACAACTTCAAAGGGTAGAAGGAGAAGCTTAAATAGCAATAATAGGCTAAAACTGAGATAGGTAAACCAGGGATAAATATCTGAAAGTATTTCCCAGCAATTATTTGTCTGTGTTGAAGATAGCTCCAGTAGAAGTAACTTGAATGGCTTGAATTAGACTGGACAAGTCAGTAATGAGACACAAAATAGTGTTATGAGAAGAATAAACAAGATAGTGGTGGTTTCATCACCAGTATTTAAAAAAGGTGTAGATAATGCAGTCTGGGACATGGTTCAGTGGGCATGTTGGTGTCCACTGATGATCTTTGGACTTGATAATCTTTGAGATCCTTTCAAATATTAATGATTCTATGATTCTCATCTTTATTCTGGTCAGTCTTAAACATAAATTACTGCTTCAAATATCACATGTGTTTTCTGATATTCACTTACCTTTTCTGTCCAGGCATTAAGTTCTTCATTAGGTAACTTAAAGTTAAAAGTTATAAATATTATATATTGCATGATGGCAAACCCAAGTATTTAGGTGATAGAATGGTTCTTCAGCTATCATACAGGAATAGTTCATCAAGTTTTGATTAGTTAAGATAGATGGTAACCTGCATGTTTTGTTACAAATTGTTTGCTGTCCTAGCACTTAGGTGAGATGCTATCCTTTGAAATAATGAGTTACTACAGGAAGGAGTGAGGTAGTTTTAGAGGACATTAGACACTGCAATAAGAGAGAATGTTGGAACATTTTTATAGGTCACTGCAAGAATTATCCTTGCAAAAGGCAACGCAAGTCCTTCTGAAAAGAAAGTGTTTCTTCAAAGGTTAAAGCTGTATTGACAGCTGCTGTGAGGGTTTTTTCCAAGATAAGGCCTACGTAATTTCAGATATTGCATGGTTTCCTCTGGATAAATTAATGTCAGAAAATGGAAAAGGCTCATTTTCTGAGCCTGAGTGGCAATTTTCTTATTATGCTGTCATATGGATAAAGTACTTGCCATTCTGAATTGAGCTGGCTCTTAGGAAGAAAAATTTGGGCCAAGATTAATGAAATCAACCAAAATAATGTTTGTTTTCTCGGACATTCTATTGACATTCCTAAATGGCCTGTCAGATCTCTTTCCTAGAACCATTAGCTTGCTGGTACAGTTTGAGCTTTCGTTTGAAGGATCTAGCTTTCATAGCTGCCCTTCTGCTAGCTGTATCTTGCAGCACCTTTGGAAGGATCAGCATCTCATCACCACGGCCCACTCTCTCAGTATCACTCCTTTGAGATGGTGAACAGATACATTCAGATATTTTTGAGAAGTCAGCAAACTGTATTAATGACTTCAGGAGTTACAGTAGATCCAGTTGCTCAGGCTAAGGCTCAAGCCCTGGGGTAAGCTGAAGATGGGTGAGAGGGTCCTCTGTCTTGGCAGCTGGATGCTGAATGTAGATCTGACAAGAAAGCTGGGGAGGGATTTTCTAGGATGTCAGGTAGTGATAGGACTGGGGGGGATGGAACAAAGCTGGCAATAGGTAGATTCAGACTGAATGTTAGGAAGAAGTTGTTCAGCATGAGTGTGGTGAGACCCTGGAACGGATTGCCCAGGGAGATGGTGGAAGCTCCATCCCTGGAGGTGTTTAAGGCCAGGCTGGATGAGACAGCCTGATGTAGTGTGAGGTGTCCCTGCCCATGGCAGAGGGGTTGGAACTAGATGATCCTTGAGGTCCCTTCCACCTCTGAATGACTCTATGACCCCATGGTGCTGCCCAGAGGTGTGGAAGAATAGTAGCTGTATTCAGAAAGAATAATTACTTACTGTGTGACTTAAAAGCAGTAAAGCCAGGAGCAATTAGTGGTTTAATTAATGGCTCTACAGGGATCTGAGCCAAGCGGGGGTCTGCTCAGCTTCAGCAGTGAGGAACGGCTGAGATCAAATTAGCTTAGTCTGTTTTCCAGGATTTCATTGTATTTCTTCACTCAGTCACTGAAAGGTTTCCAATGTGAACCACGTGTGTTTCTGTACTCTGAGACTTGTTTGAGTGCATGAGGACTAAGGTTGAGAATGTAATTTCCATCAGGGGCAAAGAGCAGGATCATTGGTGTGCAGGACAGGAGGGAGTACAACTGCAGTGCTGGTGCTGTTAGCAACATCAAAGTGGTCAAATAATGTCAGAGCACCAATTTGTTACAGGTAGAAGTGTGTTAGAATGTTGATGCCAAACAACCCAGCATGCAGTGGAATGTGTGCACCTGTGTGCCTGCAAAGGCTCGTGGTAGAGGCTATACACATGCATGCACATGAGTATTTTTCAGGCCTCTATGTGCACATTGGAGGCAAAAGGTTCATCTGCGTGGGCTTGCATGATGAACCCAGCTTAAGCCCATTAGGCACAGGGACAGAGGAGCCAGGTTTGGGTACAGATTTTTGCTCATATTATAAAATAGCTTTTCAAGGACAGGACACGAAAGTGAACTGTATGTGAAGACCAAAACACTCTTAATATGAAGCTTTTGCTTCAGTTGTTACTTACCACAGGTGTAACATATTTTTAAAGGTACCTCCTATTGTCTTACAGCTCTCCTGTAGAGCTATAGCATAACATGATATGAACATTCTGGAGTGGGATACCAAAGCAGACAATGATCTCATATAGCAGGGTATTTTCAGATGGGAAAGCAAATGTCCTGATGTAAAAATATGGCTGTTAGAAACCAAGGCATGACATAAAAATGTTAATTCAGCCATTTCTAGTTTTCCATTACAACCTAACATAGTACCACAGTTGGTGCTTAGCAGCACAGAATGAACACTAATTTTTGGCATGTTTCCTCTTGTGAGAGACACAGGACAGTCTGTGCTGCTTCCTGTTGGACTGGCCTAATGGCTCCAACAAGAGTCTAACCAAGGTTAGGTTTGTCATTAGAAAAAACTCCTCCTTTTTAGAAAAGGAAATGACTTTTGCCTGTCAAATGTCTTCTCATTTTCTATGCAAACTTGCAAGTATCTGTGCTTTTATTTTTTGCACTTTTTTTTGGGTCCTCTGCACTCTTTGTCTGTTACAATTCCTCCAGAGTTTGGCTAGCCTTCCAGAGGCAGATGCTACTCCCGCAGCTGCTTTGTTATCAAAACTGAAGATGTTATTTTGCAAATGAAGTGTGTAGATCCAGTTACTTTACTCTGACAATTGTTGTGTGGCTTTCTTTCTTTGTTGGGGTTTTGTTTGTTTGCTCTTTTAGTAACTTAGACACAAAAAGGTGAACCTGTTTCAGGAGTTGCTGAAAAGCAGTCCAGGAGAAGGAAGGGAGAAGATTGTTGCTTTCTTTGTGTTTTCGACTACTAAGATGCTTTTGTAGGTGCAGCCTAGGTATTTGCATGAAAAGGTTGCTACTTTAGGAGAACAAGAAAACTCATTTCGTGTCCTAGTGTCACACTAAGTTTCTGCCAGGCAGAAGCTGTGTGAAGCCATACCTGTGTTCAGGACATGACACAGCTGTGTATGGAGAATAAGGGCATTCATGGCAGATGTAGACATGGCCTGGTCATGTGGCATTTGTTAGCAGAAGGCATCAGAACAGCAGGCAATCCAAACTTTCAGCTCGTTTGCAGTGGTAATGCTGTATGTACAGAAGGTTCCCAGTGGAGTGGTGGCCCTCTGTAATGGGATGCATAGCCTGGTTTCATAGATTTGGGTTCAGTAAACAGAGGGTTGCAGCCATACCTATTGTGCCAGACTTCCCAGCGTGTCCAAGGGGCCCATATGACTGGTCTCATTGCTCCTGTGTTGCCTTCCCCTGCCTTTTTTTGATGCTTTTGTAAAGCCTTTTTTGTTGTACCAGTCGCTGGAACAGGGACAACCTGTCTGTGGTGCAAGTAGCGCAACAATCAAAACCAGGCCTGGCCAGTGAGACTCAAGATTTAGTTAATCACTAACTGCAGCCTGTGTGAGTCTCAGTGCTGTCTGACCTTATCAGATGGTTTGGGGAGATAAAGGCAGCTGTACTAGGTCAGTGATCCTTCTAGCTAGGTGTCCCAAATCCAGTACTGGCCCGAATATCTGTGGGGAAGTGCACAGGAACTAAGGAAAAACTGATTCCATAGTATTCTCCCCAGTTTCTTATCCTCAGTGGTTTAGAAGTTTTTATCTCTCTGTATATCAGCCTTTGTCTTCCATCACTTTTTCTAATTACTTTCAGCATGGTTTATGAATAAAAAAGCCAATTATCTTATTTGTTCTGAATTCTTGAGTTAGGTTTCATTTCTGTCAGCAAAATTTAAAGTTCAGAGCACTGAAAAAAAAAAAAGAAACCCCCTACAATTTGTAAATTTTGTCTGGAACATAAGCTCATTTGACCAGACCAGATATGCAAATAATTTAGCTAGGCTACTCCTGATTTTTACTGTCCCTGCATATTGTCACCAGTAAAAAAACCTTTTGTTCTATGCAATGCAACCTTTGACTGATGACGAGTTAGGGAAGAAAAGCAAAATGCATTCATTGCTTTTCAAGTGTCCATGTCTTAATATGGTGAATGTCACTGAATAACTTCAGCTGAGGATTTGCTGTTCAATTAAAAGAAACCCCAACAGTGTCCATTACTCAACACTACAGCATTTCTCAGGTCCCTTGTCTGGCTGCAAGCCCCAGGCATGTCTGAACTTCATATTAAGATGAAGTGTTGGTCTAGCAAGTTCCCTCTCTTATTGCTCTCTTTCCTTATCTTCTTTCCTATTTTGCTTCCTCTCACTTGTGGGTTTGTGAGGAGGGGAGCTGGGGAGGGGTTCCTGTTTTTTGGTAAGGGCTTTTTTTGTTTGTTTCTTTTTTTTTTTTCAGACAGAAATAGAATCATAGAATCAACCAGGTTGGACAAGACCTCCAAGATCATCCAGTCCAACCTACTACCTTGCCCTGTCCAGTCAACTAGACTAAGGCTAGGCACTAAGTCTAGGCAACTAGACAGGATCCCCAGGGAGGTTGTGGAGTCTCTTTCTCTGGGGACTTTCAAGGCCTGTCTGGCTATGTTCCTCTGTCATCTGTGTTAGATAGTATTGTCCTGCTCCAGCAGGGGTTTGGACTTGATGATTTCTTTGGGTCCCTTCCAACCCCTAACATCCTATGATCCTATGAACCAGAGTCTTTTTCTGAACACCTCCAGGGCCGGTGACTCCTTCACCTCCCTGGGCAGCCCATTCCAGTGGCAAATCACTCTCTCTGTGATATAAGTGTATGCCCTCAGTAGGAGCTCTTGCTCTCTCTAGGTCATTGTCAGTCAGATTGACCAGGCAAAAAGAGCTGCTGAATGTGCTGGACATCAAAAGAAGTGTCTATATGCAATGAAATGCAACTTCTGAACAAGTCCACCAAGGTTAATGCCTTTTCCTCTGGCAATTAAATCAATTAAATTCATTTTGCTCTCTTCTTCCCCCCTCCTCCCATCTTGTGTCATTTTAGTCAAGTTTCTGTAAAATACTCTTCTAAATTGTTATGTGTTGTGAGACAAATTATGGTTAGGTGTAGAATGTGAGAAAGGAGAAGGAAAGCTGCTGCTGCTACTGCCATGGGAAAGTATGTCCACTTTGTCTTAATCTTTGCCACACAAGGTCACTAAGCTGAGCATTTTCATAAGCAAAGTAGGTCAAATATCACCTTCAAAATGGCAAAATGATTGGAAGCTGAAGCACAACCATCTCATAACGTGACTGGCCGCAAAGATAGAGTGATTAAGGGGAGGGCCAAGGTCTGTTTTGTGTTGCTCTGGGCATAAATTTTGTTATTACTTACAATGCCTAATTTTGGAATGTCAGTGTGTTGTACTGAGTACATCTATTAAAGCTGTGTTGCTACCTCAGCCAGCCTCTAAATAACCTCAATCATCTTAGCAATCACACTCATGCACTGCCTCTGCTTACTGATGTGCTAATAGAAGACTTTATCTGTCATTATGATGTCTTAATGTTAGCCATTGCAGCTCACAAATATTTAGAGAAAATCCTTAATGTCAAATCTTCTCCCCACATAACAAAGATAATTTAATATTTCTCATTATGTATTTATTGTTCACTGCTTTCGCTCTCTATAAATCCTTTTCCTGGCTTTTCAATTATCTCATCATGCATTTGTAACAAATGTCTATTGACCTCAGTTTTGAGTAATTTCACAATGACAATAGCAATAATCATATTTATTTTGGCACATGCATTCAGTAGTTATCCTTCCTGCTGTGTAAACACATGGAGCTGCTGTTAGGAAGATCCAGTTTGTCCCATGTATGCCTGCAAAGTAGCAAGTTGTAACCAGTTGAAACACCATTAAGAGTGTTTACAGAAAGGATTGACAGGGACTGAAATTCTCCCTGCTGTGTTTAAGCATGTAGGTCTGATACAAAACACTGCCACTCAGAAGTGTCAGAACCTCCTTAGTTTTCTTGCCCCACTGCAGAGAGAGCTGGTGAGAAGCCATGAGCCATGGTCTGGCAGTAAATACAGACCCTCCACACTCCCTAATGAGCAGATCACCAGACCAAAGGTTCCTTTTCAGAGCACTAGTGTTTGGTGTGAGGCTGCCCAGTGACCTTGAGAAGCAGCCACTTTGGGCTTCTTGAATCTTAATTAAGATGGTTCAGGCCACAGGTGAGAGGTCGAGGGGATGACCTTGCTAATGCAGCAGAACCCAGGGGCTTTCAGCTTGTGCCATTTTGCAGGGGAGCATATGTGTATTGGTCCAGGTTTTTAACAAGTAAGCAAGGACCCAAAAAAGCCCTGCCTTGAAATTGGCTGGCTGTCATTCTCCCTGTAGATAAGGGCAGCTGGTTTAGCCCTTTTGATATTACCCTGTGTGCATCACTGGGATTAGTATTTGGTTGGTATCTCTACAAGGTGTGTTGATTAGCGTGAGTGGAGAAAAGCCAAGCTTGATTTCTATTAAGCTGTCCTGCTTCCCTCTCTGTCCCACTGAGATTTGTTTCATGTGCACCTACCTAGACACTTCACACACACAATTTACACCACAGGAATTTACAGTCTATTAATGAAAATTTACAGCCCATTACAGAACAAAGAGACACATCTAGGTGTAAATTTTCCATCCTGTTGTAGCAACGTATTTGTGTGCACAAATACACAGCAGAAAAAAAAGCTTCGTGGTTTGTATAGTGTTCTGAGGAACAACTTGGAGCCAAACACCTGTCATGTCACTAAAACATTTTGTTGCCTTTTGATACCATTTTTATTTTTCTAAGTGGAATAGTCTAACCATAGGTTAATTTCAGCATTTTATTGTTATTTATCATTGTTTTGACATTATTATTTACAAGGATTTAAAATATACTGTTATTATTTGCAATATATTATGTTATATATAATACTATTATTTATCAGCATGTGTCTGACTTCCACCTTGGTTGCTAGTCACTACCATCTGACATCTCTGTGGCATCCCTGCTGCCCTTGTGAACAGCATATTGGCTTTTTTTTCCCCTTTCCCCATGGCTTTTAATGAATAGCTGTTCATGCTAAGCCTTCTGACACCCTCATCAACTGTTGATTTGCTGGTTTTGCTCCTACCACACATCTAGTTCTGAACAGCCTTGTTTTCCACTCCACTCTGGCCAGCTCAAATCCTGCTGAAGTGCTCAGCGTGACAATAGGAATGAAGATGCTCATCAGAGGCAATAAAGTTGCTTCAAAATATTAGAGGATATTGCACTTCAATTTTCTGTGGAATGCCAAATTGATTAAAATTTATTTGATAAGATTTTAGTTTCTTTGCCTACTTCTCTCTAAAGGTTTGAGTCATAATTTGTTGGATTAAATCTTTTCTTTAACTTCAGCATACTTTGGAAAGTGGCCCTGAGTGAGGTAGAGTTTGACTTAGCCAGGGGAAGTGATGGTGATTTTGTTCTCTAGTGGAAATAGAGGAAACTCCATAGTGGAATTTCCTATGTAGTGTTAAAAACAGGCAGCTAAAGGAAAAAAAGATTTCAGATTTGCTCTGCATTAACTCATCCTCTCATGAGGTTAATAAACAGGTGAGAAAGATTTAAGTCCTGGTTTCACTGAGTAGTTGTGGGCTTAAAATAACTTTTAAAGTAGAGACTATAAGCCAAATATTTTGGCACCTGGTATTTTCTGGAAGAACAATTATTTTGGAGGTTCCACAATTCCACAACACTGTGACTTTTCTTTACATGGGATTCCTTGACTTTAATATCTGATCCTCTACAGCTGAAAGCACATCATTAGTCACAAAGTTTTTCAAGTTATTCTAAATCTATTTTTGTTCCTAATAATCTTGAATGAATTTCACTGTGTGCTTTCTTGTTTGTATATGTTAGTTTGTAAATTATAGCTCAAAGCTGACAGAAGTGTTTCTATCCCAGTCAAAAATTCTCTGCAGCTGTCCGTAGTAATTGGGAAAGTTTATCTTATAAGAAAAGTCCAAGATGGGTGAATGACTGAGGACAGACAAAGGTCTGCCTATTTATTCCTTTTTGTACATAAGAAGATGAGTGGCATGCTAGGCACAAATAGTTCTGAAGAGTCCTGTTTGGAGTTCTTTATCATTTGGTAATGTAAAAACATGATACATAGAAGTGATATTGCTGCGATAAAAAGGTGAAGAAACAAATTCTATAAGCTATTCCGATGAGAAATGAGCTGTATGTTTCCTCCTATTTTCATCCTGGTATCTGCTCACATGAGGTCAAATGTATAATTTGAGACTTTGATTCAAAGTGAAGGTAAAATAAACCAAAATGTTTAGGAGTGAGGGAAATGCAGAAGGAACCAAGTCCAAGTATAGGGATTTGAAAGATCATGCCTCATGGTTCCTTAGGATTTATGTCCTGGGTGAAGCTAGAAAAGCCACTTTCATGACATTGCAAAAGTGAAAGGATAAACCTTCAGTGTAAGCTCTGCACCAACTTTTAAAATGTTTGGGTTTTTTCATGTTTCTGTTGTAAATAGACTTGAATTTCCTAAGTGGGTGTATAAAGAAAGGCAATAAGGATACCACTATGCATAACAGCTCAAATAGCAAAGAATAAATTTCAGGTGTTTGTGGTATTCAGCATGAGATGCTGTGGAACAATGCTGAATCTGTGTTGTGCATCTCATCACCTGTTTAATGTCTATCTTTCTGCGGCAGCCAGTTTGAAACCTGAGACTGCTGAAAGGAAATGGCTGTTTTCTGGATAGGAATCTCCATTTGAAAGCATCCTTTTAATTTCTCTGTTACTCTATGGAGAAGTGACTGGGAAACAACTGGTTTGTAAACTCTCTTCCTTTCATTGATGCTGGTGCCTTGAGATTTTTAACCTCTCCCTTTGTCTCACCCAGGCAGACCTAATATCTGACATGTCAGATAGCTTGTGCCTGTCAGTGCCATCCCAAAGTTTCTGCTACTTTTTATAAGAACACTGTTGTGTGCTGTGAGAAAGCCTTCCACTGTCCTCAAGGAGCTTTCCCATAATCGTTGTCATTGTTGATCATGTTAGCAGGGAAAGCTGCAGACCAAGGTGTGCTTGATGGTGAGGTCCCACCTCTTGGGCACAGTGATTTGCAATTAGTTTCTGAGCATGCTAGGTGATGTTTTTGCTCCTCCAGGGCTGTTTCTCCTCGACAGCAAAAAGTTATTTAGCAAATTAGAGCAATACATTGATTTTTTAAATTTTTTTTTTCCCCAGCAAGGTGTTAGGCATAAAATAAATGTCTTTCATTTCACCTGTGTGGGATGGTCATTACAGCTCTAGATAAAAACAATATTAATAAAGAGAGACAGTTATTGCCAGCCCAACTGCCAAAAGGGAGAAGGGGTCAATATGGTTGTTTCTATATCACCACACACTTTCTCAAGGGTATCAGTACAAAGACAAATGTAATTCTAAATAAAACTCTGAACTCTTTTCCCCTTCTGTTTTACACAATGTCATGCATTACCAGTGAAAGGCCTCTGCATATCTGCATGGTCTTCTAACTGTGATTCTCTAGAGTATTGTCTCCTATTTGGTGTATCTAAAACCTGACAGTGTCTCAGTTTTCTTGCTTGCATTGGTTAGTCTTTCCCAGTTGCTCAGGCAATAAATATGTTTTTCCTCTTGCACTTACGCTGTTAAGGGTGTTAAAAAGCACTCTCTGAGAATTCTCATAGTGGCATCAGTATCAATATGATCTGAACACAAGTAATTTTTAACTTGTCACTGTCAACTTTCATGATGAAAGAACCAAAGAAAAGTCAAGTAGATGCTAAACTGCTGAGCTGGTTGCTTCTTTTACTCCTTTTGTGTAAAAGACACCAAGGAGCATACTTATAATACATGTCAGTGGTGGCTTTCTCCTTTGTGATTCTGTGATATCCAGCTTTTCCAGTTTTGTCAGGCATTCACCATTATGAATAGTTCTGTTAGATATGTGCTAGAGAATATGTAGTAAAAGACAGAGGGTTTCACTTTAGATTATTGGACTTGAGTATGTTTCATCTGAATAGTCGTGATAGGTGGTTTTCTGATGAATATTTGTTTGCCTCTTAGAAAACAGATGGGAGATACAGCTCTACTCCTTTGAGAAAAGTGTTTCCACTTCAGGAGCTTCGTTTGGCACTTTGTATGGAAATAAAGGAGTCACTTTTTATGATATCAGAGAAATATACCACAGCACTGGCCTAGTAAAGCTAGAGGGTCTCAGCCAGAGGAAAAACCTTGCAGGATAAAAGCCAGAGAGATTTACTCATTTCCATTTGTTAACATTAGCCAAAAGCTTTGCACAATGAGGAATGGAAGTAAGCCCAGATGTCAGCACCTCCTTCTAGTCACCCATCACCAGGATTCTTTTTATGAGAAAATCTTCCTTGGATTCTGGTTTCACAGCAGCAGTGTACATTTCCATGTGAGCTGCCCTTTACGAGTAGGACAGCTGAAAGCCTCGGGTGCTTTACCAGTAAAAAACAGTTTTTGCAGCAATTTGTAGCCCCAAATTTATTCCATTCTTTCTTATTTTGCTGCAGATCTCCTAGAATCCTTGAAGAGAGTAGAGATGTTAACACAATACCTGTCTTGCTCTCTCAAAAAGCCTTATGTCAGAGCTCAAGCCATTTGCTGGATAATCAATAAGCCATGCTTCTAAATGCTCTTATACAATAGCACATTACTACTTTGATATCCTTTCTTTCCAGGAAATTACACTGCAAGGATTATTCCCCTACTGAGTGACTGTGCTCAGTCTGACATAGTAAATAATTTTTCCTCTGTCGTTTGCTGCATGTGTGCACAGAGATCCAGTTCTAAGTTGTTTATATAATGCTTTATGAGTTTTAATTCTAGAGCTTCTGAAATTATTCTTGTATATGGTGATTCATTCTTACAAAGCATGGTGACTTGTGTGTTATACAGACCAGCTTACTGCATTGTGAAATGTCAGATCTCTTTCATACGTGTGGTAAAATCCATGTTAAATTTGTTAGGTTTTATTTTTCTGTGTTCCTATGGGAAAACTGTTCTGGACCCTTAGTTTTTTAGGAATGAGAAACCTTCATCTAGTTTCCAGTCTTAACCAATTCCCAGCTACCTCTCTTTTCTTAGCAGTTGACCTTTATCTTATGTGGCTTTTTTTTATTTCCCCTTGCTATAGCTCTGAGGTTTTTCTGGAAGACAGAAATGATCTCTTGTCTGTCTTTACTCCTACTTACATGAACACAATTTTTTCAGAGACTGAATCAAAACCATTGAAAGCATTTTCTGTAACTCCTTTCCTTCAGTTTAATTTTGGCCCAGAACGGATTGCTTTTTCTTCTTGTTGTTTCAGTTAAAACTTTTCAAATGAAACGTTCAGGTTTTCAAAGCAAAAAGTAAAAAATATGGTGGTTTTGAAAACCTCAGCATAAAAGATTCTAGTTCAGGAACAACAAATTAGAGGAGTGGCATCGCAGTCCATTTTTTACAGAAGTCAAATCTACAATTAGTTAGTTCAGAACAAGTTATGAGATGCCCACCTATGTTTTAAAATTTCCCATAACCAGAAGCTCCCTCTTAAGTGTGTGGTACCAGTGCCACACACGGAGAGTTCATTTACTGGTGTTTGACAAGGTATTTGTAGATACTCCATCAGCTGAGAAATTCCATCTGCACTGGCCAGCTCTGTAGGTTGAGCAAATAATTACAGCAAATATAAGGCCTTGAATTTGGTTTTTTGAGTAAGCAGCTCTGGGTGTTTTTCTGGTACACATGTGCACTTCCAGGCTGAAGAGATGAAAGGAGGTAAAGAAGCTAAACGTACTGTAGCCTGCTCCAGGTTCTGAGTCAAAGCTAAGTGTCATATGCTAGGGGAGATAACACTGAGCAAGTCTCTGTCGAAATACCATACACTTGAGGGAATTTTATATATGCATATGAATAAATGGATGATTTTGGAGCTTTGCTTCAGCAAATGGTTTTGTAGTGCCTTTTGATATTTGATAATATTCTGTTTTTCCTAACGTCTGTGAGCTCAAATTTATTCTGACAGAGTCCTAATGTGAAGAGGTTCTCTTGTTTTCAGCAAGACATAGAAGAGATTGTTCTGGACATGTCTAAGGTGGGCTTTAATGGTGTCAGCTGTCATGGCAGCACTTGTGCCACCCATCTGCTTTGGGGTTATATGTTATCAGAGGTGACACTGAAATGAGAATTTCTTTTGTGTGTAGAAGATTACAGGAAAACAAAAAAAAAAGAAGAAAATAAGTTCAGAATCTTGATGTGGAGAATCAGGACTGCTGGAGTTCATAATTTTCTTTGAAATGCTTGCTACTGCAAGCCTGTGTGTATAGGAACCAACAACTAACCTTGCTTGGGTCAAGTGCAACCTGCAGGAGCGATGTGACCACTCTTGAGTGCTTGCTGGTAATTAGTGTCTCTGGAATGTGCTGTATTGCAGTGGTACTGGGGAGGCCTTACTGTGGTTGTTAAGACTCATGAGTGCAATGTAGGTAAGACCTTGGCCCTCGGTGCAGTGCTAGGTAACTTGCTTCTACTCCCTGAAATGAAAAAAACCAGAACTGAGTACAAGAAAATAACATGCCTCTGGCACATGGCTAGATTCACTTCTCCATGCCAGAAGCCTGATTTTTATATTGCATGATACTTATGACAGCAGGAAGATGAAGCTTACAGAAGAGATATTTGTTAGGACTGGTGAGAAGCAGACACTTAGCACCGACTGAAAGGCAGTACAGATAAAGAGGCTGGGTTTGAAAACCTTTGATAAACCCCCACTGAACAGTAGGAAGCATTTAACAGTCACTGTGCTTAACTGCCCTGTCATCATTTACATAAAGACTTATTCAAAAGAGGACAGAATTACAATGGGGGAACCTGGCAAAACCCAAAAAGCTACTTTTCTTTTAGCTTCCAAGCAGAAATGCATCTGGAATGCATATCTCCACATTGTTCTCAATAAGGCTTTAATTTTGAATTCAGATATTGTACTTAATTTGCATTTTTCATACAGTCATTAGTGCCTGGTGAACTTGAAAGGTCTAAAAAAGTATTCAAAGGCTTGGATACTTCCCAGAAATGTGTTCATGCTGTACTGGCCTGGAAATCTGGCATGAAATCTGGAGCTCAGATGCTGACCTGGGATTTCAATTCTTTCTTCGTGAGATATTTTAATAACACAAAGCTTCTTCTCAGGCTTGTTGTATGTTTCAGGCCTGTACTTATACCTGGGACTTACTCTGCTACTGGTAACATTTTGATCACGTTTCTAGCAGAGGCCAAATACAAAGGAATGTCCAGAACAGGTTGCTGCAGCGAACCAGAGATCAATGTACTTTGAAGGGAAAGCAGCAGATTTTAGGGCTTCAAACTATCCTAGGGATAATTTCCTTTTTAATTCTTAGTCTAAACCAGAAGAGGCAGGTCGTGGACAAAATAAGGTTGACAGCAGGCTCCCATCCATGTGTAGGTTTTGCGGTGGTGGTCACAACACTTGCAAGGAACCAGGTATGAGTGCTAAAATACTCCAACTGAAAGGTGTTGGATCATCCTCAGAGGAACGTTTGAGACCAGTGATATTTATTCTCTTATGGTGGGATTAATTTCCACCTGAACAGGCTTTCAATACTATGAACTGTGCGGCAACCTTGACCAGCAGCAGGAATCGGCTAGATAATGTCAATAGTCTCTGCCAGGAGAAGACAATCAGCTGCTGAAAGCAGGTTTTACTGTGTGTCTCTTAGAAGTAGGGAGTAAACCTACTTTCTGAAACCAAAACCTCACAATATCATGAGGAAATGGATCCTTTTTATTCCTCTCTTTTTAGAAGCAATAAATGATTTCAGAAAAGCCAAACAGTGTGATAGCTGATGGGAGATGGTAAGAATTCCTTGCCTCTTCCTATCATAGACCCTCGTGTAGGGGCATTGAAGTGCAGAGAATCTATTGTTCTGCTGCTTCTCTTTCCTTTTATCTGTGCAGCTGTGTTCTCCATCAGACACCATCACGCTGCCAAAGCTACTCTTCAGAGGGGGAGTAGGTGATTTGTTAACTGCTTGTCTTGGAGTAAACTACTTGGTCATGCAAGTTAGTCTGACAAAAAGAACAAAAGCAAGCAAGCAATTGGTAATTATTCCCTCTACACCCTCTCTCCTCTCAATTAAAAAAAAAAAAGATACATTTACAGCAGTCTTGTGTACCTCTTTAACCACTTACACCAGCTGATGAAATAAAAGCTCTTGTCCCCTGGCCCCTTGCAAATTATTCTTGTTAATTATTTTTTAATTATCCTTCCAGCGTTGCTCCCCGGGCCTCTTTTATAGTTTCTACATCAGTGAGTGCAGACACGACAAATCTGAAAACTTACCAGAGAGAAGGGTTGCTGTTGCTGCTACTGTGCTGGCTCCAGAGGAGCGTGAACCCCCTCCTGGCTCAGCTCCCTGCGCTGCTCTGCTTTGCTGCAGCTGAGCGTCCCTGGTCGGCACACGCGTATCGACTTGCGCCTACCGACACACGAGTGTGCCACAGCACTCATTAATTAGCTCAGGCTTCACATTAGCGAGTTAATACCTGAGTGTTTTCAGGGTGGCTGACAGCTTATTCATCAGAACGACATCCAAACAGATGGGGATCTTGTATCTCCCTAATCCAGACAGGAAAGGAAAGATCCTTGGTGTGGAAGAAGAGACTGCAGACTGTGAAGCTCTTTAGAAGAGTGCAGTGAAGGTGTCAAGGTTTTGCTGTGCTCTAGACATGCGAGTTTACAGAATCTGTGTCGAAAGAACATAGTTCTGGCCCGTTTTCTCTGTCCCCCATATTTTCCCATTTTAAAAAACAGTGGCAGAACTTGCTGGAAGATGAAACTCAAAATGTGGATGTGCAGTTGAGGGAAGGGGAAGGAAATGGAGAATAGTAAGTGTTTTTCCCAGGGGCCAGAGATATTAAACACTAAGTATTTTCAGCAGTCATGAGGCACTGTATTTGCATGAGAGTGCATACTTATTGCCTAAACTATGTGGTTTTGGTTGTTTGTTGTTGGTTTTTTTTCCCCTTAGCCAAATTACAAACAGATGTTATATTTTATCTGTGCTCCTCAGAATTGGTTGGCAGGTGTCTTAGGCAAAGAACTTCAGCCTCTCATCTGCCTGTGGTGAGCTACCACCACTGGTTACCTGAGGGCTGATTTTGCTATGTATGAGACCTACTATATGCAGTTATGTTTGTTTTTTTTTCTGCTGATAAGCACTTCCACGACTGGACTCATAATGACCACGAGGTGCTATGCCAGTCCTGTTTGCATGGCAATTGCCTAAACTGGCAATTTTTATGTCAGTGCTTCCTGTCTTGTCTTTTACTAAAGAGTTTTGCAGAGGGTGCTCTGCCTTTCTGAGTTTTCCCAGCTCCAGACTAGATGACAATTTGCATGATAGTTTTCATAACCACCATTCTTAGCTTCCTTAGTACATTAGGAAAAAAATGGCACAAACCAAAATACTCTTACAAGTGATGTTTTGGTGGTGGTTTTCCATGGAGATGATAGGTTATTTACCTTCAGTGCTTTTTGAGGCCATGAAAATATCACAGCACCTGCTTTTGGTCATAGGAGGAACTGTTTAAAGTGAGTAGAGCTGCTGCAGACCACTTCATTTCACGTTAATGTAGTGTGATATGAGGTGGATTGGGTGCTGCAGCACTACAATCCAGCATGACACTGATTTTTGCTGTGCTTTTTGTCATCTCAGGTTAATAGCTAATGCACAAATAAAAAATGTGCTGTATAGCCTAAAATATACCCAAGTGACTATATTTTAGGAGATCTACCTACCACTGCTTGTTAAATGAATAAAATATTTCTTAAATACTGGCAACTAGGCAGAGTTTGCAACTGTCTGGCTTTTCTCTCTGCTGTGAAGGATCAAGAGTTCTCTTTGTACTTTCAGATTGTCCTTTCACAGCTCATATTTGTCAAAACACTTAGTCATGGAGTCGTTTTACTCAGGAAAATCCCAGGGGTCCCTCCTAGCACTAGATACTACAATGAAGAGGAATTGGCAATGTTTAGACTTGCAGTTGGAAACCAGTTTAAAGATTCAAGGTGGTGCAGAGTCATGGCTAGTTTCCAGAAAAGAAGAGGGCAGTGATTATGAAGAGCAGAGAGGAGACAATAAAAAGGTGAAGAGGTGAACACAGCACATGAGTTAGAGGAAAACCTGTTACTTAATTCTGACAAGGTGTAATAAACCAACTTCTCATGGATTGGAAGTAATAAGGGGAGGTAGTAAGAGCACACAGACTACTAAAGAAAAGAGAGAGCAAGATGTGTGATAAGGTAGGTGTAGAAAGATAAATTCTGTGACTTCAGGTTATTGTGATCTTTGTTGCCATTATAGCAATAAGTATTGAATGAAATGTATGTGAGGGATTTAGCTAACCAATGTTTCTTGCCCAGCTGCTGTGCCAGCAATTTGACCTACCTGAGTTTCCAAATGAGGTCTGATTCAGATTCATGATCAGAATATTTTATATCAAATTCACTAACTCACAGATCTGATGAAATTGTTGATATCTTTTGATACTAAAGGACATGTACCAGACTAAGATGCGCTGCTAAGTACGCACCTTAGAATCCTAGAATCAGCCAGTTTGGAAGAGACCTCCAAGATCATCCAGTCCAACCTAGCACCCAGCCCTGCCCAGTCAACTAGACTATGGCACTAAGTGCCTTATCCAAGCTTTTCTTGAACACCATCAAGGACAGTGACTCCACCTCCTTAGGCAGCCCATTCTAATGGGAAATCACTCTCTCTGTGAAGAACTTGCTCCTAGCGTCCTGCCTGGACCTCCCCTGGCACAACTTGAGCCTGTGTCCCAACTGACTCCCACCTGACTACAACCTCCCTTCAAGTAGTTGTCAACAGCAACGAGGTCTGCCCTGAGCCTCCTCTTCTCCAGGCTGCACACCCCCAGCTCCCTCAGCCTCTCCTCACAGGGCTGTGCTCCAGGCTCTTCACCAGCTTCATGCCCCTCTCTGGACACCTTCCAGTAGCTCAACATCTCTCTTGAATTGAGTAGCCCAGAACTGGACACAGTACTCAAAGTGTGGCCTGACCAGTGCTGAGTACAGGGGCAGAATAACCTCCCTTGTCCTGCTGGCCACACTGTTCCTGTTCCAGGCCAGGATGCCATTGGCTCTCCTGGCCACCTGGGCACCCTGCTGGCTCATGTTCAGCTACTATCTACCAGTACCCCCAGGTGTCTTTCTTCCTGGCTGCTCTCCAGCCATTCTGTCCCTAGCCTGTAGGTGCTGCTTGGGGTTGTTGTGGCCAAAGTGTAGCACCCTGCACTCAGCCTTGTTTAAATCTCATCCCATTGGCCTCTGCCCACCCATCCAACCTGTCATAGTCCCTCTGCAGTGCTCTCCTACCCTCCAACAGATTCACACCTGTTCCTAGCTTCTTTACTGATGATGGACTCAATCCCCTTGTCCAGATCATCAATAAAGATATTGAACTTGACTGGGCCCAGCATTGATCCTTGGGGGACACCACTAGTGACAGCTGCCAGCTGGATGTGGCACTACTCACCACCACTCTCTGAGCCAGTTCTTGATCATATCAGAGTGAATCTGTCCAAGCTGCCCGCTTTGCCAGGAGCTTGTTGTGGCAGATGGTGGCAAAGGCTTTGCTAAAGTCCAGGTAGACTACATCTACAGCCTGCCCCACATTTATCAGACAGGTTACTTGCTCATAAAAGGAGATTGAGTTGGTCAGGCAGGACCAGCCCTTCCTAAAGCCATGGTGGCTGGGCCTGATCCCTTGGCCATCCTGTAGGTGCTCTCTAGAAGAGAAACAAGAGATATGAAAGCAATTGAGTAATTTCAAAATTAATTATTTATTGTGAATGTACACAGTCAGGTATTTTTTTCCCTTGGGATAAAGCCATTGCTGTCAGTTTAATTACATTGAGAGTAAATGTAACCCACTCCTCGGGCCTTCTGTAAATGAACAGTTTCTAATACAGTTGTAACAGATCAATCATGAAAAGGTCTTGGCAGAAAAATCGGTAGGTAGGTAATAAAAAAGATAAAGAGCCCTGAAATGAATAGAGTGGCATGCAGTGGGATATTAGCTTTATGAAGACAACTTTGTTCAATAAGAAAAGTTAGGTGGTGGTGTGAGACAGGAACAAGTGGCGGACTCCTACCACTGCCAAAAATGCTTGATGTTGTTTGTGAGTACAAAACAGTGTGATGGGAATGGGAAATGCTTTCAATGAGAGATGCTCTTTTAGTGTCATAGTTGCTTAAACCAAATGAAATGGACTTGTCGATTATGCAAAACCTAAGGATTATCCATCCATCACAAGGGGGATGGTCAGACTCACATTGGAAGTGCTGAGCTGTTCCCAGTTAACAACCACAGAAGAGGCCAGTCGGTAGCTTGTGCTCTCTGCTGCAGACCCAAGTTGCCTTACACCTGCTACTGCACTGCTCACAGTGCTGCACTGTGATGTGAATATGCTGAGCACCATAGAAATGCTAAATAAAGTCAGGATCAGCTTAACTGTATGAACTGCTAGGTTTGCTTTGAAAGCACTTACTCTGCAGGAGTGTGTATGTGCTCTTTGCTGGTTGTGGTTGTCCTTTTGATGCCATATGCTCCATCATGTTCTAGCTGGGCTCTGTGGGTGGAGAGGAATAGATGCCATTTTCCTGGAGGAGAGCTGAGCAAAGTTTTCTTACAGCAATATTCAGTTTGTTTGCAGCTGTGCTCATCTGCAAAAAGCATGGGATTAACTGAGCAATAGTCTTGAAAGAGTCTAAGTTTTATAGAGATGAGTCTACTGAATTACCAATGTAGAGTCATCATTTCCTTGGGGTGACTTATACTTGTTACTGGGAAAAAGACCTGACTTGGGCAAGGATTCAACTAGACGCAGATCAAAATCTTATTCATCACTCTAAGGCATCTCACTGTTAGTGAGGGATGAAAATGAATCATGATTTACTGCATGACATGATGTTTATGCTTAGCTCATATGCAGAGCTAAATTTTAGCAGTTACTGTACCACCTGAGGCCCCCTCCCCAGCAGAGAAAGGGAATGAGGAAAAGGAGAGGAGGCCCAGAGACTGAACTGAGAACAACTGAAGTACTACTAGTGTCAATTTAAAGTATAGAAAGCTATATTCAGCCCAGCAGAGGGGCAGTGGTCACAATTAACAGGAAGGCTGTCTTCAGGAGAAGGAAGAAGAGGGAACAAGCTCAGGAGAAGCTCAAGCAGTAAGTCTTCAGTAAACTTCCCCTTTTATAGAGACACTGATGCTCGTGGTCTGGGACACAGCTGCAGCCAACTCCAACCAGGTGTCCTGTCTGACTCAGAGCTGCTGATGACCTGCAGTCCATGGCTGGCCTGTGACTGGCCCAGCAAAGTGAGGACACCTGAGTTTCTTAATCTCACAGACAATCACTGTTCAGGTCTGCTTAAATTCATTAGTCTTCACCTATAAGCAAGCAGAGATGACTTTCTATTCTTCTTAAAAGGCAGAGAAGTTATGCGTTCTAGTGAAGTGGAACTGTGAGTACCTTTTTCTTGGCAGGTACTTCATTTTGGACTTTGGGGGGTGTTGGCTGTTATAACACAAACCACTCTTGACTACCTAGCAGATGCTAATGTCTATGCTAGTGTCATCTGTCTGGGATCAGAGTCTGACCTTTCATCTCTCTTTACTGGAACGCTGCACTATTGTTTTGGTTTCTTAGGCTACTTTATGTCAGTTCTTTGTTCACTCCTATTGTTCCAAAGTGGAAAATTCCATCTTGGGGCTGTCAATGGTATAGGAAAAAAAACCCAACAACAATAAAAGGACAGGTTTCCATGTGATCAGTGAGAAAGTATCTTGTTATTGTGGCTGTGGATTTTGTCTGGCTAGAAAATAGCTATTATCCTATTTCCTTTGTGTTGGTGGATTTTCCATGTGTATTTCCATTCCTGGTTTGAACACAAAGCTTCTGGTAATTCCTGTATGGGTACCTACACATTTTGGAGATAATTTTCAGTAGTGACAGATATATTTAAACATCTGTGGACTCTTAGAATTTCAGCTGCTGTGCATTTTGCTTCTACAGTCTGGCTTTTTTATTAGCAAAAGTAACAGAGATGCAAGTTCTCCAATTTACTAGAAAAAAATCAGAAACCAATGCAGTAAATCTTGAGTTTTCTGTTTTGCTGTGTAGGTTGATCGCATATTTCAGCATAAAAACTGCCTTTGTAGGTGAAGGTCGAAGAAATTGGTTATAAAACAAAACCCAAAAGAGTTTACTGTAACAACAAAAAAAGTTACTGCAACAACAAAAGAGCTTAGTGTAACAACATCCAGCAAACCAAACCAGGCAAAGCTTGCTCCCTTTCTGGAGTTCAGTGAAGGTGCTGACAACTCAGCTCTCACACAGGGGTCGTACTGAATTGAACTTATCTGTTGCAAATCAGATACTGCTGATCAGATTCTCTTTCAAATGTCTACGCAGCACTACTCTGTGTATCGTGAGTGTGTAATTTGTATCTTAAAATGCTGTGATTCCCTGTGTTTATACTACACTGTATTTTAAGATCAACAATGGCAGAGTGGAAGGTGTTTCCCCTAGAGCAGCATCTCTACATCCACTGCTCAGAACAAGTAACATCAAGAACCTGGAGACGACTTTACATCTCTTCAAAGAAATGAAAAAGTTTGAATCTGAAGTTGGGTAACATTTTGCCTTGAAGCCTTTTCATAGATGGATTTTTCTTCCTGCTTGAAAGACAAGTCAGGGAAGATTTATTAGAACTTGTCTCAAGAGATCTCCTACTTCTGTAACTTGGCTCCTTAAAGAGATAGTCATAGGAATAATAGCTGTGTTCTGCATAGGAGGTTGGAAAATGATTGCCAGTTCTTGAATTATGATCATGCATCAGATTTGAATATATTTTTAGATACTAACCCCTTTACTGCCACATTACTTTTTATGCCAGAGGTCACCTCTAACACTTTCAGTAAGCTAAAGATTTTTGTCTTAAGTAAAATCTTTGAGGGATTTTATGGTCAATTTCAGAATTCAGTTACTCACAGCAGTGCATTTATGTAAAGCAGAGCTTTAGCAGGAGATGATACAAGGTGTACGGAAAGAAAGGGTATGAGAATTTTGTAGATGGGAGATTGAATGAGGAATTTGTGGGATGAATAGAACCATGTTCCTGGTACATGCAGAGCAAGTTGCTTTGTCAGGCAGAGCCTGGTAAAAAAGGCAGCAAGAAATAGCTGCTGCTTGCTATGGCAGAGAAATGCTACCTAGTTCAACCTTTTCACCTGGGTGAAATGTTTGAACAGATTTCATCTCCTTCCTTAGTTTTCTGCAAGGGACGCACAAGTGGTTACCTGCAAAAAGAGCTGCATCCCCATTCTCTTTGTGCTATAGGAAGAGCATGAAGATTTCCACTGCATTCCTATGTCTTGGGACCACTGGCTTTTTTTCAGTGTGATTTACACTATGTAAGGGTTTCTACAACACAATTCTAGCACAGGGGATAACTCTGTGGCTACCTCTGAGTGAAAGTCAAAGTGAAAGAAATCATCCTGTGTTCTTCCTCTTCTTTGGGCTGCTTCTTCATTCAAATCTGTTTGTCATGGATAGTTCATCTTGGATCTTTGTGTCTTTCTAGTATTTACTGGCCCTTATCTGCATGACTGCATCTTGAGACTAAAGAATTCAATCTCACTTTTTTCTGTACACAAGGACAACAGTGGGGGTTTTCTGCCATGACTTAAAATGACATAACTGCTCAGTGACTTGGTGATGCACCAGAAACCTGCTTTAAATTGAATTAATATTCTCTTCCTTTCTGCCTTCCGTTGCTTAGCTTTTATTCTTAGACTTTTGGCTTCTTCCCAGAATTATTTGTGCTCCTCTCTTGTGAGTACTCCTCTTGCCCCTTGCCATATTCAAGACTTGCATAAAATCTCTAAGGAGCTGCAGGCCATCTGCAAGGGCTCTAACTGTAATCTTCACAGAGGAAAGATTGCTTCTGGTTTGCTTTTTCTGCTATCTGCTTCCCAGATTAGTATAGGAATGCGAGAGACATTCTCTGCTGAGCAGTCCAGAGGCAGGCGCAGAAGCTGGTGAGGCACTGTGGGGACATGAAGCTGGGGCTGATGAGAGTCCCAGCAATTAATTTTGAATGAGCATTCCAGCATGTGCTGGAATGGTTAGGCCACCAGTGTCTCCAGTGTAAACTGGGAGAAGGAAGGGCTAGTGGCTATGAAAACCGAGGTGGCAGAGGTGGAACTGAAGATGGCTGCTGGATTTTTTGGCTATTAATGACTGTTGTTTGCATGACAGGTCACATTTCTGGAAATGGTTTTTCTCTTAAAGGTTGTTAGCTCTCATACTCTTGCTTTATGTAGCTTATCTCTGTGTGGAATGTGTATTTACAGTCTGTGTTTACAGTTAATTGGCTTTTCTAGAGGAAATAAGCATGGCACAGTCACAAGGTATTGCAAAGTATTCACAGCCAGCCCTAACTGTGTGAAACACTGACCTGGTGAATAATTATGGTCACCTGCAACCCAGTTGTTTGAGAGATACAAACTGAGGAAAGGGCATCTTGGGCAAGCCATACACCTTGTTGCGGCAACACGAGTCAGAGCTGAAATGTTGCGTGAAGTGGGGATGGGAAAAAGTTTTCTTAAGCAAAAGCTGGGTGACAGCCTGATGAGTCTACTTCTGACTTCACTCCTACCTACCCTCTGTGGCCAGCCATGAAGTCTGGCTTGCAGGTAGTGTTGGCAGCACCTCTTGCCTGTGGAGATAGCATTGATGTCTTGGAATGGCTATGACTAAGATACATGCATCTGGGAACAAGGGGTCCTTCTTGATCTGAATTGCTCCTAAGGAGTGTGTAAGGCTCCCTTGGTGGGAGGATGCTGGTCAATATATGGGTTTCAAAGAGGTAAAAAACATCATCTACATTGGTACCTGGCCTCTAGGCACACATCTGTGAAAGATTTCTATGTGTGTTCTGCTTCCTAATAGCTAAGTGATGGCATTATCTTTACAGCCTTTATCCTTCTCAAAGCCTTTTGAAGTACAAGTGTGTTGCAGTCCCCAAGGGATGGAGAACTACAGCTCAGAAATTATTTATAAACTCCTGCACAAGGTATGTCTGTGCAGCAAGGTGCAATGCTATATAGAAACTCACCCAGCTCTGATGTCTTTAGATTGCATCTTCACAACAGGGCTCCTGAGCTTGAAAGAGACTTATAATGGCATCCTCTGAATGTGGGGCTCTTTCCAACAGTGCCTGTAGATGTTCCCAGTAGTTATGGCTTTGTATCTACAACCTCTTGAGTCCCTTACAACTCAAAGAGTTAAAATTAACATTGAGATATGCTGCCCAGTTTTGTGTTTTCCAAGCTAAGTGATGTGATCACCATGTTATGCTGTCTTTCCTACACCAGTCTGCTGTTTCCCTACCTCCCCACAGTGCAGTGGAAAAGATCAGCCCTTAAGACCTTTTGCTACATTTATCTATTCATTTAGTTGAAATAAAACTTTTGTATTATAGCTATTGACATTTGACTGTAGCAACTGTAGCACGACCAGCACTGGCAGAAGTGCGATCCAGTTAAATCATGTTTTACCCTTTACGGCTGGCTGGAGTTTCCAAGACTCTGTGCCTCATGCAGAAACTGTTTTCTAGTCAGCTAGACTTGAGCTTTGCTTTTGACATTTCTCAAACAAGTAGGAATGAAATGGGTCAGCAGCAAGTAGTAGTTTCTGTATGCCCAGCAATGGATATGCTTACTATCCGAAGAAAGAAATATTACTAGGCGAGAGGAACGTTGTTCATCAAGAAAGTTCACCGAGACATGTGTTGAGTGATGACTGAGTGATGAATGTGGTGAAACTATTGCATGTGGGCAAATGTTGTGACAGTGGCTTAAATCAGGGAAAATATGGCATGGTGCAGCATAACCTAAGCCTTGGAATGCAGTGTTATGGGTTGGCTCTGAAGACGCTGACTCATTCTTTGCGCCTCTGGTAGATTCATGCAGCTGGACTGTGTGTGCCTATTGCTCATGAGGCAGGATTTAGGCTGTGGGCTGGCAAGTAAAATTTACAGCATTTCCCAAAACCTGAAAGCAATGAATGAATCTTTAAACAGGCATATGTTGCACATCTCGCCAACAGCAGCCATTAGCTAAGGCTACAAACCCAGTGTGTTGCAGATATTTTGCAGTCTCATCTGACAACCCAGGCAAGCCACACAAATATGTGTGCCTGTGTACCAAAAGAACAGAGTGGTTCTTGCAAGCTTATAGGCTTTTATGGAGTGTAAAACAAAGCTGGATCACTGCACAGTAATATCACTTTAATTACAAAAGTCATGTTATTTTAGAGTCTGGAAGATCATTGCTGTGTTTTATAATCTCTACTTCCACCTGACCCCAGGCAGTTGAAATTAAGAGAGGGTTACAATAAAGGTTAAGGTCACTGGATTTCCCTTACTGCTTTAACTGTAAAACAACCCTCAGCTAAATTGGTATAGCATTCTCTTGGGACATAAATAATGTAGGATTCAGCTGCTAGCAAGATAGCTTAAACCCCCCCAGACAACACAGTGGTTGAAGGGTTCATTCTTAGATCAGCACGGGCACGCACAAAACTTACAAGAACCAATAGATTTGCAGGTACAAACCTGCCTCCTTACACTGACTGCCATGCAAGCATGATCAGATTTCTTCATACTGAATATCTGCAGCTCTTCTCAAAGTCTTTAGATGTACTGTACATCATATTACTTTGCATGCAGCAATATATGCTTTATATGTCCATATTACACATATGCATACATACATTCAGGAGAAATGAGGTGCCTTGTTTTCCCCCAGGTGCTGAATATCCACACCCTTTGCTGTGGAAGCTGAGATTGTTTGTTTTGTAGCTAAAATGAGTTAATAAGCAATGAAGGGAGATATTTTTAGCTCTGTGAGCTTTCCTCATTAAGCACAGAGAATGATACTATAAAGTGAGGTATAAAATTTTACCTTTGCAGAAAGTGAATTGATTTGGACTTTACACACAAACTTTAATACAAAGTGGTGTTTTGAAGTGAGAATGTGAATGTCTGTCTCTATATAAATATATATATAGAGAGAAAACAATACATCCTTGTGTGTACAATGAGAGTGAAATTTAAATGGGAATTATTTCTTTCATAAGCAACTTATGTAGCTACTTTTTTTTCTTCCCTCCCCCCCTTTAAAATTGCCTATTATTTGTACTGTAGACTTCACATAGCTTTCTTGTAGTGATGGGTCCTTAGATGTGTAGTGAGAGACCATTTCCGTTCTCCAGAAGGTTGTGCATGCATCCTACTGAGTTCTCCATGGTTTACTGTAGGAGGGTGAACAGTGTTTGGTTTTGAAAGCAATCTAAGTCTGTTGAGATAGGAACTGGTTTATGATATAATGAAAAACCAATTTCAGGACAAGAGACAACTGTCTTTTTGGGACCTTTGTTCATTTTGTGCTAACTGGGCCACAATTTATTTCTTGTCAAAAGTAATCACAGTATCACCAAGGTTGGAAGAGACCTCATAGATAATCAAGTCCAACCCTTTACCACAGAGCTCAAGGCTAGACCATGGCACCAAGTGCCACATCCAATCCTGCCTTGAACAGCTCCAGGTATGCTGTCCTGAAGTCAACAGCATGTGCTAGATGAGCAAGTTCTCATTATGTGGACTGGAACATGCAGCATTATTTTCCTGGCCTGCAACCAGGTGATTCACATGAGTACCTTTCTGGATAACTCTTTTCACTTCACACACCAATGTGTATTTCTAGCATATTCTGTGGCATGTTCTTGCATATAGAATTATTCATAAATACAGATTTCTGCAAGGCTCTTGCTCTTTTGTAGGACCAAGCATATGGATCACAGTCCTTCTGAAGAGCAGGAGTATCAATTCTTAGTAGAATTTTTAGGTCACAGCTTATCTAAATCATAAATATTTTTTAATCTCATTTTTCTCTGACTCAGATATGAATCTTAGAATCATGGAATCAACCAGGTTGGAAGAGACCTCCAAGATCATCCAGTCCAACCTAGCACCCTGCCCTATCCAATCAACTAGACTTGTTGCAACATTGTTGTTCTGTTTGGTGTTTTTGTTTTTTCTTTGTGTGGGTTTTTTTTTCATATTTCAGGGGAGGAGATAGTAGGCCTAAAATGACCTAATAAAAAATTACTACAGCTTAGAAAAGCAGTAATCAAACATGTAATACAAGCAAAAAAAATATTTAGCTGGCACAGGACACTTGTCAGAGCTGTCTTGTTTTTTTTCCCTAGCCCAGTACAGATGATGTAAATTGACTATCAACAGGTACCAAAAAAAAAAAAAAATTTAGGAAGCAACTCTTTTAGATCAGAATAAAAGGACAAAATATCCCACCAGGAACTAGGCTCAAGCCAAGTATACTGGGATCATCTGAAGGAGTAATAGACACCTTCCTGCGTGACAAAGCAGCACTGAAAGAATGAGCCCCAGTAGATTGTAGGCACTTTGTGTATTGCCTTGAAATTCTCCTTTCTGCGTATGTCGTGATTTATATCAGGTTATGATCACTTCTTTAAGTGGTTATATTTTAGGTGCAAGTCATGATGATTTTTTTTCTGTTCAGAGGACAAACATAAAGGTTGATAATGCTCCAGTTCTTATAAAACCAGCAGTTTTCACAGACAGTTAAAACAGCATCCAAAGCCGGCGTCTGAGCAGAAACTATGGTGTCTAAGATGAGATCACTGAGCATATGCTTTTATGAGCAATTAAGTATTAGCTTGGGATGAAAAGTTTCCTGAAAACACCTTAACGTCCTTAAAGCAAGAAGAATCCACACAATTATCTTGTCTCAACTTTAGAAAACAAATATCTCAAAGCCTGCTAATTCCCCACAACTCCTGCAGCTGATACTCTCACAGTTGCTTTAATTCGTCCTCTGTGTGTGACTGGCCGAGACAAACACAAGCAGGATGAGCATCTTAACAAGTAAAGAGGCCATTTTAGCTGAAGTATGAACAGACCTTTCCAATGGGGTGGACTCTAAGACAATGCTGTCAGAAGCTTCTGTCATCAAGGGATTTTTTTTTTCTTAATTGAAGGCAACTCAGGGTCAGCAGTTGGAATTCTGCTCTCGGAAGGACCCCATGCACAAGCGATTTGACTGCTGGGTGGGAAGAACTTTAGCCATGCAGATATGCTTAATCACAGAGGGTTTCTCTCTGCTGGGGGTTTAGTACTCTTTTTGCACCTCTCCAATTTTCTAATTACCAGCTTTCCTAATGTCTGGATGTAGTGATGGAGAGGCAAGCGGTCAGGAGAAGCTTGAAAACTACCTAACAGCAAAGCTATGGATGTTTTGCTAAGGGTTATGTCCTAACTATTATTCTTGAAGACTAGTATAATAATGTGATGGTTTGGGTGTTTCCTACCCCCTCCCCCCCACTTTGGAAATCACCCAGACTAGACTCAGCCAGCTCTGGAAATTCAATGAAGCTTATTATTTACAGCTAGCACAATATACAAGCAGATATTTACAGTATATACAGAAATAGACAAGGTAAAAGGTAATACAGAAACACAGCAGCCCTCCCAGAAACCTGAGTCCCCAGGAGGGGCTCCCAACCTCCCCTTCACCTTCCCCCTACCCCTCTCAACCTTACCCCAGTCCCAAGGAGGAATGGAGGTTCAGCCAGAGTGTTAGGAAGCTAAGTGGCTTAGTCAGAGAGACAGAGGGTGAGGTTAGAGAGAGAGATGCAGCTCAGAGCTCCCCAGCAGGAGAAGTGCCTTATCTATGTTTTGATTCTTATGCATCTCAGCAAGGCTATGAGGGCAGTAGACATCACCATTGTTTTCCTTTCTCAGCCTGTAATCTAGTCCTTCTCACCAAAACATCCTAGCTAGCTTCAAACTAGCACAAATAACATTAAGCTAGTGCTCACACATTTCTGTCTGAGGGCCACTTGAATCTGGATCTGGGAAGCAGGCATCATTTCATCACAGGGCTATTTCTGGGGAACTGCGTTCTGAGAAATATTTATTCTTGGGATCACACAGAATTTGTGAGTTATTCAGTTAATCAGAGTAGTTTTTCTAAGGCTGTAACTATTTGCATCCAGCAATGGTAATTTGTTCTGCCCCAGTTGACTGAATCTATAGTCTCACAGTGTTTGTGCTCCCCCTCATTCATTCATCTTGCATTATAGGCCTGTTTGTGCTGGATGCTGAGTACCTGTGGTTTGATTGAAAGTTATTGTGTCTCTCAGGAGTAAATTTAATTTGAGTGATACTCCCCTATAATCCCATGTGATGTGATGCATTAGAAAATAGAGTAATAACAGAGTATCTACAAGCCAGTTTTTGAGTCTTATTTGAGGAAAAGAAATCTTAGTAGAGAAAGCCATAGAAATAAACTGGGGTTATGCTTTAAGTAATACAGAAGTTCATTGAGTCTTGAGGAAAAAAAAAAGGAGGTATTGATCATAAGCAGCCTTCTGTCAGCTGTTAACTGCTGGGATTGGTGGTTTAGCACTGACATTATTTCAGGTAAATGGGTAGGCAGAATTGTAAACAAAGGAAAATATTCAATCCCCCAAATGAAACGTGGGCTGAAGCCTACTATTTATAGCTTAGCAAATCCTCATTAATCCATTCTGTTGTTTGGGTTTGTCTTTTATTTAACACTAAGAAAGAATGCTAATGCAATGTTTCTCTGCTAAGTGTTTTGTAACATTTGAGACCTTAGTTGCTAGCCTATGTTTTTCTTTCCAAACAAAGACCTGATGCAGTTTTAACTTGGATCATGCCAAGGAAAAAAACTGCTGTGTGTCTCAGAGTATTAGCAAAGACTTTAAGTGACAAAAACCTATTGAAGCCAGCAGGAAACACAATCCAGCAGTTACACAGCAGCAGAAACCCAGGTGTGTCCTGATTTGGGTTCAATAGAAAAGTGTTGGTTATTGTAATTATGGCTTCAGAGAAATGCTTAATAATGTTTACTTGTTTCTGACATACCTGAGGACTTGTCCACAGAATTAAATCACTCGATGCTGGAAAAACCCTGTATACTTAATCAAATTTGTTCTCAGCCTTAGGTTCATCTAAAAGCATTTTAAAGGATGTACTGCTGCTCACAGAGCCTGAAGCACAAGAACCAGATGTCACAGTTTAAGACTAGTGTCCAAATTGTACATTGTAAATAAAAGTGCTTGAGAGAACTCAAGAGTATGTCCCCAAAAGAGGCTGAACAGTACATATGAGATATTTATCCCATATTATTGGCTTATGATTTTCCTATGTAATCTGAGGTTCAGAGTGTTCCTGTCTCTCTCACTTGCTTTTGCCACCGTCTCTTCCTCTGGCCTTGCTTGCTGTGCGCCGATCACTATCTAGGCTATAGTAAGAAGAGAGAGATAATGGCCTCAAGTTGCATCAGGGGAGGTTTAGGTTGGATGTTGGGAGAAGTTCTTTACTGGAACAGGTTGCCCAGGGAGGTGGTGGAGTTGCCATCCCTGGAGGCGTTTAAAAAGAGAGTGGATGTGGAGCTTGAGGCTATGATCTAGTGATTAAGGATGCTGGGATGAAGGTTGGACTGGATGCTCCTGGTGGTCTTTTGCAACCATAGCGATTCATAGTGATTAGATGTGCTGAGGGGTTTGGTTTAGTCAAGGATTTGTCAGTGTGAAACTAATGATTGGACTTGATGAGCTTGAAGGTCTTTTCCAGTCTAAGAAATTGTGTGATTGTGTGATAATATTGTGACAACCTGGGCTTTGTCCAGGGGGATACCTGGACTGTTGTCTGGTTGTATATTTGTATATCTATTTGAATATGTTTATTGCCTTTTAGTCTACTGTGCTGGTTTGGGGCTAATGGGAATAATTTAATAAGAGAAATTAGATCATTTGCTGTGAAAAGAAGAACTATAGTGATGTGTATTTCACTCATAGATTTTGCTTAGACATATAAAAGCAAGAACATAAAGATAAGGTCAGTCTCTTCTGCCTGAACCTGCATATTCCCAACTAATCACTCTGCTTCTAAGGCCTCTTGCTCATATTTTCCAGCTCACCCTACACATAACAGGGATTTTGCAATAAGGGAGGGGATGGAGAGAAGGTGGAAGGGTGATTGGGACTCCTTCTTGGATAGTCTGCTGTTGGGAGGGGGTAATCTCTGTATTACTTTTAACTTGTGTATTAAAGCAAGTTGTAAATATACCTGTATATATTGTATTTATTTTGCTTGTCAATTTTCAAAGCTATAAATACAGCTTCATTCCTAAACTTTCAGATGGCTGAGTTTAGTCTGAGTGAATTCCTAACCGTATGGGGAGGCAGGTAATTCCCAAAACATGGCACCTACTTGTGGAAATAATAATTTCACTTTACATCCAAATTCTGAGTAGTGTGATCATTTGCCTTTGTCAGGTAAATCTCAAACTCTGTGGTGTAAATCCACCAGTTCTGGGCTCCTCAATTCAAGAGAGATGTTGAGCTACTGGAAGGTGTCCAGAGAAGAGCAATGAAGCTGATGAGAGGCCTGGAGCACAGCCCTGTGAGGAGAGGCTGAGGGAGCTGGGGGTGTGCAGCCTGCAGAAGAGGAGGCTCAGGGCAGACCTCATTGCTGTCTACAACTACCTGAAGGGAGGTGGTAGACAGGTGAGGTTGGTCTCTTCTGCCAGACAACCAGCAACAGAACAAGGGGACAAGCCTCAAGTTGTGCTAGGGGAGGTCTAGGCTTGATATTAGGAGGAAGTTCTTCTCAGAGAGGGTGATTGACATTGGAATGGGCTGTGCAGGGAGGTGGTGGAGTTGCTGTCCCTGGAGGTGTTCAATCAAAAGCCTGGCTGAGGCACTTAGTGCCATGGGCTGGCTGATTGGAGAGGACTGGATGCTAGGTTGGACTGGATGAGCTTGGAGGTCTCTTCTAACCTCGTTGATTCTATGATTCACAGTCACATTAAGTGTGAAAAGAGCAGTATTTAGAGCTCGGTGGAAAGATGCAGTAGAAAGACTGTATGCTGTCCATAACTTCAGATAACTCAAGTTGAAGCACTGTCAGAAATGCATTTTCACTTTATGTTAAAAAAGAAAAAGTATTGTGACATTTTTATCATAAAGCTGTCGTGTACATGATGTTTACTGCAAAATCTGGGTCTTGCAAACCAATACGGTTTTAAAGGTTCAAAGCTCAATTTTCAGCTGTTATTCCAGGGTTGCATTTTCAAACGAGTTCAAAAGTCACCACTTCAGAATTTGTTTGGAAACATGACCTCAGCTTGGCGTACTTAGGTCGTTGGGAAATGCAAACAGAAAGCTGGGGACAGTTTCTCAGGGTGAGAAAGTGACCTTAGGAGTTGGCATGAAGAGGTCAGTTTTTGCCTGTCTGGAGAAAATATTGCTGGCAAGTTGATTGCTGGAGAGTTTATTGAGCTTTTGAAAATGACTGCTAACAAAAATCTAAACAAATGGCTCTCTGTTGTGTCTGTGAGCTGTAAAATCTAATGCCACTCATTAGCTACCTTCTGTGATGATGGACTTGACTGAAGATATGCTGAAATGCTCAGAATGAACAGGTGATCTGTTATATCAGGAAAACTTTAAAATTTCAAGAACTTCAAAATACATATTAAAAGTATTTGTAAGGTCAGTGAAAGATAAGAGCATAAACCACTGAACAGTCATGCTTTCTGCACAAGCTGCACTCTTGGTGTCGTCTGGGTTACTGCTACCAGGCAGAGCAAAATACTGAAGTCAGATTTTTTTTCTCCTGGAAAGTTTAGGGTCTTTCTGTTCTACCCATATTGACCTGGAGATGATTGCATGAGTAAGAGAGAAACCCACAGAGACCTACCATAGGGAAATGTGGCTTTAAGAACCAGAAAATAAGAAGAGTGGAAAGTCATTAGAATTTATGCTAAGGCATCTACATGAATTTCTTTTTTTCTTTCATTTTTTTTTTTTTGATCTTACACATTTTGTCTTAGTTTGATAAGCAGCTTTGGTTAGTTGGCTGTTTCACAGCTTGGTAAGTTATATTTGGTTTTGCTTTGAATACAGATGTCCCTGAGAGTTACTGTTCATGCTCTAATTGTCCGTTCAGTAACTGCATATGGCCTTTTAATATGAAGGCTCTAATCACAGATTTGAGAGGTAAATTGGCTTCTGGATCTTTCTTTAGCATGATCTTTGCAATTGTATTGCCGAGTGAAATATTCAATAGCAAGCTTTGTTTGCCTATATTCTGTATTTCTGAGAGCTTTGTTTCTCTGTAATAGTTACAGGACTTGTATTCCCCCTGCACTTGCAGCCACACTGCCTTACACAAGCTCAAGATGTTAGATGTAATTTGTGTCAGATGAAGTGTCTGAGTGAAACAGGAGACAGCGGCCAGCCTGAAACATGCCTGTTGGAGCAGACAGAACTATGACCTTGACACTGTTGGATGAGATTTGTTCTGTGAACTAGAAGAGCTCCAAGGGTGGGCAGCAGGGTTGACATTGCTGCAGGGGCCCTCCCTGGAGGCAAAGGGTTAGTGTAATTTCTGAGCTGTTGAAACTGCTCCCTTATTCAGCTAAATCAGCCCCAGCTGCTCAGTTTTTTTGCTAGGGTGCCAGCTTGGACTGGCCCATTTACTAGAATCACAGCATAATTTCAGTTGGAAGGGAACTTTAAAGGTTATCTAGTCTGTCTCCTGTGCAGGGACATCTGAAACCAGGTCAGAATCCTGTCCAAACAGACCTTGAACAATACTAGAGATGCCTACTTACATGGGCAACATGTTCAGTGTTTCACCACCCTAGTGGTAAAGATGTCTTCCTTTTATCTAGTCTAAATGTCCTTTTTAGTTTAAAACTATCATCTCCCATCTGTTGCAACTGGCCTTGGTAAAAAGACCATCCCTATGTTTCTGATAGGCCCCTATAAGTACTGCAAAGGCTGCTATAAGATCTCCCTAGAGGCTTCTTTTCTCCAGGTTGAACAATCCCAACTCATTAAGCCTGTCTCCACAGGAGAGATTCTCCATCCCTCTGATGAATTTTGTGGCCTCCTGGATGTGCTCCAATAGGTCCTTGTCTCTCCTGTGCATAGTACTCCAGGTGGGATCTCACTATAGTGGAGCAGTGCTGTAGAACCACCTTCTTCAACCTGCTGGTCTCCTTTTAATAGCATAATACTTTGACAAAAGAACAGCACAAGCTAGGAGGCAGAATTACCTACTGAGCTACTGGTGCTCTGCCACTCTGCAAGTGCCCCTCGAGCATGTGGCTGGTTATTTAGCAAGGAGCAGGCAGCTCAGGTGTTCAGTACTTTTCCATGGGTTTATGCTCCTTCCAAGTGGGAGAGTCAGAAAGTGTGGAGACAAGGAGCTGTCTGTAGTTGACAGATTTAGCAGTGACATTGTGGTGGCTGTTTGTGCTATGAGCAGAAGAGAAGTCTGTGTTCCAATGCTGAGATGTAATGCATGAAAAGTGGTGGCTAGGAGTAGGGCTAGGGAAGATTAAGTTGATGGTGCTCAGTGTGCCAGAAAGGGCAAAAAGAATTGAAGAAGAGAGGGGTGATGAAATTGGAGAGGTCAAAAAGTGAAGTCCTGTGGGTAAGGCTGGACAGAAAATCATTGCCACAGCCGAGGCAGAAGATATTATATTTTCGGCAGGGTAAAATGAGTAGCATTTTTTAAATGGAAAAACCCAGAAGTTAGATATATTATGCAGAAATTATGGTCCTAATGCAGAGTTGGGAACTGTGGAGCACAATCAAATATTGTTGGAGGCAAGGAGCTAGCAGGATAGAAAGCAGGCTGGATGTGCAAGCTTTTATGGACAGGCAGGATGCACTATGCTCTGCACAGAAGAAGAGAGTGCAGGAAGCTTGGGTCAAGATAGTTTTATCCATATTGAGCTTGGGTTATGCTGTTAATTTAGGCTGAATGCATGTGTTCAATTCAGATGGTCTAAAGTTGACCACCATTGTTGCTAATTTTCCGCTGAACATGCTCTCTCCTGACAGAACACACATCTAAATGTGCTGACACAGCAAGTTTCCATGCCTCGGGCTGCAGCCCCCTGATATGATACATTCAGTTGTGCAAGGGCAGGCAGTTTGTTACTGGCAGCTTACGGTGTGCATGTTCTCATGGTCTTACAGAAGACCATCTAGCAGAGACAGCTTGGAAATGGGTCTCTTTCAACTTCCTTTGCTTCAGGGCTTTTGTGCACCAGCCTGACACCCCTGTGATGGAAAGACTGAAGGTGGCTTGTTCCAGTAGATTTTCTACTGTTGCAGCCAGTAGACTTGCTCTGACTTGAGCCAAGGGTGGCTCTGCCACATCTCGGAGTAGCTTTGAAGGGCAAGGTGCTCCCTGTCACTAGGAGATGTCACACATTGAACTTTGCGTAGGCTCAAACTGTCTACTGAGGAGAAATAGTAGTGGTTTTTCCAGTTGCTTTTGGGTGCTGTGCTAGCTCTTTTTTTTTTTTTTGCCTGTTGAAGAATGAGGTGAGGTAGGTAACCCAAGAGGTAAATCTGTCTGGGTTGGGAAGCACTGCAAATGCTACCAGGAACCTTGAAAATATGTTAAACTCAGAATTATACCAGAGCTGGTTGCCAGGTTTCAAAGTGTATTGGTTCTTTCTGCTCACCTGAAGGAATGGCAGATCCAAACCACTGAGAGGGAATAATGACAGTTACGGTGGTTGCTGTGTTTCTGGCAGGGTCATGATCCATTTTGCAGCAACATGATGATGTTTGGCATGAAAGGGTAGTAGCAGCTTGGTGGTGGTTATTTAGAAAGGGAAAGCTGCTCAAAGCAGTGGTGGAGTCTGGCTCTGCCAGTTGCCTCTGAGCTTCATGAGGGTTAGGCTGAAGTTTGACCTGTATGAAATGTTGATGCAAGATGGAGAGATTTTTGCAGTCCTGCCAGTAACTCTGCCTGTGGGTAATACAGGCAGCTGGAGAGATCTGCTGAGGGACACGTTCCACAGCCTTCTTTTTGCTTGGCTGTTTCCCCTCACATGCTTGCTTTGAACCACTTTTTAGCTTGGCAAGTGCTGCCATCTCTGACAAGCCTGTGCCATCCCCATGGGGAGATGCATGGAGACTGGCAGTCACCAAAATGAGCAAATACTTCTGCAGAGTGAGAGTACATGGCTGCTGGTAGCAGCAGGCCAGAACAGGACAATGGGTGCCCCAGGCACTAATATTATGCATTTCATAATGTGCTGTGTGGAAAACAAAACCAAGCAGCAGTGACAACAAAGCTGTCCCACAACCACCTTCTGCAGTGAGCTGCTTCTCACTTGGCTTCTAAATGTTGTTTTACTTTGGTTGAGTTAATAACTGAGTGCCTCTGACAACAGTGTGCAAGAGAACAGCTTGTTCTGGAGACATGAGTGTCATAAAGGGCAGGCTTGCACCAAGTTTTTCTTTCTTTTTCTTTTCTCCTCTTTTGTTTGCTATGAATAGGAGACAATAGTGTTTGCAGTACCTCTTGATTAAAAAAAAACCCTAGTGCTGTTTCTATTGTCCATGCTGTTTACTTATCAGACTGCACTCTCCTGTGCTTTTGAGAGCTTCTTTGCCCAGTAGGATAATTCTGGAACGATAAGTAGGAGCTGGTGTAGCATAATGGGGTTCCAGTAAGCCTCAGAGTGTTGAGAATTTCTGTAGCTGAGATATTGGCATCTTTAGCATGGCAGTGCCTTAGAGCACCAATCCAGTGTCAGCTCTCAGGGGTTACTTAAGACAGTCCACACACAAATTGTGAAAGAGGAAGCATGCATCTCCCTGATGTGGGTGACATGCTTATTAATGGCTTCTGCAGAAGAGTGACTGGAATATATGTGGCTGTTCTGTTTGTTGTTAGCTGAGGACTAATTCAGTAAATTGGAGGTGATGGATTCATCAGCTCCAGTGCAGCCCTGGCACAGCTCTGGCTTGCTCAAGCACCTCTGGCATTCCCAGAGATCCAGAGCTGAATTCTGAGCTCTTCGTAGTTTGAAAGTGCTGTGGTGCCAGACGCTGGGCTTTTATCCTCTTGCCTCTCACTAATTTACTCTTCCATTGCTTCTTGTGCTTGATATCATCCTGCCTTTCATTAAATAAAAAATAAGACACTTTTTTCCCCACCATATGCTCTTCATTCCCAAAATCTAATTCCCAAGTCATTAAGCTTCATGCAGACAGAGGAGCATTCTTTACTTAAATTGGTGCAATCATGGGTAAATAACACTCAGGTAAACTTCTTGAAAAATGTCAGTGTGGATGTACTGTGGCTGCAAGAATGTTGACAGCCTAATGAACAGCAAAGATTGAGCCTTATGTATGAATGTTAAGGTAATATTCATCTTGCCCTGCTCTTAGAATGTCCGTGTGTATTCCCATTTTACCTTTTACAGTACTGATAGTTTAATAAATCAGAGGCAGCTTATTCATGTTTGCCTGCTTTCTGAAGGCGAGGATATCAAGTCATAACCTAAACAGTTTTGACACACAATGTCTGGTGAAAAGAGCCTGAAATAGTCTTTTATTTAGAGATGTTATAGAATCACCCAGGTTGGAAGAGACCTCCAAGATCATCCAGTCCAACCTAGCACCCAGCCCTATCCAGTCAACCAGACCATGGCACTAAGTGCAACATCCAGGCTTTGCTTGAACACCTCCAGGGACGGTGACTCCACAAACTCCCTTAATGCCAATCACTCTCTCTGGCAACAACTTCCTCCTAATATCAAGCCTAGACCTCCCCTAGCACAACTTGAGGCTTATCCCCTTGTTCTATTGCTGCTTGTCTGGCAGAAGAGACCAACTTCACCTGGCTACAGCCTCCCTTCAGGTGGTTGCAGACAGCAATGAGGTCTGCCCTGAGCCTCCTCTTCTGCAGGCTGCACACCCCCAGCTCCCTCAGCCTCTCCTCACAGGGCTGTGCTCCAGGCTCCTCACCAGCTTCATGCCCCTCTCTGGACACCTTCCAGTAGCTCAACATCTCTCTTGAATTGAGGAGCCCAGAACTGGATACAGCACTCAAGGTGTGGCCCGAGCAGTGCTTAGTACAGGGGCAGAATAACCTCCCTTGTCCTACTGGCCACACTAATCCATGCCAGGATGCCATTGGCTCTCCTGCCCACCTGGGCACACTGCTGGCTCATGTTCGGCTACTGTCTACCAGTACCTGCAGGTCCCTCTTTGCCTGGCTGCTCTCCAGCCACTCTGTCCCCAGCCTGTAGCGCTGCTTGGGAAATATGCAGGGTAATGAGGTTCTCTTACTCAGAGAAGGAGAATAAACTGAGAGTCACGTAATCCATTCATCCTCTGGCTCCAAAGGAGGCTGGTTTCTTGTCATTCCCAAGAAGAAACTCCTTTACACTTGTCTAGCCAGGACAGTTTGTAACATAGCTCCTTTGTTACGCCCGGGCTCCCCGGTGACTCCTGTGGCACTGATAGGAGCGTCTCTTTCCAGTCCAGCGTGTGGGCTGACGCCTGTCAGCTGCCCGGGGCGCTGCTGCTGGAACACCTCCCGCATCACTGTGCTCCTCGTCACACAGCGAGGGCTCAGCAGGAGTTGCAGGCTGTTGACGTGCTCCTGGTCTTGATCTGAAATTAACTGCCACGACTTGAGTCTTTGGAGATGATGCCAGAAGGAAGAACAGAAGACCTATGAGATAGCAAAGAGCAAATATGATGTAGAATTGTCCATTGGTAGTCTTCAAAGGGAGAGGTTTGATTTTTCTTTCACAGCATGGTTGCTGCACCTTGCAGCCATACAGGCTCCCATTTACAGCTTTTGACTCACTGTTGTCTCAACAGCTCTGTGGGTTTCTTTTGCCAGGAGAGATTCAGTACTGTATGTGATGATAAAAGGCTCTTTGTTCTGCTCTGCAGCCTCCTCTGCAAGACTGAGCAAAACAGCCTTGTCACAGTTGTGGAAACTACTGATACTGGTGCAGGAGTTTGGAGGAGAGGCAAAGAAAAGAAAGAATCTTTTCCCGAGTTAGCTTCTGGAGTGTAATTTCTTCGAAGGAAACTTCATAATTGAAATATTACATAAATACTGCACCTTTTGTAAGGGCATATTTGTCTAAGATGCCCCCATCTACTAAACTTACTTGTTTCAGAGGTCAAAATGATTCATGTTTCCGTTTTCCTTCCCCTTTTTGTGTGTGGAACCAGTTCTTTATAGCTCGTCCTTTTCTTGCTCTCAATCTCTACCTCTGTAGGACACACTGTATTACTCTAATTGCTTCCAAAATCTCTAGGTTTTGCTGTTCATCTGAAATACATTTGGGAGTCCAGATTGATTCTTGGAAGTATACAATATCGTTGTCATCTCCAGTTAAACTAATTTGAAGGTTTAATAAACTAAACAAACCAGCAACTAAATCACCAGTAATAGGAAGCTTTTTATGGTTCTCCTCTTCCTGGGTTTATTTTAGTTTAGCACACTTTTTGTCTGTTGGTATCTATGCTGTTATACAGATTCACTTGTGAGAAAAAAACCACCTAAAGCATCACTCATCCTTCACAATGGACCTCTGGCAAGCTAATGTATTCTGGGTTTAGAATATGAATCCTTTGTCCTTTTCACATTTGCTATGTAGCCACTCATAAAGTGGTTAGAAATAGAGAAGATATGCTGTTTCGAGGGGTTAAAACCTCTGCCATTTATGTTGGCAAGAACTCACTGCAGCAAATCATCTGAAGTGTTTTTCTTATCCTTCAGATTTCAGCTGAAGACAAGCATGAAGATAGTTCTTCTGTCAGTGTCAAGGGATAGGAATAAATTATTTAAGAAAAACAGTGACAGAAAATGCTGGCTACAAAACCCCCAAAGTCTTTCTCTAAACCACCATAATTTATTTCAGCTTTTCAGATAAAGTTGTTTTTATGGGAGTGATCTGATGGTTTTGACTTAGCCTTGCAGATGAAAAAGCTCTCTGTGGTTGAAGAGACACACCAGAAAATATTCAAACGCAGGGGTACGCTCTAGGGTTTGAGAAAGCTTCAAAGGAGATGGATGAAGGTTGTTCTGAAACCATCCTAGAACATCAGCAGATTTTGCAAAACAACTGGGAGACTCTAGAGGAGATAAGGCAGATTTTGTGTCACAGGAAAATGAGATAGCTGTGCCCACAACATGGAGATGAGCCATAGAGCTTGTTTGAAGATGGAGTGCTTCAGTTAAAGCTGGTGCAGAAGAGAAGCATCTCCTTGCATAACTCTTCCTCTTCTCCAGGTCTTTGTAATTGACTTATGTGAGAATTGGACAGGTGGTAGTTGTGTTTCTTCCTGGCCCCACAAGTGGATCTTCTGTTTTACGGGACTTTAATAAGTAGCAAACAGCAGGTCTCATGCTGACACAGAGCTAATCCAAAGGATTTAGAATTAATATTTAGGTAGACATAATTTAGAGAGCTTTGTGGGTTAATCAGTACATTTAATTCTCTCTGAGTCTGACTCCATGCTTTCTACAACACCCCTTTGGGCAGAGGAAGAACTCCAGTAGATTTTGCAGGCATGATTTCCTTTTACAAGAAACACACTTCTGGAGTTTCATGGTATGTTGTTAAAGCAGGAGACTGTGGCTGCTGATCTGGAGCATGTCTGGAGAGGGCAGCACTAGGACCTTTGGCCAAAGCATTAATCAAATCCAGAAAAGTCTGGGCTAATCCAGCAGATTAGGCAGAGATTTTTGGGATTGGTAAGAACAGATTCTCCAGAGATAACCAGATTGAGCTTGTGCTCCTCCTTTTGGAAGAGGAAACCAAAGTAATATGTAGCATTGAGTACCCTGGTCACTGCAAATCACTGGTATGAATTACGAATTGCCATACCTCTAGAAGAACCCTGGAATTACTCTAGAGGGATTTGCAGTGCCCATAGCTACTTCATCTTTATTTTCAGCGATGAGGACACACAATATGAGTCTAAAGATCTCAGCAGTTTGAGTGTTTTCTATTGGACCTGCACATGCAAAAAATCATCAATGTAGTGGATACTCTAAGGTTCACAAGGGTCTTGGCCAAGATGATCTACCACAGTAAATCACCAGCAGAGGTACTCTACTGCTCAATTTCTCTGGGCCTGTGACTCCTAGCTGTCCCCAGGCCCTCCAAAATACTCTCAGCTGTTCAGTTTCAGAAAAATGTGAACAACTTCTCCTTGCCAGTCAACTGCAAAGCTTGCACACACTTGAGATAAGATGAGGAACTGCATAAGGACAGATGAAGGGGTTGACGAGCTGGTGTCTCTCCACACTGTCCCTTAGCCACTGTTGTTTAAGGGTTCCTTGGGCATATCAGCTAACTCAAAGCGAAGGTGAGACTGTCTAAACAAGTCTACACTAAGTAAATCTTCACATAACATTTAGTAATTACTGTGTTTTCCTTAATGCCAATGCAAATTATTTATCACGCTTTCAGTCTCATGATTATTTATGCATTTCTCTAACTAAGGGCAACATTTTCACTAAGTAGACAGTGAATTTACTGCTAAAGCCAGCTAGACTTAGTTCCTTCTTATTTCTGCACATCTGTGGCTGGTCCTATCTCTTCTGGCTCAGCAAGGATGGTTAATTATTCTACTTGATCTTCACTTATTATAACAGTATTATGTAAACTATTTTTAAAATGTCATGGTTCTATTTCATTATTTATCTCAAATATAACCTGGCTGCTATGAAATATGAGATGTGCCTGGATGCATTCCTGTGTGATCTGGTGGAGGTGATCCTCCGTTGGCAGGGGGCTTGGTGTAGATGATCTTTTGAGTTCTCTTCTGAGTCCTGACATTCTGTGATTCTTAGGTTTGAAAGTTTAGCATGTATTGCTACAGGTCTTGAGACCTGCTTTTTACTTTGTTAGCAGTATACTACTGTACCTTCTAAATTAATTATCCTGTCCTCTAAGTAGCAGCTCACTCATGTTGGTGTCTGAAAATGTATTCCTGAGCAATTCAAAACATGCATATTCCTTAGCATTTTAAAACATGCTGTTAGAATTCAGCAAGACAAAGATCCTTTCTGCCTCATACATAGTATGCATGAACTTACTGTGTTTGTTTCCAAGTGGGCAGCTGCACTCTTTTATTTGGTGAGATCTGTGTGCCACATACTTGTTTTAGTCTGCTTTGTGAGAAATTTCAGTGATGTGAATAGTGTTTTGGCTCACACAAGAGAACATAGAGTGTAATGGAGAGAATAGAATAGAATCAACCAGGTTGGAAGAGACCTCCAAGCTCAGCCAGTCCAACCTAGCACCCAGCCCTGCCCAGTCAACTAGACCATGGCACTAAGTGCCCCATCCAGGCTTTTCTTGAACACTTCCATGGACAGCGACTCCACCACCTCCCTGGGCAGCCCATTCCAATGCCAATCACTCTCTCTGACAACAACTTCCTCCTAACATCCAGCCTAGACCTCCCCTGCCACAACTTGAGACTGTGTCCCCTTGTTCTGTTGCTGGTTGCCTGGCAGAAGAGACCAACCCCACCTGGCTACAGCCTCCCTTCAGGTAGTTGTAGAGAGCTCCAGTATATCTTGGAGGTGTAGGACTTTGTTGTTGACAGCTCCTGTTGAGCACTCTGATGATATCTGTTCTCTTCATCTATAAAAAGTGCATAGTTTATTCTGTTTCCCAGAAGGTTATTTCAATTTGGTCACATTATAGCCCTTTAACATAATACTTTCTCTCATTGCTACACTAATACTGTGCGCTCCTCTCTGCAGACAGCTACATTTTGTATTTTCCCTGAATAAAGAATAACCTATGCCTCAAAAGCTTATTAATTTATTGAATTTAAGATACAGGAATAAAAAATCAGAGAATCTGAAAGATATTTGCATTCATTTATGCTTCAGCTTTCGACTTGCAGTATTGCAAAATTATTTGTTCCAGGGAGGATTTATAGTAGCTGAACAGCCACAAAAATTGTTAGTTTTCAATCTTTTCCTTGTCATTAAAAAAAAAAGCCTTTTTTTGTTAAATCTAGCTACAGAGATTTTCTGAGAAAAAAAAATCCTTGCCTCAATTGTATCCACCTTTAGTCTCCTGTGCTTATTTTCCTTTTAAAGAATCTTTCTCTGCAAAACAAATCCCCTACCTGTTCCTTCTTCACTGAAGAAAGTCTTCTGAGTTCACTGCAGATGCACATTTGGAAATGTTACTTCTGCAACTTGCTTCATTATCTAATGCAGCAGAAGTTATGTGAGTAATTCTCTGTTAAGCACCTTTTCATCTGTTTTCTTAGGAAAGTTTATGCATTTTAAATCACATATGCTCTAGACAGAAGCAAGAAATGTTCTGGAAGAGAGCCAGGAGACCTAGCCTGTCCTCTCCAACTCAGCAGTCCCAGGGCAGATTTATATTCCATGTAATTAGTTCATTATCTGGTTCTGTGAATCCTGTATTCCTGGCCACTTGACTACTGCATGTCAAAACCTCCTCCTTCAGTATCTTTCTCAGCTGGGAAGTGCTGCTGCAGGGTTACTGTCCATTTGTTTGACAGGTGATTTAACCAGTAGGCTACCACACAAATAATAACAAACCTCTCCTGTTTTGACAGTCTCTTAAGGAGCTCCAAGCAGGGATGCTCTAAATACACTTTCCATATCAGAGCTGTTCTGATCACAGCTGGGGCCCACCTTTAACTAATATAAAGACTTCAGGCTTACCAAGGAGGTTCTCAAAGGTAGAAGTTAGGGGGGAGTAGGTTATTTGGACTGATTTTCAGGGCCAGAAGCAATTTAAAGAAGATCAGAAATCTCTCCTGGATGACTAAATAGGTCCATGATCAAAGACCAAGAACATTCTCCTAGTCTCTTGAGGTAGCAAAGACTAACTCTGGAGGGATAATATTTCTCCTTCCCTCCAAAGTCTTTCTGACAGAATCTCAGGTTTTCCCCTTAGTGAGGGTTTACTTTTCTATAGCTTTATGCTTGTTTGGATAATAAGTAAACAAGGTTTCCTGCCATGAGGTAATTACACTGTCACAGTACCCATTAATCAGAAATCTAGCTTGTCTTCTCTAGTGAGGCAATTTTTTGTGCATTTGAAGAGGCAGACATACGCCTCTGAGCATACGGTGAGAAGAGCTGAAAAGAGGAAGAAGCCTCCACACTCATAAGATGGAAGAATTCAGCACAGCGTGTGTCAGAACACCAGGTACCCCACTGTGGGCAAGAGGAAATGATGGCACCCAACACATTTGTTTATGCCACTTCAAAAGCAGAACATAAACTAGCTCAATTTGCAGTTTGAGCAAGCAAAATAAGCAAGCTTAAATGGAAAATCAGGGAATCATAGAATGGTCTGAGTCAGAAGGGACCTCCAGAGGTCATCAGCAGGGACATCCCCACCAGCCCAGGTCACCTAGGGCCCCATCAACCCTCACCTTGAATGACTCCAGGGAAGGGGCCTCAACCACCTCCCTGGGCAACCTGTTCCTGTGCTCCACCACCCTCATAGTAAAGAACTTGTTCCTAACATACAACCTAAATCTGCTCTTCTCAAGCTTGAACCCATTGTCTCTCACCCTGTTGCTGCAGGCCTTTGTAAACAGCTTCTCTCCATCCTTCTTGTTGGCCTCTTTTAGCTACTGGCAGGCTATTAGGTCCCCCCAGAGTCTCTTCCTCTCCAGACTGAACACACCCAGTTCCCTCAGCCTGTCCTTGTGGCAGAGGTGCTTCAACCCTCTGATCATTTTCTTGGCCCTCCTCTGGACCTGCTCCATCAGGTCCGTATCCTTCCTATAATGAGAGCTCCAGAGATGGACATAGTACTGCAGGTGAGGTCTCAGCAGAGCAAAGTGGCAGAATCCTCTCTCTGGCTCTGCTGGCCACATTTCTTTTGATGCAGCCCAGGATATGATTTGCCTTCTGGGCTACAAGCCTGCACTGTGTGCTCATGTCCAGCTTCTCATCCACCAGCACCGCCAAGTCCCTTTCCATGGGACTGCTCTCTAACACCTCATCCCCCAGCCTGTACTGAGAGTGAGGACTCTTCTGTCCCAGGTGCAGGACCCTGCACTTGCCCAGGTTAAAATTCATGAGGTTCACCTGAGCCCACCTCTCCAGCCTGTCCAGGTCCCTCTGGATGACCTCCCATCCCTCTGGTGTGTTGGCACCACCACACAATTGGTCTTTGTGTTACAAATATTTTACATACATTCTAAGTTGTATCTTCACTACAGCACCAGAAGGGATGGGAGGTCATCCATGGGGGGTCCTCACTTGCTGTATAAGATACAGGTCTGTCTTCCTTTCAATGCATCTTAACTACATGGGGAAATTCTTCTCTTTGTGTCTTTCCTTTGCTGTGATTTTTCTTGAAGTATCACATTCTGGAAAACAAAACCCAAAACTGACTAGCCAGTCACTTAGCTTTATTTTCTTGCACTACTCTAGGGAAAAAAAACCCAACCAAACCAACAATGAAAAAACACAATCTCCAAAATCAACAATAAAAAAATGAAAACCAACCCAAACCATTTGGAGGACTTGTTACCCTGTAGGCTGGGGAACCCAGGCCCAGTAGCCCCTTGACTGCCTCTGAAGCATTGCTCTATGTCACTTTTTGTGCACTCACATCTTACAAGCCTTCTACACTTAAAATGAGGAGGGATCAGGCAAATCCCTCTGCATTCAAAACAGACACAAATCAGGAAGCATCTTTAAAGAAGTGATTGCAATTCCACAGAAGATTAGATATGAGGTGAGATTTCTCGATTTGCTTTGAGGGAGAAAAGTTGAACCAATAAAGAAGAGAATGAGGGAGAGGACTGGCAGATTGCTAAAGGCACTGAAACCCATTTCTGACTGAAGCAATTTGGCCCAGTAATTTCTTAGCTCTGAAGAGGACAGTAAGAGAAAGCAATGGCAAGCAAGGACTATGATAATAGAAAAATAAATCTAGGAAGTGCTTCTGTGACTTTGAAGAGTAAGAGCTGGTGACTTTCTTCCCTTTCTCTCTTGTTAAACAGTTTTGACTAAGAAAACTTGTGGATCTTGTTCTCTGTGCACTGTGATATAGTCTATGGGTTAATTGTTAGGAAATTCTAGGCATTCTCCCTTCAGTGTGTCTGTCACTGGAGCAGATGATAAAAATGGATGGCTGCAAACTCAGCTTTTCAGTCAGACTTTCCTGCTTGGATGAATGCATGAAGCCAGCAGGCAATGTTTATGGTGGTCTTCTACCTTCCTTCCCCAGAGGAGCACAAATATTGCTTAGATGTCAGCAGAAATGAGAAGCAATTTGGAAGTATGGGAGGAGCATGCAAACACTCCAGTTGGCATGAAAACAATTCCATGTTGGTGCCTGGGGGACAAGGTGGGAGATGTGTGACTGAACTTTGTGTTAGAGTGTGTGATGTTTCCTACACTTTCTCCACACCATGAGATATTACACTAAACGGTAGCATAGTAATTGCACAGTGAAATGGGAATAAAGCTTGCCTCAAATGTTGAAATTAAAATACAATTGGGTAACATGTGTGAATGCCAGAAAAGAAATGACCTTCAGCCACTGTTATGCAAACAGAGCAGAGGGAGAATTCTGTTTCCTTCTGTAGGCAGCCCAGGTTTATATGATGATGCAGCATCAAATGTATCAGAAAAACTTCCAGGGAGGAAAGGCATATAAATGTCTGACCTGTGTATAAACCCTAAAAATCAGCCCCTAATTTGTATTTAAAGAGGGCAGTCACCAGGGAGAAGTTGAGACAATATAATTAGGAAAAAATAATTAGGGAGCAAACTTTTGCTGTTGAATTGAAAGGAATGGAAGAATCAAGAACCTAGCCATGGCAGGAAAAAGAGGCAGTGGTCCACCCCAGCAGGCTGTCAGCTAATTTAGGGGGGAAATTAAGGAACTGAAACAAGAAGCAGCCTCATCTTTTGCTAAGCTTGGGAATTCAATCTTGGAAATAGATCAAAGCTTAATAAAAACAGATGAGGGAGCAGACTAACTGGAGCAGCAAATAGGAGCGAGAGAATGGAAAGGTGTATTGATTCTCCTTTATTGAGGTAAGGGAGACAATTGCACATAAAATGTTCTAACTTCAGTGGCTGGAGAAGAATGAATAATATAAAGATTTATGAGGAATCAGAAGAAGAAAATTATTAAATGCTGGAATTCATACCTTTTTTTTTTAATTAGGTGCTAGAAGTAAATGAGAGCTTTGCACATCAGCACAAACCCAAAGGGCACTCATCTCAAGGAGACAGGTATAGTGTGGGTGGCAAAACTTGGGAATTGAGTTTAATCCCATGAAAATACTGAATTTCCTGGATGTTTCCTTTGATTGTTACATTTCATTTAATACATCAAACAGTTTTTAGCCACCTGTAAGTAAAAAATTGAACATACTGGTTTTATATCATACTGCAAAGCTATCTACAGATCTCAGCCAGCATGGAGGAATTTGTGCTATAATTGAATGCATGTTATTTGTCTGGGAATGTACATTGCTAACATGGCTACAAGAAGTGTTTTGGGACATTTTAAGATGGATATAATAAAAATGAAATTTATTCTTGTGATCTAGTTGGACATGTGCAACATACATCCTAAACTTTTCTAGAAGAAAAAAATCAATTGAAACAATACATTGATTCTTGGCTCATGCTGTTAGCCATTCAGAACTGAATGGAGGTGAGCTTCTGTTCTGAATAGTCTTTTCCCTAATATGTATAAGATCTGTACTTCTGAATGTTGAGTTCTCTGCATCTTTAAGCAGAAATACTGATTGTGTTACTGTCAGATGTAAAACCTCATATTGTTATTCTCTCATTTACTTGACAGAAAATACCAAGACCTTGTGGTTCAACTGGCTCTTCTTGACTAGCTGTTTTATCTAAGTATTCTCTCTTCTAACTGGTTTTTTTTCTTTTCTTCTCCTGACTTATACATTTTCAAGGAGGCTCTAAACATTTAAAAACTATTATAGAGGTACATGTCTTGCAACTTGGGTTCTTCTGTGGTGTTATACTCTTTTTCTGTTTCCTTTTTGGCTTTGAGATGGGGAAAAGTGTCCCTACAAACACAATAGCAAAGGAATCTTGGAAGTGAGAGGAAGAGAATTCCTGATATCCTCACTCTCCAACAACATGTGGGGAACTATTAGCAACATTACAGGGAGTATACTGAAATGAAACCAGAAGGAATTACATTAAAAAGAAACCAAATGTTTCTTCTCATACAAGGTCTTGAGAACCTCCTGGAAGAATGTTCAGGAATTGCTGTATCCTTTTTATCCACGCATCCAAAAATCATTTCACATCCATTTAATATCTTCTAATCTTTTCAATGTTTCTTCTGGGATTTTGTCCAGTCCTGTAATATTTTTCTCTCCCTTTTTAAAACACTCTCAAGGGACTAATACAAGTTTTAAACATGTGGAGTGATTGTGATAAAGTTGTGTGTAGTGATGGTGAAGTGTTTAGCTTCCTTTTCCTTGGAGACCCAGAGGCAGGAAAACACTATAAAACATCCATGGAAGTGACTTTGTTATGGTTACAAAAGAAAACCACAAGTTTTAATTGGCAAGGACAAGCAGGCTTTTCACTTTATTCTTGCTGCAGGCAGCAGGGATTTGGCTCTGGTGACTCTTCCAGTGTTGCAAGCTTTTGAAAATAAGGATATTTGTTTCTGTTTCTAGCTGTCTTTCTCAAACATTTTCTTCTCAAAGTGAAGTAAGCTGCAAAATTAAGCTAGATTCCCCCATCTCTTTAGGAAAGGGACTTTTTTTTCCCCTGAACTCCTTCTGTCCAAACCTATATGATGTTTTTCCAGCATGTTTTCATGTTCTACCAGGTTATGTGATCCCCATTTAAACCCAGTAGCTGAACAGGCTGTGATTTGTGCTGCTTCACAATGCATCACTCCTTTGTATTGGTCTTGAGGTAAAAATGTTTGATGATGCCCTAATAAAGGCCAAGGGAAAAAAAAAGATTCCTAGTAGAAAGCTTCATGGGAACACAACTTTGCAACTTCTAATAGTTTGTGACTGGACCATCATGGTACCAGTTAAAGAAAGTGGGATCACAGAGTTGAACTTTTGGGAAAGTTGTCATTTTTTTTTCCTCCAGTGTAATCTCCTCTATTTCTACTTCTCTCACGATATTTTGTAGTTCTTTGGTCACACATAAGAATCAAAATTTGAGAGGTAAAGCAAAGCAAAAGACATTCCTCTAATAGATCCATAAAGGATAAAACAGTAAATTCAGTGGAAATCCTTGGGAAGGGGGAGGTCAGTTGATGATGCAGCAGTGCTAACTGCCGGCAGTGAATATACATTGCTGTTCTGCTCTTCAATCTGGAATTGTTTATTTCTATAACCAGATTGGGCAGGTTTCAGATAGTTTTACTCACAAGCATCACTTTCAGAAGGTCAGTGATTTACATGAGAAATTTTGGCAACTGTACACCCTGGTTTTGAAAATTAGGTCCAGGCTTCTATGCAGAACAGTCATGTTTCAGTATTTCCAGGGCTTAAATACAAACACAATTTGTGAAGCCAGGGTGGGCTCAGTGTCCTCAGGAGTGACTATCAGTGGCTGCTTTCCAAGATCTTTTTCTTGAGTACCATTTTGCTCCTCCCAGGAGTTTTGAGTTCTTGCAAACTTTCTCTCATGCTGAGTTTTCACATTGCACCACGGTTTCACAAGCAATTTAAGCTAGAATACTGCAGTCTTGTCATCAGAGACAGCAGCTCTTCTTTTCATGCTACATGTTATTTCCAGTTGCCTAATGATAGTCTGACACTTTTCCTCTCTGTGTCTGGCAAGTAGCTACAAGCCTTTGGGTGACCATGCAGGCAGCCACACCAGTGACCTCATATGGGTTATACTGAAGCTGTCAAAAATCCCACCCTACAGACTATGTTTATCTCATCACGAGAGTCAGGATGGATTTGGCTACTTGAGTGACAGCTGATGTATGAACTGGGGAGAAGGAGAGGAGCAAGAAACTGGCATCATGAGGGAGGATATGATTGCCCATTTTGTTTTGCAGCAGAGCTGATTTGTCAGTTGAAAGTTCTTATGAAACTACTGTGAGAAAACTTTGAATCATTGGGAAACCACTCAGCAGCAGATTCTGAACAGAAGCTGTGTCTGGCTGAGTGTTGAGTGGGAGGAAGTAATTGTCCTACCCAGTGTGGTTCAGTGAGTTTAGCATATGAATAGAATTTGCCAATTATTCAAGGAAATGTTTATCAATGGCTATGAAATTATTATTACAAAATCAACCAACTTGTGACATGGTCAGAAGACTGTGAATAAAGCTGACATAGTAATCATATAACATCTACTGCTTTGAACAGTTTTCTCTGGGTGCCACAGAGAACAAAAATGCTGCAGAGAAGCAATGCTCTGGACAGCCTGATCTAGGGTAGGGTGTCCCTGCCCAGGGCAGGGGGGTTGGAACTAGATGATCCTTGTGGTCCCTTCCAAGCCTGACTGATTCTATGATTAGGATAGTAACATAATAATATAATATCCTCTGATGCCACATTAGGGAGAAAGGTGGAATCTAGAAAATACTTCTCAAGCAAACTTTGCTAGTGACTGCAGCTTCTGTTCTCCATGTGTAAAGACTCTTATTTTCATGTATGAGAGAGTTGCATCTTCAGTCAGACTTATCAATACCATGTCAGCAAATTCCTAGGTTTAAAAACAGTCTCTGATATAAATGCTGTATTTGTTAAAATGTGTTTGACAAAATGTACAGCTGCAGCCAGGCAGATGGGAAGGAAAAGCCTTTCCAGTTTGACTCTTCTGGCCAGGTACAGCAGTGGTCTCTGTGAAGTACATCTTATGGGCACATAAAAAATGGTGGAAGAGCTGTTTCAGTGCCATGGAAACAGGGATTACCTTTTCCAGTTGTTTCTGACTATGTGTATCTCTGTTTCCATGAAAATTATTGCTTTAACCTCCTATTGTTACCCTTGCACAAAAACCCCTTCCTGTCTTGGTTGCCTGCTGTCATAGTAATACAGCTGCTTGTGATCTTTGCTGCTCTCCATCTGAGAACATAGCTGGTGCTTTGTGGTATTGTAGGAAGGCTAAAATCGAGGTGGCTGCTTTTGTCTTCGCTTCTAACTCAAGACAGGCTAGGAACCACGCTCTGCTGGTATGCAAACCTAATGAGTCAATCCACTGTGCTGCTTCATTGAACTTTGTTTCTTGCTTATTTAGCCTGTGGCTGATTGTTGAAATGTGCTCTGTACTACTTCTTTAACATTATTTACTGCTAAAATGAAGTCTAAATTTTCCATTTGGTTTCTTTCTCTGAGTTAAACATCATGTTTTCCCCCACTCATAATAATAATTCAGGTTGCAGAGGGACATGTTTTGACAGGAACATCATAGTTAATTTTAAAATGAAGACTAACAGAACTCATGACTTATACAGTATGACAGTTTTAGGCCTTGTTGTTCCTAAAAGGCTGGGTAATGTGAACAAGAGATTTCCTTTAATTAGCTTTATTTACTGTTGCTTATAATGAACCATCCAAAGGACCTTTAGTCTGCAGTTATACGTGGGCTGAGGGAAAAGTGCTGCTGTCTGTTCCTTCTAAGATAGTGCTGCCATTGCAGGATGTTGTACTTTACACCACTGCCACCCTTGTGAAATGAGGTGACAGCTAAATTCGCCTGTTTTATCCAAGTGCTACCATTACTTCTGGTGGTTTTCATTTGTCCCCTTTTTAGTTAGGCTAGCACAGCAGTTGGCAAGTTGATGGAGTGGTGAGCAGCACTTGAAGCTCTCATCTGGTTGCTTCATAGTAACAACAGGTGAAGATTTTAATTCTGCTCACTGCTTGCTTTTCTCTTTGTGTAAGTCAGCAATCACAGAGATTTTCCAGCATTAAGCCTTTGTAGATACTAATAAAAAACTTCAGAAAGCTCTGCAAATTAAACCAAAGTGAAGAAAATGAATAAATAGAATGAACAGAAAAGTTCTAAAAATGATGGGCACTGTTGATGCTGTTGTGTATTGCTGTCTTTGTTTCTCTGATATAAAGATTTCTGCATCTTTGTGCATCTAATTACTAAGAAAATTAAACTCATACATAACTAAAGTTCACAATGCAATTAGTTATAATCTCCTAACAGAAAGATGCTCTCAAGACCAATATTTCTATTTCCTTTACTTTTCTTGATCCTTTACATTTGCCCTTTTGCTGATTGTCATGGTGCAAGGTCTTGAGTTTGTTTCCTAGACACCATAAAGGTGTCATATGGTCCTTCTTTTTTGGCTTCCTTCTTTCCCCTGTCGTACTGTTAATCAAATATTCATTTAATGTTTCCCTCTTGCCCCGCTCTGACGTTGACCTTAGAGTCAAGCTTTTTTATTTCCTCACATCCCTCCATGGTTATTTAATAAAGATCCAAGAAAGTTTCGGGCACATTCCAAAGCACAGTGATTGCCTGGAATGGAAAGGAATAGATCTCTCTTTCTCTAATGATGAAAACCTTACTAGTGTGAATGATTGCCTTTGAGAGAGAGCTATGCTTGTGCCCTTTGAGCAAGGACACACGACACCCTCCTCTTTGCAGACAGGCTGAAATCCAGTGGGTCATTTAAAAAACCTATTTCTGCTGAATAAACAAAAGTTCCACCTTCTTATGAGCATGGCCCTGGCTTCACTGAATCTACCTTAATTTCCTGTCTCTGATAGTCACCAATGATCCTGCCACTGAAATGTAGGGAAAAGTACAAGGAACACAGAGGCATATAGTGATATTTTATCCAAATATTCTCCAAGCAACCACAGATCTGTGATTTTGTAGCCTTCAAGTCAGAAATGCTACCTTATGTTCACTGCTGCTAAATAGACTTCATTTTAATGTTTGGGTTTTTTTAATCCGAGAATTTGTCTCCTTTTGAGTCTAAGTCATCCCCAACACAGCTACACCTGTAAGGCACCACCTCTCTGGTTGAATCTGTCAATCACTGTTGCCACTTTTTGTACTTTAATTCTTTAAGAAAGAAGATGAAAGACTGAACCTTGCTCCTTTGCATTAGTTGTGTTTATATATATATCTCCATCATATTTCTCCTGATGCTTGGCATCTCTTACAAGATCCTGGTTGCTCTCTTAAGTTCTTTTCTTGTTCTCTTACACCCTTCTGTCATTATTTTTTTTGATGAGCAGTGTTTGGATTTTTGCTGCTGTGCACAGATGTCCCTTTGAGGAGATCATGGTGGCAGGAGCATGTGGAGTGGGAAAGCGGCTGCCCCTGCCTGGCTACACTATCCAGATGAGAACAGGAGGGACTCGACAATGACAGCAGCTGGGGCTAAGATCTGCTCTCATGAAAGCATGGGCTGGAGGGCACACACAGGACTTCTGTACAGGGCACAAAGGGTTTTCTTGGGATTAGAAGTGGGCAGAGCTGCTTGCGAATCACACAATCCTAAACTTATCTGAAAGCAACAGCCTGTCTGGAGAGAAGCTGTGGGCAGAGAGAGAATTGCATACAAACTGCTTTTATTGCTGTTCAGCCTCTCATTGATGCCTTTCCTTTTTCTTCCGTCTTAAAAAAAATAATTACCTTAATGGTGTTTCAGCTTCAGTTTGCCATTTTGGTCACTGTAGAGGCAGGTGTCTCTCTAGGCTGTCATTATATTCAGATCTTGCCCCCGTTTTCTAAACTGAGCAATCTTGTCCCATTTTGAAGAGCCTGCAAGAACCTGTGGTGATGGGAGAAGGCTGCAGTGGCAGTAGGGCTACCTGAAGTTGTATACATCTGCTGCTGAGAATTTCTGTGACTGGTGCTGTTTGTTTTGGCCCTTTGCCTTCTCTGTCTTGTAACTGTCATGATCTACACCTTTTATGGTAACTCAATCACAGTGGTTTCAGCCCGATCCAGGACTGTCCTGTCATTGCAATGTGTGACTACAGCACTGTGCTGACATTGTGCTGTGCCACCCAGCACGATGTACATTAGAAGTGACAGTTTTGCTGCAACATCTCATAGCTGTGAATTTATCTTTGTGACATTGATGGAAGCAGTTTGAGCCTTAGTGGGCAACACAAAAGTGAAAATCAGCAGTATTCAGAGAAACACGCTGCAAGCATAAGTTTGGTGGCCACATTTTTCTCTAGCTCCCCTCCTCCCAAGCGGGTTTGGGCTTTGCTTTAGACAAAGAACAGTTTCCTGCTTCTATTATCCTCTTTCTGTCTTCCCACACAACTGACAGCTACCACCTCACACTCAATTTGGTGATCTGCTGGCTTCCACTTCTCTCTCTCTTTCCTTTGGGACTCAAACAGAAAAACAAATATATATATATATAGTGTGTGAGAAGTGCTACTGGGTATCATTTGTCTTAGTTATGTTGTCTTCCTTGGCACACCCACTGCAATTTACAAGCGTGTTCAACATACCACAGAATTCATTCTGCTCTCTCAAGTGCAGGCAGACTGTGGGGAGATAGCCCTGCAGGATACCAGGTCTGCACTGTGCCAGTGGATTTTGTGGTGATGCGATTTATAAAGGTTTTCTTTGGGGTTGTTGTTAAACTGTGATACAGGTCATATTCTTCCTGAGCAAATAACATCAATGCAGCCTTGAACTACAAAAGCGCCTTCCACACACCCCACAACTGCGTTAGGAACCCTTTCAGATCACATAAAGTGTCAAAAGCCAAATTATCACTTGGTTATAGGTGTAAAGATGTAAGCTGCAGTGTATTATCTGTAAAGCTGAGCTTCCAATTTGTGAGCTCTTTCTCTAGTACTATTTTACAGAGGAGTAGTAGCTGCTGCTTCTATGTAGTTTGGCTTGTGCCACTTTATAGCAGAGCTACGGCCTGAGAGTTGCAATTAGAAATTCATCTATTAGTGAGTCTAGTATAGATTTGCAGCAAAAGGTTTATGTTATGCAGTAAAGCTCTGAAATGAAATATATTTTAATTAGGTGATAATAGTGATAATATAAAGCTTTGTTTATTAAGTAGTCAGAAGATTCAAATGAGCTGTGAATTTCAAGGAAGTCTTTGGCAGGAGATGAAAAACACAACAGTGTGCTTCAGAATTCCTTTTAGTCTGGATGTAATCTCACGAGTGCTGTGCTAAAGTTCAAAATAAAAGAAGGGCTGGAGATCTTGTAGATGTTTACATTTGACATTTCTATTTTGGAAAGGCCTTAAAAAAAATAGGCACTCATGCTTTTTAAAACAGATGTTGAACTCTGTAACAACATCCAGTTGGGAGGGATGCAAGGTGCTAGAAACCAGGCAGGCACACATATATTGCTTGTTTGCTAATCACCATGGAGACATTCTGTTTGAGGTCTCTCTATCATTTCATCAGTTTATTTGGCCCCCAAATCTTGAGTGCATAACTGATCTAGAAAGATTTTTATATCTCTTTTTCTATCTCATTATTGCTGCGTGTCTCATTCTCTCTAAAACGATGTTAAGTTTCAATCTCTGGGACAGAGAAACAGCTGTACCTAAAGAGGGCTAAATAAATGTAAGTATCTGCTAAATTACCCAGACAAGCCCTTCTCCCTCTAAAATATCCACTGTAACTACAGTTATGACTGGAATTTCCCAGGCCTTGTTTTGAGTGGCAATGAGGGTAATGGGAAAGTGTGATTGATGTAAGAGGAAGACCTGTGTCCTGTAGCACATCAGCGGCCTTTGTATTCTTCCCTCTCTTCAGATGATTCAGTCCCTACCCATCCCTTTCTAGCTCAAGTCTGACTCTCCCACCCTATTCCTCAGGTTTGGTGCAGGCTGTGTCACAGGATCACAGGGTGTTAGGGGTTGGAAGGACTTCCAGTATCAAAAGCCTTGTTAAGGTCAAGGTAGACTACATCCACTCGTCTCCCTGTGTCTACACGTTCAGTTGTGGCATCATGGAATGCTATCAGATTAGTCAAAGGTGATTTGCCCTTGGTAAATCCATGCTGACTACTCCTGGTAATCTTCTCTTCTGAGTGGCTAGAGATAACCTCCAGAATGAGCCACTTCATTGTTTTTCCAGGGATGGAGGTGAGGCTGACTGGAGATTTCCCTGGAACCTCTTTCTTGCTGTTTTTCAAGACTGAACTGACTCTGGCTTTCCTTCATTTGAAGATCTACATTATATATAATTATATATGAAGACCTAAATTAGCCCATGATTGCTTTGCAAGCACTTGGTCTTTCTACATGGATCTGAGCTCTCTGAAATACAGTATAGGAGTCTGCAAAGGCATATTTCCAAGCAGTCAGCAACACGTTTTATGGCCTCGTCTAGGAAACAACAGAATTGCAGTGGGAATTGGCTTTGGAAGATCTCCTTGCTTGGCATACTGTTCATAGGCAATGACATATCCATATTAATGAGCTTGAGAGAGAGACAACCTTACTTGGAAAAAAATAGCATTGTTTGAAAGTCAGCTATTTCTCCTCAGAAAATAGGTCCTGGAGTCACCATGGATAGGTCCATTGACTGTCAGCTTGATGCTCCAGTGAGTGATGTCAGGGAATCTGTGGAAAAGGAGTGGAGATCATACAAAACTCATCAATATGGAGATGAATAGGTCCAGGATGCATCTATGGCTCTTGAGAACTAGTGTTGACTCTTCTTTTTCACTGTAGAAGTTATGAAACAGCAGATAGGTTACAATAAACAAAGAAAATTCTTACTGAAACTGATTAAGAATCACTGAATAAATCAATGAAATAATAATACAAAATCCATCACAAGTTATTAAACTCAAAGATGTAAACAGTGGCTTACTGAGACCTTCAGCCATAGATTTCTGAAAGCTCAGAGTCTAAAGTTTATTGCCCTCTTTTTTTCTGTCACATCTGTTACTGTCCACTATCAGGTAGGAGGCTGAATAAAGTTGATTTTGTTCTGAGACATAGTAATTCTTAGATTTGTTTCATGTAGAAGAGGAATACAAAACATTTCTGCCTGCCCTCTCCTTTCCCTGCCTCCAGGTATTTTGTAACCCCGTGGTTGTTTCTTTACACAGCTCTGTATTTGAGATAGCAATGCAAAAGTAATTTTCAACAAGTCTAGAAGGCACAATGAATAAAGATATTTTTTTCTCTACTTTAGAGACAAATTTTTCTGCCTACCATAGTAGATCATTTTTGCAGATTCTTTTTACGTAGACAAAACTTGCTTTCCCCATTTTTTTTTTTCTTGATTGCATTAATACAAATAAGTGATCATAGAATCCTAGAATCAGCCAGGTTGGATAAGACCTCCAAGATCATCCAGTCCAACCTAGCATCAAGCCCTAGCCAGTCAACCAGACCATGACACCAAGTGCCTCATCCAGGCTTTGCTTGAACACCTCCAGGGACGGTGCCTCCACCACCTCCCTGGGCAGCCCATTCCAATGCCAATCACTCTCTCTGTGAAGAACTTCCTCCTAACATCCAGCCTAGACCTCCCCTGGCACAACTTGAGACTGTCCCCATGTTCTGTTGCTGTCTGCCTGGTAAAAGAGACCAACCCCACCTGGCTACAACCTCCCTCCAGGTAGTTGTAGACAGCAATGAATTCTGCCCTGCGTTGCCTCTTCTCCAGGCTGCACAGCCCCAGATCCCTCAGCCTCTCTTCACAGGGCTGTGTTCCAGACCCCTCACCAGCTTCATCACCCTTCTCTGGACACATTCCAGTATCTCAACATCTAATTTGAATTGAGGAGCCCAGAACTGGACACAGCACTCAAGGTGTGGCCTGACCAGTGCTGAACACAGGGGCAGAATCACCTCCCTTGTCCTGCTGGCCACAATGTTCCCGATCCATGCCAGGATGCCATTGGCTCTCTTGGCCACCTGGGCACACTGTTGGCACTGTTCAGCTGCTTTTTACCAGTACCCACAGATCCCGCTCTGCCTGGCTGCTCTCCAGCCACTCTGTCCCCAGCCTGTAGTGCTTCTTGGGGTTGTTGTGGCCAATGTGTAGAAGCCTGCACTTGGCCTTGTTAAATCTCATCCCATTGGCCTCTGCCCACTCATCCTGTGCAGTGCTCTCTTACCCTCTAACAGATCCACATCTGCTTCTAGTTTGGTGTCATCTGCAACCTTACTGATGCTGGACTCAATCCCCTTGTCCAGATCATCAATAAAGATATTGAACAGGACTGTGCTCAGCTCTGATCCCTGGAGGACACCACTAAGTGACAGCTGCCAACTGCATGTGGCACCATTCATCACCACTCTCTGGGCCTGGTCCTCCAGCCAGTTCTTGACCCATTTCAGGGTGAATCTGTCCAAGCCACAAGCTGTCAGCTTTGCTAGAAGCTTGTTGTGGCAGACGGTGTCAAAGGCTTTGCTGAAGTCCAGGGAGACTCCATCCACAGCCTGCCCCACACTCACCAGGTGGGTAACCTGCTCATAAAAGGAGATCAGGTTGGTCAGGCAGGACCTGCCTTTCTTTAACCCGTGCTGGCTGGAATCCCCAGGATCCCTGGGTAGCTCCCCAAAGCAACTGTGCATTTGCTGAATAGGAGTTAACACTTCAGCAGGTACATTTTGCAGCTTCAAAACAGAGGGGTATTTAAATGTCTTGGAAAGAAAAGAATGGGATTAGTTACAAATACAGATATAGTTCAGAAGCCACCTAGAAAAAGTGTCTGTTCTGAGGCAGTGTCTAGTAAATACTAAATAATTTGAAGCCCTGTGAGAATTGTAGGCATAACTGGCCAACAGAAAAATGGACAAGAGCAAACCTTATGCCCTCCAAAAGAACAATTAATGCTACAATCAGATGTCTAAATTGTCTATCTTTAACTTGGTCTTTTCTCTATGGATGAGGACATTCATAGTGACCTAGTAACAACTCCACTTTAGGTTCATATTATCAATAACATTTTTAAATACTTTGCTATGAAACTCTTCTGTTTTGTGGGAAAGTTGGTGTCAGCCACTTTCTCTCCTTCCCAGATGACTTTAACCCATCCCAAAATGTGCTTTCTGCATCCCTTAAATAAAAGTATTCACTAAATACCAATAAGACTGCTGAAAGATGAGGATTGAATAGACATAAATGCTCTTTTGAAGCTAGTCCCACCTGGCAAATTAAAGAATAGACATGTCAGCAAGGCAAGTTTAACTTTATTCAAAGGGAAAAAGCGTGCTGCTACCAAACCCAGACTCCATGAGAAAATTTATGCTTGATTTAAATGAGGAAATAAATAATAAAATTGCTCACAGAAGGTGTGAGCCAGGTTTTCCTTGCTCCCTTAACTTTTCTGTTGCAGCTCTGTGGTTCTCTCTAAAGTTGCCTGGGAGTGCTTTCTTCTCTCTTCTGCTGCAAAGCCACAGGTCAAAGAGGTGTTAGCTTTCATCCTGGAAGTCAAAAGTAGTGTGCAGTATGTGTACTTGGGAGACTCCATAGGTAAGAGAGAAGGAATGAAATTCTCTTCTCACATATGTGCCTGGGCATACTCATTCTGCTGTTTATTAGAGGTACTTCTCTGGTGACTGCCTTCTGCATACCTTCTCCTTTTCCCTGACTGTCCAGGCCAGCTGATAGTAGCTTTTAAAGTCCTGATGTTATTCCTAGAGAACACAAAACAACTTCTGCCATTTTCAATCCAGATCTCTGTCTCCTGTATTTCTGTTTTCTAACTTGTGGCAAGTTTTAGGAAGCTGATAAATTTAGAGCATGATTTGTCTTGATTGTTCCACAAAGCCCCCTTAGTGTAACTTCCAGGTTTTGTAGTCAGAGAGAAGGAATCATAACACTACAGGTCAATACGCTGGAGGAAAGGGATGGCATCCAGCATCTTTCCTTGACAGGCTTCAGAGATGGGCCAATGCCAACTCCATGAGGTTCAACAAGGCCAAGTTAAAGGTTCTGCACATGGGTTGGGGTAATCTCAAGCACAAATACAGGCTGAAGGATGAGCAGACAGAGATCAGCCCTGCAAAGAATGACTTGGGTATGTTGGCTGACAGGAAATAAAACACAAGCTGGCAACATGCTCTCGTGGGATGGAAAGCCAGCAGTATCCTGGGCTGCATCAAAAGAAGTGTGGCCAGAAGGTTGAGGGAGATTATTCTCCCACTCTACACTGCTCTGCTGAGACCATGATAAATCATGCTTTCCTAGTAAGGAAAATGTAACCTTGTTTCAGGTACAATTCTTATTGTCAAGCTTGGGACAGCTACAAAATCTATACACAGCTCCAAATTGACTGTTTACTCTGCTTACAATTTCTAATCTTATTAATTCAATTTTAACAGAGGAAAAAAAAAAGGAAAGAAAAAGCACCTTTTTACAGACACCATCAAGCCCAAAAGGAGAGGCCATATCTGCTTCTGTGCCATACACTGAAATTCTATCACTTTTATAACAGTAAATTTTTTTTTCATTTTATATAAGTGAGAGAATTCTCAGTTATTGCTTGAAACCAATCATCCATAAATGTGTATCTCACTTGGCACTTCCCTTTCAGTGATAGGACCTTTAGATTGCTCTTCTTAATCATAGAATCAACCTGGTAGGAAGAGACCTCCAAGCTCATCCAGCCCTAGCCAATCAACCAGACCATGGCACTAAGTGCCTCATCCAGGCTTTGCTTGAACACCTCCAGAGACGCTGACTCCACCACCTCCCTGGGCAGCACATTCCAATGAGATGAAGAATTCCATTCTTCACCTTACAGCTTAAACACAAATAATTGTGAAGAGAGATACTGGTCACTGGGTACGTTATGTGTTCATCCCTTTTTCTATCCTTAAATGCATCTTTTTTTCTCTTTTTTTATTGCTGTCTGTATATCAACCTAGTTGAAATTCAGCCATAGCAATATCTGTGCTGCCAAATCTAGAGTTAATTCACAGGGGACTTCATTAGTAGATATATCTTTTTCTTTTTCTTACATTTTTTTCAGTTCAAAGATTGCACTTGAGAGTTTTAAAACTCTCTAGTTTACTAATTATCTTACCTCCAAGGACTGTGTTTAACAGTGTACAAACCTTTTTTTATTGATGTGGGCATTTGCACATGTCTCCACTCAACTTAGAGTGTCACCATCCCCTGTTGCATTCAAGGACACAGGCTTTCAAACTTAGAGTGTGATAAAAGGACTTTCCCTGGTCTCTCAGTCTTTGCAGAGTGTTTCTTTTCTGTTTATGCTCTTGAGGAGAAATAATCCATTTTAAAATAAATGAGTGTCATATGTTGAATGTGTTGCTGTGGCAGTGCAAGGGATTTCCCACATGGTTTCATTTTTCCCCAAGTCCATGTGAAAGTTAATTCTTGTAATTGGAATAATCAAATCAATCCCTAACAGAATACTAATTGCAAGCCTTGACACGAGACCTTATTCACAAGATTTTATTCTGTGGATTGCAGAGGTTCCAGGCTAAGTAACTTTGTTGATCAGGGCTGCATAATCAATTGCAGTCTGCAGCAACCCTAATTGTAGGGAAATGGAAAGATTTCTTTTGTACCATTAGGACTCATTACAAGGCAGTCTCAGGCTGCCCCTCCATTACTGTGTTTCAGCTTCCCAGCATCTGCTGAGCAGGCTCTGGGTGGGTTTATGTTCCTAGCCCTGTCACATCACTTCATTTTCCTTCTTGGTGATGGGACAGACTCCATTAGCCAAACAGTGCTGATGGACAGTTTTTGTATTGCTGAGGGGATGCTCTGACAAGTTGAGCTCCTCAGGAGTCACACTCCTCCTGTGGGTTGGTGTTACACAGTCAGTGATGTTGTTTGAAATTTTGACTCCTTTGCTTCTTGTTCCAAAAATAGAGTCCTGGAGGACTGTGGCTTTACAGTGAAAGTGTCAGTTGTTGGTTTATAGAACTACAGACACAGTAAAACAGTGTCAGTATGTGCATACTATTTAGGAGTCATCTGACTGTATTTCTGTTCCCATGAGCGTAGAACTGATCTCTAGCACATGTCTGTAGGTCTCTGCTGTACACTTCTGACTGACCTGAGTGTTGAGGTTTTTACCACTTTTTCCCTCAAAGACACTCTCATAGTTTACTCAGTGTTCTGCTCAGGCAGTACACGTGAAATTGCAGTCACTGTACTGCATCCCAATGCTCCTCTTTGTATTGCCCAGGTAACATGTATTTAGATGGAACTTTCAGATACATCCCAATGCAAGTGCTATCTAGAAATAGCATTTCTTCATGAGTTGCTTTTCCTCTGTAGAGATAGAGGAAGCCCTAAGTCCTTTCTGCTTTTCAGATTGGGTAAACACTACTGATCTGACTTCAGAAAAACAGACCATTATGTCATGGTTGCCCATTTGTTTTTCCTAGAGATTGCATATGGGAGACCTGGCACCTTTAAATGCTCTGAATTTTGAATCCAGAGCAGTAACTAAAATATTTTGATTAGTTTCCAACATTAAGAGTAGTTTTACTACAAGTCTCCCTTCCTCTGCTCATCACCCCTGTGTTTAATTCACAGAATCACGTAATCAGTCAAGGTTGGATGGGACCACAAGGATCATCTAGTTCCAAGCCCCCTGCCGCGGGCAGGGACACCCTACCCTAGATCAGGTTGGCCAGAGTCTTATCCAGCCTGGCCTTAAACACCTCCAGGGATGGGGCCTCAACTACCTCCCTGGGCAACCCATTCCAGGCTCTCACCACTCTCATGCTGAAGAACTTCCTCCTCTCATCCAGTCTGAATCTCTACTCCATTCCTCCTAGTCCTGTCACTCCCTGATATCCTAAAAAGTCCCTCCACAGCTTCTTTGTAGGCCCCTTTCAGATAGTGAAAGGCCATAATAATTCTTTATTTGTATGTGGATTTTAAAGTTCACCTTGTTTAACAGGTGCTGTGTCAGCTGGCTCTGTGTCCTGAACTGCTGAACCACTGATTCACTGGGAGGTTGAAACTCTGGTGCATTGAATGGTCAGACACTCACCATGCATAATGCAGGGACCCTTCCTAGCTGGAGTAAACTTTTCTCCTTTAGGCGTTGTCTGGGACTGTGAAATAGAACTTATCAACAGCGAACATACTACAGAAAGTTTGATGAGGTTCTTTGGCATGGCTTGAAAGCTGTGTGGATTTTCTGTGCTATGTGCACCAAATTCTTAAGTGACACAGTCTTTTCTTTATATATACACACACACATATACATATTTATGTGTGTATGTGTATATATATACACAGAGATAAACTCACTATAATAAGCATATATATTATGCTCAGATTATATGAAAGTGGTCCTCTAAAAAAACTCCACCCCCAAAATAAAACCCCAAAACAATCAAAACCCCAACCCCCTCCCAAAAAAAACCCCAAACCACTAACAGAAAAACTCAACCAACCAAAACCAACAAAAGAATAAATCAATAATCTAATAAGCTTCTCAAAATTCAGAAGTAGTATTCATATTGCCTCTCTCTAGTTGTTTCTCTCACCTGTTAGGCTAATGCTATGTCCCAGTGATTTAAGGGAATTCAGTGGGGATGTGTGTGAAAAACTAACCCAGCAGAGTGGGGAATTGGGCTTCTTATAGTGAGTATAATGTTCTCAGCACTTTGATTTGAATTTCCTTTGCTTCTGTTTTATATCACATGTGAAGCTCTTAGAAAACCTTTTGCATTGGAAGAGAAACTTCATCCCTTGAGAGAATTACAAACTAGACTATTTCTGGAAAATGCAGAGGTGCTTTCTTCTGCTACCCAGGGTTTGGGGCACCCTCAGGTGGGACTGCAGATTTGACAAACCTTGTTTTCAGAAGCTAAACTGTAAGCCTGCATCTCTCTGAACACTTCTTCCCATTTCTACATGTTTTTTTAACCTCATTTCTGTTGTCTTTATGCTTTCTGTGAACTGCCCTTGGATTAAACGGGTGGAACATTTTCCTCATCTTGAGCAGGAATTAAATCACTCGGATACAGACATTCTTTTCATTGAAACCAGACTACTTTGTGGTAGAAATTATCACTGCAGAAACTCATCCTCCTTTCTGATTTCTGCAACTGTTTTCTTCAGTATAACTTTGAACTATTCTAAAAGTTGGTACCTGGGCAGTCAGGCTCATATATTACAATAAAAGACAGTAGGAAGACCTAAATAGAATAGGATGTTGCATTTGCCACGATTTACAGAGTAACTGCAACAGTGAGGGGTAAACAGACATTTAATTGTATCACTTTAGTGATACAGAGTAGAAATTAAACTTAATGATCCAGAAACTTTTAGGATTTTGTTCAAAACCTCAGTTTTCAATGACACGACAAACTTCTTCTTTGTTACTGGCTTTGCATGTTTGCAAGAGGAACAATTATGATTTGCATACAATAATTACTTTAAGCAAGCAAGAGAAAAAAAAGCATTCCAGAATCTGTCCCTGGTACACCTGTGGCCTGACTTTTCAAATGTCATGGAGAATGGCTTGGCAACAACAGCAGCCATTTCATAGAATCATAGAATCAACCAGGTTGGAAGAGACCTCCAAGATCATCCAGTCCAATCTATCCCCCAGCCCTACCCAGTCAACTAGACCATGGCACTAAGTGCCTCACCCAATCTTTCCTTGAAGGCCTCCAGGGACAGTGCCTCCACCCCCTCCCTGCACAGCCCATTCCAATGCCAATCACTCTCTCTGTGAAGAACTTCCTCCTAATATCCAGCCTATACCTACCCCGGCACAACTTGAGACTGTGTCCCCTTGTTCTATTGCTGGTTGCCTGGGAGAAGAGGCCACCCCCCACCTGGCTACAATGCCCTTTCAGGTAGTTGTAGATAGCAATGAGGTCACCTCTGAGCCTCCTCTTCTCCAGGCTAAACAACCTCAGCTCCCTCAGCCTCTCCTCATACGGTTTGTGTTCCAGGCCCTTCACCAGCTTTGTTGCTCTTCTCTGGACACGTTCCAGCACCTCAACATCTGTCTTGAATTGAGGGGCCCAGGGTAAATATACAGAAAAAGTAGGTTGGAAAAACACAGATGTTGCAATGTTATGAAATTATATTTTTCTCCTCCTCTTTCTCCACCTTCTCCTTTGCCTTCCCCTTTCTTTTTTCTCCGGTATTTAAAAGTTTGTATTTGTAGTAAAGTTGTATTTGTAGAAAGTATTTAAAAGTTGAAGATGTTCTTTATTTGTACTGCTTCATAAGCAGAGCTTAAACCAGGGCTTCATTCATGATGCAGAACAGACTTTACGATTGGTTTTCCACTGAACTCGCATATAAAGCTTTGCTTCTCAGGAGTTTCTTGAAAGGAAATGCAGGTGGTAGTGTGAATTACCTAAAAGAATTTAAACAAATATTTGAATGAAATGCTTTACGTTATTTGAATAGTAATAATTGTATTAGACTTGGATAAATCACCACTGCTTACTGAAGAATTATTTTCTTTGGATTTGTTCTTATTTGTGGATTTACTTTCATTAAGTGGTTCAGATGTCTTCTAATTTAATCTCTGCTGAAATAGAACCCAAAGGCAGCATTTTAAAGGATTTCTGATTAGACATTTTAAACAATATTAACTACCAGCTTAATCCATTTGCAGTGCTGTGTTGTGCAAACTCCTGGTGGCTTTTTTGGAAGTGTATTCATTACTAAGAGACATTCTCTAAAGTAGGTTGGATAAACAATCTTCAGAAGAGGAAGCTTCCTCCTGCATGCCTGCCCTTGGTAGCAAATGTCAGTCTATGAGATTAGCAAATATTTGAGATGAATTTGTATGTATTTGAAGGAAAAAAAAAGTGATTCAGACAAATACCATCTGAAAAAGCTCTTTTAATCTGGGAGAGTCCTAGTGGAAAATATTAACCTTGGAAATTCTTTTGTCTTGTAGAAAAGTATCCCTGGCCACGTGTCCTATTTAAACTCAATGTAAAGGTTGCCAAGTTTCTCCTATTCTTGCTAGACTCAATCTCTATTCAGATACACATGTGTGGTTTCTGTCTCAGACATGCAGTCCTGAGGTGTCTATGTGGTAGTCTGTTCCATAAATCCTTTCTGGTCCAATCTGCCCAGATGCTGCATTGCTAGGTATAGGAAAAGGGATTGTGTCTTCCCCTGTTTTACCTGCCAAATCTTTGTGCTGAAGGCAACAGGGCTCTTCTTCAAGGGAATATTGCCACACAGTTGTTGAAAACGCTTTGTGATCAATATACTGGAAGATGTGAAGCTTCTTTTGAGATTCCCTGGACCACACAAATGAAACTCATTGTGTGATTCTCTGAATTGCTAATGAGCTTAAGAGGTATTTCTAGGGACCAACTATTTCAAAATCTAAAATCAGGTGCAAACATTTAATGTGAAATCTGAGTTCCTGTGTTCTGAATGCTATTGTGCTGCGAGGCTGACATACTATTATCTAGCAGTTGATCTGTTAGACGATCTTTTTTTGGCTGTCATTTACACCTTTTCCCCATCTCCTGCCAGCAATGGTGAAAGGTTAAAACAAATGTGAAATGGTGTTTCTAAGTATTTTTTTTTAGGTATTGTAATCTATGCCTTAATCTGCACTGCATTACTCAGGTGTAGCTCTGTACACTCCTTGTGTTCCTCTGGACCATTTTGTGCATTTGTTTGCATGATTAGTCAAGGCTCAGCTTCTTGAGAAAGTGTTTCTTTTTGTGTTCCTATTACTCAGCCAGCCCTGTTTCCTACAATCAGTGAGAGTGGTCAGCTGATAGCTTCCTTCTCTTTTCTGGCAAATGCATTCAAACAGCTTTGATCAAGTGTAAGGAGGCATGTGGTGCCAATCTGCTGGTGCAGATGAGAGACATCCTGCAGCAGAAAAGGCTTTTTCAGTATTGTGCAGGCTGTTCATCTCAACCCATTATTGCATGCCATGTGTACCCTAGAGCAACCATCTGACTGACTTGTGGGCAGACTCCATGCCATCTGAACAGATGGGCATGAGTGTAAGCTGACAAGCGAGCCCATATGTTCCAAAATTGTGAACGTTGAGGAGGGGACTCTCAGCCAAGAATGTGCAGATGACTGTCCAAGTCTTACGTGATTGTCGTTAAGGAGAGATGGCTGTGCCAAGTGGAGTTCACTCCTTGGAGCTGACTTTTGCAGCACTCTGGAGTGAGTTTCTGGACAGCCTTTTAATCTGTCTGAAAGCTGAATATCCTCAGACATTAATCATGCTTAGAGAACATTATGAATTTTACACAACGTTTTCAAGTCTGGCCTTTGCTTGTGGAAGTCTAAACATCTGTTCTTCACTCACCATTTATTTTCAGCAGAAGACAGAGGAGATGAGTGTTAGGCTGTGAAGTCAGGCCAAGAGATATCTTAAGGTTTATTTCCTATCTCATGATCTACAAGCAGTCATGACAAACCACAGATTAAAATAAGTCTAAGTACCTGGTATGATTCACTAACTCAAAGCAGATGTTTGAGTGTTTGAAGATGGTTGATATTCATACTCTGATTACGGGTGACAAATATTGGCATGCTTAACTATAATGAAGAGGCACAAGAAGTAGAAAAACATTCTTTACAACTGATATATCTGAAATCACAAATCCTATGAGGAGAGGTTGTGGGAGCTGGGCCTGTTTAGCCTGGAGAAGAGGAGGCTCAGGGGTGATCTTATTACTGTCTACAACTACCTGAAGGGGCATTGTAGCCAGGTGGGGGGTGGCCTCTTCTCCCAGGTAACCAGCAATAGAACAAGGGGACACAGTCTCAAGTTGTGCCAGGGTAGGTATAGGCTGGATGTTAGGAGGAAGTTCTTCACAGAGAGAGTGATTGGCATTGGAATGGGCTGTGCAGGGAGGGGGTGGAGGCACTGTCCCTGGAGGCCTTCAAGGAAAGATTGGATGAGGCACTTAGTGCCATGGTCTAGTTGACTGGGTAGGGCTGGGGGATAGATTGGACTGGATGATCTTGGAGGTCTCTTCCAACCTGGTTGATTCTACGATTCTATGATTCTAAATAGTTTTTTTAAACACTTCCATTGGGAGATAGGTAGCTAGAATCTGGAAAACATTCTAAAGATGAAAACAGGAGAGTGATGAACAAGGAGTAAGAGTTCTGAGGAAAGATATCTCAAGTTTTATGCCTTAGCTAAGCAGCAGGTATTCTTCTTCTAATGTTACATGAACTGAAATCATTTATGCTCATCTAAAAAGAATGTTTATTTAACTGCACGTAATTTTGCCTGCTGCCATCACAACTTATGCCAATAAACTCAAACTGCATGAAAGTGGATTTATATTTTGATAACTCCAGCATTTTCAGTCACAGTAACAATGGTGGTGCTCTTCCCACTCGATGTTTCTATTGCTTAGTTGTGAAAAGAAAAAAATAAAGGCGAAATGAGACCAATATGATGAAATTTGTTGCTGAATGCAGAATCAGTCTGTGGGAAAAGTGTAGAAAATATTGTACGTGCCAGCAAATCTCCTGCAAATTTGCTGTCAACAAAAGACAGGCTACTATGTCTTTTTGTCAGTACAGCTGGAAAAAAATCCCACTGCACTCGTGAGGAAGAAAATCTTCACTTTGGGAGGGAAAAAAGTGACAATCTGAGTTACAGTTGAGTGACTTGGCAAATGGTCATTAAGTGCAGAAATCTCTGCTGTGTTTGCATGCAAACATCATGTCTGAGCACCTGTGCAGTGCACCACGTTTCTTAGACAAGTTGCATTTTGATTTTGCCACTGGCCAAGTGCCATCTGGTGCCTCGGCAGTGCCGGTAGGGTCCCATGTAAATCAGCACATTCTCAAGTTCCTTGATTGGAGCTACAGCGATGTGAATGGTAATCTTCCGTGCTGAATGCCTGCATTTGACAATGCATTTCTTTCCCTGATTTGTAGTTAGTCATTAATAGCTTGTACCGGGAGCTGAAACTGAAGTTCTGAAGGCTCTGCAAAGCTGCCTGTGCTCGCTCAGATCTTACACTGACGTGTGAGTAATTGCTAGTTAGCAGCAGGAGCGTTTCCAGCCTGCTGCCACTGTGAGCCTGACAACTGACAAGTTTCACTCCCGTGCCATAATAACCTACAATGAAATGCAAAGCAGAAAGCAAAGACTGCAGCTTGAAAAAAGACAAAAGAAACGTTAGCAAATCTGCAGTCGATGGTGCTGGAACATCGTCATTTTAGTTTAAGGAAGGTGATTATGGGCAAGAGACAGACCGATGCTAAAATAAGCAGCTACCTACAAGTACAGCTCTGTTGATGCTTTGCTTGATGAATCCTTTTGTATTGCAAGAGGGTGGGGGGGGACACTTCACTTTGTCTCTTTACAACCTTCATAGGTATATATCACCTTTTATGAAGAGCTTGCTTTAATAATTTGATAGAAGTTAATGTAGTAGATAAAAGACTTTAGATGGCTTTAAATCTGGCATTCTTCATTTACTTTCCAGTAAGGATTTGTGAAAAAAAAAAAACCCAAGTGTTTTCTGAAGGGGATTAGCAACCTTTTTGCCAAATACAAGGCTTAACTTGTTCTAATTCTACTCAGCTAGGTGGTTCCAGGTCCTCTTGTCTCAGCAAGGCACCTTGCCAGGTGATGTGCTGTGATGCCATAGCTTGCTTCATTTTAATATTAAACCAGCAAACCTGTAATCTCTGTCTCTTTGGGGGATTCATCTCCTCCATCCCTGTGAGAGCTTATGTTCTCTTTCAACTCCTCAGTCTGTGTTGTACCAATATCTGATGTAGAGATTGAAGTTTTTTGGGAAGCTGTTAACACGTTTCCTAGATCAGTCAGAGTTACAGCAGTGTTATGCCACCTCTGCTAAGAAGCCTGTGGCTCGCATGACTATGGCTTAGAGAGAAGAAATAGCTACCTAATTTCACATCCTTTGAATTTTAGACCAACCTCCATGCTTTACCTTGCAGATTTAATTGTCCTTTAACAAACCAGCAAAATTTAGTTATGACTTAATTAATTTGAATTTAAAATGCAAATCTGCTAGAGAATGCAGAACAGGAAGAAACACAACTTACACACAGCTCTCCCCTGCTCACTTTGTAATTGCAGGTGGCTTATTTGCTTCTGTGCTTGGCTTCATGTACCTCAGCCACTTTGTGTTGCAGATCACTACTCAGGCTCTGAAGATAGGGCAGCCTGCCTGGCTGCTCCTAGCTCTTACTGCCTTGCTGTCCAGTTTTGCACAAACTGTGAGTTTTGTTCTTGTGCTGCCTCCCAAATCTCTCTTAGTAGTCACACTAGGGAAGGAGCACCAGGAATGAGATCAGAAATGTGGCAAAGCAATACCCTACATAACCAAGCTCAGCTCAGACAGTACTGGTACTCTGCTGCACAGAGAGAGGGCTGTGTGTCTGCCAATGAGACTTGTAGCTTTGCTTGGATTTTCTTCTGCATTGTAGACTTTTTCACCTTTTAGAGCTCGATTTTGTCATTAGCTCACTCGTTTTTGATCTACTTCAGTTTCCTTACATAAAGCATAGTAAACATGCAGAATTTCTTTCTTATAATATAGAATCACAGAATGATTTAGGCTGGAAGGGACCTCAAGGATCATCCAATTCCAACTCCCCACCATAGGCAGGGACACCAGAACAGGTCGCTCAAGGCCTCATCCAGCCTGGCCTTGAACACCTCCGGGGGGGAGCATCCACAACCTCCGTGGGTAAGCTGTGCCAGTGTCTTCACCACCCTCACTGGAAAGAACTTCTTCCTACCATCCAGTTAATATCTCCCCTCTGCCAGTTTAAACCTGTTACTCCTCATTCTGTCATTACAAGAACTTGTAAATAGTCCCTCCACAGCCTTCCTGTAGCCCCCTTCAGATACTGGAAGACCACTCCAGGGTCTCCTGGAAGTGTTCTCTTCTCCAGGCTGCAGAGCCCCAACTCTCACAGCCTGTCCTCATAGCAGAGGTGCTCCAGCCCTCTGATCATATAATACAAAAAGGCCTCATTTGGGTGTTTTCCCTGATTTTGTGCAGTTCTTTATGCTCTCCTAGCTAACACATAAAAATAATTGAAGCAAAGCTCATCTGTAGTTTTAGACTCATTGCAATGTATTAAAAGTGGTTCAGGGTCGATTGTTTGTAAGGTCTTAAGGCCACTGATTCAAAGATTTAGTTTAACTGTTGTATATCATTGTTAGTGCTTTTGGATCACCTCTGAGCTGTTATGGTAAGATTTCCTTTGATTCATTTCACAACAGTTAGTTTTTCATAACATCCTGCTGCTTAATTATTCTAGGGCCTTGACAATTTGAAGATTAAAGGATAAATGCATCTACAATAAATGCTATTCTCTTTCTATAATCTCATACATTTGAGAATTGAGGCAGTTACATCAATTCCCTTCTGAGACAAGATGATGTGTCACAAAAGGATGTTATTTCCAAATGAAGTTAGGGCTTCCAAAATTTATGGCTATTTTGAAGGGTGAAATCAATACAACCACATGAGGTCTTAAGTCTTGTTTATGAGGGAAAATGCTGAGTTATTCTATGTTTAAAAGTGTATTTTCAGCTTCTATCAGATCTATAATTTATCTGTACAGCATTGCATTATTTCTTGTAAGCTCCAAACCAGGATGCTTCAATCGGTGAGATGGCTTGGGTCATGATAACTACAATGGAAATAGGGATAGAGCTTGCAGAGTGATCTTTATTTTTTTCAGGAGTTGTTAGGTGCAAATACAGATTAAAAAAGGAGAAGCTGCTCTCTAGAAGAAGGTTTCTAAAAGGGATATAGAGTTTACAGGCTATGAATGGAATCTAAGCAAGCTTCTCTGTTACAATACCATGGAGAGGGACAGATGTGCAAGTGTCTGCAGCAAGAGCACTGAAGTGACTCGACTACCATATGCAGCCCTGGTGAAGTATCTGCTAAAATGCTGCAAGCAATTGATACCAGAGTCTGAATATAAACTTTAATAGTTTAATATAAAAGGATAGAGTCTCACTTTGCACTCTCTTTGCTCTCAAGTTTTGAAGATAGATAGGAAAAAAGTGTCCAAATTCACACACAAGCATACTTGGTTCTCTGCTTTTATCTCTAACTGCTGGTGTTTTTTTGCTGAGGACAGTCATTTCTCCTTGTTAAAAACCTTCTTCTTAGACTTTGTATGATCAAAACAAGGAGGAGAAGTACAGCACTCACCTGGGCTACCTGTCTCCTAATTCCTTTCTGGTTACCACAAGCACTACTGAGTAACAGAACGAGATGCAATCATCTAAACCAAATGATCAAGTAACTGCTGCTTCCTCATCAAGGAGGTTTGTGCACTGTTGGTGCCTGAATCATTTATGAAGGAAATAACAATGCCTTTGAGGATGTAGCTGAATGAGAAGCAGTTAATCTGTAAGATTAATACCCTGGCTGAGAGAGTGGCACATGTTGAGAGAATGCATATATTTGGTGAAATTTCTTCTTGAGTTGCATCTTTCTGGAATCAGAGATTCTGCACCAGTGTGTGTAGACTGTAATTGCAATCTCTCTATTATGATATATTTTTTAGGACTTGTTTTCCTACTCTTATTTCTCCCACACAAAATGGTAATGGAAAAAAATTAAGGTTGAAAGGTCAACCAGTGAAAAAATCCAGGAGTACCAGAAGTAAAACTACAAACTGTCTCATTTGAGTGTTCATGCTGTGCAGTAATCTTTACCTAGATGAAATTTTCTCCCCCACACTCTGACCATTGTGTTTTCAGCACACAGATACAGTCTACTCCCTAGAAGATCTGTTCTGCTGTCACTGATCAATGAGAGGCTATAAGCCTTATTTAGTGATTGTCAGCAGCTTCCAGAGAGGAGTCATGACTCCAGGTGAAGCTGTGCCAGGATAAGTGGGATTATTAGCCTGACCCTTCCCACTGTTCTAGTCCATGGCTTCAACCACCTCACAGAAGAGCAGCAAGTAGAAATGTGTTCACAGCCAAGAGAGAAATGAGGTGTTTGCACTTTGCAATATTCAAATACAATTTTGAGGACAAAGCTTGGCACAGTGTGGAGATTTCACTTCCCTGCCTTGTACTTCATCAGCTTGAAGACATGCATGGGAAGCCTTTGTCCTTTCTTAGCAGCATTTGGAGGGTTGACGCTCCTCCCTGTCCTCCCCAGCCTAGACAGATATGGAAATAAGGCTGCAATTCTGATAAAATTCCATGGGAAAACAATGAAATAATGTTGTTCAGTGTTGATGAAAAAATCAAGTTGATATCTTCTCTGGTGCTGTCAGAATAGACAATAACTCTCAGTTTGAGAAAGATGTTGAGGTGCTTGAATGTGTCCAGAGAAGGGCACCAAGGCAGGTGAGGGGGCTGGAGCACAGCCCTGTGAGGAGAGACTGAGGCAGCTGGGGGTGTGCAGCCTGGAGAAGAGGAGGCTCAGGGCAGACTTCATTGGTCTCTACAGCTGCCTGAAGGGAGATTGTATCCAGGTGGGGTTGGTCTCTTCTGCCAAGCAACCAGTGACAGGCTAAGGGGACACAGTCTCAAGCTTCACTGGAGCAGGTTTAGATTGGATGTTAGGAAGAAGATCTATGTGTAAAGAGTGATTGGCATTGGAATAGGCTGCTCGGGGAGGTGGTGGAGTCACTATCTCTGGAAGGGTTTAAAAGAAGGCTGGATGAGGCACTCAGTGCCATGATTTAATTAATTAGAAGAGTTAGGTGATAGGTTGGACTGGATGATCGCAGAGGTCTTTTCCAGCCTGGTTAGTTCTGTGACCCTATGATTGAAGTTACTTGAGCTGGAAGTGTAAAAAACTGTCTTTACCTGCTAGTTATCAGGATCTGTTTGTGTTTTCCTTGCTATTTGGACTGGACTATTAAGAGCCTGCACCTAGACAATGAAGGCTGTAAACGAACACTGGAATTCTTTGTCTATCATTTCAAGTCACTAACTTCTTATTGAAGGGAACATTTCACCTGCACTGCTCCTCAAGGTCTATGTAATAGACTTCTTTGTAGATGTCCATGTTTAAAGAATTACTCTGTTGTGCTGCCCAGAGGCACGGGTCTGGGAAACTTCATATTGATATGCACAGCTCATAACACCATGCAAAGAGAAAAACTATTTGATAGCCAAAGATTTATTGCAGTTTGAGGAGATTTTGCATGTTATTCTGTGAAAGAACTCATAGCTTTTCTTTCCTCTCTTCCAGGAATATTTTAATGCTATCTGCAGAGTAGGAAAGCAGAACAGAATTATTCTGTCTCTGGAGATTTGTTTTATCTGGAGATTTGCCCAGGGTGGTGGTTGTGTTGCTGCCTGTGAGTGACAAATGTGATCTTTGCCCTCCAGCTGCAAGCAGACACAAGTACCTATTGTACTGGATTTGTGGACTTTGTGTGTGAGGTGATGATGCTTGAAGTAAGCACAGATTCGTGTGACCCTTTGCATAAGCCAGAGCCCTGGCGTGGCTCTTCAGGAGAGTGTAAAAGAATCAATGCTGTGGTGGCAACATCCCACTTATCCTTGGCTTCTGTTTAAAGTGCCTTGCTTTCCTCCTTGGAGCTATGCATTGTAAATATCCCCCAACACCTGCTTGTGGCCTGAGTTCAAGACTACTGTTATTATTTTGATGGCAGTTAAATATTTGCATTGGCTCTGATTATGGTGAGGGTGAGCTGGTATGTGGATGTTGTGAAGTTAGGTATGGAAGCACACAGCAGGAAGCTAAACCATATTGATTTCTCAAAATGAAATAGTAATGATTTTAGGGAAGATTTCTGGATTACTGTTATTTGGGAGGCATATGTATTGGCATTTGCTAATGCAAAAAAATGCTGCTTTTATGTTTTGCTGAGGAATATCCTGCCTTTTTCCAAGGTAAATTTCTGCAAGATAGATTTAACTTCTGGGTGTGCTGTAGATTGTTTTGTTTTGCCCTCCCTCCCCCCCCTTTTGTTTTGTTTTGTTTTTTTTTTTTCCTCTTAATTTTTGACTCTGTTGTCAGAATCAGATATGTTACTGACTACTTGCAAACATACAATGGCTTTCCCAATTTTGTCATTGGTAGGCTTTTGAAATGGATAACTATGGTAGGAACTTCCTGTGTTTCTGGAAGATGTTGATGGACAATGATAGAGATTGTTTTGATGGGACTAAACTTACAGATAGTGTACATTTATAGACCTTTGCACATATACTGTAGGCTGTGTCAGATTGTGTCACAGTATCACAGTATCATCAGGGCTGGAAGAGACCTCACAGATCATCAAGTCCAACCCTTTACCACAGAGCTCAAGGCCAGACCATGGCACCAAGTGCCACGTCCAGTCCTGCCTTGAACAGCTCCAGGGACGGCGACTCCACCACCTCCCCGGGCAGCCCATTCCAGTGTCCAATGACTCTCTCAGGGAAGAACTTTCTCCTCACCTCCAGCCTAAATCTCCCCTGGCGCAGCCTGAGGCTGTGTCCTCTTGTTCTGGTGCTGGCCACCTGAGAGGAGAGAGCAACTTCCTCCTGGCCACAACCACCCCTCAGGTAGTTGTAGACAGCAATAAGGTCACCCCCTATTGTGCTATAATAATCCTTTTAAAGTAATTTGGTGCATCACCAAAACCCAACCTTTTTTTGTCTGTTATTACTGTGATTTCAAGACGACCACACAGCTGGCAAAGCAGTTTCTCCTTTTTATCCTTCTCACACAGAAGGTAAACAATGTGATCCACTCAGATCTGTCAGATTTTTTTAATGTTAATAAATTCTACAGTTTCTGGTGATTCCTCTGTGGGCTAGTTGATACACTGAAATTTATTGTTCACTATCCTATTTCTTTTGGCAGCTCTTACATATAGTTGATTTTTGGGTGTTTTTTGCCAGCTGTCTTGAACCCTCTGGGAGGCCCTGTCTGCTGAAGCAGCACCACCTTTCTGCCAACGTGGTTTCAGGTGAATGGAAAACAGGTTTTGTAGTTGTTGCTTGATGTTTTCCTTACTTTATAGTCAGTTTCATTGCTCTGTGGTTGAAGGCTAGCTCTGATGTAAATTCTAACAGAGAGAGTGATTGGCATTGGAATGGGCTGCCCAGGGAGGTGGTGGAGGCACCATCCCTGGGAGTCTTCAAGAAAAGACTGGATGAGGCACTTAGTGCCATGGTCTAGTTGATTGGATAGGGCTGGGTGATAGGTTGGACTGGATGATCTTGGAGGTCTCTTCCAACCTGGTTGATTCTATGGTTCTATGGGCTGCCCAGGGAGGTGGTGGAGTCACTGTCCCTGGAGGTGTTTAAGCAAAGCCTGGCTGAGGCACTTAGCAACACGGTCTGGTTGATTGGACAGGGCTGGGTGTTAGGTTGGACTGGATGATCTTGGAGCTCTCTTCCAACCTGGTTGAAAAAAATAAGGAAATAGAAAAGTAAGGAATATATACTGCTCACTACAAAACTGACATCTCACCTTAGCTGTACCTGCGTGCTGGAGACAAATCATGCTGCCTCTTGGCCACTTGTTACTGGTGTCTACTGTAAAAGCCGGTAAAATAAACCACTCTTATGAGCTTTCACACAGAAAATAAACCCACTTCTGGTAGAAAGTCTTGGAATTTGCTTCTTGCTCAAATATTTCTTCTCAAAGGCATCTCTCTAATGAGGGTAGTGAGACACTGGAACATGTTGCCCACAGAGGTGGAAGTCCCATCCCTGAAGGTTTTCGGGGTCAGGCTCGAGTGGGCTCTGAGCAACCTGATCTAATGAGAGATGTCACTGCCTATGGCAGGGGGTTTGCAGCTAAACTATCTTTAAGGTCCTTTCCAACCCTTTGATTCTGTGACAGCATGAGCATGTGCAGTGTTAAAGAGAGCTAAACTAATTGTGACGCACTCTCATCCTAGAAACCTTCCAGAGAATGCCAGTGATTGAACACTGATAGCTGAATGATTTCTGGTGTTGCTTTACAATGCTGGGAAATGAAGCTAGTCAGGTATGCACATGTGGTTATCAGAAGTACTCTGTCAAACCTGGAATGCAATTTGGCAAAGGAAAGCAAAAGATTATTTCTGCCTCCCATTAGCTTCCTGTATTTTCTGCCACTGGAATCATTCAAAAATATACATACAACTAGGCAGAGAAGTGGGTCTGTTGATTTATTCACTGTGAAGGTAAATCCAGCTTATCTTTGTGACTTCATTATCTTCATAGAATGCTACAAATTCCAAGTAAAGCCAAAATTAAGCACCACACGTGAGTGTTTTTCTGCATGATAGGTTGTGGATTTAGTGCACCAACAGGATAGTGACAAATGCAAGGAAAGATTTTAAGTGAGAATAATGAAAGTATTTCTTGCACAGTTCAGTAAATTCTTCCTGACAGGAGAAAAAAAAAAAGTCTGTTTGAAAATGGAGGCTGATTTGAGCTAACTTCTTGAAACTGCATATGAGATCATTATGAGGATTGAACTACATTGTGAAGAGCTCAGAGAGAGAGTAAATACCTGATGTACAGTGCTGTAGGTGACAGAGCTGAGAAAGTGATTCAGAGAGATGAGAATCAGCAGAAACAATCACCAAGGATGATTGCTAACTAGGTGTAGGATAAAAGCTGCAGAAGTCTGCAGCACTTCAACTTTGGTGGGAGCTTGGAGGCGGAAGGATTGCTTCCCCATGGTTAAATATGTTATGCAGAGAGAAGCTGTAAGAGGTAGCAGTGATGTCAGTTTGGAGTAAAGAGGTTCACTTTGAGGATGATGACTATTTATACTCAGAATAAGATATAGTAGGATGAGAGTACCCATGGCTCTTGAGAGATAATGTAGTGATGAAGATTTGCAGAAAAATATTGATGGATCTTTTAAAGCTGTGTTAAGCTTGATATGAAACCAGTTATTAGATCAAACAGAAAAGATTATATTTAGAATTGCATAAGATAAGCCTACAGAATTAAGGTAGATCTGTGAACAGTGTGCAGGAGGATGATAATTACATTTAAGATTGTGTATGAGGAAAGTCATATCTAAGGTAAAATAGAAAATGGAAGAGAACCTTCAAAATCTGTAAAAGACAGAGGTGAGATCTTCTGAAGGAAGTAATGAATATGTGGGACATAAAGCTCTATGAATACATGATTTTGGGGGGGCTCTGAAAGAATAGAATTCAATGTGACTTCTGGGTTCAAAATTCAAAGAGGAAAGTTTTCTGTTTTGCTGGTGAGATAGACTTACTTTTCAGGCATTGTCATCTTCCCCTGTTCTAACCCAAAACAAATCAAGGACAACAGGGTCATATTAAGAGACCATACACCATGTGAGGCTGTGGCATCAAGGAAGATGAAGCTATAGAACTGGTGCTGCAAACTGGAAAATTTCTTCTCTCTACTAGTAGGTACATGCATTGTGCACACAAACACCTGCTTGTGGGTGAATTCACTGCTCCTTTGATACTGTGAAGCTTAGCACCATTGATTGGTTAGCCAGGCAAGGGTTTTTCAAATGAAACTTACTGATTAACTGAGAATGATTTTTATTTGCAGGAGCCTGCTGTCCCAGGTTGAGAACTATAGGGTTAAAAACCAATCTCCTGAGGACTAGAAGACTATTATCGGATCCCATAATTCTGCTGTCTCTTTATAAACTCAGAGCAAGGCCAGCTTGCTCTCCTTTCCTCCCCCTCCTGGCCTGTGTCGAGTGGGAGCCTCTTTATTGGACAGCCATGTAAGCAGTAGCCCTGTTCTGGAGCCTCCAGAGGCTTGTGTTTAGGGCTATGGGTGGCAGAGGCATTGCGGGGTGGGGGAGGATTGGAGCACTGGGGATTAGAGGTTTACTTTTGGGCTGGGGAGAACTTCAAGGGGGTTTGCCATGCCTGTTTTATCTGCTTCTGTAATTTCTTCTCTCTATCTCTCCAAATATAATTCTGTGTTTTTTCTGCAATCCGAGAGCTTTGTTTTCTGTCAGCTCTCTTTCAAAACCATGACACCTGCCACGTTTCACAAGAACTTTATGTTCTTTCTGGGAATTTCTGCTCCAATCCATTACTAACCAACCTCCCAATTATCACCCACTTCATGACCTAACTGTGATGTGTGTGGCACAAATTGTTTCTCAAACTCCAAAATCAGAGTGGTGTAGTGGTGGGATTGGAACTTCCTTTCCCAAAGCAGTGCCAAGCTGTCTGGTTTCTATTGGGGTCTTAATGTCTCATTTATTTTTTTAGTAAGAAACAGTATCTCAGAGGGGTGTTTCTTTCTATGGCAGGTTGTTTTAATCTCTTTTTATCTACCAGCTGTTTCTACCTAGCTTGCTACATAGTGTTAAACCCACTGCAGAGGTTTGGAAGCTAATTATTCTAGGTATTAACAGGCAGGATGTTTTGCTTACAGTTTTGTACACTAAATATTATCTACTTCTACTGCAAAGAACAGGGTGACAGACACTGAAAGGGCCAGTTTTGCAATACAAACTAATGCCTGCATCTGGAAAGCTATCAGTTTATAATAGCATACTGTTTATGTTGGAAGAAAAGCAGCTGTATGCAAATTCCTAGGTTGCTTGCATTTCCTTGTTCAGACTGCCTTGTGGACTTGGGTTTCATTTGTGGTGTTCACAGAAGAATGGAAAGGTTGCAGTACTGCAAGGATCCAATAACTGCTGTGGTGGTGGTGCCAGTGTGCATGTGTTTCCACATACTCTACAAGGAACATATTATTTCTAGATGAAGGAACTGAAGGTTAAGGGACTTGTCTCAATACTACTTGTCTGAGTGAGGCAGAGGCTGAGACAGAGGCTAGGTTTGATTATCTCATCTTGATCTTTACTGTGATCTTGCTTTCAAATGCCTCACTTCCCTTAGGAAGTAGTTAGTGAGGTGACTGTTGTACTGGCTTGGACATCTGTCTGGAACAGGTTGAGAGAAACTGCATTTTCCACATTCAGGTAGATAATAATGTAACGTAGCTTACTGGGTGGGCATTTAAAGTTTTCATAGCCAAGAGGAGCAAGAAGATAGCCAAAACCCCAACCAAATCCTTACATTACGACATTGAAAATTCCATTTCGTAATGGCTCTCCCTCAATTTTTTTTAGATTTAACTTCTATTGAAATATTTCAGTAGGAGAAAAAAAAATACTCTCAGAGGAAATAATTAATGGAAAAAAATATTTAGCTGCTGTGAAAGGAGCTCACAGCTCTCGTGTGAAAGTGCATCTTCTACACATTCATTTAACCTGTTGAAACCTGGCTTGCTTAGCTTATTTCAGCATGATCTTCTGGACAGGCAATGGTTTAAGAATCTTTAAAATCAGTTCAGCTAATATATTTGGCTAAGAAAGAAATGTTAAATCTCTGTTTAGCCATGATAAAGTTCCTTTGATTTACTAGCAAAGTCCCTGCTTGAAAATTGGGAAGTGTACAGGTCTGGGCATGAGACTTACCTATAAAACTGATAGATGGTACCTCACAGCTTTTGGCTCTGGCTGAGCACCGGTGGTCAGACCAACTCCAAGGCAGAGCTCTCACTCAGCACTTTCAATGCCTCAATAGGTTTAGAAACTGCAGATTTAATAATATTGACTTTGGCACTCTGGGCTTTTGGTTCCCTGGGCCAGACATTGGGTCTTGGCACTGCATAGTTGGCTAGTATTGATGTAGCCATACATTGCATGACCCTCAGGAAAACCAGAGCTCAGCAAAGATGCAAACAAGAGAGTTGGCCTTGGAAAAACCTATGGAAAATCATGCAGAAAGCTTTGGAGAATTTGAATTAATGAATTATTGATAATCATAGAATCCACCAGATTGGAAGAGACCTCCAAGCTCATCCAGTCCAACCTGGCACCCAGCCCTAGACAATCAACCAGACCATGGCACTGAGTGCCTCATCCAGGCTTTTCTTGGACACCTCCAGGGATGGCAACTCCACCACCTCCCTGGGCAGCCCATTCCAATGCCAATCACTCTCTGGCAACAACTTCCTCCTAACATCCAGCCTAGACCTCCCCTGGCACAACTTGAGACTGTCCCCTTGAGACCTCTGTCACTGGTTGCTTGGCAGAAGAGACCAACCCCACCTGGCTACAATCTCCCTTCAGACAGCTGTAGAGAGCAATGAGGTCTGCCCTGAGCCTCCTCTGCTGCAGGCTGCACACCCCCAGCTCCCTTAGCCTCTTCTCACAGGGCTGTGCTCCAGGCCCCTCACCAGCTTTGTCGCCCTCCTGTGGACACATTCCAGTACTGCAACCTCTCTCTTGAATCGAGGAGCCCAGAACTGGACACAGCACTCAAGGTGTGGCCTGAGCAGTGCTGAGCACAGGGGCAGAATAACCTCCCTTGTGCTGCTGGCCACACTGTTCCTGTTCCAGGCCAGGATGCCATTGGCTCTCTTGGCCGCCTGGGCACACTTCTGGCTCATGTTCAGCTACTATCTACCAGTACCCCCAGGTCTAAACAAACAAACAAAAAACAACCAGTGAGTTTTAAACATGAAACTCTGAGTAAGAAGCACTGGGTCCTCTGACAATTGTCAGTTGGTTAACTCAAGCTTTAAAGGAAGTGAAAGGCAAAACCCTTTGGCCAAGGAAAAGCTGTGTGATAACTCACAGCTCGTGCTGGGGAATGTTATCAGTGTAATTTGTTTGTGTGTTATCTTTCACCAGAAGTGCAGGAGGCCAAACACCTGGAGCTGATTTTACTGATAATACTTGGGGGACATCAATAGTATGTTCAGACTCAGCATCACAAAATATTGCAAAACTAAGGTCTTTGCAGTGTCTGTGTTAGAAACAAGAAGGGGAAAATGCTGGTTTAGAGGGCGGAGATAGGTGTCTCAGCTTAGTTATGAGAGGGTCTACTGGCTGGAGAAAGCTCTGAGGAAGGCTGCTCAGATATCAGTGAAAGGACATTCTTGAAAATGAGGCTTCTTTTCAAGTTGTGTTCAGAAACTGCCAATAATAAGTACAAGCATACTTATATAATTTATAATAAGGCCATGTGGTATGCAGTTAGGTACCAGATGCTGCACATCAGTAATTACTAGCTACTAATTAGTTAATTTCTGGGTATAAAGACTTGGGACATAAAGGTCCACTTTTTAATTGTCTTCCCACCCTCCCATCCCAAATTTCCTCTGAGCCTGTAAGAATCAGTAATCATGGAGGTTGTTAATAATTTAAGTATTAATTCTTTCTCCTGTTTTGGATCAAAGGTTGTCAATCAACATAACACCACTGAAGTCATAGACTAATACAACTGATTTGGTAGGAAGAGACCTTTAAGATCATCAAGTTCAACCATTGTCTAACTCTACCAGTTCTGCTGCTAAACCATGTCCCTCAGCATCACATCTGTCTTTTAAACACCCTCAGAGATGGGGATTCAACCACCTCCCTGGGGAGGCTGTTCCAGTGTTTGAGAACTCTTTCAGTGAAGAAGTTTCTTCTAATATCCAACCTAAACCTCCGCTGGTGCAAAAACACTTAGTTGAAGTATTTCCCCTCTCTTCTCTCAATGCAAGAGGCTTCCAAGGCTCTGTTCCTTTGATGTTTAAAAACCTCACCTCTGCTTGAAATTTATTCATGGTCACTTTACAGCCATTTGTTTTTGCTGTCAACATTGTCTCTAAGTTTGAATCGTCCCTTTTCCCTTCCTTCTGTTTAACTTTTGATATGTTAATAAAGATCTTTAATATCTACTCTCAACCATCATTTTGCTGGGTTTATAAGCTAGCCTTCTCCTAGTCTTCTTTACTAAAATTAGATCTCTGCATCCTTCATCTTATGAATCCTTCCCTGCATGTCCAGACTGAATTAATTTTCCTTGCCCCTGGGAGATGAGAGTTGTACACAGTATTTAGAGTGAGGGGTTAGTGAGGCCTTATAAAGGAGGCTGGCACTTAACGTTTCCATTGCTGCATAATCTACCTGTGTTACATTAATGTCCTCTTCTAACATGTGAATTTATTGGATGATGCTACTTCTGAAAAATGTGAGCCCAAATACAGTGTATCTGTGGTGGAGACAGGGGCAGGAGGGGGTTAAATCCTCTTTTATTGAAAACTGCAGCGTGCTCCTCTTTAACATTTTGCTTTCATGCTGAAAGAATTCATTTAAACCCAGGAATTTATTCTGGATGCATGGAAAATTCTCTAAGTTCAATTAAAATTCTGGCTTTCTGTCTTTTCAGAGCCTGTTACAAGAGGAGAAGCATCCACAGCCCAAGTTGCTGAGTTCTAGACTATCAAGTTGAGTTGAATACATGGCAGGGAAAGAAGGAAAGCAAAAACTCCTGAGTTCTCCAAATTGCAGTGGCATCTGTGTCAGTAAAAGAAAGAAGTAATGCATAAATAAATGAATACTATCAGCATATGGTGACAGCTCCTAGATCTGTTTTGGCATGGGATTTAAAGTAAAGGAGACTGAAGAAATGCTCAAGCTAATGGATAATTCTGCTTCAAACAGGCTCAGCAGGTAATCACATTCTGAGTTTGTCTCGTGACTTTCTGAGGTTTGTGGAAGCCATTTTCATTGTATCTATAGAGAGAACCATCAGGTGAGGCTCTTTGTTGTTATTATCATATTATTTCCTTAGTGCTCTTTGAAAAAAGTTTTCTCTGTATGGGAGAGTGGCCTGTGACCACCTGCTTCTCTGGCAGGCTGTCTTCTATGCTGTTGTGCAGGAAGCAGTTAAAGCGCATCTTAGAATCACAAGGACCACAAGGATCACCTAGTTCCAACCCTCCTGCCATGGGCAGGGACACCCTACCCTAGATCAGATTGGCCAGAGCCTCATCCAGCCTGGCCTTAAACACCTCCAGGCATGGGGCCTCAACCACCTCCCTGGGCAACCCATTCCACCACTCTCGTGCTGAAGTTCTTTTCTCTCCTCACATCCAGTCTGAATCTCTCCACCTCCAGTTTTGCTCTATTCCCCCCAGTCCTGTCACTCCCAGATATCCTAAAAAGTCCCTCCACAGCTTTTTTATAGGCCCCCTTCAGATACTGCAAGACCACAAGAAGGTCACCTGGGAGCCTCCTTTTCTGCAGACTGAACAGCCCCAACTCTTTCAGTCTGTTCTCATAGCAGAGCTGCTCCAGCCCTCTGAGCATCCTTGTGGCACTTTTCTGGACACACCCCAGCATCTCCACATACCTCTTGTAATAGAGGCTCCAGAACTGGATGCAGTACTCCAGGTGGGAGTACTTACCTAGCCTTAAATCCAGGTGCTTCTTGGTTATTGCTGATGCTTTTTCTGCAAATAGGGTCTCCTAGAAACTTCAACAGAATCCAGTTCCAACATCCTTCAGGGCAAGAAAGTAAAGATTAAAAACCAGCTCTTTCCAGTTGAATAAAATCCCTGCAAAGCTTTTGGTCAGGAGAGTTACGCATAAGTAGCTCAACTCTCACAACAAGGCCATTGCCTATATACCAGATACTGCCTTGTTCTGGGAGATCTCCTGGTTCTGTGTTGATAGCATCCCTTCAAGACGTGCTTTTAGCTGGTACCCTGCCAGACACTGAAATATAGTCTGATGATGAAAAAAATTCTGGCATCACTGCTGCTGCCTGGAGCCTTACTGAGCATCTTTTAAACAAATGCCTTGGTTCCTTTTCATCTTCCATTTCTTCAGACTTCCTCTTGGGTCTGTCTCTCCAGAGCAGGCTCTCCTTCCTCCAGGCAGCACAAGCAGTAAGCAATCATTGTCTGTAGCTTCTTTTTGTGCTGTCACTCCACTTTGTGCACTCTTCCATCAGCAGGCATAAACACAGGCACATCTGACCTTCTGCTTACTGCTTACCTCACCACCCTCCTGGCTCCAAAGAGGAGCTGCTACTTTGTCAATGATAACTGACTTAGGTGGGTTTTGTTCTCATGGGAGATCTGGTGAATGGAGAACAGAAGTCAACATTCCATTATCTGAAGGGAGCCTACAGGAAGGGCTGGGGAGGGACTATTGACAAGGTCTTCTAATGACAGGATGAGAAGTAATGGGTTTAAACTGGCAGAGAGGAGATTCAAACTAGATGTTAGGAAAGGGTTCTTTGCAGTGAGGGTGGTGAGACGCTGGCACACCCAGGGAGGCTGTGGCTGCTCCCTCCCTGGAGATGTTCAAGGCCAGGTTGGATGAGGCCTTAAGTGACCTGTTCTAGTGAGAGTTGTCACTGCCCCTTCTGAAGCTAAGCAAAAGTTAACCAAGTCTTACGGCAGTTCACATTTAAACAGCTGCTGAGTACATTGCCCTTAGTAATTCATCATTTCACACAAGAAATGGGGTATTTTCAGGTTGCAGTACCTCAGGGTGGGTGCTTGTCTGAGGGGAGATTTATCACCTTGGTCAGGTATTGATCATTTTAGTAGGAAACCTTAGGTCCTGGGCTGGCCCAGCTGCTTTGCCATGCTTCTTCTCTGAGGTGGCTTTCTCTTTTTTGGTATAGGAATGCGTTTCTGAGAAATGAAAGATCAAACAAAACTCAAACTGTGCCCCAAGATAACACGATGGGGAGAGAAAGGGAAGAAAATTCATGCTGCCAAACTTCAGAAATTGAAATGAGGTAGCTGGTTTATCACACCAGGCTCCCTCTGCAGCCCATATAGAATAGAGATGCTACCCACCTCATCTGAGTGTACTGGCATGAGGATGAGACTGCAGTTTGACACCACTGTAAACTGTCTACATGTTATACAAGTGAAACTTACAGAGTTTTTCTTATTCTATTATGTTCATATGTTATATTATATTCATATGTCCAGCTTAGTTTATGCATTCATTTGCAGGCACAAAATACATGGGGTCTTAGCATTTTCTTCATGTCACTTATGATGCTTATCTACTGAATCACAGAAGGAAACAGAGCCAAAAAGAAGATCCAAGTTCTGGAACATCTCTGCTGTGAGGATAGGCTGAGGGACCTGGGGTTGTTTAGCCCAGAGAAGACTTCAGGTGGACCTTAGAGCTTCTTTCCAATAGCTGAAGGGATCTCAGAGAAAGTCTACAGAGAGACTTTTCATAAGGTGGAATTGTTTTAAGCTGAGGGAGAGTAGGCTTAGACTGGATGTTAGGAAGAGGTTCTTCAGTGCAAGAAGTGGTGAAACTCTTGAATAGATTGCTCAGGGGGATTGTGGATGCCTCCTGGCTGGAAGTGTTCAAGGCTGGGTTGGATGAGGCCTTGGGCAGCCTGGTTGAGAGGTGTCCCTGCCCATGGTGGGGGAAGTTAGAGTAGATCTCTAAGATCCCTTCCAACATAAGCCATTCTAGGATTCTGTGGTTCTATGATTGTATGAATTGTGTTCATGCTTTGAAAATGGATCTTGGAATTAGGTGTCCAGATCCCTTTGACTGCTTAAGGTGTATGTAGTGCATCCTTCTCCAAGGCTTCCATGCTTTGTATAGCCACTTAGGCTTGTAGTGAATAGGTGCAGCTGATCAGGTCGTAACGATTATCTGCACTCATTTTGCTCTGATGATGTGAGGTGTGAGGAAGCAGAGAAAAATCAAAGCAGCAACATGCTAATAGTAGGTTCAGAGGTTTATTAAAAGGAAGGTGAGGCATAAGCATCTTCTATAAATGGATTTCTAGCTTCTGAAAGTCTTTGAAGGTGTACTTTTCCCTTGTACATCAACTGACAGCTTGCATTTCAGGTGAGGAAGCAGTCATGCACATCAAGACCCATCCTGAAATATTTACCTTGCTGGTTTTAAGATTACTGTAACTTACAATAGTTTGCAGTATGGTTTGAACGGCCTTGCTGAACTGGAAGTAGCTAGATGCATATATTTCTTAAAAGACAGAAGAATTTAATGTTCTGTTACCAAATCTGAGTCAGTGTCAAAGAGCTGTACAATCGAGGGAGAGAAATAATTTGTATGAAAGCTCTAGTGAGATTTATGTGCTACCACTGTCACCCACAAAACAGGCACTTTTCCTTGCACATGAACGTGACAGAGGTGTCATGGATTGCCACCTGAAAGCATCAAGAGTAAGAAAAAGATGCAATTCAATAGCTATGGAGTCCGCATCTGGTGTGGAGGCAGAGCAGAGAGCTCCTCTGGAGAATTCACTGTTAGAACATGCTTGTTAAAAATGGATTCTCTTTTGCGTGGCTGTGCCTTTGTGCTGTACCTTCTGAAAGGCTGCCTTCTGCTGCTGTTTGTCTGGATTTGTTCTGCAGTTCCCTTCATCTAGGAGGGGCCTGTCTGTCTTAATTTAGTTGAAAAAAGTAGTGCAAAATACTTAGATTTATATGCTGGCAGCTGTTATTTTTATTAGTAGGCAGCTCACTCTTCCAGTGCAGAGGATGATGCTTTCTGGTGTGGCTGCTGTCAGCTCTCCCAGTAGTGATTCAGGATCTCTTAGTCACAGAGCAGGGGTGGGCTGAGGGTTTCTGCTGGCTGCTTCATCAGAGCTGTAGGATTCTATTTGTCTAAGACCCAACCACTTTGAAATATCAGAAATGTAGGATGATGAAGGGAAGCTGAGCAGTACTTTTTGAGTTAATCAGATTTGAGAAGCAGAGACTGGAGACAGAGACATGCTGTGTAATGTCTTGGTCAGAAGCTTGCACAAGGGGTACTCCTGGGCAAGGTTTGACCTTCTCTGTTGTCAAGGCAGTGTTTTCTTCTAGCTCACCAACAGACAGACAACATTTTTGCTTCTAAAACTCCTGCAACTTTGGTACTGTGTAATGACTCTGGGTGGTGATGAAACTGTTAGAGAGAGGTTAATCACTTTGCTACTGTAGTTGTGACTAGTCTGGTTTAGACCTGAGGAACTGATCTGCCCTTTGGACTCAGAAGATGCCAGTCAGAACTTGAACTCAGTAGATGCCCATGAAAATTCATCTAGTGAGTCTTGTCTTTTCTTAGGGAGGGCAGGAGTACTGTCAGATTTGGAAGGAACCTCTTAAAGGCATCTAGTCCAACCCTCCAATAAGCAGGGACATCTCCAACTAGATCAAGTTGCTCAGAGTCTTGTTAAGCCTGACTCGGAATGTCTCGAGGCCTCCACCATGGGCCTCCATGAGCCAGTGCTCTGCCACCCTTACAGTGAAGAGCTTCTTCCTAATGTCCAATCTAAATCTACCCTTCTCTAGTTTCAAGACATTGCCCTATGTTCTAGTGCTACATGCCCCTGTAAATGGTGTCTCCTCAGCTTTCCTTCTGGGCTGCAGCAAGAGCAGTGTGGGCACAGGGCAAGGGAGGGGATTCTGCCCCTTGGCTCTGCTCTCCTCAGACCCCACCTGCAGTCCTGTGTGCAGTTCTGGAGCCCCCAGCACAAGAGGGACATGGAACTGTTGGAGCCAGTCCAGAGGAGGCCACCAAGATCATCAGAGGGCTGCAGCAGCTCTGCTATGAGGACAGGCTGTGAGAGGGTTGGGGCTCAGCAGCCTGGAGAAGAGAAGGCCTCCAGAAGACCTTTGAGGGCCTTCCAGTAGCTGAAGGGGGCTACAAGAGGCCTGGGGAGGGACTACTGACAAGTTCTGGTAATGACAGGATGAGGAGGAATGGGTTTAAACTGGCAGAGGGGAGATTGAAACTGGATGTTAGGAAGAAGTTCTTTACAGTGAGGGTGGTGAGACACTGGCACAGGTTGCCCAGGAAGGTTGTGGCTGCTCTCTCCCTGGAGGTGTTCAAGGCCATGTTCAAGGCCTGGTTGGCTGAGGCCTGGAGCGACCTGTTCTAGTGGGAGGTGTCCCTGCCTATGGCAGGAGGTTGGAACTGGATGAGCTTTGAGATCCCTTTCAACCTAAACCATTCTGTGATTCTTCTCTTGGCCTGTCTTCCCAGGCGAGGTGCTTCAGCCCTCTGATCATCCTCATGGCCTTTCTCTGGACCTTTTCCATGAGGTCCATGTTCTTCTTGTGTTGAAGGCTCCAGAGCTGGACAGAGAACTCCAGCTGAGGTCTCTTAGCTATATTTTTATTATCCTTCTCTAAGATCACTTGATGAGTATGATTTTCCCTGGTGCCTGCTGGCAGTTCTTTGCTGCTCACATCCAGCAGTATTACTTTAAGTCATAACCACAATATCCTGATAGGCATTGCTATGTAAGAGTACACAGATTTATTTCTTTCCTTCACTAGATTTTAATTTGACATTTCTTCTTTAGAGGCTGATAGAGTGAAACAGAGGTAGAGAGAGCAGAGTGGGGAGGGGAAATTATGTGTTAAAAGTCTGGAGTGACTGGTATAATATTGATCCACAGTTCATCTGTACCAGCAAAGAATCCATTTCCTTCACTTATTTCCTATGAGTTGGTATGAAGATGTACTTGACTGATATCTTAGCATTCAGTATACACTGTTGCTAAACTTGCATTTTATACTTCAAGTTTCTGTAATTTCTTCAGCTTTATTATGAATGATTTATGGAACATTCTGCTAAAGCAAACATTGATAGCATCAGGTAGTCCTTTCAGAACAAAAGAAAATGATCATATTTCAGTTGCAAGTAGATGGAAATAATAATAAGACAATATTTGCCCCAAAGACAAACTGATTTTATTATTTATGCATAAAGTTTGTTTATGCCTGGAACATATTGGACTACAAATAATATACAGAGAGAAATGATAATATGTTAGAAGTTATGGAGTGTGTGGCTCTGTTTCTAGAAGGCAATGTATCTTAACAGATGCAGTTAGTATGCTTCAGCTAACATTTTTAATAACACCTTTAGTGGGAATCTGGAAGGGTGCTACAATGAAATAACTCTAACCTCAGAAAGGGATATCATCTCAGAATTACAGAGGTATTTATTGCACTCCTCAATTACAAGTGGCCTTTCTGGAGTCTTCAAAGCAAATAAATTAATCAGTGTCAGTGAATGGAATATTAAAATAGGAGAATGCTGAATTTCATTTTAAAGCCTGCTTTAGAAGATGAAAATGACCTCAGGTGTGATTATAAGCTGTGCTTGGAGCTTCCCTAATTTGCACATGATGCTGTTACGAGAATGTTATGAGGATGGCAGACAGAAAAGGTTCTTCATACACTGTGGAAGTCACTAACTGAAATACTGAAATAATTAGGTGACTTTATTTTTCTTTCTTTTTTTTTTTTTTTTTAATACAGGAAAATACATTTTGGGAATAAAAAAAAACCTCCTGAAAACCTGCTACCTCTGACCCCCAAACCGCTTCCTAAGTGCAAGATCAAGCCTGAGAAGGTTTCTCTTTCTGAAATTGGTAAGCATGGATCATTGCCTAGTTTTTAAAGGCAACAAAACGTCTTTCTTTCTGTGTATGTTTCTATCTGCAGCTATCTATATACGTGTCTCTGTGTGACCATACACATGCATGGCTGTTACTGTCTTTAAACCCACTGACTAATGTCATTCACTGTTATAATGCAAGAGCCAAACACCTCATTATCCCTGCAGGCTCAGTGACAGCAGATGATCAGGGAGAAGAGAGACATTACAATTTTTCCAAGAGAGGTTAAGGCTCCTTGAAAGTTCTTTAGCTTTATATGAAGTGGTTTTCTATGTATCTAGTGGGAGGACCACACCGGAATCCTAGTTAATTTGTTCCTCCCTTTCTTCCCTCCTTCCTTCCCTCTCTTTTTCTGTCTCCTTCTCTTTATCTGCTTCTTTTTCTCTCACTCTCTCTGTCCTGCCCTCCCTAATGGGCAATTATGTGGGCCGAGGGTCATCATTAAAAGAAAATCTTCTTTATGTCTTTTTTGGAGGAAGGACTATTTGTGCCTTACAGCAATGAATTGCAGCTTTTCTGGGAAGTGTCACGGAATATGAAACCTGTTACTCATTTTTTAAAGAACATGAAGCTCACACTTTATTTTAAAGAAGGTGAAAGCTGAAGAGCTGACACTGTGAACTTCATTTAACCACCATTCCTCATCTGTCCTGGACATTTATTTCTGCTATATGGTTGTGCCCTACCTGTGCTCCCAGCTTGGGGATGTGACCACACAGCTGCAAGGACATGGTCTGGACTGACTGGAGATGTCCTGCTGCAGCTGGGAGGGATGGGAGGAGGAAGAAACAAACTCCTCAGCAGTGCTTTAGTGAAGAGCAGAAATCCTCCAGGATTTCAGATAATGTGGTGCAAATAATAACAACTTTAGCCAAGTTATGAGATATAATAAAGTTACCCTGAAATCTTGCAGTTCCTATTGTCTCTGCATAGGTGCTTTATACTGTCTTGAACCAGGGCAAGTTGGCTTTGTTTCAGGGTCTGTGGCTATTGGAAGTGGCAGAGGTTGCTGTTTGCTATGAAGTGGTCTGTAACAATACAAAGGAGTTTTACTAAATAGATGCAGAATTCAGTTAGAAGCCTTGGAGTTTCCATGGCATTGCTTCCTTTCTCCTCATGTTTTCTGTTCCCTCTTCTCTTCAGTTCATTCAGGATTGATTTTTGGCTGTTTAGGTAATAAGCTCTATTAAAAGAATACAGGAGTGAAATAAAATGATAAAAAATAAATTAAATGATTGAAATAAATAAAATTAAAGTAGGTGGAGGACGAGAAAACGAGGAACTGACAGAATTAAAAGTCCAGGTATGGAAAAGATTAAAAGAGATCCAGGAGAAAAGAACCAATGATGAAAAAAGACATTTGTGGCTCTGTTATAGGTGATCCCTTTATACCTGTAGAAGAAGGGAAAGAAGCAAAAATGGTGCAAGGCTTTCTTCAGCAATTTAATCTGCCTGTTTTTAAAAAGCATTTGAGTATGTTTTAACAAAAAAATGCTGAGGAAGCTGTATATGCCACATTTTATTTCCTTTATTTTTGAACAATAAAGCAAAATGACAAGACTATAATAAAACTCTTATTTGAACTTTTAGCTTTACATAAAATACATCATTACTTTGAATCATTGCTTGAGGATTTTCACAGTTATTGGAATTCAAATTAATTGCTAATTATTAATTATTTTTATTCTGTGCTGCAATAGTTTTTCACATGAGGTCCGTGAATAACAGCAATTGTACTATAAATCTGGATTAGGATGAAGCTAAATAGCTCTGAGGAGTTTAACCACTTGAAAATATTCTTGAATTTGTTTTGTATTTAGCACCTATTTCAACCTGGTGGTGCTGCTCTTTTTGCTTAGGAGATTAGGGGTCTGAATCCTCATGATGAGAATCTTCCAAGGCTCACGGTCCAGACTCTGCCTGACCAAAGAGAATCATAGAATCAACCAGGTTGGAAGAGACCTCCAAGATCATCCAGCTCAACCTATCCCCCAGCCCTATCCAGTCAACTAGACCAAGAGGTAAGTGCATTTGTTTTATTCCAGTGCTGGTTTGCTTCATATCAGGTATTTAAATATTCATTCAGCTATTGGGATATGCTACATTTGGGCCACTTCCTAGAGAAATAAGGAGACTCAGTCTGAACTCACCATTGCAGCTGGTGCTCCAGACTGCCTTATAGGACATTGATGGATGGGGAACTCTTGGTACTGACTGTTGATGCTGTTCTGCTTCACAATGTGCTTCAAATTCATGGAGCAGGAATTAGGAACAGGAGTGCACTGCATTCCTGCAGCCACTAGATTGTAATATCATTCCTTTCTAGGGCTCACTGAATATTTGAGTATCTTGTACTAAGGTGGAACATACTCAGGAGGAGATGCTGGTAACTGCCCCTCCTCCATGTTTCATGACATGGATTCAGTGTTTCAGGGAAGGGAAGAAACACAGCCTAGGCTTTCAGCAGGACAGAATGGGCACTTAAATCAAGAGCTCTGCTGTCTAGCAGCAGCTTATGGGTTTTGTGGGCAGTGCCCACATCCTCCCCATTTCTGCTGCTTTCTTTTACTACGGATACCTCAACCAGTAAATAGTCAAGTTCTGCTGCACATTTTCTCTGCCCACTTCCCATACAGGATATAAATTTAAAACCCCAACAAACTAAAGCATTTGTTATTGCTATGACTGTTTGGGGAATAATTATGAATGACCTCAAGCTCCATTGTACAGGCTTTCTATGAGGATATTCTACTGCTGTAATGGGGAAGCTAATTTGTAAGGAAGTGAGTTTTGAATTTAAGTGGTTGAAGTAAATAGAGGGCAGGTGAACTGGAAGTTGTGAATAAAATGAGGTAAAAGGCAATAGCTGGCAAGAAATGGTTATTTATGAATGCAAAATGCAGTACTGGTGTTGCATACAGTACCTGGACCTGCCTGTTATTTCCTGTGGCAGAGACTAATGTGGATTCTTCCCCTTCTGTTGTTGATCCCATTCCCCCCCTCTCATCTTTGTATTTTGCCTATAAAGTTTTATGTCCTTATAGCTTGAATGGCTTTCATATAACTTTGTTTACCTGTTGTGCAATGCGTTTCAGTGAGCTTATTTGAAAAGCCAATTCCTTCTGCAATTAGACTAGCACAGCAATAATATCTTAGAATTTATTGTACTCAAACACTCTTGTGATTTTTTTTTTCAACCAGCCAGATTATAACAGAAATTCTGCTAATGCCTTTGTATGAGCTGTTGAACTTGTTTCAGTCAGCTGTAGTTTGTTTATCATTGCAATTGCAGTCTTTACTTAATAACTTCATTACTTTGTAGCTTTGTCCTTGTGATAGTCTTGCTCTTCTCTTGAATTTCTGAATTATTAATGACTGCTTTTGTCTAAAGCAATTTGTGCAGGATGTCATCTTATCACTGGTGTCACCAAGGCATTACTAAAGTTTAAAACCATTCATGCTGGTGGTGTTATGTATGATATAAAAATTGTCCTAGGTTCTACTTCTGCTTGTTTGTCAGTGTGCTTGTGCCACGTTCATCTAAAGTTACCTTCAGTAGCAAGCACTGCAGTTTGAGGCCTTTCACTTCACTTTAGATGTTATTTTGGCCACATTATTTATTAGGTATTGTCTGAATACTCTAACAGCAAGTCTGTCTTCTCATGATAGAACCATAGAATTGGTTGGAAAAGACCTGCAGGATCATCAGTTCCAAACGGTTGTTAATTCTACCGAGTCTGGTGCTAAACCATGTCCCTTGGCACCACATCTCTATGTCTTATAAACACTTCCAGGGATGGGGTTTCAATCACCTCCCTTGGCAGCCTGTTCCCTTTTGGGCAAGAGGTTCCTTCTAAACCTTCTCTGGTGCAACTTGAGATTCATTTTACACTTAACTGAAGAGTTTCCCCCACACCCTGCTCTATCTATTTACCTCTACACAGATTTTTCACTGCCTTCACCATCTCGGAAGCTGAGTATCTGTCATCTGTTATTTTTCATTCTGTTTATTTTCCTATTGGGTAAATAGCACATGAGGTGTTGTGTATTGCTTGGGTAAGGATTTAATTTTTATATATATATATATTTATAGATGCACACATGGATATAAAAAAAAATGTTTTCCTTTCCTGTTTACAGTAATGCTTACAATTTATTCTTGAAATAACAGAGATCATCCCCCTCAAATAGCATTAGTAGAAGTAAAACCTAAAAAGGCTAAAATGAGAATAAAATGGAACTTCTTGCTGCCCATCAAGCCCTTCACTTTCTTCTAAATCTTCTCTTTATATATGACTGAGGTTTTCAGTTTTGAAAAATTAAATTCAAGCTGTTTTATCCCCTAAAGTGTATTCAACAATGATGACTATGCATCAGTCAGAGCTCTGAGAATTTTAGCATCACTGTTTAAATGTCACCTCTGCCTTTTTCTTTAGGAGTGTTGTACCAGTTTGTTAGGATGGAGACAGTAGTGGTGTCATTGTTTGGACTGAGTCACCAGATCTGTGGTCCCCTCACTACTTCAACATCTTTGTGATATGTAAGTGGTTGAGACCTTAAACCTTGCAGAGGATGTAGCAAAATGGTTCCCTTGCTTCCAGTGCTGGTGAAGGGCCTTTGTGGGGTCACATGCTTGGCTAACATCTCTGATCCTCTGCCTTTAGGACCACTCTTCTCTTCAATGGGAATAGGAGGAAAAAATGGTTATTGTGCAACAAGAGGTTGCTTTTTTTTTTTAACATTCCATTTGTAGTTCTTTAATAATATAGCCCCATGTTGATAAAAACACTTATATCTGCTGCTGTTGGATACCTTTGAGAGAGTGTGATTCAGGCAGCATGTAGTCAAGGAAGGGTTGCTATGAGGTAGTTAGCAATGAATATGAACATGAGGCTTTTGAATTGACAGTAGCCAACAAGAAGGACTCTAAAGTTGGATTTTCTTTGTTTGGGTCTTTCTTCTCACTGCTTGGCTGACCACCAGGGTGCTGTCTCACTCTCAGTTTTATTGACCATGCTAGATAAAGCAGCCACAGCATCCAAGGAAGTTTTTAATTTCAGCTGAGGAGAATGACAGGTGACTATGGTTAGCAGCACAGGAATCAAACACACGGCAATAAGTGTGCAAAGTACTTGAAGCTGGTGTTGCATGACAGCAGTCTCTTTTGGACAGGCAAAGCTGCAGCAGCAGTAATCATGCTTTCACAGGCAGAGGGACTTTTCTATGGCTGAGCTGCTGTAGTAAGGCACATAATGAGAAGTGGGCAACCAAGCAAGGGTCTGGCCATATAAGAGATTTCAATTAGATCCAAGCATTCAGCTATCTGTAAGTCCATGAAGGCTATAATCAGGATTTATATATATATAAGAAAAAAAATATCACTTTGTGGTTTTGCCCTCTGTGGGATGTTTTGGACTGAGATTTTGGCTCCATTTCCTCCCCTGTATTTTGTACAGGTCTACAGGTTTTGAGACAATGATACAGATAGTCAATGTGAGACTCTGCAGTGTGCATGGTGGTGATATATGTTACTATGGTAAATCATTGGTTCTTCCGATAGGCTGCAATTTTCTGCAGTGGGGACTAGGAATTAAACAATGCCATTGCTCTTCTGAGAATCAGACTGGGTTATCAGTGCCAATTGCTGAATCAAGCCAACTAGCCAAGCGTTAGCAAATTATCCTTGGAAGTTATTTATGCTATCACTTTGTCAAGCCTGACAGAGAAGTCATTTATTTAGTCATGAGTATGATAGCAACTTCTATTTAATTTCTTTCCTGCACTACGCAGACCTCTTACAACCTGAATTCTCTGGTGATGTTCTCTAAAATGTGTGGAAGTAGCACAGCCTCTTGATTAGATTCCACTGGCCTAAGGACAAAAAGAATCTGTTGCTTTTCCCCATAGCACGTTTCTCTCTTTATTCATGCATGGCTTTTGCTGTTCCAGCAGCCTTTGGGACACTGAGTGCACCACCATCTTGGCATTTCTTATTTTAAATGCTGGAGGTGTAGGATGGGTTATATTTGTAGTTATTTCCTGTGAATCATCTTGTGGGATGATGAACCATGTATTTTACTCTCCCATAGATGCAGTTAGGTGAACATGGCACACCTGCAAAAGCCCAGCAAGAAGCTGGTAAAATTACTGGAGAGTCTGATGTGTGGTATTTCAGTAATGGCTATTGGTTGATAGAAGGTACACAATTGTGCAGATGTAAGTAACCTAGGATGGGTTTGCTCTAGTAAACAGGAAGTAGCAGAGCAAGGAATGGAAATGAGAATATCCTCTGTAGTATCATTAACATTCAGAGTAATAAAGGACATGTTCCTGGGTAGATATTACTTGATAGTATGTTTAATGAGTATCTAGATAAGTGTGAGTGCTGTCTAAAGCAATTAAAAAAAAAACAAACAAAACTATTTGTAAGGCTTTGGTTGTTAGCTTGGAGGATTTTCAGTTAAGCCTGTTCCTTGCTAGCAAATTCACTGGATACTGCTCTCTCTGGTGGTTGTCAGAATTAACCTCCCAAGCAAGTGTGGTGACCTATTTATGTTGTGAAACTCGTTGATGGTATTTCTTTGTGGAATGCTGGCAACTTACATATCACACAACAATGCACATTTGCATTAAAAGTGGTTTAAAGCCTCACTTCTCATCCTCCCTTCTCTGCTTATTGTGCTGAGAGGGCTTTTGTGGATCTGGGGAGAGGGCAGGTTCTTTCACTGCTCTCTCAGTGAGCTGTTATTATAGGATCTGAACAATAAAACTGCTTTATTTGTTGAATGTTTTCTGGATTACTTTCAGCACAATTGATGCAACAATTTCGTTATGTGCTGTATATTAAAAAGCCTAAGACAAATAACTAAGCTCTTTTTGTGCCCAGAGGCATTGTCTTTTGCTTAGCTTTTTAGAGCATTTAAAAACCTTTTTCCTTCTGAAGCCGTCTTTCTGTAAACAGATGCTTGAATACCTGAATTCATTATGATCTAAAAAAACCCAAAAAAATATTTGATCCTCCTCATCTAGCTATTGTGAATTCAGTATCAGCTTATTAAGAGAACAAATCTTAGTAAAAGATAATCTTTCTTTTGTTTGCTGCTAAATATTTGCTAGTTTCTGCTGGGATACTTGCTTACATTTCTCTTTGTTAGCAAATGGACATTCAGACTTTAGGAGCTGGCCCCTCAAAGATATTAGGTACCAGGTGTTTGCTTTCACAGGAAAGTGAGAATCCAAAGAAATGTAAGGATCCAGTACTCCGTAACAGAATGGAGCACTAGAGAGGGGTAAAATGAAGCAGGTTGGTTTGGAGAAAGAAATGCTGAGAAGAAATCTTGAGGGAATTGATTGTTTCCCCTTAGATTAAATGAGACAGTTGATAATGTAGTAGATTAAATGAGACAGTTGATAATGTAGTACTCTGATGCCACATTATTTCACCAATTCCCTTTCTCTGGATCCTACTCTTAATATAATGCAAAAGCTGAAAGGCAGTTCTGGTTGCTGACATTTGCATGGCTCCAAAGAAATTGTGCTGTGTTTGTTTTTGGGAACCTCGCTATATGAAAGACATTGAGGTCTTGGCATGGGTTCAGAGAAGGGCACCAATGAAGCTGGTGAAGAGGCTAGAAAACAGGTCTTGTGAAACACTGGAGAAAAAGAGCCTGAAGGGAGACCTTATTGCCAGGGGCTATTGGTCTCTTCTCCCTAGTAAAAAGTGATAGGACAAGAGGAAATTATCTCAAGTTGCACCAGGCAGAGTTTCATCACTGAAAGGGTTCTTAGACTGGAAGAGACTGCCCAGAGAGGTGAATAAATCCCCATCCCTGGAGCTGTGGTGCTGAGGAGTGTGGTTAGCACCAGATTTGGTAATGCTGGAAAACAGATTCAGACTTTTCAGACTAAAATTATGACTCTATGAAATTCTGTTATCTTCAAATTCCATCTACTGCATGTAGTAGAGGTTCTCCATCTGGAGTCACACAACAACCTGTGCTCATCAGTGGTTTAGTTTTGTGGAAGTTGAGATTTAATTAGCACTGACATTTTACTAGGCATAGGTTTGGCTGGCAAGGGAAGAAGAGTGTGGTAGTGAAGGGCAGTGTTTGAGGGTCTGTGAGAGGCTGTAAAATTCACTGTGGTATTCTCCTGGTCTCCTGGCTTGGAGCTGCAGATTGTGCCTGGCTTGGTGAGGTGTTTGCAGGGAACTGGATCTGAGCTGCAGTTACAGGGAGCTGTTAGCAGAATGACAATGTAGAGTCTATGTGAAAATCAAAGTGTTCAGCTGTTTACTGTGCTTTCCAAGACAGGCTTGTCATACTATCCAGATCACTTGTGGACCTGGGAGAAATAAAAATAAGTATATCCCAAAAGTATATGCATAACTAGATTTTGATTTCCCATGGAAAGAAATTTAAGTAAGCCTCTAGATGTCAGTTGCAGCTGGAGTTTGTACTTCACTGACAAGAAACTTTCGACAGCCTGATAGACCAATCCCTTGCTCCTTGTTATGGTACCAGTGCTCCAGCGGAAGCAAAAGTGTATGTTGATGAGAAAGTTTCTTTACAGGAATCTACTGTGAAAGCAGGTTTTGCCTGAGCTCTGGAATGGTCATAAGCACAGGGTACCTTATTCTGAATGCAGGCACTGATTTAAAAGTAGGGGCTGCTGAGCAGCAGCACTTCTGGTTCTAAGTTCAGTTCCAAGCCCTCAAGAACAAACGTTCACGGTGCTTACCTCCTCTCCTTTCAGATGTAGAAACAGGCAGCTGCCTTAGCGTGAAACAAAAGCTTCTCTTTCTTTGTGGTATTTTTTCATCAGTAGTAACTAGTAGAGCCTCATCAGTATGTTTCAGTAGCCCTAACACACTCCCACAAGGAGTGCAATGCCATCAGGGCAGAATCTTAAGACTCTCTGGCTAACTTCTGTTTCTACTGAATATCTGCTAGCATTGCCTGCAAGACTGTTTACTGTCTTGGAGAAGAACAGCCCCATGGACCACCACAGGCAGGAGCCAGCTGACTGGGAAGTAATTTGGCAAAAAAAGGATCTAGGGGTCCTTGTAGGGACTTTTGGGATTTTAGGGATCCTGGTGGACAACAGGCTGAAAATGAGCAAGCAATGAGCCCTTGCAGAAAAGAAGGCAAATGGTATCCTTGGTTGCAAAAAGCAAAGTACAGCCAGCAGGTTGTAGGATATGGTCCTTCTCCACTCAGTACTAGTGGGGCCACGCCAATACTGTGTCCAGTTCTGGGCTTCCAAATATAGAGGAGACATGGATACACTGAGGAATTCAGTTAAATGCCACAAGGATGATTAAGGAATAGAAGCATCTCACATATGAGGAGAAGCTGAGCAAGCTAGATCTTTTCAGCATGGAGAAGAGAAGATTCAGTCCAGGGGAATCTTCTAAACATACATGTATTCCTGAAGGAAGAGTGCTAAGAGAATGGAGCCAGAGACTTTTCAGTGGTGATCACTGACCAAAGGCATGATCTGAAGTACAGGAGGTTCTTTATGAACCATAGAAACACTTTTTACTGTCAGGGTGATGAACTCTAGAGTAGGTGGCTGAGGCATGTTGCAGAGTTTCCATCCTTAAAGATATTCAAATGCTGTCTAGACACAGGTCTGGGCAACTGGCTCCAGCTGGTCCTACCTGAGCAGCAGGATTGGACTAGATGAGGTCCCTGCTGACCTCGACCATTCTACAGTTCTCTAATTGATGCCTTCAGAAGAGCTGACCTTCGTGCACCTTCTCACTTTCTATTCAGACTGCAAGTATAGTGCCAGAAGCCTCCCTGTTTCAGTTAATATCAAATGTGCATAAAAAAAGCTATTTTTGGTCATCAACTCAGCTACTGCCTAGAGGTTGCAGCTGCTAAAATTGTACTGAAGTGTTAATTTTGCTTCAAGGTTTTGTCAGGAACAGCTGGTATTTTTATAGGTTTTTGTATGGATCTATCACCCAGAAACATTTTGCCACTGACATTTTTGTTTCTGAAAATGGCAAACTAATTTGCCAAACTTCTTATCATATACAGAAAGGGTTTTTTTTCCCCTTTCTTTTTATTTATTAGAAAAAAACAATCTGGTAGTTTGAAATGTAAGTAAAAAGCTGTATCTGCCAATAACAAAACAAAAGTCCTAGGTGAATGGTTATTTATTTTGGTGCTGGGAGCTGCAGGATGCTATGCCTCTGGTCAGTAATGCACCTTATAATCGATCAGAGTTTGAGTGGACTCTGATAGATGAAACAAAGCAATGAAGTTTGCTTGCTTGCCTGTGTGAAAAAGTGTTTCTTTTTAAATCTAATCTTCCTATGTGCTCTGCTGGGAAAGTTCTCGAAATGTTTTTCTCCTGGCTGCAAATACATGACTTGGTGTTTTGGACAAGCACTGCTTTTCATTTCATGTAAAATTCAGCATGTGACAGTTTGCATTTCTTCTTTCCTGCTGGATTTGCCAGCCATGAGATTTGTTTTGTAGAAACCCACCATCAGCTGGGACAATTTTTGACATATTCTCTTCCCTTTCTAACTGAAGCTCAATGAGTTGCTCTTATTGTCACTACCAACTGAAGATCTGTTCAGCTTTGCTTGTTGATTTTTATTATGGTGTTCTCTCACTCTTCCACAGACTAAGAAGCTATACAAATGTATTTTAAACTGTTAGAAGAATTGACTCAAGGCTTGTTACCTTTGCAGACAAAGTGCTGGGGAAGCATGAAATCAAGAGATTTGAAATTTTTGCTGGAGAGGTAAGAGGGGGCCAAGGGAAAAAAAAGGCCTCTCTCTTATTCCTTCTGCCTGTATGCCAGGACACTTCTACCTTACCATACTATACTGCAAAGGATTGGTTCATACAGGGGCAAATACCTCCCGTGACTCCATCCTACAATTCTTCTAGATCAACATTTACACAAGAAAACATGCAGGCAGAGTACAGCAATGTCTGGTCCTCTCAGCACAAGGCAAATACCTGTTTGGCTCATACCCAAAGCTACTGGTGCTTGTCAGCTGTAGTTTCTTTAGGTGGCTTGTGATGGTGATGTAGGAGAAAAGAAGGAGGGCACCTAGGGATTGCTCCCCCACCCCTAACCATAACAAAGTCAGAAGGCTGCAAACAAATGGACTGCTAACATCTAATTCTGATAGACTCAGCTGGAAAAGGAGAGAATAGCATCAGTATTGCCAGCTGGAAGTGCTCAGAAGCTGCCAAGATCCTGTCATTTGTTTAACCCTTGGGTTTTGTTTCATTTTTCAAAAATCTTTTTAAAGTAGGACTTTGTAAAATTTCTGTTATGAGCCTTTTCTTTGACTGGAGAGGATTTAAAAAAGAAAATATCCTTGAGCTAAGGTTTTAAGACATAGAGTATTGAGATGTTTATAGGGCTGGAGAATCACTTAGAGTTAGACTGGGACATTGTTGCCCTCTTTTCATGCTTAGGAAAGCAGCCTGGGTTCTGTTGCTCTTTAAACTGCAGTTTTACTGCTGGAGGGTATTGGGAAATATTGTTCTGGGCTGGAGTGTGATGTCTCCTTTGTGGCAGTGAGTGACTTGGCATCTCCTGTCAGTCATGCCTTAAGTGAAAAATCTATGTTGTGATACAAGCATGCTAGTTAACTCTTTATGTTTAAATCCATAATCTGCATGAGAGCTTTCATTCATCATCCACTGTCAGTGTAGCCTACTGAAGCAGCCAGGTAGCTCTTGTCCTTGGGGTTTCAAAATCAGATAGCCTTTAGCAAGCATTGCTTAACTGAAACAGTAAGATGAATGTGAAGCCCTTCCTATGGTTGACATGTGAAGCACTCAGGGGTGCACCAACGTTGCTTTTGCTTTAATAGGAGAGTGCTTTCCAATGGGCACAGAACTAAAGATGATACAATATTCCCTTACCCTTAAACTGTACTTAAAACCTCTCACTTAACCAAGCTTAAAACCTTGGCCCCTTCTTCCCACTACTATTTCCTCTCTTTTGGCTGCAGATGCACTCATAACCCATGGAGAATCTGAGTTTCCTTTGCCTGGTCCCCATAAAGCTCTGCTAGCATACACAGCTTCTCTCACTGATAGACAGAGAAGAACTGAATCCTTCACAAGGTCACATCTCCAGAAAGATGAGAGAAATGGTGTGGAAATGCTGGACTCTTAGCACTGGGAACAGGATGAAAACTCTGGTTTTGGAGAAGGGGAGATTGTCAGAGGGAGCAAAAGGGAAAGAAACACCTCATTCTGAGCTGGAGGAAGGAAGGGGCTGAAACATTGCTGCAGTCATTAGTCCTTCACAATGGATTATTTCTTGTTTTAAGATGTTGCCTTCAACTCCATTTCAACAGTGGTAATTGCTCTGCAGGCCTGGAAGAAGTTATTCTTCAATGAATGCTCTCATGTTGCCCTGGGCACCCTGATCTAGTTGAGGATGCCTTTGCTTACTGCAGAGGGGATTGGAATAGATGACCTTTGGAGGTCCCTTTCAGCCCAGATTATTCTATGATGTTATGGCTCTATATTCCCTTCTAGTGTATCCTCGCACCAGATTGCTGTAGGCTGTATCTGCTTCCCAGAAGGTTTAACATTTCTACAAGGGTTGAAAGAAGGTTAATGTTTAAAACAAAATTTCTTTTCACAATTTGTGTTGCATTTTATGGTTGTAATATATACATAGATATATTATTATCATTGCTGTTTATTATTATTGCAAGTTGTTTCCAGCCAAACTTTGCACTGACTGGCTGTGTAGCCAAAAGATCTTCAGCGACAAATCAAAAGGAGCTGAAGATGTACAGCAGGAAAGGAAATGCAGGCAAACCTTGGCTTGGAAGAAGCTTTAGACCTGCAATTTAAAGATCTGGGACAAACTCAGTAATTATTGTTTCCAAATATGTAAAAGAGAGTAGATATTTGTTCAGGTTGTTTGCACTGCTAAGGCAGACCTTTCTTCTGCAAACATGCTTTTGAACCACTAAAGTCTGGGCCTGATTTCATAGCTCAGTGACAGACATGAAGGGTGGAAAGAGGATGCAAGAAGAGCAAATGGAAAACCAAATTAGTTAATTCTGAGTTTCATACAGACTTGGTGAAAGCAATTTTTCCCTGTTTTGCTTTTGCAGTTATAATAAGCTGCTTTTACACTGAAAATGCCAGCAGAAGGAAAAGATATTGCTCAACAGTAAACTTGATCTGTTTACTGGAAATAATTGGCCAGGAAAAAACAATATGCAAAATTTAGGTTGCTTTTCAGAAGCTGATGTTTCATGTAAATACTTGAATCTAACTGCAAATCTCTGCTGAGAAATATAAGACAACTGAGCCTCTTCAGACTTCTGTGATGCACAGCAGGAACTCCTTGCTGTCATCTCTCGGACCTTACATGAAGGACTGGTCAAGGTAAGTGATGGATTTAAAGACTATTACAGGAGTCTATCTTAGCATTTTTCATCTTTCTGTTGTACAAAGGCACTTTTGAAAGTAAGGAGCTAAACTATGGTCGTTGAGTCACTGTGTGCCATGAAATGAAACATCATTTTGCACTCAGCAATAGGCTGAACTTGAGTTCCAAGAATAGAATTAAGGACAGATAATCAGTTGGGAATTTAAAGAGCTCTGTTCACTGTCTTGTCTGAAGGTGTTCTTGCAAAACCAGCCCATTTTCCAGGTGTGATTCAGACTCTGTGGAGGTTTTGAAATGTTTCAATGCATCTTCCCTGTCGCATTTTCATAGCCTTTGAATTGTTGGGTGCTGACACTGGAATTGCCAAAATACCTTGAGAGACATTGCATCTGAGAAATTCAGGCTGGGCTCAGAAGTTCTGCAAATCTTGAAAGACAAGCAATGATTGTATTGAATCTACTCCCATTTGCAGACTTCAAAGATCTGAATCTCATCTATTCCAACCTAAGTTGGAAGTAGTGCTGCTGAATTCAGTAGGTCAGATCTGTGGCAGTGAGATCTGAATTCAGCCTTCATAGGACTGGATTACTTTTGGTAAAGATTATTTGAAATTCAATGTGCTTATCTGAACTGAAAATAAATGCAAAACTTTTGGAAGTTTTCCTGTCAGCTAGGGAACTCTGTAGAGTTCCTTCCTGTCAGAGAGAGTTTTTTGTGTCAGCTAGAGAGCTCTGAGAGTTCCCGTGTGAACTATGCTAGGTTCCTGCCCCAACTACCCTAAGTGATCCTGCTTTGGCAGGGAGGTTGGACTTGATGATCTCTGGAGGTCCCTTCTAACCTCTGAAGTTCTGTGATTCTGTATCACAAGAGAGAGGAAAGCTGGTGAAAGTGTAAATACAATTTCAAAAACATCTTGGAGAAATGATAACCTTCCTTTGATTTTTGAGGTGTCATTTCTACCCTGGAGATGTACAAAGTTGGTGAGACAAATTAATCAGATCTGTTCTTGATTGTGTGGATAAGCTTCAGAGCAAATTTTCTACGGTCAGTGTGGACTCTGACCACGACTAAGAAACACTTTGTGGTGGTTTTCTAATGGGAAAACACACAAAAAACTGCAGCAGCTGCAGTGTATCTGTGAATTTGTAGGTGATCAAACATGTGATTCTTCACTTCCTCATAGAGAATTCTAGGGAATTGACAAACATGATCGCAAAGACAATATTTCACGGTGGGAATGCAAAGTGAGAGGGAATAATAACCAGCAGTGTGGGAGCATTTTGACCTTCATTCCGACAGCTTCAGGATGCCTCCCATGGGGGGAGGAAAGATAGTGGGACATCTGGTTAAGGGGGAAAATAAGGTGTGATGTACTCCCCTAGATTATGCTAATGTGTAGTTGTGTGGTCTGTGCTCAAGACTCTATAAACGGAGTCAGACCGAACGGTAAAGGGCTCCGGTGGATTCACATTGAATCGTGTGGAGTCTGTGTCATCTCTTGCTGGCATTCCACTGCTGGAGAATGAAAGCAGTAAAGAAGATAAGAATGAGACTGAAAAAGAGAAGAATAACATTTTCTGCAGCAAAACTCTAATTAGGTTACAGTTATGGTCTTCTATGGCTTACTGCTTTTACCAGTGCATCAGAATGACTGCAAATGAGGCTGGTTGTACTTTGGCATAGTTTCTTTGTGGGTCATTTTTCTAGATCCCTTGAAAATGATACATTTGGCATAAAGCTAAAATTTAACCTTGCAAACAGCACAAAATAAAAAAAAAATTAAGCTTCCCAGCAATTATTTTTCTCACTCAGAAAACTCTCAGATTCTTTGGGTGTTTTTAACAGATTGATGAAATGCTTAGACTGCCCTTCTAATGATGTTTGTCTTCCAGCTTTCTTCTTCTGCCCTCACACTCAGAAAGCAGAACATACTCAGAACACAGCTACTCGTAGTCTGTGATTTGGAAATACATCTTCTAAATAGTCTAAATCCTAGGAGGCTTTTGTCCTTTCAATGTTTCTAATTTTGGAGTATTTTCAGGTTTTATCAGACATTGGTCTGCTTTTTATTTGTCCTGATAGAAGGATTTTCTATGATAAGAGGTGGATTTTGTCAGAATCAATATATATATATCTTGCAGGTGAGAAGAGTGAATAGCTTCTCTCACCAGAGACCCAGATGTAGAATAGCTGTGTAGACTGTCACAGTTTTGGATTTCTCACTGTTAGAAGTTTTCCCAGCTCTCCTTAACATTTTAACTGGTGATTTTGTACATGATACTGTAATAAATATGTAAACTACTGTTGCTTGCTTTTAATTTGTCATTTCCTGTCACAGCATATAGAGCACAACTGTATACTTTGGTAATTATCTTTTATTCAACATGTATGGCAGTAATGTGTTGAATTGGGTTTTATTGAAGTTGCAAAGTATGCAGTGATTTAACTGCTTTGCTTTGACAAAATTTTGGCTTTTTGGCTAAGCAAAACCTGTCATTCTGATTTGAGAAAACTAAAAACTCCTTAAATTTGAATTTGCCTAGGACTAGAATGTCACATTCTAACAAGATCTTCCTCCAAAACATAATACTTAAGAATTGCTTAATCATGGAATCATAGAAGCAGTCAGGTTGAAAGAGACCTCCAAGATCATCCAGTCCAATTTATCCCCCAGCCCTGTCCAATCAACTAGACCATGGCACTAAGTGCCTCATCCAGGCTTTTCTTCAACACCTCCAGGCATGGTTGACTCCACCACCTCCCTGGGCAGCCCATTCCAATGCCAATCACTTTCTCCTGACATCCAGCCTAGACCTCCCACAGCACAACTTGAGACTGTGTCCCCTTGTTCTGTTGCTGGTTGCCTGGCAGAAGAGCCCAACCTCACTTGGCTATGACTTCCCTTCAGGTAGTTGTAGACAGCAATGAGATCTGCCCCTGAGCCTCTTCTCCAGGCTAAACAATCCCAGCTCCCTCAGCCTCTCCTTGTAGGGCTGGTGTTCCAGGCCCCTCTGTGACTTCTTGTTATCACATATACACAAATGCTTTGTGAGAGGAGTCTTCACGTTTCCTTGAAAAGTTTTTTTTGTCAGTGAATAATGCAGAAAGAATAATGGTTGGTAGGAGAAGGGACAGCCACTGTGGGGAATTTTGACAGTACAGCAATGGGACTTGCTTTTGTGTTGCATGTTAATGCAAAGAAGAGTTGTTATGTTGGCATATTTCTCAAAATACAGGAGGAAGTCATTGTGGTGATTTTGGGGTTTGGCAGTGGAATTTTTCTCTGCTGGAAGATAGAACAAGACCTAGCAAGTAATGCACAAGACTGGGCTCACAGGCAGCCAGAGCCCTGTTACTACTCTCTACTCTGCAAATTTTTCCTGGGGAGTGATATCTGATAATTTTAGGATGGGTATAAAGAAGAATCTGAAACTTAACAGACAAACAGGTCATTTGGGAAAATTTCACATGTGTTTAATTTCTGATGTCTATTAGCCTTAGATATTAGACAGACTTTTCTTCCTTCCTGAAGGTGGTCTCTACAACAATGTGGCTTTTTGTGTCCTCTGTGTTTGAGATCAGGACTGTTTGAGGTGCCCTAGAACATATTCTGGAAATCAGATGCAGTTCAAGTGGCTGGAACCTGACATGGGGAGTTTTCTGGGAGGTGTTCTGGGCTCTACTCAGGAAGCAGATTAGGACACTGATTTGTTCAAGTGATGTTGTGCTGATATAAATATTCCATTGTTACCAACTGCATCTTCCTTTGATGGTTTGAATATTTTTTATCTCGCAGTCTAACGTTCAGATGCAATCTTATCTGCGTGAGCACTGAGGCTGAGCTGTCATAAATTGATACATGTCTTTTTATCATTCCTATTTGTCATGGTCTTTTAGCTATTTTTAATTCACATGACATTATCACACTCCAAGTCCATATGAATCAACTTTTCAAGCATTGAAATGCTCACTAGCTTCAAAACATATCATATTCTCCTATGATTTCTCCAGTAACTGCTTTTACATGTCCTAAGGCAATCATGTTCATCTGCAAAAACCATTGTATAAGCCTATGCTCCCTATTTTCTTAACCTATCTAAATTTAATGATTCTTTCCAATGAAGTGTCACTACACGATTTCAGGATGGATAAAATCTCTACTTATGCCATTTTGGAAGTAAGAACGGTAAATGAGCGTCTAAGTGCAGTAGCTGAGCAGCTGTATGAATGTGTAGAGCTCATTGGCTGCTCACTGAACCCCTTTCAGTTTGTCAGTGCTCCACATCACTTTAACAAGATCAGATATGCCATATTGCCATTTAGGAATTCCTCAGTCAGCAGTTGTATTTCTAAATGCAGTTTCAGTATTCTGCATGTGAAGCTTAACGAGGGCAGATTTAGACTAGATCTTAGAAAGAAATTCTTTGCAGTGAGGGTGAGGAGACATTAGAACAGGTTGCCCAGGATTCAAGCATCCCCCCTTCCTGAATAGGTTGAGGATCAAGTTGGATAGACCTCGAGCAACCTTGTCTTAGTGGAAGGTGTCCCTACCATGGCAGAGAGGTTGGAACTAGACGATCTTCGAGGTCCCTTCCAGCCCAAACTATTCTATGAATCTTCTGTTCTTCTTCTTCCAGTACCTCATCTAAATGCTGAATTTGATGGAAGAGGACTGTAACATGAAAAAGGAAGGCTCAGATATTACAGGGTTTTCATGCTTTTAACTTAATGTCACTGTTATTTTTTTCTGCTGTCTGCAAGTGGATCATGAGGGTGTTCAGAATACTTCATTCTGGATTGCATTTGCATTTATATGCTACTTCCCTGACAATGCTTAGAAGTACTTAATGAAGGGAAAGATGTCCTCTGTCCAGGGTTGTTTTGTTTTGCACTTGGCAGGGTTTTTCTATTACTGAAAGTGCAATGAAGAGCAGTGATCTTCCAGCATTTTTGTTTCTGTTTGGTAAGTACAAGGACTGATAGAAACCTATGCTCTGATGTGCAGAAGGCTATATCTTATAATGCTTTTCAGATGCACAAGCTGCATCTTAAACCTAGCTGCTGTAAATCCTGCATGTCACAAGTGCACCTTTCTCAATGAGTAAAATGAATTCATTTCAATAACTACTGCTGTACCACTGCTTCTGTTTCTGTCACCACTAATGGTGGTGGCCCTAGGTGGCAGCAGAAAAAAATTGCTATAATAGCTTCAGTGCATAAGACAAACTTGAATGTGTGAGAAAACCTTCAGGAGCAGTGCGTAAGTCCTTCAGCATTGTGCAGTTCTGATCCTACTGCTGTAGCTTTGCAGGAATAGCATAGGATCACACAATGCTTTGAGTTGGGTGGGAACTCTAAAGGTCATTTAGTCCAACTCTCCTGCAGTGAGCAGGGACGTCTGTAAAGATGAGTTTAGGTTTAAAAAGTTTGCTCACTCTAAATTGCTTTTATTGTCACACTCATTATGTTACATAATGTCTCCTGCATACCTTTCCATTCCTTTGCCTTTTCCCACTGGCTCTTCTGTCTGCTGTCTTACCTTCTGCATCTCTGTCATTTCTGAAAATGGGCAAAGCAATCTGCTCTGTAGCACAGTGGCTGCACTTCTTTCTAGTTAATCCTTTTGAGAGGGTATTAAGGATATTAAGACTTGCATTTCAGACTTCTAGTTTTGGCCTCCATTCCCATAAACTGGAATATTTTCTTAACTTGATGGGCTACAACAGGATCCAGATCTTTCATTTTCACTCAGTGCAGAAAAATTCAATTAGTTAGTAACACTTAATGTCTTTCTGCTTTCAACCCATGACTAAATTCTGTCCTGCACTTGTCTTAACTGATTCTGAAGTTTTCATGCTGAACAATTCCATTCCTTTCTGCTTAATGTTTTGTTAAATGGTATAACTTAGCATGCAGTTCCTGAGTTGAAGTAGTTCTATTCTGCAGTGTTCTGGCTGATACAGACCCTGCCAGTCAGAAAGAAATCTGTATAATTTTCTGTCTTTTCATGCAAGTTCTGTATCCACTTAAATGAATTTTCCCTTTTCTGGTTGTTAAAGATCAAACTAAGTGTATTAATGGTACAGGCCCTTCAACAAGCCAGGTCAGCCAGCAGCTATACATTCAGAAGGTGATTCTGTTCTATCCTGCACATACAGTTTAGCTTGCAGATGAAAGACTGATGTAATGTATCAGCTAGACATTACACTTGTATCTTATCATGTGGCAGAGAGGATTTTAGGATTTTTAACCTAAACCTCCCTTGGCACAGCTTGAGGCCATTTCTTCTCATGCTAGAAGGAGAAAGGTCAGAAGAAGCTTCTGATACCTGTGCTACACCACTGTAGAACACCCTGTGAAAACTGAGAGTCCTGAAAAACCTGACATTCTCTACACCTGCGTCTTCTCTCTTCCCCTCCCTGGTGCTGAATGCTGAGATAGGTGGCAAAACCCTTCTCTGCTTCCAGCCTGAACAAGCAGTGGAATTGTCTGCCTGAAAAAGATAGAAATTTTGAAAGGAGCTTAATGAGTCCTGGGCACAGTGTGGATGGAGACAAAATGTTCTGTGTTATTAGGAGATCTTGATGCTTCTGGGCTGATTTTTGCTTTTAATGACAGTTCAAAAGAAGTTCGTACATACAGGTAGCCTCATTTTTTTTTCTCATTATTTTAGAGTGGATCATTCAATTATTTAATTTTTGGAGTTTATGAAAAGCACATTACTTAATAACACTCACATTTAATTAAATTTTGCAAACCATTGTAACTGACTCATTTTTCTGTCAGTATATCTGAGTCTCGGATGTTGACAATGAGAAGTGAAGTCGAACCAAACTTTATGATGGGAGGCAAAAGATATGAGTAGGAGTCTGCTTCCTGTTAACAGAAATCAGAGGCTGCTTCCATAATTTGAAAGTGAAATATTAGTTTATTTCAAAGCATCATGAATCATACATGGCAGAAGCAACACTGTCTGCAAAGTCAGACTTTGATACATCTCCTATTTTCGAATGATAAACAATAAAAGCCTATTCTTTGGGGGCAGTCAATCCTGTCACTTCTGAATCATAAAACCTCATGGGTTATTTCAAATGTGCAGGACAGGGAATCATTATTTCATATGAAAATGTTATTAATGCTCAGAAAAAAATGAATAATTCAGAGCTGTTAATTTATACAGGTTATTTTCTTCTTTCCCTCTGCCTTTTCATGGGGGATAATTGTAGATGGAAAAAAGGCAAAATATGTTTCACATTTGCATATGTTCTGTTAGTTGTTTATTAAAAGAATGAAGGTCAGGGAAGTTACTTCTGCAGGCAGAGACTGAGGTTAACGGGGATTGAATTGGTTCTTAGGTCTTCTGAGAATGTTTTAATAAGTTTTGGACCAGTTCCAAGCAATATTTTGTCTAACAAAGATCCTTTGTTTGCCTGGCAAGAAGGAAGCATTTAACTTAATAACTGTGATGGATGACCCAAGATCTTGATCATTGTGATGGTTTGGAAGTTACCTGCTCCCCCACTCCCACCCCGCCGTGAAATCACCCAGCCTAGACTCAGCCAGCTGGAAGTTAAGGAATGAATCTTTATAGTCACAGCTTAGCACAATATATAAGCAGATATTTGCAATATATTACACATATATACAACTATATACAGAAATACACAAGTTTAAAGGGTTGGACTTGATGATCTGTGAGGTCTCTTCCAACCCTGATGATACTGTGATACTGTAAAAGTAATACAGAAACACAACAGCCCTCCCAGACATCACAGTCCCCAGGAGGGGCTCCCAACCACCCTTCTACCTTCTTTCTACCTCCACTCTTATCCCAGAATATGCCTTATGTGCAAAGTGAGTTTGGAGGATCAGCAAAGGGGTTTAGAAGCAGTATGATTAGTTGGGTTACACAGATGCAGCAGAAGCCCAAGGACAAAACACAGATACCGAACTCCGACACTCTGTCTTGTCTGTGTGTACTTTCTTTCATACATGTCAGCAAGCCTATGAGTGAAGTGGACATCATTATTGTTTTCTTTTCACAGCCTATAATCTAATTTTTCCCATTAAACTATTCCAACTAGCCTCAAACTAGCACAGTCATGATGGGAATTTCTGCAGGGAGACTAAAAGGTAAAGCTGAGTGAGACTTAGGAGTTACAATGTTTTGTGCTGGATTTCAGCCTTGGCTGTAGTTTCTGGAGTTGTTTTGTGTCTATTTCTAAGACTATGTTGTTGTAGTCCTTCTAAATATATCCAGGGGACATAGAGTCAGGTTATTTGAGGGAAAATACAATGGAGTGTCCTCGCCAAAACTAATTATTTCCCCATGGATATTACTGTGTGATGAAAAGTTCCCATCAGTGAGGAATCAAAGATTCTTAAGTACCTTGTGCTAAGAAGGGACTAGTTTTGATTACGATTTATCAGATAGATGAGAACATGTCTGCTCACAAACTGCATGATAACACTGCACAGTTTTAATCTTAATTTCCATCTGATTAGTTTTCAAACAGCTGCCTTTCATCCATGGGCTCATCTTCATCAAAAAAGTAGATTAATGTAATAAGGGTGATACAGCTGTATGATGTGAAAGGTAAACAGAATGATACTTCATTAGCAAACCCAAATTTAAGCCTTCAGTGTCTCATCAGTTCTCTAAACAGTTAAAGATGAGTGACCTTTGTGAATCTATGTGGGCAAGATGTCTAAAGTTTGAATTTCTTACTTTCTGTCATTAGATGTGTTTGCTTTGGAAGGATTAAGTGTGAATTCTCACCTGAGGAATATAGCTTCTTTTCCAAGGAACCACAAACAAAAGTGAAGTATAGAGTAGCTCAGGCTCTGAAAGCTAATGGAAGGAGAAAGCTGTACAAAATAAGAAGTACCTCCTTAGACAGTGCGTTCTGTTCCATGGTGGAAACACTGAATGATGCAGAGAGATCCCAGCAATATAAGAATGAGCATTAACCTTCTATCTGTGGGATAGTCAATAGCTTGGCTAATGTGTTTTTAGCTCTGGATGTGGTGTGTACAGCATCAAAATTACCAATAATGGCTGTGTGAGCTTTAAAAGCACTTCTCTGAAATTACAGGGGAATAGAAAGAGTAGTAGCTAGCCAAGCCAGATGTGTTTCAGCAGAGCCAATGTACTTCCTACTGGAAGAAGAAATAAAGATTTCAGCAGTGAGGAAGAACTAAAAGGCTAATACTTCCTGCAACTTTCCCAGATGCTGCCTTTATTATCTTCTTGTTAAAACAAATGATTTCCTGGTTTGAAACTCCTCAGCAATTTGTCAGATTTGGTCTAATAAGCATCATTAAACATTTCTTCTCAGTGGTTGGTAGAAGAACTGAGCAGCACCAGGACTTTGAATCCCCTGGGAGGAGTAGTAGTTTAAAGAAGATGTAGAAGATAAGTGAATGAGGGAATTTTACAGAGCTTTAATCTTTTTTTTTTTCCCCAAATTTTTTTTCCTCCCCAGGTTTCCTGAGGCAACATTGTAGGAAAAATTAGGCTACTGCAAGATTTACTGGCTGTCTGCATGGTTTAATTTTTTTTAACTTGCTTACTTGGAATATTGAAAGAGGGAGATGAGAACTGTTTTTCATGGGTTTTTTCCATTCCTTTTTGCTTTAGACTTCTGTTTTGGATGCAACCAGAAAGGGAATTAGCAGCCATTGCAAAGAGCAGGGTGCTCCATGGAGAGAGGCTCCAAAACTTTCATGGACGGGCTGCCCAGGGAGGTGGTGGAGGCACCATCCCTGGAGGTGTTCAAGAAGAGACTGGATGAGGCACTTGGTGCCATGGTCTGGTTGACTGGCTAGGGCTGGGGGACAGGTTGGACTGGATGATCTTGGAGGTCTCTTCCAACCTGGTTGATTCTATGATTCTGTGATTCTTTCTGATGTTACAAACAATATATAAGCTCATATTTTTCCTTGGAGAAGTTCTCAATGGAGGACACTTCTCTGGAAACAAGAAACATTAGTTTTGGCAAATTGTGGTGAAAACCCCTTTAGCTGAAAAATCCTCACCTAGGCTGTTGTCCACAGTTTCCAAACTGCAGAGACATGTTGCAGGAATTGCAAGCTGAGGCTTGTGGGTTTTATCTAATTACCTCTGGGACTGACTTTTTACTAGGAGCTCAGGGAATACACGGTCCATTATTTCAAGAACACCTCATTAAGATGTAATAAGCCAAGTACATTTATTTGATTAGCTGTCCTGTAGTCTCCTAACATTGACAAAATGAAGCTGAATGTTTGTGCATGGTCTGAACTGGGACATCTCATGAAGAATAGCTGAGAGAACTGAGATTGTTTAGTCTGGAGAAAACGAGGCTGAAAGGAGACCTTCTGCTGCCATACAGCTACCTGAAAGGAGGTTGGAGTGAAGTAGGAATTGGTCTCTTCTCCCTAGTATCAAGTGACAGAACAAGAGGAAATGGCCTCAAGTTGTGCCAGGGGAGATTTAGGCTGGATGTTAGGAAAAAATTATTTGCTGAAAGGATAGTCAGGCATTGGAACAGGCTGTATGTGGAAGTGGTGGAGTCAACATCCCTGGAGGTATTTAAACAAACGTGTAGGCATGAGACACTGGGACATGGTTTAGTGGACATCATGGGCTAAGTCAGTGGTTTGACTCAGTGATCTTGGAGGCATTTCCAACCAAAACAATTCTGTGATTCTCTAAGTTCTTGCCTGGAGGCAAACAAGCTGATCTCAGGACCAGAGGCCTTGCACTAGGCAGGCACAAGCTAAATGTGTGTAGCTTACACCACAGGACCCTGGGCAGGCCAGACTCAGCGGCTCCAGGTTCATTTGTGTCCGTTTCCCACGCTTGCCTCTCTGGTAGAGCAGAAAAGCATGCCTAGGCAAGGCAGGATATGGATAAGCCTATTTTGGGCCTATCAGGCCTGCCAGAACATCTGTTTAACATCCTGCATTTCACTTTTAAAATTGGCAATATGAGGAAGAAAATGATAATTTTACAAGTTTTCTAAGTGTCATGGGGTGAAGACAGTTTGGTGGCTTACACCGGTGGGAACTGGCACCAGACAGAGCTAGGTGAACATCACAGGCTCATAGGATGTTACAGGCTGGAAGTCACCTCCATAGATCATGGAGTCCAACCCCTCTGCCAGATCAGGACCATATACTCTAGCTCAGGTTGCCTAGGAACACATCCAGATGGTCTTGAAAGCCTCTAGAGAAGGAGACTCAAGAAGACACGAGAACAGGCTGCTGCAGGCTCTGCTCCTGGGTGCTAGGTGTTTTGGCATCCCCATGCTAAGTGATGTGCAATGTCAGTTCAACATGGTGGGCCTACAGCTGGCAGAAAAGTAGAGCTCTTTGCACGGATTCCATGACACTGGCATTTCAGTGCTCTGGCATCCCTGACTGGCAGGCCAGACAGGGTGTTAGCTACATTACTGCCAAACTGTCTGTAAGGAAAAAAGAAGTAAGTTTATCCAGCACAAAGCTATTTTTGTTAGTGTGAGCATATTTTCTCCGTGCTTGTTCAGCTTTTAAAGAAAGAGTAAACCAAGATAGTCAGGTAATTAATGAATCCTTGTGGTTTTACTTTCCTTTATATGTTCCCTCTCTTTAAACCTAGATTTTAATCTGTTCTTTAGCTTGCAGAGCTATCAATTTTGAGGTTTTTTACCAAGTTGGCTTTCTATAATATGTGTGAAACTGAAGATCTTTAATTTTTTTCAGCATGCACCCATCAGACTCTGCATAGGCTTGAACACCAGAGAAGACTTCTCTTGCCTCAGGCAGTGATGTTGCACTCCCTTGCTAGAGCAGACAGCAAAGTGGGGTGTAACAAAGGACAGACAACGTCATATTGTAATCTTAGAGAACTCAATAAGATAAGATTTGTTATCAGCCCCCATATATTGATGTTGTTTTCATTTTCACAGCAGGAGTCAAACCAAAGTACAGATAGAAGATTCTCATTTAGAGAGGCACCAATGTAATGCAGTTTACTGTGATGGTTTGGGTGTTACCTGCCCCCCCACTCTTATGAAATCAGCCAGACTAGACTCAGCCATCTGGAAGTTAAGGAATGAAGCTATATTTACAGCTTAGCACAATTTACAAGCACATATATACACTAATATATTCATTTATATACAAGTTAAAAGTAATACAGAACCACAATACCCCAACAGTCAGATTGCTAGGAGGGCTCCCAACCCAAACCTCCTGCCTCCCCTTCCCCTCTCTTTAGAAATAACCAGATCAACCCATGTATATCTACATGATGAATCTGGAGATGTCAAAAAAGACAACAAGGAGGTTAGAGGAAAAAGGGTTAGGTCAGATTAAAGACAGAGGCAACCACAGAGACCAGACCACCAGAAAGGAGGAGGAGCAGAAAAGTGAGAGCTAACTGAGCAGTGTGTGAGCAGTGAGTGTCATATCTATATTTTGACTAGTGTTTCTCAGCAGAGGAATGGGTGATATAGGCTGCTGTTGTTTTTTTTTTCTTTCTTTCTTTTCACAGCTAAAGATTTAATTTCTCTCAGTAAAATATTCCAATTGGCCTCAATCCAGAACATTTTCTTTTTGCTTGTTTGCTTGTTTTAATATGCTTATTTAGAAAGCAAGACATTCAAAAGTGAGGCAAAGACATCAGTTGATAAACTGTTTATTCTTTGCCTTTATTGGTGAAACTACTCTTCCTATATGGATATCCCTCTCTGGAGATACTCAAAGCCCAGCTGGAAGCATTCCTGTGTGGTCTGCTCTAGGTGATCCTGCTCTGGCAGGGAGATTGAACTGGATGAGCTTTTGAGGTCACTTCCAGCCCCTAACGTTCTGTGGTACTTGACCTGCTCCTTTCACTTGATGTTAATGGGGAATGGGGTAAAAGTTATAACATAAACATCATAGAATAATTTTTAGGTGTTAAAGACAAAAATCAAGATGTTAGGTGTTAGACTGGAGAACAAAGCAGTCTTATTGACAAGGCACTCTAATGTGGGAAAGTGATGATGGAAGATAATTAGAGGGGAAAAGTAGGGAGTAATTTCTGATCTTTGTTGTGTGCTCTTAAAATGAAAATTACCTTAAGGCAAAACTGTTCTTGTGATTTTATCAAGAAATAGTCAGATAAAACTGTAACTAAAATTAAGATGATCTATCTTTGCATGCATGTGTTTGAGAGAGAGTTTAGCTTGCATTTAGTTTAGATTCTTTAGGTTAGAATAACTTCATGAGATGAGGTAAGCATTCCAGCATCACTATGAGGAATCAACATCTTCATTTTGCATAAGGAAAAATGAAAACACATTAAAGATGTCTGCCAGAGTCTGCTGAAAACTATAGCAGACAATAAGAATGGATCCTCACCTTCAGATGTATGGGCTTTGTAACCTAGACTTCTGAATGTTAATAAAACCTTTCTTTCTTGTGTTGTTTGGGAGAGGACAGTTAAAATGGATATTTCAGTGTCTTCTTAAAGCCATGTTTATTCTAATACAAAATAGTTCTACCCAAAATATACTAACTCTGAATTCTGTGAATATCCCATCACCTGCTGTGCAGTGCAAGACCCATCCCAGTATGAAATGAAGTGTGGTGGAGGACAGAGAAGTCTGCTTCAGGAGTGTCGTTACAGATGTCTCTAACATCTAACTCATTACGGATGACTCCAACATCTAACTCTAACTCTTAGAATGCCCTCTAACAACAAGAAGGATGCACTCTGCCTTGTGTCTTGAGGCAGAACCCAGGAACACAGTAAGCTCTGCAGTAGTGGTCCTGCCATATGCTCTTGCTGCAGTGGAAGAACTTGCAGCGCAGTTCTGTTACCTGAAAAGAATTTAGCCACTGAATTCTCATTCTATTTCTCAATATCCTGGCCAGTGTCAAAAGGGCACACAGAAGAATGCTCTTCCATTTCTGTTTTCAGAACCATAGAATAAAAGCCTAGCCAGAGAGAAATGCCTACATCATCTCCTACTCACTGCTGCTCTGTTCCTCTACCCCTGATATCATTGCTTGCTATGCTTTCACTGGCTGGCTTTGCTTCCTCATTAGCCACCTACTCTTCATCTGATCATTTACTCTACTGTTTGTCCATTTCTCCTTAGGCCTCTATTACTTCTCCTGAATGAATTCCTGTTGAGAATGTTATTATTCCTTGCTGCTTTTCCTGTAGTCCTCTTCCTTATCACAGCTTTCTGAAATATCACATAATGTTCTCAGTCGTGGTTGCATTTAACCAGACAGGAGATAAATATAACCAGTGGCAGTTACCAGAAATAAGTTCTTTTCCTTTTTAAGATAGAAAGTGCATTGAACATGTAGAATAATACTGGAACTTGTAGAATAATAACTAGCTATTTGGTAAAGCCCTCAACTAAAAGACTGTTTCAGTCAAAGCAGTGGCAGTGAACACATGCTTTGAATTCTTGGGCTGATTGTGTTTTCTGGCCTGCTGTGTTGTACTTCCTGAAGGTTTCACCCAATGGAAGGTGCTTACGTAAGTTCTTTTCAGATGACTCTAGAAACCATCTTCTGATACATTCCATTTTATGTTGTCTGCATTGTGGGAACTTTCATGCATACCCCATTCCTATAAATTAGTGACTGTGGGAGTTTAGATTAATGAACACTCATTAGTTATTTCCTTTGCATTTTGTTTCCTGTCTAACTTTGGAAATGATTACTAAACTGTTCAGGCAGTGGCTGAAGTGCTTTTCTGCTTCTTTCCTGCTGTGGTGACAAGTGCCTCATTCAATTGTTGCAAAATGAATGCCTCAAGTGGCTTTTCTCCTTTAGGAGTGTCCTCAGATACAAACTTCTCTGAAGCTAAAACTTTGATTTGTAGGATCATTTCTGTCCATTAGGATTTACTGCAGGAATTTTTCTTCTGAAAAAGTTATTTCCCAGGAAGTAGTTTCTTTAGTTACATGATCCTGGAAGAAATGACAAATGCAGCTTCTAATAAACTTATTAAATTAAATGTGCCAGGTCTACAAAATGGCATAAAAATTAATTTTATTACTTATTTTAGGGGATAAAATGTGCCCTAGTCTGTATTACAAGGGGTGATATCTCCTCTGCAATAAGAAGAATGGATTTACTCTTTCTAACCCAGGGCTATACTGGAAAAGAATTAGTGTTATTCTAATTAAAAATAAATGCTGCCTGTATCACAGGTCACAAGCAAGAACAGAGTAGAAGAAGGAACCTCATAATGAGTTTTTTGCTCTCTGCACTCATCATATTTACACAACATGTTGCCAAATGCAAAATATTGCATATTCCAGTGCATATGTTTTAAATATTTATGGGTGGTGAACCATTCCTGTTAGTAAGAAATAAAAATGACTCCTGGTCCTTTAGCACACCACAGTTATAAAACCTTTATTTGAATTCATTAGATATTCCAGTTTGGTGAAACTGCAATGCCTTTTACAGCTTACTGAAACATATCTAATGTATATGACCAATTCTGATACTTTAGTGACATTTGAGTGGTGGTAGGTGAAAGTATCTGACAGTTAATTCCTGTTTCTGTTCTGGTCATGTCCTACCGCTGGGGGACATGACCAGAAATCTGCTGCTCAGTGTTTTCTGGACAAATGCAGTCATGAGAATGCTCAAATCACTCTTAGAGTAAAATATATTGTTCTTTTCACACAGTCTTCAGATTTCCCTCTGCTATTTTAATGCAATAGATGCATAATGTGTCAGGGATGTTCTTCTTTTTCTTATCCATCTTCAGCTTATGCTGGAGTCATGATTTGGGTGACTTTCTGACATTAGAAACAATTGAAAAGGAAGGGATTTTGATGCTGCTATAGAATAATTAAGCAAAGATTGAGTAATGATGAATAAGGCTTTTGCAAGTGATTTTAATTTTTTAAAACCAAACTCTTGCCCAGCTTTTGATATTTTGTGTATGCATTAGTTAGGTGTGATGTTGATAACAGCACAAATGTAGTTCTAAGTACAAATGTAGTACTAAGTACAAATGTATTACTAAGTGGGACAGGCAGCTTTTTGATATTGGTTTTAATTTCTCCAGGATGACTTTAAGGTCTCCTTTCACTTGAATGCTTTTTTGCCTGCTTTGGTTTGGTTTGGTTTTGTTTCGGGGTTGCCATTGATTTTATTGCTGTTTGTATTGGTTAGATTGGGCTTGCCAAATTTAGTTTTTGCTCAAGAAGCCTATATTAATTTCAAAATAAATTGACTATTCTATCATAATGCTGTTTTGGAACCCATTTATGCATGGTTATCAGTCTGAGCTATTCTGTGAGGGACTTCACTGATTTTTTGTGAGCATAAGAGTCTAACCAGCAGAGTAGATTGTAAAAAACATAGATAATAGTTATAAAGACAACTGAAAAATGCAGGGATTCTGTGCCTAAAGCTCCCTAGTGACACATAGAATTGATAAAACTTCTTTTCTACAACTTCTGCTCTTTTCATCATGGCTATTCCATATCTCTTCTTAATACCATGATAAAGCATCACCCCATTAAGATTTGAAATGCAAACATTCAATAATTAGCTCTAGTATCAATGGAAAGTAAAAATTACAGGCAGAATAAATGACTTTAAGCTCAACTGGCCTAATTTTTTTTAAGCTTGCATCAGTACTAAAGTTTCTCATTACAATTGAAATTATGTTAGTGTAACATATTGAATTATAATTAATATAATTAGAAATACTAAAATATTATCCAAAGACTGTTTATTCAATGGAACTTGTTCCCATAGAAACAAGAAGCAAAAGATTCAATTTATGTTGCTTTTACGGCAAATAAATACTCTTCTGCTGTGAATATTTAGTGCCCCCTCACCTGTGTCTCACAAGAACACCACCAAGAATTCAAGGGACAACTGAATACAGGAGCTCTTCTTTACTTTTTCATTGGGTTTTACTTGTGTTCATTGTGGGGAGAAAAAAAAAAAAAGAGAAGAGAAAACAAAATAGAACCAACCCAGAGTAAATCTCTTTGTGCACCAAGAGCCACAGATGTTTTCTTGGTATTGATCTTCAGCAATAATGATTTTTAAGCATTGAAGAAGTGCATATGGGGGTTTTGTGCGAAGGGCAGGGAAAAAAAATCCCAACAAACACAACAAAAGACAACATAGAAGAAATAGGAGGCTGAAGAGCTGCAACAAGACTGCCAGCAGTCATCATAGCTTTCATCTTATGCAAGTACTGTAAGCCTGTGTTTGCAAAACCTCATGATTTATTTAGAATTTTAATTAAAGAAAAGAAGTTATTGGAACAGCATCCTAGCAGTACCTAGCATCTGCCAACCGTGGCTAATGATTTTTACAGCCTCATCTGCAAACACTCCATTAAAGAAGCTAACCATGATGTGTGACACAGCTGAAGCAAATGAGTGAGAGAAAACAAACCTTGCCTGCAGCTATCACTAACACAAGAGATAGAATAAGGGTAAAAAAAAAAAGGCACTATGTGCAAAGTGGTTTAGCTTCAGAGCTCAATCTCAAGTCCTCAGGAAGAAGGATTGTTACATACTGGTGAGCATGTGAAGCATTTTGGCCTCTGGGTGCTCTCTTGACAGGTTTTTCAGAATTTGCATTTTTTCTATTTTCCAAAGAAAAGGAAAAAAGAAACCAACACTTTAATGCTTAAAAGTCTAAGGCTCTTGGATTTTTCTTTAATCATACTTGTCGTCTGGTCTCTCTGTTTGTAGCTCTTGGACAACTAAAGCTTTGGTCGGGGTTTCACTGTGCGAGATACAACTTGAACTATAGCAACTGCTGGGTACAGAGGCAGATGACTGTCAGAAGTGGTTACTGATGGGGCATACAAAGGGATAATGTGGCTATAACTACTGCTGCAGTGCTGCCTAAACTATTTTTGATTTGTTGTGCTCCTCATACATAGTTGTTGGAGATAGGAAATTGTTGTTAGCTGTTTCAGCCCTTTGCCTTTCTGTGCAGGATGCTTTACTGTGTTATAACACAATAACACCACCACCAGACTTACCTAGAGCTTTTGTCTCTGGATATCTGCCAGAGAAGTCCTGAATGCTGCCATCAGGCTGTGCTAGGTGAGGTTTATGTTGGATATTAGGAAACGTTTCTTTACTGAAAGAGCTTCATTGGAACAGGCTGCCCAGGGAGTTGGAGGAGTCACCATCCCTGGAGGCATTCAAAAATCACGTGGACATGGCAGTTTGGGATGTGGTTTAGTGAGCATGGTGGTATTGGGTTGACATTTGGACTCGGTGATCTTAGAGGCAATTTCCAACTGAAATGGCTCTGTGATTCTGTTCTGTGATTGTGCAGATCTTAGGTTTGACTCTTTTCCAGACCTGTCTTTGCATAAGGACAAGTGCCACATGCGAATGGACAGGCACACCAAACCCATGGCGTCTGCAACAACAGCTGAGCTTCCTCTGACAGCCAAGCATGTAGAAAACAAACATAAACCCCCCAAAGGTCAGACATTGTGCATTTTGGAGTTTAAGAAGGCTTGAGAAATATGTCTAGAATAATAGACAACTTCATTTGACACAGAACATTTTAATGGGCAAATTCTTGTGATAGCTGAATCTTTGTAAAACTTGACATGAGTTTTGTGTGATGTATCATGAGCTAAAGAAATACTCCCCTGCTGCTACTTAAAGTCACTCTTTAGCTTGGTGTATTTAATGAACATATTAAACTTGTGGGTTAGAAGAGACTGAGTAAAAAGTACCAGTACAAAGAAAAGAAACATGCCGAGTTTTGCATTCCCTGTTCCTTCCCAGCAGTGAGGAAATTTATGATCATTGAAAATTACTATAGAAAAAGAACTTGCTTTCTTTTGGAAAATGAACAGTCTCCTTAGGGAATTGAGGCTCTTTTTCCTGGCAGATTTGGTTCTTATTCCAATCCCAAGAGCAGTGTGGCAGTGTTTTTTATTGTGCTGGAGGAAAATATACCTGTATAATAAGTGTTCTTGCAGTTAATACAATCCCTTCACACCAGGCATCTTTGTTAGCATGCTCTGGGTTTCGCTCTATTGTCTGCCTGGCAGGCTTCAGCTGCTTTTTCTAATACTGCAAGCATACAGTAGTCCTTTTATAGCTAAAGTCAAAATCCTTAAGCTTTCTTAGAATCATAGAATCAACCAGGTTGAAAGAGACCTCCAAGATCATCCAGTCCAACCTATCCCCCAGCCCTATCCAATCAACCAGACCATGGCACTGAGTGCCTCATCCAGTCTTTTCTTGAAGACCCCCAGGGACGGTGCCTCCACCACCTCCCTGGGCAGCCCATTCCAATGGGAAATCACTCTCTCTGTGAAGAACTTCTTCCTAATATCCAGCCTATACCTACCCTGGCACAACTTGAGACTGTGTCCCCTTGTTCTGTTGCTGCTTGCCTGGGAGAAGAGGCCACCCCCCACTTGGCTACAATGCCCCTTCAGGTAGTTGTAGACAGTAATAAGATCACCCCTGAGCCTCCTCTTCTCCAGGCTAAACAGGCCCAGCTCCATCAACCTCTCCTCATAGGATTTGTGTTCCAGGCCCCTCACCAGCTTTGTTGCCCTTCTTTTGACTGCCAGCCAGTATCTATGCATTAAACTTTGCCTAAATACTATAATGAAGTGCATTTTTTTTTCACGCCCCAATTCTTCTCGGTATGTTACCATTCAATCCCATGGATAGCATGGAGCTGATGTCCTGAGAACTGCTGATACTTCAGAAATGTCCTCTGGGGACATGCTACATAAAATGCTGCATGCAGAAGAATTCAGAAAATTCAGCAGAACTTGCATGAGCTCTTAAAAGTCTTAAAATATTCCGTATTGATTTACAGAAAGCAAACTGGACTTAGGTTGCTTCGTGCAACACTGCTGACTGCTTTCAGACAGACAATGGAAAAAGCCATTTGGACTCAGCTCAGAAAAAGCTGTATCTGCTCTTATTGCCCATCTTGCAGTTTGCTAATGTCTCAGTTGGGGAGCTGACCTCAAACGTGATCAAACTAAACACCGAAGCGAAAGAAGCAGTCAGAGGTTCAAATGTATCTATAGACTCAAGCCCAAATCCTCAGATTTATGCGCTTTAAATTGGTCGTTTTACTCCATAATATGAAGCTGAAGATATTTGGTCTGAGTCTGAAGCATTTTCCATTAACCCAAAAAGGAATGGGGATTTCAGATCCCCAGCTATGGTTACAGCAGCTATGAAAAGAACAACTGCTAAAACATGTATTTCTGTGTTTAGCTTTAGATAGATAAGCGTGATGTTTGTAGCTCATTGGCTTAATTTTGCTCTGTGTGAACCATTTTAGGTCAGGTCTGTTGCATTCCAATCATGTTTTCTTACCTGGCTGGGTTCTACCCAGCCTCATCACTCTAAGCTCAAGTGTTTTGGATGGCCAGAGTTATTCATGTCAGCCTTGTGCAGACACAGACTACATGCTTGGTTCTTTTCTATTTGTTCCATTACCTTCATCTGATTTATTTTCCAGCCATGGATTGATGGCCTGGAAACAATTCATTTTTCATATCCTTAGGTAAATTGAGGGGGGCAAAGAATCTGTCTCTATTGCAAGAATGTATTTGAAATTGAATTCTTGTGAGTCAAAATACACTGAGTTTGGGAGCAGTTTTTTTAAACTATTAAATAACTTTTTAAACTTAAAAGTCCCACTCCTTTATTGGCTCTAATTAGATAGATGCCTCATCTTATATTTATGGATTTCAGTGTTTATATTGCTCAAGTCATACTTTGGAAACCTGTGCTGGATTCTTTTGAATGTAAGATAAAGTAAGATAAAATCTGTAGCTCTTGAAAAATGACTTCACTGCCAGAGTAGTTTGCAAACTGTGTTCCTAAAGAGGTGCCTTTTGCTGTTCTGTGATGAACTAGTAGGCTTTACGGTCAGATCCTTGTCAGCTCTTCATGAGTTTTCCTAGAGGATTAGGGAATACACTAAACAGTTCCCTTATCTGAATTCACTAAATATAATTTTAAGAATTCCTAGTCTGGTGATGCACAGCTGTGAACCAGAAAGGAACTAGACAGGTTCCAGGAACTATGAATTAAAGGGAGACTAGAATGAGTCAGACTATGGGAACAGATGCTCAGAGGGCTGCAGCAGCTCTGCTATGAAGACAGGCTACAAGAGTTGGGGCTCTACAGCCTGAGGGAGAGAAGGCTTCAAGGAGACCTTGGAGTGGCCTTCCAGAATCTGAAGGAGGCCTGCAGGAGTGCTGGGGAGGGACTATTGATGAGGTCTTGTAATGACAGGATGAAGAAGAATGGGTTTGGACTGACAGAGGGAAGATTTCGACTGGGTGTTAGGAAGTAGTTCCTTGCAGTGAGGGTGGTGAGACACTAGCACAGGTTGCCCAGGGAGGCTGTGGATCTCAGCATCACCCAATGTGAATCCAAGATGACATTGGGTGGTTCTGTGATGCACAGCCTCCCTGGAGGTGTTCAAGGCCAGGTTGGATAAGGCCTTGAGCAACCTGTTCTATTGGGAAGTGTCCCAGCCTATGGCAGGAGGTTGGAACTGGATGAGCTTTGAGGTCCCTTCCAACCTAAACCATTCTGTGATTCTAACAACAGCCACAGTGCTTTTTGTGGAGCTTCATTTTGATTTTAAAAAAAAGGTATCTAAAACCATTATAAATCAGATTTGAAGTTGGTGTTTCATGGGTAGATATTCCTTTGCCTTCATCGGAAGACCACCAATAACCAAGTACCCTGATCTTTTCTCTGGCAGGGTGAATTCAATAGGGCTGAATTTACTCTAGGACTATGGAACCAATCCTGGCAGTGCTGTTGTGTTCGTGTTACAGAAAAATGAATGCACTGCAGAGCCCTACCAGTAGTTCCAGCCCAAACTACTTCTCTTTGACTCTGTATCATTTTTGATAATCAAGTCTATATCCTGTTGACATTCTGTTATTCACATGTGAGTTATTTGGCTCGTGGATTAAATGTACTCAGTGTTCCAGCAAGCAGGATCTTTTATTAGATGTAGAGTGGTGCTGTTATCTCTTCCCCTACTATATGGCTTTATGTGGTTGATTGAAAAGTGAATTCTTTATTTCAGGTCTAAATACAGTAAAATATGCTTACCAATTGCACTGGTGGTTTGAGTTTATGCTTTTACCTGGTGTGCTAGTTTGAAGCTAGCTAGAATGTTTTGGTGAGAAGAACTAGATTACAGGCTGTGAAAGAGAAACAATGGTGATGTCTACCTCATTCATAGGCTTGCTGAGAGGTATAAGAACAAGAATCCAAACATAGATAAGGCACTTCTGTCTGGGAACTCTGAGCTGTATTTTTTTCTCACTGGCCTCTCTGCTGTCTCTCTGATTAATCCACTTTGCTTCCTAACCTCCTGGCCAAACCTCCATTCTTCCTTGGCACTGGGGTAAGGTTGAGAGGAGTGAGAGAAGGTGGAAGGGTGGTTGGGAGCCCCTCCTGGGGACTCAGGTTTCTGGGAGGGCTGTTGTGTTTCTGTATTACCTTTTACCTTGTCTATTTCTGTCTCTAACTGTATATACTGTAAATATCTGCTGCTATATTCTGCTAAGCTATAAACAATAAGCTTCATCCAATTTCCAGAGGTGGCTGAGTCTAGTCTGGGTGATTTCCAAAGTGTGGGGGGGTGGGGAACACCCAAACCACCACACCTGGTTTGAGGCACTCTGCACAGGCCCTCTGCTTCCTCACTCTTTTGACTGATGTAAAGTACATCTAGAGAATCCATCTGACTTTTTGATTAGGAAGGGGGATCTGGCACCCAGGATTTTTGCATTATTTTTTTACTGCTTGACAGGTAAAGGAGCAGTAGCAAAGATTTCCTCAAGAAATCAGGGAACTCTCAATGGCTTCTTTCTCAACTTTTGAAATGTCTTCTGCTGATGTGAATATTACAGCATCACATCTGAGCTCAGTGAGAGGGAAGTATTAGTGGTGTTGAGGCTGCCTGCCGTGTTTTGTTCACAAGCAGCTGGTGGATTACCCTTGTATGCCTTTTTTGCTCTGCTGGCACATATTTCAGGGGAGACAGAACCAGAGGCATATGTATTTGGTTTAGAGTCTGTTATATTAACCACTGTTTCCCTTTCTACAAACCTTACCACAAATTACTGTGGATGGAGGCATTTAAATTACAGAACCACAGAGGAAAAACAAAATGCTGTGAAGACAGCTTCCTTTAGAAGTCATCTCCTGCTTTCTCCACTACCTTGAACTCTCAGTCACACTTCAGGGCTTATACCTTCCTTCAAGCTTTTCTTGGGAAAGATGTGCAAAGAATTCTAAGTGGTGCAGAACAGAGTTTTGTGTTTCTAGGTTTTGGTTGGTGGCTGAGTTTGCATCATCTTACATGAGAGTTAGTGAGGGGCAGCTTGCAAAGAACTCATCTGATATACTTTGGTCGATGATGTGGTGGTAAAAAACACCTGGGCAAACTGACAGTCTCCCAGGGTTGGCAGCAGCAGGGACAAATCTTTATCATTGCTTTCCTTCCAGCCTTTCAATTGAGTGCACTGCTGGTGTTGACTCGGTGTGACCTCCCAGTTCTCCTTTCAGTGTAGGTTCTCACTTGTACTTTTCTGCAAATGGAAGAAGCGTCCAAGCACTAAGGAGGTACAAGAAGGAAACAGAAGTCTGAAGGGTCCTGGCATGGGTTTTTGGTGGTGGTTGTTTGGGGGGGTGTGTGTGTTGTGGTTTTGTTTGGCTTGTTTGTTGTTGTTAGGTTTGTTGTTTGGGGGTTGGTTGCTTTGGTTTATGTTTGTTTGTATTTTTCCCCCCTTGGATTATGTACTAACATTTCCATAAGACAGGGAAAGGGGACAGGTCATATATTAAACCCCGGGGGATCTTTTGTTCCAGAAAAGGGTGAGGTAGTAAGTAACACATTAGGCACTGATTGGTGCAGAGTGTGTACTCAGGTGAATAGCGAGCAGGCAGAGAGACTTCAGCTGCCTGTCTCCTGCTCTTGTCATGCAGATCTGTGCATACATTATCTATCCTGTTCATTCAGTGACACTGAGTGGAATAAAATAACAGTGCCAGTGTGCAGGGCACATGTTCTCCAATTTGCAACTAACCATTTTGGTAATGTATGTGTTAAACAATCTCTGTAAAAGCCTGAAAATACAGCTTAGTGAATATTCACTCATCTGCTTGAACGTAAATGATTACAAAGATTCCATATTACTACAGGCAATTAGCTTACAGTTATTTAAGATTTACTTTTTTTTGTGGCTAGCAGGGATATATTCCTCCTGGATTGTGACCAGATGTTTAAACGTGAAGACTGTAATTTTCACTTTTATAGCAAGTGTATGCCTCAGTGGTAATGGATTTGACTTTTTCCAGCAAGCATCTCAAATCCTGCAATTTGGTGGTCAGCTTAAGGAAAAAGAAATGCTGTGTAAATGAATGAAAACCTGCCTGCATCTCTTATCAGTGGATCCTCTGGAGCCAGCTGCAGAGCTAATGGAATCAGCTGCTGGTCTTTTCACCGGTGGGGAGCACATTCTCTCTTAATAAAATAACTGCAATGCCACAAGCTGACGTAGCTTGGGAAGAAGTGAGTTTTGGACTCACTGAAGCACAAGCCTTTCAAACAGCATGTTTGGTTAAGAGTGAATGAGTCTAGCATTAGAGCTGGTAATGGACAGGCAAGATGCCTAGAAACTATTTGCAGCTCTGTCATTGATTTCCAACAGGAGCACAGATGCACTCAAGTGTTTGAAACTCATTCTTTTTTTTTTTCAGCATCTATCTCCAGCAAGCTCTATTTAATAAACATTTCTTTCTGCAGGCCCCTTCCCCTAGTTCTACACATTTGTGATTCTAAGGCACTTAAAGACACAGTTCCCAGGGCTGCATCTTCTTTCCCAGACAAAATTTATCACCACTTAACAAAAAAATGTATGAACTGAAATACTTAATTCTGTTGTCCAGATACAGCAATCCTCTATTTATTTATGTAGTTGGGTTTTTGTTTACTTATTTGTTATACACAGGATTCTGTGCTGTTATTTGGACTGTTTCAAGCATGTCTTATTATTTCTGCAGTGACTAGATTGGTGTGAGACTTTACTTGTGCCACTGCTTTTGAAGCTCAAATATTACATTAAGATCAGAGGTTTCACCCATTTTCATGGGAAAGGAAGATGCTGCATACTTGGCTTTCCAGAATCTCTATTAGATCTGCCTGGAAAAGTAGCTCATTGAAGATAGGACTCTAAAGTTCTAAGTACATGTCTCAGCAAGTGACCACTCACTCTTCAAAGGTGAAGGTTTTCCTTGTGATTCCTTCACCCACGTTTTCCATCGGATTAGTTTCCACCCAAATTCCTGTTTTGACATATTTTTAAGCATGAAGAGGAAGTCTTGCAATTCATCTGTAGTGATTTCCTAGGGCTTGGTTAGTTTAATGAATACTTGCCAAAGACAAGATGTTTCTTCATTTGAAATAGTAAATTCAGTAAGCGTTGTGGCTGCCCTCTGGAGGCTGAGATCTTTTTCTCTTGAAGCATGTCTGGGAAACAATCCTACCAGACAATGGGGCAGTCTCGACAATGGGGCAGTCTCTGCAATGAGGCAGCCACTGGGAGGTGGTGGAGTCGCCATCCCTGGGGCTGTTCAAGGCAAGATTGGACATGGCACTTGGTGCCATGGTCTAGCCTTGAGAACTGTGGTAAAGGGTTGGACTTGATGATCTATGAGGTCTCTTCCAACCTTGTTTATACTGTGATACTGTGGGTTCTTCCCCACATCTGTGTTGACACACGCTGAAGGTGGTTTATAAAGCCACAACCCTTTGCAGTCCCCTCTCTTCATTTCCTGAGCAAGAGGCAAAGTGCAGCAAAGAACATACAATGCCAAATACTTATAGCTGTAAGCTACAGGCTATTGCAATCTATTCATATTGATACAAGTCTCTGGTCTCTTTGAATGTGTCTAATACAGGGGCACATTATTTCAGTACTTAGCTATTTACATGCTAAATCACATTTTATTGCATTCATTTTTCATCAGGGTCATCTTGTAATTTAAAAGAGCAGCTGACAGAAATGCCTGAAAAGATGAGGATGGAGCATTTATGCTTCCTGCAAGAAAGAAAGAAATAGAAGTGTTGTGGGGAGTCAGCAGTTCTAGGAAAGCCATTTGATTCCTGGCAGCATGGGCCCTGTGTGTTATCACTGTGCTCTGCTTGGACCAGGCTACCTTGCTGAACAGGTCCTGAGCTCTGGCAGCTCAGCTTCCCAGGCTGTCTTTCCACAGACATGGAAAGGTTGGGGTTCTTTTAAACTACAGCAGTATGTCAGTTGAAACCTATTTTCTTTTAACCCTTTAGAGGATATTCTGGGATGTCTTCAAGAAGCAAGCAGGCGTTTTATAATTGGTATGCTTGGAAATATGCAGTTTAAGCCAAGCTGTAACCACTCCCTTTCTGTGTCATGCAAAGCTGTCTCCAGCATATATGTGTTTGTGCCTGGGAATGGACAGGCTCGTTGGGCTGTGCATTTGTGGTTGCTTTTGCTTTAAGGAGAGGATATGGTGAGTGGTGGAAATGGGTAAGTGTCTTAGTTTTACTCAGGTTTAAATGGATTCTGAAGTTTGTTCTGCTGTATTGTCAAGGCAGTGCATTACCATCTACCGGACTCTTCCCCAGTTTCATTCAGCCACCCGAAGCCAGAGTGGCTGATAATGTTTTCTGCAGCTCTGGCATCACAACAACAGAGGCAAAATATTGAGTACCCAGACCTCTACCAAATCCCTACACTTGGCTACCTGGGGGAACACTGGCGCTGTAAGCAGTCAGGGTTAATGGGGCTATCTTTGTCTTTGCCAGGGGCAGACTGCTGCCAGGACAGGAGCAAGCACCTGTGATGACTGTGTTGTCTTCCAAGAGCTGATGCCAGGTGAGTCTAGCCTCGCAGTCTGCTCATGCAGCAAATGTGTGGGCACAAGCTCAGGTGAGGCCAAGAGAAGCCAACCCACCACATGCTTCTGGAGCATGTTCATCCTCATCTGGAACGCATGATAAGTGAAATCCTGAATGTGAGAGGCCCCATGGCACACATCAGGCAGGTCACTGGTGAAGGCATGCCAGCAGCTCTGTGGACAGGAGGTGAACAAGCCTATGGTGAACCCCCCCAGGAGACTGCTTTTTCTGCAGTGCGTAAATCTGGGCTGAGCAGTGCAAAATGTGATATCAGTAACAAGTCTTATCCTCTTTCTCTCTCCCTGCCTCTCTTTTGAAGCAAATCACTGTCAGATTAACTACTATAAAACAAATAGCTATGTTAGGAACAGAAGGTGAGGCCAGCAGATAAACCATATCATATCCTTCAAGGGGGAATGTCTTGTGTTTATAGTGTTTTTCATTAAAAGCAGTAAGCTCTTGTAAGTGAACAAAAGTAGGAAGATACTTGACAGCCTGAGGTAACCTTAGGTAAAGTGAGAAAATGTGAAATGCAAAATCTAGAAACTGTGGCAATAAGCTTGGTGACATTTAGAAACCATTTCCTTCTCAGGCCTCTCTCACTTTCCAGTTGGGATGAAAGCATTCTTTACTCTTTGTAGGAGAGCAAAGCACAGTGTCATTATGTTTTATTTGGAGTATCTTTCATTCCCCTTAATCCACTGAAATGCCTTGTTGCTTGTTTAAACACCAAGGAGTGATGGCTTCATTGAACTACCCCATTCATCAACAGCTCAATTTACGCCTACCACTGCCTGGTATTGAGAGCCTGTTGCCAAAATCTGTCAGACACAGAGAAACTCTTCTTGCCTCAGTAATAGATGGCTCTCCTGGACAAAGATTTTTGTGCCTATAAAATAGTTCTTCTCCTTGTCACAGACTGACATTAGGTAGCCACAGTGCTGTCAGTGCTGTGTTATTGACATAGCTTAATGGCCATGGTTGTCTCAGGTTGATATCAGGACTTGCTAATCTTAGAGGTCTTTTCCAACCAGAACTATTCAATGATTAAATGATTCATGTGTGCTTTTTAATAGGACCTAGCTATCCACTAAACCTCCTAAGGAAAGGAAGGGTTTACCATTTCTGTAAGATATACAGAGGAATGTGAAATAGTTGGCAAATGGTCTTTTACCTGCCTGTTTTGAGTTCCATCAAATCTGTCCTACTTGTGTTGTTGTGCTGCACCAAACCTAAACTTCAGGTTCTCCATGACCAGATCATTCTTCAGATATGGACTCGATGGTCTTAAAAGTCTTTTCCAACTGAAACAATTCTGATTCTATATCTGCCTTATTGAAAGGCAAATGTGATTCAATATTAATTATTATTAGGTTAAGTAGAAATAGAAGAACAATAAAGTACAAGTTTGTACACATCTGGAGTGCTATACATGAATTTGGAAAGAGCAGAAAGGTCATAGGAGAAACAACATGAAGTCAAGAAAGGAGAAAGGGATAAGCAGGTAAGACATGGGAAGACTGAAGAAGCAGAATTTCTGTGTTCTTTGAAAGAGACGTCTCAAAGGACACAAGAATATTAAAGTACCTTCCAAGTAGCTCCCCTGAACTGCAGTCACTATCTGCAGTTCAGTGAACATCGAGAAGTGGAATTAAGGAAGGGATTTCAAACCAGAAAATAATGAATAAAATCCTATTGCTGTAGAAAGAAATTAGTCAAAATCTGACTTATGCAGAGTCAGTGAAATGCTAGGTGAAAGATTAAGTCATGTAATTGATAGCTAAATGCTATTTATTTACAACCCAACAAAAGCTCAGATTTCACTGGAACAATTCTTGTATATTAAATACTAATTGACTACTAACACATGGCAATTGAAACCTAATTACCATGGCTTTGTGTCTAGTCTTTTTCTTCCCAATCTTGGCAGATGGATTGTTAATAATTTGCTTTTAACTGATATAAATAAACATCTTATTAAATAAAAAATGAATTAATATTCAAGGACTATCACTTAATAACTTGCTTACATTACTTCCACTAGGCTTCTTTTAGCTTTCTGCCTGAAAATTTTTTTTCCCTCTTCTTCTCATCTTTATGCCTGAGGATAGTAATAATGATGAAGTGAGAGTAGAAAGTCATAAGAATCATTTAATTCTTTGGCAGGTAGTAAAACCTTTTCTCCTTCTTAAACTACATGGAATGTGCCTGTGATTAGATGACAAATTCAATAAAACAAAGCATATTGATTGCCAAAGGGAGGATTAGTTTTTCCCTCAAACTAATGATGCTAGGCACCGTAGGAGGCTGTTCAAAGTAAAGCTGCTCCTTCAGACAGCTGTCATCTGTGAGAGTGATCTGGGTGTCAGGGATAACATAGTTATAGAATCAGTCAGGGTTGGAAGGGACCACAAGGATCATCTAGTTCCAACCCCCCTGCCATGCCCAGGGACACCCTACCCTAGATTAGGCTGGCCATAGCCTCATCCAGCCTGGCCTTAAACACCTCCAGGGACGGAGCCTCAACCACCTCCCAGTTATGGGGAAAAAAAAGATTTTGTTATCACAAATATTACCCAGAGCAATTCTAGATGTTACTCTAAGTTAGCTCTTTCTTTTAGTAGAAGGATGTTTCATCAAGTTTGCTGTTTCATAGTGTTTTGCATCTAAGGATCTCAAAGCACTGTATCATTTAACCTAAGCAGCTTGGCTTTGAATGCCATCTGATGCAAAACTTGGATGGAAAATAGCTGTCTTGCATTGTGAAGTCCATCTCTTCAAAGCTCATGCATTCTTGTTTACATTAGTGTGTGAAAATCCTGATTCTAAATACAATTGTGGAAGAGTTTAATAAGCATTAAAGCAGGAAGTTAAAAAAATGCATTTCTCACAATGCAGAAATTATTAATTTAATATCTCTATAATGTTAGCATTAATATTACAAAAGTTACAGCATGCCTACTGTATCTAAGCAAAAGTCTGCAGTTTTATCCATGTTTTTGAAACAAGCAAGCAGAAATGATTTGTTTTGACACTTCTCTCCCAAAATATAATCAAACTGGATGCATTCTTCTGAAATGTTTTCATTCCCAAGTAACTGCAGTTTTGCTGACAGGACATTGCCTGTCCCACCAGCAGTACTTTACCCAGCTTGGAGCTGCTGGCTGGTTTAACTGAGGCCCAAAGGACACACTTTCCAGATCACACAGGAGCTGGTGACCCGTCTTGCATTAAACTCTAAAGCTCCTGGCTTTTGAGGACTTGTTCTTATCACGAGAGAGGCAATGCAGGTATCTTCATCTCAGAAGGGATGCTGCATGAGCCCAGCACATGCTGCTTATGCACGGAGGAGTTTTGCTTACATACAGTAGGCATGCTGCACATACAAAAAGTGTCTCAGTACTCCACACTGTTCAAAAGGTGAAGATGCACCTGGCCATACTGGGACTAGATTTGAGGTGTCACAAACTTGCCCTTTGATGTCTTTGCTCAGATAAAGGCTTGGCATCTAGAGATGTGGGAAACAGCATGCTGACTATCCTGTCCAAGCACTTCTGTTTGGGCTTTGAAGAAATGTGTTTCTCAGTAATCTTTCTCCTGTAGATAATATGTTTGATCATTGTTATTTTTCCTCATTAGAGAAAAGGAAGCTAATCCATGACAACAGTGTCTGGTATATGCTCCCTCCTTAGAAACTACAGGTCTAGGTAAATGAGTTTTACACTCCGAGGAGCCTTTTATGGAGCCTTTGGTTCTCAGGTGTAACACATCCCACTGTGATCCAAAAATTGATCCTGCTTTAGAGCTCTTCCAGCCAATGGTTTTGTTGCATTTAGGGTAGATGCTGGTATTGATTTAAACTAGTTGCTAAACAATGGCTGTTCAGTCATCTGTACTTCAACCAGTACAATGTGCCCATCCAATTCTTAGCAGGAACTCTAAAGTTCACAGTCAAATCATTAGTGCAATGTACTGTCAGAGTCTCATCATCTTGTGATTTTCACCTGGTGATTCCTGACTTCTCATGGCCATGTGAAACCTCTGCATTTTTTGCAGGCTGGGATCCTTGGTGTGATGGATTATGAAGGATTAATAATCTGTATTAATTTTGATATCCAGGTGATAATTGTTAATAGCTATGATAACTGTTTATTAACATTAAAACTCACCAGAAAACTTATTCACAGGATCAAAAATGCACAGGTTGGTAATTTATATGTGCAGGGAAAAGGCAAAACTGGAGCACCTATTTCTGATCAGTGGCAAACACAAATATTATACTAGAAGAGGCTTTTAAGTGTTTACTCACAAAGTATAAATCAGACAGTACCCAAAGCACATGGAACTCTGTCTTGTTGGCTGCTGAGACTTGATTCATCCCAGACTTCTGGGGAGACAGACAATCTCTGTCCTTGGCTCCTGGCTCCTCTGGACAATGTGTATCTCCAGGACTTCTAGTTTTAGCAGGAGAGTTTCAGGTGCAGGCAGGATGTCTTGCCATGTGCAGTCTCAGCCCTGTGTCACGCTGGCTATGCAGGCCAATTGCGTGCAGGCATTTAGAGCCTGTTCTTGGTAAGCTCTGCAGGCAAACTCAGGATTCAAAATGAGGCAGCAGCAGCCCCCGTGCTGCCTGCTTATCCCTTGCATCAATATCCAGCCCAAGGCTAGTGTCGCAGTGGACAGAGATTAGTCAATCAGAATGGCACTTTGCCAGGTCTCACCATATCAGGTGAAGCCAGGGCTTTCACCCTTCCCTCCCACACTTGCTTCCCCCAGCACAGGAAGAGGGGGCAGGGGAACATGTCTGGGCATGGATAAGCCCATGTTTGCCCCATCCAGCCTACCACCACACTTGGTACCACAGGAAAACAAGGTGTCACAAAGCCATTAGAAATTGGTCAGTTTGCTAGCGTTTGAAGGGACGTTGAGGCATTTCTTAGGAAGAGACTTGAAATTGAGTAAATTTATGGTGTGGCACCACACATCACACCTAGGAATTACATTTCCACCTTAGACTGTCTGTGGGTATTTGACACTAAGGAAAGTGGTAAAGATTACAAATACATCCACTAACCTCCTAGTAAGTTTTTTTTTTCCCCCTAACACTATTTTTCATCTTTTCAGCCTTTACAGTGTCAGGGCTATTCCTTCCACCTGACACTTTCTCCAGCAGATATAGCAGCTATGTAGGTCATCTTCTCATGGATCTGTCAGCAGTGACAAGCAGTGTGCCTCTGCTGGAAGTTTCTCTGCTGGAAACCCTGATAAAGTGTCATGAGTGTGCTTACCTGCTCCTTGGAGATCTTCTACTCCAGTGCAAAATTGAATTTTGTTACTTGTGGTGTCCAGAGTATCAGCAAACATTTGTCTCAAATTGACAACAGCAATGAAATATTTGTGCCTTTAAAAACAAAAGCTTTTTTTGGCTACTAATGGGAGATTCTCTTTTTCATTCTGCATCTTCCCACTGTTCTCTCAGGCCACTGTTATTAGGTTTTATCTTTCTGGAGTGGTATGACTATGTGCTACTCATAAAGAGAGTTTAATTGCCACTTTGTGCTTCAGCACTCTTGTAGTTAGCAGTGATTAGGGATGCTGGCAATCTTAGCAAACAATTTCACTCTTGCTCCACAAAGAGAGCCTCATACAGCATTTTCATGGCAAGGGATTTCCATTCTGGTTACTTCTCTCCAGAAACTGATTCTAGAACTATTCAGATCCTTTGCACCTTATTATCTCCTCAAAGACATTCCTTCTCTTTCTGGTGTGTTGTTTCATCCACAAATAGTTAGGTGTAACATTTAATTGCCCTTCAGCCTGGCCAGATCATGTTTTTTATTCCAGTATCAAGCAAAGCCCAGTGCCAGTGTCAACATACTATAGTGTCCACCCATCCCAGTACTGGACCTAATGACATATAAGCAATATTGTTTGCCAGCACAGAGGTGATAGTGAAATCTATCTGTTCTGATTGTGAATATCCCACCCAGCTCTGATATAGTACCTGGAAATTTTGTTTGCTTTTACAGGGTAAGAAGAGGGTCTAGAACAACATGGGATGGTCAAATGGCAGCACTCTAAGAGATTTCAAGGTATGTATTTTCAGGAGGAAGGAACATTTTCTGTCCGTTCATTGATGTCACTAACAATGTTAGTAAAGCTTTTCTCACTTGTACAAAGCTGTCATCACACGGCCTGACAGTAGAATGGTTGCAGGATGCCCTCCTCCAGCTGTTAAATTGTTTCACCACTTTACCTGAATGGTCCAAAATACTCTTTCAACAGAGAGTTTAACTCATGGATAGCAGCACACATGACAGAGCAAAATATTGGCAGTCACAGCTGACATGTGGATCTAGAGAGATAAATCTGTCCTGCAAGATGTACAATACAGACCAGACAAATGTTCGACAAACATTACTTATCTGCAGCACACAAATTCTTAGTAGTGCTATTCAAACCCCTCTCTGAGTTCGATAAATGTTTTATTTGCATGGCAAGGTGTGAGAAAGGCAGGAGTTGCCACATCAACACCTAAATGGAACATTTGTCAGCCATCTCCAGTCATTCTGGGTGGGATTGTTTAGCAGAGGAGCAGCCTGGGAGCAGGTAAGACAACATTAGTGCCATAATCCAAAGGTGACTGATGCCACTGCTCTTTAGATAATTGCAGATTACTTTCTATCTGTGTGTGAGAGCCTTAGTTTTCTTTAAGGAGCTTTCATGTGCATTTGTTTTTCTACCTGACACTCTGCTGTGCTGTTTTAAATTACATTAGCAGTAGGGTACCCAGCCTCTTGTGACCCCACAGCTTTATACCAGATATGATGTATAAGGAATGGAAAATCTTCTTGGTCAGTTCAGGGTCACCTGCCCTGTGCACTCCTCCCTGCAGGTGCAGCCTTTTACTCTGCACCCCCAAGGCAGCACACAAGATTAAGCAGTGACCTTGGTCTGCACACCAGCCTTTGGTACTAACTCTAACCAGTCACTGTCTGTGTAAGTGTGGCATTGACTGCAGAAAGTGCAGTGACTGAGCAGAGAGTGATGTCTGTGATGCCCACTTTAGGCCTGCATCTCCATGTGTGTAGGGTGAGGAGTAGGTTAGGTGGGAGGGCAGCTCTGTCCTGCAAACCCTTACACCCACTCTGCAAGAGGAGGCCTACACTGTCTGAAGGGAGGTGGCTCTGCTCTTCCTGCTGAGTTCTGCTACAGTCAGGACATGAGATATGGCCCTGCTCAAAGTGCAGATGGCAGTGGCTGATTAGGCACTTTAGAACAACAGTGAAAAGCAGAGGGAGAGCATTAGGAATGATAACTATTACACAACTGGTGATTTGATGAATTGACTTTTGGGATCCTTCTAGGTCTCCTTAGTCTGGTTTGCTTAGATTAATTGAAGATATCCACATATGGAGCTAAATTCAGGCACTAAGCATTTGCATCAGGTTGTTCCTGTTTGTAGGATGAAGCAGGTAACCAAAATCAACTCCCTATTTATCTGTCATTTACATGAGATCCTACAAGATACCCCAGGGCAATTCCTTTTCTACACAGGTGATTCTTTCTGTGCTGTATTTCATCTGCAAATACAAACTGATGAAGGTTGTTATGTCTTTGACACAGTAGCACAAAACCATGCATCCTTCAGAAGAGGTGCCACGTAGGTTGGTAGCTCCAGAGATGTACACATTTTATACCCAAAATTTATCTGACATCAACCTACTTGAGAGGTTTTGGGTAGAAAAATAAGAAAAAATATGGTTGTTATTATTGTTGTGAAAAAAAACCAACCACAACATGTTCTGCACAATTGCATGGCCATGGATTTAGTCAGCTTGTTACATATTCTTGTGCTAAAAAACACACTGAGACTCACTAAATGTGTGTGATCAAGTTTGCTTTAAGAGAGGCCTTTCCAAGGATGCCTTTTAAAAGCCTTGATGGCAAATATTCATCAGTGCATGCTATTTTGTCATACCCTCTCTGTCTTTATAATGGTTGTGGTGCTGTGGTATTGCTGTCTGAGAAGATGTTTCTCATTCTAGGCTGTAGTAACAATCAGTTCCTAAGCACCAGTCTGAGATTCTCTGATGATGATTAACCAATCCCCGTTTGTGTCTTCCTGTTATTTGCATTACAATACTGTCTGTGATTATTTAATCATATGCTACATTATCCTTGTCTTGTGGGGTTATAGCAGACCTTTTCAATTTTTGGAGATGAACCAAAGGTTTCTGGTTAAAAGCCTGGTGTCTCTAGCTCCTACCTCATTTGTTGCAAATGCTGAGAAGGAGCAAAGGAGTAAAGCATGGAGTATAGCCTTGGCAATACTGAGTTTCTGTCCCTGTTGTTTCAAGAGGAAAACAAGAGTTTTGGAGAAGTCAGTTCTTATTATAGCAGGGTTGCAAAAAGGAAAACAAGCCAAGAAAAGGTATTTCATATCAGCATACTGAATATATGTAAGTTTTCTTCTTCCTCATATAGGAGAATTTCAATGGCAGACATCTATTTTAGATCAAAGGTCAAAGTGCTTAGACTTGAAATCCTCTTTTCTTTCATCTGCTGCTGTATGCACTGCTATTCTGTGAAAGTGTATTCTGTTTTATCTCCTTTTATACTCCTTTCTCAGCCTCTTCTTACTCTCTTCACTCCCAAACTGTGTTTTCTGCCATTTTTTCTTTTCATTGAAGAACGACCCCAGACTGCAAAAGGCAGCAGGGCAAAGAGAAAGCATTTTTTTCTTTGACTCTGTTAATTTTTATTCCATGCTATTTCTGTGGAAAAGCAGAGCTTTTACCCAATTTTTTCACAGGTGGTTGCTGATACTAAACTCTTAGTTGTTTTTGGTTACCTGGTTCTTTACACTTGCTATCTGACTTCCAGAAGTGCTGACCAGCTGCCACAGCTGTTAATGACAACTTTCCTTTACACTTATCTTATTGTCTCAAATATTAATTACTTAAGTCTTCTCAAACTGAGCATCCTTCCTTGCAAAGCCAGACCAGACCAAATTAACTGTATTACTTTAAAAGGAAATTACTTTGATCTTTCCTTCCACTGAAAAAATCCATGTTAGTGAATTGATTCTATAAACAACACAAATGTTGTGCTGCTGGTTCTGAGATTTGATGTTTGTGTCATATGTTGTGATATGGATATGCATATGTGCATGCATGAAGCTGTACTGTAATGGCCTTGAATCACTTGTGGCTAGTTGCCACAGTGCCTTATAGCTAGAGGGCTGGAGCACCTCTCCTATGAGGACAGGCTATAAGAGTTGAGGCTCTGCAGCCTGGAGAAGAGAAGGCTTTGAGGAGACCTTATAGTGGCCTTCCAGTATCTGACTCTAGGAGGGCTGGGGAGGGACTATTGACAAGGTCTTGTAATGACATGAGAAGGAGTAAATGGGTTTAAACTGGCAGAGGGGAGATTTAGACTGGATGTTAGGAAGAAGTTCTTTACAGAGCGGTGAGACACTGGTTCAGGTTGCCCAGGGAGGTTGTGGCTGCTTCCTCTCTGGAGGTGTTGAAGGCCAGGTTGGATGAGGTCTTGAGCAACCTGTTCTAGTGGGAGGTGTCCCTGCCTATGGCAGGGAGTTGGAATTGGATCAGCTTTGAGGTTCCTTCCAACCTAAACCATTCTGTGATTCTATGATTCTAATTCTCCTCTCCTCTTCCTATAAGTTATGTTGCACTCAATGGTATCATTGCATGTTAATCTTATCTAGAGCCTTACCTACTGAATCAGCATTGGGAGCAGAGATACTTGCATGCTCAGTGCCTATGGTGTGAGTAACATCAAGTTATCTTGCAAAAACTTAAGCAGTTGTGACCTCTTGGTCATCTAAGTGGGTTTTTTTTGATTGTTGTGACAAATCCAGATACTTAAATTCCTTCTAAATTATACTACTGATGCCAAAGTACTATTTTGGATCTTCCTGCATGATCAGAGAAGATTGCCAAGAATAAATCAAGTTACAATTGTGTGTTGAGGACATAAGAGCCTCACCATCATCTTTTCTTCCATGACATTGACATATGGTGCTTTCTATAGCTTTTAACTTAAGGTTGCCCAAAATACTTAGTTTTTATGTCAGGTAGCAAGTCTGCAATGCTGATAAATTGTTCTAAAGGATAATGTCCTTGTTGCAAATCACTCTTTATGTTCAGTCTCCATTTTTCTAGATTTCACTTCTTTCATTAGATCTTATTTTGCCTTTATTTTTCCTAAGAATAATTTTTTGGGGAAAAAAATTAATGTATGCAAATTTTTGCCAAGTTGGTAAAAGAAAAATCAAAAAAGACCAAGTAAGAACTTCTCACAGATAGCAATTTACAAACTGAACCTCAGCTTTAGAGGCTCTGTTATCAGTCTTGCTAATCTGCCTTAATGTTTAGAAAAGGAAATGTAGAGCTTATGAAATCAAATTTGCTACTTTTGTGTCATAAAGATGAAAGTCACGAACCAATTTTCTGTAATGGATGTGTCAGCGTTTCTAATGCTTCATCCAGAGCTGGAATGGTTCACAGTCTACTGCAGTCGTAACCCAGAATGAATCTTTTTGCTCAGAGAATTATTGATTCATACTGATATGCTTAGTGCTAATGGTCTGAGGTTTACTTTGTTAATAATCCAGGATAGGCATCTTGCAAAAGCCTAGTGCTGACTTTGTCACAGGAGTACTCTGAGGGAGGGGATCTGCAGGATCTGCAAACCTCACTGTCTCCTTCTTTCTAATGCTGGAGCTGCTGATGTTAAATCCTTGAAATGTACCTGCTTGAATATATTCCTCTTTCGTGGGAAAGGAAACCCTGAAATTTCTGGGTGAGTTCTCCCTTACGAAAACAACTCAGCTAACCAAACAAAATGGTATAATATAGGAGAAGTTCAGAAGTGTCAGCTGCTTAGCAGTGGACTACAGTTCAAAAGTCTCATTCTTAAGATCGTGTGGCAAATTAAATATAGGCATATTACAGCCCAAGGGATGCTGCTGACCTTGCCTCAATGCCAAACCTTAATCCACTCCTAATCAGTGTGACCTTCGTCAAGAGGAGTTTCATGCAGATTTTTGAGGTGAGGGATTGAGGTGGCTGATAGAAAAAAAGGTTTTACATGATAATTTCGTCAGTAAACCAAGAGACAGTAGTGGCCAGTGCTGCATTCAATAATATGCCAGGCTCTCCTTGATTTTAAAGCCTTTGCTGCAGAAAAAATATGAAATCTGGTAAACATGTACGTGCAGCCACCTCATTTTCATGCAATGCAAGTTTGAAGCAAGTAAAACAAATGGATCTAAGCACTCATACCCTTTGATGGTAGTTTTTGTGCTAAAAGCTCCCTTTGCTTTAAAGCAGAAAAATGTCTGGGAGAGCAGAAAACTTTTTCTTTAGCAGAGAGGCTGCCTTTACACAACAGCAGGTACTAAAATACTCACAAGAACTGAATATCATGAAGCTGATGTTCTGCTTCCTATAAAGTCAAGTATCTGTCATTCATTTTATATCAAGCTTAATCCACACACAGACTTTCTGGGAAATAATTATCCTTCCATTTACTCTGACAGGTCAGGTCCATGACTCGTAGCTCACAGCTATCATTTGCAGTCTGATGTTTTTTCCCCACTATTTCAGACCCTTTTTGTGTTGACCTTTAAGGCAACAAAATAATTAAGCATGTCAATGTCGTCCAGTAACTTTGAGTTCACTGCATTAGTGAGCTTCTGGTATTAAAAGACACTAACCCAGCCATTAGGTCTGATCATGCCCTTTTGAAATCAATAGCAAAAATCACAGTCATCTTAGCTGGTTGTGCTCAGATGCTAGAAGTTACTTTTGTTTGCAGAATCACAGCATGGCTGAGGTTGGAAAGGATCTCTGGAGATTAGTGCAACACCCCTGCTCAGAGGACCAAGCAGGAGGAGGGTCTTTACCAGGCAGGTAAACTGCAGGGTGTACTCCGTGGTCATCTTATAACCACTAGACCCCAGGGTCTCTTCTGCCAGAATCAACAATGGATTCTGGCAACAGCTTTTAAATGGCATTTGGTGCCATGGTCTAGTCTTGGTGCCATGGCTTAGTTGATTGGACAGGGCTGAGTGATGGGTTGGACTGGATGATCTTGGAGGTCTTTTCCAACCTGGTTGATTCTATGATTTTGGAAGCAGGAAACCAAAAGATTTTGTGTGTATACTGGTTGCAAACACTTTTTTTCTCCAGTTTGTCCAGTAACAAAGACTAGAGCTAGGAAATTGATGAAATACTTTAAATCAATGTTTAGCTTTAGACTATTGTTTCAAAGTGAGTATAAATTACTTGATATTTGGATTACTTATGCCTACCTATTCTGTTTCTTGCCTCTATTTCCATCCTGTAATTTAGTTTGATTTAGAAGTTTTCCTGGGAGAAATCATACAACTAAAAGTAGGCTTTGATAATGTGAAAGATAAAATAAGTAATTGGTTTAAAATTCTGTAGATATAAATCATTACCTGTCACATTAAGACAATACAGATTGCTGCTTGTCAGGAGAGGGAGGGAAATGCTTATGTGGCTCCTCTACCCGACTAAGTTTCATAACATAATCAGGAAAGCTTTTCTACTGGAAATAAAAGTTACTTTTTTGAACTTAATTGCACATCAATACAAAATGACATCAATTAATTGCTAACAATCTGTAATACACTTTTAGCAGAAATCCTAAACCCCTGTAATTTGCTAAAAGGGTAATTTGGTTCCTTAATTGAATTTTAATTGTTTTACACACTCCTCTTTGATATACAACTCATGCTTGCACTGAATATGGCTGGAGTTTTTTTTTTTTCTTCTAGAATGAATTTATTTTTCATTTCTTATACATCATTACCCCTGTAAGTATTTGAAGGGTTTCTTTGGTGTCCCTGGTAGAGAGCTGTGGCTACCAACACTGCTTTTGTCTTAGCACACACGAAACAGAAAGTGACCTCAGGGAGGTCATTGCTGCTCTGGGACAGTTGTGAAGCAAGTCATAGAATCATAGAATCAAGCAGGTTGGAAAAGACCTCCAAGATAATCCAGTCCAACCTAGCACCCAGCCCTATCCATTCAACTAGACCAGGGCACCGAGTGCCTTATCCAGTCTTTTCTTGAAGACCCACTACTCCATTGCTCTCAGCTGCCAGCCTTTGGCATCATTAGCTGAAGTCCCTGGGCATCTCCAGTGTTCTTCTCTCTCATCTCCAGGGTCTTTCCCCACTTCCACGATCTTTCCTGCAGACACAGTTTTCACCTTTGGCTTTCCAGGCTGCCTCCTTCTCTTTTCTGAGATGACTTCTGTTTGGCACCAGCTCTTCTTTCTTGTTCCCCAAGCCTCCTATTTTCCCAGTTTACATAGCTTGTGTGCAGAAGCACAGCATGTGGTTAACTTCCTAATTGGTAGCTCTGCCTCATATTTTCTTATTAGAGGATTCATCATGTGTCACTTCAATCTCACCCAAATTTACAACCAGCTTACAACAGCTGCAGCTACCAAGCAGCAGCCTTCTGTCTGAGAGCTGAAAAGCTCAAAAGTTCAGTTTCAGACACTCACCCCAGCAAACATACACCAGAGTAGCTGCTGCCTGCTAGCATTTAAATTTTGAGCTGGCTTTCCACCTACAGCTGCATAATTGGAAAGTTCTTTCTCTAGTCCTTCTTTAAAACACCTCGAGTATGGCTACCTCTTATTCCTGAAGGGAGCTCTAATCTCTGAATTCTGGATGAATAATGGGAAAGCTGGGAACATCATTCAGTACCTTGGGCTTGTTGAATACAAAACAAGGACAAATGCATAAAACTTGGAATCCCACTGCAAAACAGAATTCTGATTCTCTTCTTTTGGCTATGCAGAGACCTCTGGCAGATGATCACCTTTTTGGGAACTAATCTTGGAAAATAAAAGCACTGATACTGCAGCAAAATACAGAGAGGAAGCATCCATCAGCCTGGATGAGATGCAAGGCTTTGCAGTACTCCCTTTTCTACTGCCAGTATTCAGCTGGAGGTGCAGAGAGTAGTAAGCAGGGACTGATGGTCAACCAAACCTGGCTGCCTAAAGTTTGAGGACATTGAGGGGGTACTGCAACTTGTTGTGCTCTGATCATGATTAAGATGAGCACTTAAGGACTCAACAGGACTCTCTATGGACAGAAGAATCACAGAAACATCCGGGTTGGAAAAGCCTCTCAGAATCACCAAGTCCAACCTATAACCCTACTCTACAAGATTCACCTTAAACCATATCCCTAAGCAGCACACCCAAACAACCCTTAAACATATCCAGGGTTGGGGACTCCACCACCTCCCTGGGCAGCTCATTCCAGTCCCTGACCACTCCCTCCCTGAAAAACTTTTTCCTAATGCTCAATCTAAACCTCCCCAGCCTCAGCTTGAGGCCATTCCCCCTTGTTCTCTCTCCAATTACCTGTGAGAAAAGACCAGCAGCAGCCTTTCCACAATGTCCCTTCAGGTAGTTGTAGACAGCAATGAAATTACAAAATGGTCCCACAGAGAAGATTGCTCTCACTTTTGACTGACAAGAAGCCACTCATGACTGAAAACCAGCAAGAATAAAGTCCAGTGAAAAGTAAGATTATTGCTATGAAATTTGTAGGCAATGCATGATCATGGAAGGGTCCTGGATCAGAAATTTCCTCTACATTGTCTAGACATTCTCTGAATTATGTTGTTATTTCAGATTAGCTTTACAGAAATGCTCAGAAACCCTTACTGGAAAGCCAGAACTCACAGAATCACAGAAGCCTGGGGGCTGGCAGGGACCTCGAAAGCTCATCTGGTCCAACCCCCCTGCCAGAGCAGGATCTCCTATGCCAGATCACACAGTTTTGAATATCTCCAGAGAGGGAGACTCCACAACCCCCCTGGGCAGCCTGTTCCAGGGTTCTGTCACTCTCACAGTGAAAAAAATTTCTCCTCATGTTTACATGAAACTTTCTGTGCCTCAAATAGGTAGTCTGTGTCCGGAGAGGTTGTGATCCAAAAGGGAACAGAGGCAACTGCCCAGGAGAGCCAATGGCATCCTGGCCTGCATCAGGAACAGTGTGGCCAGCAGGACAAGGGAGGTTATTCTTCCCCTGTACTCAGTACTGGTCAGGCCACACCTTGAGTGCTGTGTCCAGTTCTGGGCTCCTCAATTCAAGAGAGAGGTTGTGGTGCTGGAATGTGTCCACAGGAGGGCGCTGAAGCTGGTGAGGGGCCTGGAACACAAACCCTATGAGGAGAGGCTCAGAGGTGACCTCATTGCTGTCTACAACTACCTGAAGGGAGGCTGTAGCCAGGTGGGGTTGGCCTCCTCTCCCAGGCAACCAGCAACAGAACAAGGGGACACAGTCTCAAGTTGTGCCGGGGAAAGTATAGGCTGGATGTTAGGAGTAAGTTCTTCACAGAGAGAGTGATTGGCATTGGAATGGGCTGCCCAGGGAGGTGCTGGAGGCACCATCCCTGGAGGTCTTCAGGAAAAGCCTGGATGAGGCACTTAGTGCCATGGTCTGGTTGACTGGCTAGGGCTGGGTACTAGGTTGGACTGGATGATCTTGGAGGTCTCTTCCAACCTGGTTGATTCTATGATAATAAACTATTGAATATGAAAGAATAGAGAAGACATGAGAGGGGTAATGAAGATGAGCTCGTGCAGTGATTGGAGCTCTCTATCAGCTTCAGCTGCACATATGTAGTTCTGAAATGATTCTGCTGGAGTCTTTGTAGCTGCAGTAAAGTGCAGTTGATGTGAGGTCAGAATTAAAATCCTATGGCTCCACGTGCGAGGCATCGGTCAGGGAGCCACTCCTCTGAGCTGTGCAGAGGGCATGCACTTGGAATGTGACAGAGGGTTTTGCAAATTCTGAAAGGCATCTCTAAACCTTAGTGATGTGCTGCTTACCCTTCTGGGTCACTGGCACTTTGAGACTTCCTGGGCACTTGCAGCTGACACACTCACTGAGATTTACCTTTTATTATGTAGTTAAAGCCTTTTTATTTCTAGAAAAAACCATTTTTTATGCACAGTTCTCTTGTAGGAAAAACAGATCAATGTGGCCTTGCTACAGAGGTAGCTGGACTAAGTCTGAAAGTATGTCCCTCAACTAATGTGCTCACACACAGTAAGGAGCTGTTTTCACATCTCATTTCCTTAGCAGATGAGATGGAAAATTAATTTACAAACAAAATCAAATAAAAAGATAGATTTCTTTTTTCTGTATGAAAAAGAAAAAGAAGGTTAAACTGAATGCACTGACACTGCCAGGAAAAGAGAAGTTTCACAACGTAGGCCATAACTCCAATCAGCCTTCCTGACACAGGCAGCAGAAGGCAAGGCCAAGGTAATGTAATGTTAATCTTAGACTGTGTTACTAAATCCTTTCATGACTATAATTAGAATATGGCCAGTAACAGGTCTGTTTCTTATCTGTCATGAGGAACAAGTCAGTAAGTAACATAATTGCGCTAAGTGATTTATTTCTGGTTTGATTTGTTTTGCACTAGGAAATATGCCATGAAGCCTTGCATCTAGATGAGCAGGAACACAATGTTTGGGAATCCATTTAGGAGCTGTCAGGAGCAAAACTGGGGTTTAATGCAAGTGAAAGGACAGCTGTGCACAGCCTAAGATTCTGCTGAAGCATGCTTTTTCACCTTTTTGGTTTAGATCTTCTGGTTTAGCCTGGCCCACAGGTTTCTGAACAGTAGCATAAGCGTCACAGGGAGCTCCTAAGCCCCCTCCAAACGATCAGAAGCACAGCAGGGAGCTGCCTCCACTGTGAGTGTTACCTGCTGCTGCTCATGTTCAGGGCCTCTAGGGTTTTATTTCTGCTAGATCCCTTTTTGTCATGGATTCCTGTGTCAGATAAGAGCTCAGTTTTGATTTTAAACAGCATTAGAAACTGCCTTAATGTAAAATGTAGTTGAACTATAGTCAAATGTATTTTTCTTATTGGATTTATCTTCTCCAAGGAGCAATTGATGGAAGAGAGTGTGACCTTACTTCTCCTTTCAGACTATCAGCCTCTACTCCTCTCTTAAACTCCTTTCTCCCTTCAGAACCTCAAAAGATCTTGTCTGCTTTCCTCTTCTAACCTCTGTGCATCTGGACAGGTTCCTGCCCTTTCTCTCTGCACTGGCACCAACTCCTGAGTTGGAAAGAAATACTCTTTTGTGCAGGCAGATGTCATACTTTCAACTCCAGAATGAGATGCTAATTAAACTGCAGAACAAGTAACTTAAAAGTCAATTATTTATATGAAAGCCTTGAATTATCCATAGAAGTTTATCAGCAGGTGAAGCTTTGGAAAAAGCTGATGAAGAATGCAGACACCCAGCAAACACACGAAATAACACTGCTGATTCAATTTTGAAAGAAAACGTTATCTTTTGAAAGAAAAGAGCACATTTGGAAAGGAAATCAAATTCTGGTCACCTGAACTTCAGGTACCTGAAATACTTCACTGCACGATGGCACTTCTGTCACTTTGTCAGTAAGAAAGAATGTTTCTCTTCAGCATGGGAGCCTGAAGTAGGCCACTGCCTTCCTGAAAGAGAAGGCTAATAAATCAGGCAGATACTTGGATCTTTCCAGAACTGAATTCTTAATTTTCTGGATCCAGCTCATTGCACCTCCCAGAACTGGTGCAATCCAATGCAGCTTGTGCACAGCTGCTCTCTGAAACTGGAAGAGAGGCAGGTTGCTCTCCCCGCTTGATCCAACAGCTCACACTGAAAATAAGCCTGAAGACACTTCAAAAATGCAGAGCTGAAAACAGCTGGAAGTAAGAAGATTAAACTCTTAAAATGAACACATCTGGATGCAGTCTCACAAAGCCTCTAGGTTGTTGATTTTTGGGAGCCAGCAGGATACACCAAGGGAAATATCACTCTGTGCCTTTCCTGCCTTTTAAATGCTTCTCCTAAACATTTTCTATTAGTCATTGCCAGGAAAGCTATTGGACTAGCTGAACACAATGCCTGCACTTATCATGTGTAAACAGGTTAAAAACAGGCCAGGACAGCTCTCTGTGGCTACCTGGCATGATATAAAGTGTGTCCATGCCATTAACTTTCTTACCCACCTGAAGAGGATGACCTTATTCAGACAACCTATTGGGAGTGATCACTGGCCAAGACAAAACCTTGATGCATGCCCAGGCTTTGTTTGCAAGGCTTCTAGCAGTTTACTTGTTAGCATGACAACCTTCAGAGTGGAGCCTGCATGCTGGTAGTTGTGCTGCTACAGAGGCAGCCAGTGTGCCCCTATAAATCAGCAAAAAATCCCTACAGAAGCTTCTCTTCTCTTTTGGCTTTTATTGGCACAGTTCTGGCTGTGTGGGGGAGGTGGTTCAGCAACGTGCAAAGAGCAGTGAGAGAGAATTTCTCCTGGTTCTTGGAAAAGAAAATCCTGCACCACGCTCCAGAGAAAGGTGATCTACACAGTGCCTATGACTCAGTTCTCCGGTTGCCCGTGTGGTTTTGGCCTTGGGCAACCTTTGGAGATAGGAGAGTGTTAGAGGGAAGATGTGGCAAAAAATCTTTGCAGGTCAGCCAGGGATTGTTGCTGCAGGAGTAGGCTGTCTCTAGCTGAGAGTAAGTGTGCTTTGACCAGGCAGAATAGACAAACCCATGGCAAACAGAAGTCTGCTATGAGCAGGCAGAATAGACAAAGCCATGGCACAGAGCAAAGTGGGATAGCCAGGTTCTCAGTAGCATCTCTCTACATTGCAGTACCCTCTTGCACAGCAGTTTATATTCAGAGTGTGTCCAAGGCAGTTGGCCTTGCCTCAGTGTCATTTTCAGTTTCCAATGTCATGTTTTCCTTCTGCTGTTTTCCTGCCATATGTCTGGTCCTTTTCATCCCCTGTTCCTTGCAGCACTTTTGGATGAAATGCATCTATCACGTCTGCTTTTGCAATAGATGATGTGAGTGCCACCAGTCCTTGGTGACTTAAATTTAGTAGGAAAATATTACCTGTTTTGCAAGCAGTTATTGTACAGAGGGATTAACATGATCAGGTGTCTTGTAACCTTTCAGAGAGAGATGGAAATCTCCATGCATTAGGTAGGACTTTCTGAGAAATGCAATTTCTTTTGCTAACTGATCTATTTCAGTAAAGATCAAGGAATGATTCAAAAGTCATTCGTACCAGGTGCACCCTTAAAAGTAATTCAGACTGGTATATAAAAACATCAGTGTACTCAATCCTGTTGACCTTTAAAATGGCTACAGACATTCATTTTGAGTACTTGTAAAGGTGAAGTCTAAATAAACATATAAATTGGTGCCACACCTGTATTCTATCATGCAGGAGTTGTGATTCTTATACAAACCCTAACTCATTAGGATTTTACATTTTCAACTCATTAAATGATTAATTATTGAATCTTCAGCTGTTGCAAATGCTTATCTAGTGGAAAACAATGTAGGTGATCTGAACTGAACCATTTGTTAGGAGAGGAAAGGTGTTAATTTAATCCTCCATTGAATGATCTTGAAATTAAATGAAGCATAACTAAATTGCCAGTCAGGAGGTATCTCTGAAGTTACATTGCTGTCTAGTGAAACTTTGTCTGAGAATGGATGGTTCTCAACATTGAAATCTGTTGACTTAGGATATGGAGTAGAAAATAAGAGTTATTTCCAGCTCAGACTGATTCTATGGCTCTGTGATATAGAATCAGTGAGGTTGGAATAGACCTCCAAGACCTAGTACCCAGCCTTATCCAATCAACCAGACCATGGCACTTAATGCCTCATCCAGGCTTTGCTTCAACACCTCCCAGGTGACTCCACCACCTCCCTGGGCAGCCCACTCCAATGGCAATCACTCTCTCTGTAAAGAACTTCCTCCTAGCGTTCAGCCAGGCCCTGTATATTAGGGATGCTCTGGATGTCATGGAGGTAGAGATTAAGAATGATCAGGTTGAGTCCTTGTGAGTGAGTAGATGCTGATCTGTACATCCAGAGAGCTGAAGAGAGTTGTCTTTGTACTGTGCAATTTCTAGTGATGTGTTTTTCAGGAATTCAGAGATTTTTTTAAGCCCTGTATCAACATTTCAAGATTTTTTTCAATTCTGACTTACCTGTAAATGTAATTATCTGTGCCAGGGATAGCTTCATGTGAATTTTAAATGTCTAATGATAAATAACTGAACTTCAGGACCTAGAAACTGGAGGTGACAGTCATCCCACCTCCTACCTGGAGTTTAAGTGTCTAAACTGACAAACCTCATTCTCTCCATAGTGAATATGAATAGAACTATCTAAAAAACCCAAACAACCAAAACAAAAAACCCAAACAACTCAATCCAACTCTTTCTGATACTTTTTGGGTTGTGATAAATTGCTCTTTGGAAGCACATCATGTTCCATGTAATCATGGAGTTCATTTGCCACCTTTTTAACTAACCATTGTTACCCCCTTTTTCTTTCTCTAAGTGGCACAGCCTGCACATTGCCATGGCTTTTCTCCACTGCACTGTTTTGTGTTATGTATCCCATGTAGCATGCATTTCTTGCCATTTTTAATTTGAGAGGAAACTTGGGAAAGAAACAGCATCTGAAAAGGTTTCATTTTGACAATAATTACACTGTTCAATCAAGCAGGTTTTTTAGTATCTGATTTATTAATGGAGATGTTGATTTCCAGCCTTTTGTTCCACATTATTTGAAGTGATCACCCTGAAATACTTTAGTGAGTGCAGAGTAAATATGAAATAGTTGCATGCTATTATTCTGGCTAAGGGATTTTTAAATGCAATTTGCTGTTCAGTAAAATTCTCCTGAACATTTCATCTTCCACACAGTGTTGAATTTCTTTTAAACTCTCAGGAAAGGCTCAGGTAAGTTAAAAGCAAATAAAAGGATGGCATCTATAATTGTGTGCTTTCTCCCTTTCTTCCCCCATAATGATAGCACCACTTTTGCTTTTTATGTGTGCAATTAGTAAATAATTGTGGTGCTATAGACAGTAATGTGTTAGAAGAAGAGTCCTGAGGATTTTTAGAAGCAAAAAATATTATCCCCAGGTTGTAACTAAATTGCAGAAGTTGTGTACCTGATGCAAATGCACTTGTGAAGCCATCTTGGTCTCCACGCCTCTCAAGAAAGATAATTTCAGGGAATTGTGCTCAATTCACCCAGGCATTGGCTATTAGGAAAAGCTTTCTAAGATCATGCAGTTAAAATCTAGATGGGTGGCTCTTTCCTTGAGGATAAAGAGGTCTCTTCCTACCAGAACAGTAAAGGTTTTTAGTCAAGTCTTTCTGTACCTCTTCCCTTCTGTGCTACACACGTGGATACAGAGCGTTTCTGGCAGCCAGCTCAGCACAGCAGGTTATGTTGCCCCTGGGTAATGACTCTCTCCGGGGATTTTCTTGGACAGGCTGAAAACTGCAGAGAGTGGAATGCAGCAGTGTGGGCTGAGCATGAATAACAACCCTCAAGGCAGAATTAGAGGCTCTCAACATCCTGACTGTCCTGGGATTTCATTCAGAAGGTGAATGCTATGACTTAATCATTTAACTGAATATTTTGATTTGGTTTAATTTCCTGAGATGAAGCAGAAAGCACTGTGAAGGTTCTGAACAGCTGAATATGCTAGTTTGAAGCTGGCAGGTGGCAGACAGATCGTGGATACCATGTGTGGTGACAACCATTGACTAAGTGTTGTTGTTGTGACTGCTTACTAAATCATTGTCACTGAGGTATGGTGACACTCCTCAGTTCAGGTGTGCTAGTTTGAGCCTAGCTGGGATATATTGGTTAGAAGAATTAGATGATAGGCTGTGAAAAGGAAACAGTGATGATGTCTACTTCACTCATAGGCTTGCTGAGATGTATCAAAAGAAGAATACAAACATAGATAGCAGAGTTGCTCTCTGGCTCTGGCTGCCTCCCTTCTCTCCCTAACCTGCTGTCTAAACTAATCCGTCTGCTTCCTAACCCCCCTCCCGGCCGACTCTCCAAACTGCCTGGTGTGGGCCTGGGGTGGAAAGGAGTTGGAAGGGTAGTTGGGAGCCCCTCCTGGGGACTCTGGTTTCTGGGAGGGCTGTTGTGTTTCTATATTACTTTTAACTTGTATATTTCTGTATATAGCTGTAAATACTGTAAATATCTGCTTGTATATTGTGCTAAGCTGTAAATGTAAAGCTTCATACCTTAACTTCCAGCTTGGCTGAGTCTAGTCTGGGTGATTTCATAAAAGTGGGGGGGTGGGTAACACCCAAACTATCACAGACAGTAATAGCTGTTTTCTATTTCAAGAAGAAACAGAATCTGAGGAAGGGAGATAGAACATTTTTATTTTAGGGGAGGAAGAAGAGAAGGAATTAAAGCTCAAAACATGCTCAAGGTGAATTGAGAGGTGAAAAGTATCCCAGTTGTTTCAATATTGCTGTATACCAGAAGTATTGTATTTTGAATGTGGAGCATGAGAGGATAGTCCCCTGAGCTGCTTGTTTGGCATAAGGGACAGCTGCAGTCATTACCTTGCTCTTTGTGCTGTATTTGATGTTGGGCTTGTTCCTGTTTCTCCATACCTATTCTAAACAGAATAATAGCACTTGCTCTTTGGAGTAAAACTTGTGAGCTGTTCTTCTTCCAGAATAATTAGGACTTGCTCTGTGTGTTGGAGATAATGGTGATTCCAATACATTCACTCTTTTCTGTGTGGATATGTCCCAAGTAAAGCAAGATATTTCATCAGCCTGGCATGCTCTGAAAGGCAATGCCTTTATTATTCTGAACAGTGTTTGGAATTGTGCATCCTAATAACAAGTACAATTATATTCACTCTGACATGACAATGATACAGATATTCCCCAAAGCATGCAAAGTTAATTTTGTCTGTGTGTCTGATGGTTTAAAAATATTGGATAGATTTATGGTGGATGACTGAAAGTTTTGAACCTTGATTTTAAGATGGGTCAATAAATTCCAGCAAAGACAATGCAATGGCTCTGAAGAAATGGTTAAGCAGGTAAAATGGAATAGTAATAATGCTCCTAATTCCCAATGGCCAGAAACAGTATATGAGAAATGCTTCTGTACTATAAGTATTGGAGCATTGAATGTTGTTCACTGCATGAGGTTATCTGAGCATATTGTCTCAGATAATAAACCTTAAGTTTTAATTGTTGATTTTGCAGAACAAATACCAGTTTAAAGACTTAGAATCATAGAATCAACCAGGTTAGAAGAGACCTGCAAGATCATCCAGTCCAACCTAGCACCCAGCCTTATCCAATCAACCAGACCATGGCACTAAGTGCCCCAACCAGCCTTTTCTTCAACACCTCCAGGGATGGCGACTCCACCACCTCCCTGGGCAGCCCATTCCAATGCCAATCACTCTCTCTGTGAAGAACTTCCTCCTAACATCCAGCCTATACCTCCCCTGGCACACTTGAGACTGTGTCCCCTTGTTCTGTTGCTGCTTGCCTGGGAGAAGTCACCCTCCAGCTGAAGTCAAAGATGAAGGAACAACATAGCAGCAAATAAACCCTGCTCTTAATATCTCTTAATAGGGTACTGAAATGAACTTCGAAGAAACTTAGGGGAGCAACCAGAAGGTGGTGTTCTGAAACTCAGTATTGCAAAAGCCATGTTATGGTCAAAGCTTCAGTAGCCTGATTTCTACAGCATCTCTTACAACCAAGATTTGATTTGCTAGATCAAATTACCAGATTCAGAAACAGTACTGGAGAGGGAAAAACACAGAGAAAAGAATAACAGCAATAATAGTAAAGCCTCCTAGGGCTTTATGTTTGGATTAGAGAGGTTGGATATTAAATTACAAATGAAGCAATATTTGAAGGAGAAAAGTATTAAGAATATGCTAGGAGGAAGTATTAAGTGATTTAATGAAAGGACCTTGTGACTGATTAACTATTACTCAGTCAGAAGAAACAACTTTCAAATGCCAAATGGGAAGGTAATGTGATTAATAAAAAAAGAAAGCGATTAGACTTCTTATCAGCCTAAAGGCAATGTAAATATAACGGTACACTTGGTGCTGTGATGATGTTGTAAACTGTTTATCTTGGCTTGCAGAGGGAAGCCAGGCACAGAGGCATTTTATGCAAAAAAACCTCTGCAGTGAAATGGGAAAGGGAGAAAAGTAGCTTTGGGGTTAACTCTTTTTACTAATCAAGGTCCTTGTTCAGTGTTTGAAGAGTACAAATGCTTCAATGCTTCTCTCCCAGTGCCATGTGGCAGATGGTGAATCCAGAGGTGTCAATGAGGCTGAGCGGCAAAGGGCGACACAGCTGGTAAGGGGTCTGGAACACAAACCCTATGAGGAGAGGCTGAGGGAGCTGGGGGTGTTTAGCCTAGAGAAGAGGAGGTTCAGGGGTGACCTCATTGCTGTCTACAACTACCTGAAGGGACATTGTAGCCAGGTGGGGGTTGGCCTCTTCTCCCAGGTAACCAGCAACAGAACAAGGAGACACGGTCTCAAGTTGTGCTGGGGAAAGTATAGGCTGGATGTTAGGATTAAGTTCTTCACAGAGAGAGTGATTGGTATGGAATGGGCTGCCCAGGGAGGTGGTGGAGTCACCATCCCTGGAGGTGTTCAAGAAAAGCCTGGATGAGGACCATGGACCAGTGCCATGGTCTGGTTGACTGGCTAGGGCTGGGTGCTAGGTTGGACTGGATGATCTTGGAGGTCTCTTCCAACCTGGTTGATTCTATGATTCTATGAACACATGCCAATCACCTCTTCTGATACATCTGGCCACAGCATTGTAGTATAAATCTCAAAGTCTAAAAACATCCATCATGAAAGTAAAGAAAGAAAAAGTAAACCATAAATTGTGGAAGGGAAATGAAATGGAACCCCCAACTGAGAACGGCATTTAGTTGTGTGCAGTTTTTCCATCGGGAGGGCATTGTTTTGCTCTGTGCTTCAAGGAAGACAGTGTGGTGACTGCCATTTTGAGAGCCCTACAGGTGATTGAAATCTCTCTCTAGTTTGATTTTTATTCTGTCACTGTTCCTTTCCTGAATTAAAAACGCTGCTTTTACGCTTGTGCGAGTCAGGTTGTACTGAACACATGAATGAAATTTCATCTTGGTCAGGGGGGATTTAATTTCAGCAGAGATTGAATTGCTCTGTAAAGGTGTGGAATGGAGAGAAGAGCAGGCACCAAATATTCTATTATGGCCAAAAAAAAAAAGCAAATTAGCAGAAAGCCTGAGTTTTTGCTGTAGTATATTTTGAGTGTGTGGGCTGCTGAGTGGGCTGGTGGATGAAATGTAGCTTTCTTATTCTTAATTAAATTATTGCATACTTTAAGGCTGAGGAAAACTTCTTCAATATGTTTTGAGCTATTTTCTCTCTGCTGTCTTGGTGGTCTTGAAACCTACCTAAAATTGTCACAGACTTTAAAGAGTCTTCACTTTGCTCTGGACAGACGTAGGGCATCAAGCAGTATTGGATAAAGAAAAGCTTCAACAAAAACATTCTTTCTTCACTGGCATTGGAGTTATTTTAATGTAATTTCCAGATCATAGAATCATCATAGATTAGTTTAGGTTGGAAAGGAGCTTTAAAGGTCATCTAATCCAACCATTCCCTTCAATGAGCCCAGACTAGATAGGGTTGCTCAGAGCCTCATCCAACTCGAGCTTGAATGTTTCCCAGTAGAGGGCATCTACCATCTCCCTGGACAACCTGTTCACTGCCCTCATTGCACAAATGTCTTCCTAATATCTAGTCTGCCTCTTTTATTTTAAAATCATCACTTCTTGTCCTGTTGCAACAGGCTCAGCTAACCATTCTGTCCCCATTGCTCTTGTAGGCCCTCTTTAAGTTCAGGGCTCAGGGGCTCCAGACAAGGCTGCTCACAGCTCACATGTCTACACTGAGTCTGATCTGAGCTTGCATAGCTGTGCCACATCAGAGCTGGCTTTGGAAACAGGCAACCAAATGCCTGGTGGAGGCATACAGAAGAGGCTGCAGAGCCCTTTGATGCCAGGCTCGGGGACAGGGATTCTCTAGGAGATCTCCTGTTCATCTAGAAATCTCTTGCAGTGTATCTTCTGGTTTCTTGTGATGGTGCAATGGCTTTGGGAGCATCAGGCCTGCAGCACACTCCTTCATCTTGCTCTGTGCTCCAAACACCATATGTTTTTAAATCTTGATTAGTTGAAACTGAACATGTAACACTATGGATTTTAATCCAGTGCTTTTCCAGGAGATCCTCAAGCATTGCCTATAGACACAGGAAATAGATGCAGTCATGGTTGAGGTTAAGAGGAGGGAAACATCTTAGCTGTGGTGTTTATGATTCTTCATACTTTTGGGCTAATGGTTTTGTGTTAGTTACCATCTATATTCCAGTGGTGAGACACTGGCACAGGTTGCCCAGGGAGGTTGTGGATGCTTCCTCTCTGGAAGTGTTTAAGGCCAGGTTGAATGAGGCCTTGAGTGACCTGTCCTAGTGGGAGGTGTCCCTGCCTATAGTAGAAGGTTGGAACTAGATGCTCTTTGAGGTCCTTTCCAACCTATACCATTCTTATGATTCTGTGATCTATATGTAAGGCAGATCATGTTCATAGAGCTAAAGTTAGAGTGACGTATCTGAGGAGTTATCAGGTTTGGAAAAGTTTGTTGTGACTTCAGACTTTTGTTATCCAGATTTTAAGTGTTTTTTTCCTACTTTGTATTTAGGGAAAAAAGCTTTCAATAGGACAAACTACATCAATAGCAAAGCACTCAGCTAGGTGTCTTTTTGAGGCTTTCATCTTATTGTGGATGGTTAGGAAAAAAAAGAGGGTGGAAAACATCTTTAAATTATCAGAGAGAGATATTGCCAGAGAAGGAATACACTGGTGCATAATAATCCTCTTCCATGAAAATATGTGAACTATGTAAAGTGATGTGGTCATATGCAGAATCACAATCAAGAAGCAATTGTTGCTGACAGTGCAGCTTTGCTTCAATCACTTTTGCTCTTTAGCCCTTTGTTGATGGCAAGTTCCAACTTCTCAAGCATGAAACCTGATTCAGTGCACTCTAATTATGGGAGGAAAAGATGACCATCTAGCCCTGGAAAGCTAAGTCAGCACATTAAGTTAGAGGAGGATGAGATTTCTCTTGGGTTAAACTAGAACAGATTCATGTTTCTGATGTCAGGAGAAGCATCCACCTTCCCATCAGTGAGTACTTGAGTTATCATAGCACACACACATGAAAGCCTGGGGTTTGGCATTTTGTTGGCTGGTTACTTTTTGTTTGATGGTTGCTGCTGCAGTTAGGCTTTTTGCTTTGTTTTGCTCTCCTACACACTGAATTTCTCTATTGTCTGACTTTCACACAGGTTGAGTTTTGCTGATGTCAGAGACCAATCAGATAACCACCACAGAGCAGCTTGGCAGGGAATTTAAATAGAAGACATTCAGTGTCAACATCCAGATGTTGACTCAAACGGGAAAGTGGACATTAGGATTGGAAAGAATGAAGGAGTGACAAGACCTGATGACAGCTTTCTACGTTGAGTATAAACCAGGCAATTGACAGCTTTTAATGGAAATCTAATGACGTGAACCCAAAAGGGAGGTGAGAGAGCATTTCATTCTTAATGCAGTTCAGTCCGGGGAGTGAAAATGTTGAAATTTGGGGCAAACCTCTGTCTGAAAATAGACTCAAGGACAAGCCATAGTCACTGCATCAGCCCACATCTTACTTTTGCAAATATAATATTCAGTAATGTAGGGCAGGTATAGTGCAGTTCCTTCTCTCAGAGGAGCTCACTCTCTGTAACAGAAAGGCAACTGACGACCAGAGAGTGAACAGGAATGGCAATGTAAGCCAGTTGTAGTGTCAGCAATGATATCTCACTGATACACCACAGATCTAAGGCAAACATGTACAGGAAAACTCCACAGAAGAAGCTCACAGGGTTGTGCCATTCTGGGAAATGTGCCTAGGCACTGTCTCCTCCTGCCCCCCTGACTTGAGCAGCCTCCCTGCAGCATCCAACACAGCCGTATCTGTAAGGAGAATCTCACCAACAACCCTTTTCCTCTCCTGTGATGCATAGTGGTAAATCTTAGAACATCACTTGAGCATAACTCTGCCAGACTACTTTGTAATTAATATTGCAAATGGCAAAACCAAAGCAAATCCTTTCAAAGAATGTCCCAGTTTAATTTAAAAACATTGAAGTCTCTATTTCCTCTAATATCCAGAAAAGAACATGAGTGTTTTGATGATCATACTTGAATAAACCTGAAATATGCTCACTGCACATGCCACTTCATCTACCCAGCCAAGAGAAGTGAAATATTATAACTCATTCATCACCTGTTACACAGTGAATTGCTTGTTACAGCAAACTGTTATAGACTCCACAACACGTGTTTGGGAGTATAGCACACAGGGCAGAGAGGGGACCTGAGTCCCATTTATCTCAAGTTCTTTCCAGGCTGCATTGATGGTGAAAAACAGCCTTAGAGCAGAGGGTGATGAGAGGTGCAAGACCTCTGTAATGGTCAAGCTGTATAAAAGATCTTTGCATAAATGAGAACTTAGGCTGAGGTCATCATCAGACTTGAAAGCGCAGGTGCTGCCAGACAGCAGAGATGCCCTGAGCACTGCATGCCTGGCTTCAGTGAGGTGCCAATGTCTTTAGACTAGGTGCATAACCCAAGTTGATAATTTTATGCCTCTTTCCACAGCCCCCACCTCTCTATGGTGGGCTTTCTGCACTTGCCACTGTCTGATGCAGTGGTTTAGAACTCCTGGGTCTGGGTTGCTGACAAGTTAGCCGACATGTAGTCACCTCCCCAGCTTCACCGAGGCTAGTCACACCTGCACTCCAAGTCAGACTCTTGATTTCCTTCTTCCACTACAAACATGATCCAGAAAGACATCTCAATGAATCATCAACCTCACAACAAGCTGCTATCCGTGTAAATTGTTTATAGTGATGTACAGAATTCAGCAGAGGAATCCATTTCTGCTCCTCATGCCGACCTCATACTTAGTCGGCATCTATTATGAAGGCTGCCTGTGCATTTGGGAATAGGCCTGCTGAGGCTGATTGCTGCTGTATCCCTGGGTGACTTCAGATAAATCATACAGCTCCATCTGTGTCTCAGTGAAATAGCACCACAGAAAGCTTACATTTCTTGTATCAGCCTGAATACCTGCGATCATCTGAGCCACAAGTAATGATATTTAAAGTCCCCTGAAGCAATAACTGAATGTTGCAGGAACAAACTGCTCTCCGCAGAATAACACTCAGCATATCTATGCCATCAGTTAAGTACATGTTCTCAAGATAGATTTCCTCACAACTGCACATTATAAATCCACCAGCTTCCACGGATTGCTCATCTGAGCTCAAGCTTGTAGTTTGCTGCACACTGGGAACCCAGACAAGATTGCTCCCTAGTTATAGGTGTAAGCTTCCACTGAAATCACCTGCATAGACTGAGGTGGGACAATCTGCTACAGCTCAGCTTTGCCAAGTTGAGCATGGATGCTTTGGTTCGAGGCTCCAGCCAGCAGAGTAGACTGAATACAACCATGTTCTTCTCCATTAAGTGAATGTGGAGTCCAGAGTGTACAGCAGCCTGAGCCTAGCTGCTGTGACCTTGGTGCTACAAAGAGACAAAAGGAAGTTTAAATAGGTAACTGGGGGGGAGAGAAATGAAATTGCAGCATTATCAATGTATTATAATTCAATCTCAGGAAGAGATGCAATTGTGCTCAGCTATGAGGCTATGTTATGCAGCCCACTCCAAAGTTTAGAGATTCTGGGATGTGTTTCAAATGCTGGGTATCTATGACTACTTTTACATGTACAACCTACAGCAATTTTAAAGGCACAAGCCTCAGAAAATAAGTTCCTAGTCTGTAGCCTGGCACTTTGTAAGTAGCCAGCAACGAGACTGGTCAGGGATGGCTATCATCTCCCAGAGCATTCTCACTGAGCTAGACAGGGAAAATGATCTGGCATGAAGACAAGATAAAAAACCTAAAAATCCATGGGATTACTTCCAGCTGGATCAGTTTTTTGGTCTGGTTCACAGCAAAACTTCTGAGATAGCTGTGCCAGTACAACCGAGGAGGTAATGTGCTGTGACAGGACGCACTGGTGCTCAGGGCTTTATTTTATGAAATCAGTTTCATATCTGTCTACTGTGTGAGCAAGAATGGACTCTAAAAACGGCTGTTGTGTTAAATGACCAGTGGATGGATTCACACTTCAGAGCTAACAGGGTCCCAAAAGGAAGGACTAGGAGGGAAGGATTTGTTTAACTTGTAACTCTTGTTTGATTAGCTGTTATTAGGTTGATTATCTGTGAAGCTTATGCCAGTTAGCGATCAATTTTACGTTTGTAACTGTCTCTTATCAACACCCTGTCCTCTTTCCAGCCCCAAATAACAGTAGCAAAGTGTAATTTTACCAGACATTTAGTATGGTTAGTCTCATTTGTTGCATAAAATTCTTGTCATTTGTAATGATGCTAAAGGTTTATAGTCGCATCCCATTTGGGCTTGTGCTCCAGCTTTTGAGTTAGAGTGGTAATCTGACAATTTGTAAAGTGAGTTATGACAATTCAGATATTAAAAAGCAAAGACAAAATGAAGAATCTCCACAATCACAACCAAAGAGAAGGCATCTTTATGGCAAATGCTTGCCTGAGGTCCTCATAATGCTTACCTGCGGTTCTCATTACTGCTCAACCAAGGCCTTTGTGGTTTGTTGTTTTCTATCAGCTACGTTGTGAATGATGCTTGAAAATAGTGCAGTTTAGGTAAGGATAAACAGGCTGTGACACTGCCCCTGCCTCCTGCAGAGCTGTAGCATGGGGAGCCCTGCTGCTGACGATAGAGTGCTTTTCATCTAAGTGACAGATGCAGTGGTTTGCTCTCAGCCATTGGCTGGTAAAGCAGCAGCAGCAGCGAGCGGTGGCTCTTGCACAAGCAGCTGGCAAAAATCAGTGCTCTAACGCACGGTGAACCTGTTCTGCCTGTCCCTTGTGCTTTCTCTCGAACTGCCTCATCTGATGTTTTAATCCCACCTTGCTCCTCCTTTTGTGAAGACCGTGGAAGTGAGCCCTCTTTCTCCTTCTTTTTTCCCTTGTTTTATTTCCTCTTTTTCTTCCCTCCTAATCAGAGTTTCAGCGAAGGTTCTTCAGGTAGTTTGCTGTGTGAAACTTCAGCACTGCTTGGTAGTGGAGACCTTTTTAAAAGAAGCAAAGCTAAAAGCTTTTCTCTTCTTCCAGGGCTCCAAAGAAAGCAAATAAAGAATTTAAAGGGGTCTCTGAGCAGATGGATTTCTAGGTCAGACTCTTAGGTACCTTGTACCATCTGTATGCATGTACAGTAGTGCAAAAGGCTTACAAGCAACTGGACTGTATTTTGTTCACATTGCAAGGCAATAGTCCATCATGTGTTGAAACAGAGCTGGGGCTTCAGGCAGAAACTCAGGGGCTGGAGGAACACCCTTAACTTTCTGCACTTGGAAACCATTCAGAAGGAGAGCATGTCAATATTTTCTCTGCTGAATGAAGTTTTTATTTACCTTGCTGTTCTGCGATATCCCAAATTCCTCTCTTCTCCCTCTCACTCCGTGGGTTTGAATGGAAGAAGAAAGGTGTGAAAACCTGCTCCCCCCGGCCCTGCCCTGCAGGCTGGAAGGGAGGCAGCAAAAGATGCCTTCCTGTGCTGACCCGTGGGGAAGCCCACACTGAAATCGGGCTGGTGACTGGCCGTGGTTTTGCACCCAATATAAGTGGTTAATGGACACTTTGTCTAGAAAAAGGGGTAAAGCTGTGTTTATAGCTTAGTCTTTTCCATTTCCTGACTTCCTAAATATCTAAATTTATCTATAATATGTTTTTTTTGGGAAAATATTCCCCATCAAACTGAATCTGCTAATAAACTAACCTAATTTTGTATATAGTTTTGAGGGTGGGGCTCCAGGAAAAGGAAATAATTCTATTTTTTGTATTTCCTGACTTGGCCACTTTAATTCCCTGCCCCCACGACACTCGCACAACCTCATTTTACACCTTAGAAACAAATTTTGCTATAGATTGCTTGGAGAATGACAACTGTCATACAGGAATGATCTCTGAATCTTCTGATTCAGAGCTCTGCTACAAGTAGAGGCAATGAGGTGTGCATACTACAGCAGTATGACACAATGAGATGCAGTTTATTGTGTTGCTAGCATCTCCTTTGGGCATGCCATATGGTGAAGCTGCCCTACAGCTTCCTAATTGATCTCTCTCTCTATTTTTTTGTCTTTTATAACACCTCCATGAAAATGCCTACCTGAACAGGCGACTTTACTAAACAGAAGCCCAAGAGGGCAATAAGAGAAAACCAGGGGAAGCTTTTGCTTCGAGGGACATTATTGTAGAATTGTGTGTGGGGTTGATTTTTCATTTGTGAAATTCCCAAATTTAATTTTTCAAGGGAAGAACCAAGCTAAAAGTTGCTGAGGATGTATAGTGGCAGACAGAAGGGAAAGGAAATTAAAAAACAGCACTCTGGAGATATAAGTACAATAAGAACTTGGCTGCACACCTCGAGCCCAGAGCCTGAACTGTTTATCTTAGTACAAATTCTTAAATTCAGCTTAAGTTAGCATAGGTAGTAAAAAAAAATGGTATGGATTTTCTTTTTACTTCTGCAGTGCTTTGCAGAACACCTCTAAGTAGTTTCTGATGGTTTGATTATCCAGCTTCATAATAGTCCTGCAACCATTACCTGGTCTTGTATAAAGTTCTCTTTCAGTTATTGAGTTGGGAAACTCCACAATTAATCTTATCTAAATTCCTGGAACAGGTAAAATGTGCACCTTTTAGTCTTGCTTTTAGCTCTTCCTCCCAACACTTTCTTAATTTAATGACTCTCTTCTATGTGATATTCAGATTATGTCTTAATTTTTCACTCCAGCAGGCTTTCTGCCCTTTTCTTACGGTCAGATGGAACCTGATCCACTAACACCAATGTAGGTCAAGCACTTCTGTAGTGGATTTTTGCATTCTCACCATTTTAACATTTATATCTAATGTTGGTTTCTGATCTTCTGGGTCATGTTTCCATTATTCCTGGTAACAGCTCAGGTAGGATTGATATTGCCATACAAGTCCATCTGTAGCCTCTGCTGTTTTCTGTACACCTGACTGAGCAAAGCTCCTGTGCCAGTGTGTAGATAATCAGAGTGTGTGACCTGGGTTTAGGTGTGAGTTGTACACATACAGCTCTAAGTCCTAAAGTCCTTTGAGAGTATTGTTCTTAACGAGGAAAGGCACAAATACAAGCTGGAGCACAGGAGGTTCCATCTCAACATGAGGAGAAACTTCTATATGGTGAGGTTGACAGAGTCCCAGAGCAGGCTTCCCAGAGAGGCTGTGGAGTCTCCTCTGGAGACTTTCAAAACCCTCCTGGGTGTGTGCCTGTGCAGCCTGCCCTAGGTGATCCTGCTTTGGCAGGGGCGTTGCACTCCATGGTCTCTAGAGGTCCCTTCCAACCCCTAACATTCTGTGTTTCTGTGATTCATTGGCTCATTCTGGCTGAAACTTCTGTCTTGAGTAGAATTGAGGTACCTATTGCATGAAACCTTCTGTGTGGGGATCTTAGCTCCCACTTCATCCTACATTATTTTCACATTTCAGGCCTTATTCTTCATTCTTTTGAATCCTTTTTTGACCATAGAAATGTACTCAGAAGATATCCTCTGTTGGAAGCACTCGTGTCATGAAGCTCTGATTTCTCTCTGGGTCACAGAGACTCTGGAAGTCTCCAAATTTGGCCTGACAGAGAGAAGCCTCAGACCCAGCTTATTCTGTCTGAATGGGGTATGAGTGCCATTCATTGCTGTAGATGCTACTCAGAGGAGGAAAAAACCTCTAAGTAATGTATTTTTAATAGCATTTGTTTCTTTGTCTACTTGAGTAGACAGATTTAATAATAAAGCATCAACTCATTCTCTCTTTGTATCTCTCATTTCAGGCTTCCCTTTCTGCAGACAACATAACGAGGTCTTAAATTTCCTGATGTGTTAGTTTTCAGAGCAGGGTAACTTGTACTGACATTTTGTCATGGCAATATTGATTGACATCAACGGTGGCACAAATGTTTTTATCAGTGACACAGACAGCAGGATCGAGGGCACCATCAGCAAGTTTGCAGATGACACCAAACTATGTGCTGGTGTCGACACACCAGAGGGATGGGAGGTCATCCAGAGGGATCTGGACAGGCTGGAGAGGTAGGCCCAGCTGAACCTCATGAAGTTCAACAAGAGCAAGTGCAGGATCCTGCACCTGGGACAGAAGAGTCCTCATTCTCAGTACAGGCTGGGGGATGAGGTGTTAGAGAGCAGTCCTGTGGAATGGGATTTTTGGGTGCTGGTGGATGAGAAGCTGGACACAAGCAGACAGTGCAGGCTTGCAGCCCAGAAGGCAAATCATATCCTGGGCTGCACCAAAAAGAAGTGTGGCCAGCAGAGCCAGAGAGGAGATTCTGCCTCTTTGCTCTGCTGAGACCTCACTTGGAGTACTGTGTCCATTTCTGGAGCCCTCATTATAGGAAGGACATGGGCTTAATCGAGTAGGTCCAGAGGAGGGCCAAAAAAATGATCAGAGGGTTGAAGCACCTCTGTTATAAGGACAGTTTGGAGAGGAGGAGGCTCTGTGGGAACCTAATAGCAGCCTGCCAGCACCTGAAGGAGTCCTACAGGAAGGATGGAGAGAAGCTGTTTCTAAGTGGCAGGATGAGGGACAATGGGTTCAAGTTTGAGAAGAGCAGATTTAGATTAGATGTTAGGAACAAGTTCTTTACTATGAGGTTGGTGAAGCACTGGAACAGGTTGCCCAGGGAGGTGGTTGAGGCCCCGTCCCTGGAGTCATTCAAGGTGAGGGTTGATGGGGCCCTGGGTGATCTGGGCTGCTGGGGATGTCCCTGCTGACTGCAGGGAGCTGGACTGGATGACCTCTAGGGGTCAGTTCTGGCCTGGACCGTTCTATGATTCTGTGAAATGTAATATGCTCAGCTAACTGAGGTAGAGTACTGACAACACAGGGAGCCAGAAGGCCCAGGCATGCCTTGCTTTATTAGTTTCTTTCATTGCATTGGCTTTGTCCCCTGCTACTTCCCCACATCGTTAACATGAAACTTTAACCATGAGTAATTTGTGTAGAACAAAGCAATAGCTGGTTGTGAAAGTAAGAATGTGTTTCATAATCACATCTGCTCTGCTTTCCAGCGAAGTCATTTTACTCCTAGAGGTGTGGAATGATGCCAAGAAGTGCAGAATCATAACATTTTCAACATCTGTTATGGATGCGAGCATTAAAATAGGTGGCATGGCCTCAGATAGGCTTATGCACGGCAAAAAAAATATTAGAAAGAAGTTGGCTCTGGATGAGTGCCATTAATCCAGACCAGCATTCTTCAGTTGATGAGTCACAGCTCCTTAGGGGGGCTATGAACAGCTACCAGAGGCACTGTGAAGCACTGAAAGTTTATTACAGGTCTAAAGCAAAGAAAATTTCATTGCCTTTCCCTCTGCACACTATCAGCTTTCACTGGCAAGTGTTCTCTGTCCACTGCTTGATTTAGTGATGTAAAATGTTTAACTCTGCCTCTGATTTGAGCTCACTCTTAATTTTACAAAATACTTGAAGTTATTGGAAGCTGAAATGTGGGGTGTGGATGCTCAGTCTTATATGCAACAGGTAATTTGGCTACTGTGTCTACTATTTCCTAAGAAGCAAAGGAACAGGCAGGGTCATTACAAATCATTACACAGGATAAAATTGAACCATTTCAATGTCTACAGGACCAGCAAGTAGATTCTATGGGTGATGGTTCCTATGTGTACTTCCTACTGTCCTAGGCTAATTTTGGACTAATGACTCATTTCTCTAATAGCTCCTGTAAGGATCTCCTATGAGGAGTCATCTCCTCCAAGTTATCCTGTGTAACGATGAAGCCAACTAAAAGGTAGATCATAGAATCATCCAGGTTGGAAGAGACCTCCAAGCTCATCTAGTCCAACTTATCACTCAGCCCTATCCAATCAACTAGACCATGGCACTAAGTGCCTCATCCAGTCTTTTCTTGAACATCTCCAGAGATATTGAGACTCACTCATTGCCCTCTTTATACCATGGACTTGAATAAAATTTTCTAGGCAAAATAGTTGATGATGAGATTTGGACCCAAACCACCAGAAAGAAATGAACCTAGATTTCTAGACATAGGAGCTAACATTATAAAGTGCATTACTCCATCAGTTCTGTGAGCATAATCCTTCCTCCAAAACTGATGATGTGATCTGAATTTTCAAATAGCCAGAAAATGATTGAAATTTTCTTCTTCTTAATGAGCTCAATATCTATTGACAAGAATTAATAAAACCAACATAAAGGAAACTTCACTCTGTTGGACTGGATCATCTTGGAGGTCTCTTCTAACCTGGTTGATTCTATAAAAGAGACAAACATTAACCCACTTGCTCTCTAAAACTGTTTGAGATGTAGCATTGTCCTGGAAGGCTCATAGGCCTATTAGATGTCCTGGCTTGTCCCACCCTTCTGCTGATGGGGGAAGCAAAGGCGGCAGGAAAACAAAGGCTTGGGCCATTATGTCCCCTCCCAAAGTGATAAATAGATACCCACAGGTGTTTAGATACTTGTTGGTCTCTTGCCCAAATAAGGGTGAGCAAGCCCTGGGTTCACCTAATATGGTCAGTTTGGCAAATACCATTTTGATTGGCAAATCTTTGTGGCCAAAGGAGCCATTACAGTCAGGCAAATAATAGAAACTGAGCTGCCTCTGCCTCACTGCTCTTGGATAATGTGTTCTTCTCTGCCTTGTGCTTCATTTAAGGCTTAAGCTGGAAACTTAAGTGCCTCAGATTTCCCAGAAGAAGGATTTAAGTGCCTCATGACATGGCAAGAGGAACCAGGGTCAGATTAGAGATTGTCTGCCTCTTTCCCAGCACCCTGGGAAGATCTAGAAGCCTCTCAAAGGTGGAGCAGTTGCAACATTGCCACAAAGGAGCCAGACTATCTTGAGATTTCTACTCCACCGCAGTGAGTAGCACAGACTTTCCCTAGGACTCCAGGTTACCTGCTTGTAAGTGGAGCAAAGCCATTCTGTGGTCAAACCTTTTCTATTTTTTCTGGTTCTCCTTAATGAGTGAATTGCCCATAAGCATCCTTGGGAAGATTTTCCCAACAGAATTAGAACCCAAATTTAACTAATTTGTGATAGTTGTGGACAGGGCTTTCCAGAAATAAAATTACCTACAGCTTTTATAATTCCTGCTTCATTAATTGCCCCAACTAAATCAAGCAGGTTGAGCACTAAGTCTAGCAGGCATTCTGACACCCAGTCAAAACTGTTGCAATGATCCTGCCAATGGATTGAAATGCTTTGGCATGTTCAAAATGCCCCATCTATTTCAAAGAACTGAATGTGTAACTGTGGCAGGAAAGAGAGACAACTTTCTATTACCTCTTTTGAATGAGGGAGGAGTGAGGAGTTAAACTGGTCATATAGGATGTTACTTTCCCAGCTTATGCAGCTGATTTTTCTGACTTAAATAGCTCCATGCATTCTCAAATGCCTTTGTATGAGATAAAAGTCACCTTTTGTTAGACTGAAAGTTCTGGGAAGTGAATACCAAGGTCCTAATTGTGGGATTTAAGTACTGTGGAAGTAATTTTCCGACTTCTTCTGTCTGTTTCATGGCTGAATTAATGTGTAAGTTGAAATGGGGATGAGCTAGAGCAGCTGAGTGTGATCCCCAAAAAGGGAAAATTCAGTTGGATGTTTTGTGATCATTCTCTGTAAATTCTCAGCATTTAATGCAATGTCACATCTCATGACAGGGAGCAAAGCACTGGCTTATCTGAGCTGTTGAGCGAGGCCATCTGTAGTGGCAGTTGCTTTGGCTAACTATAACTTTTCCAGATCCTGTTAGCCCATCCAAAATATGGGGCATGACAGAAATGTTTGGAGAAGGTGTCCTGCCTCCACCAAAACACTTCAGTGGAATTTTGGGAAGAAACAATAAGACAGAAAATAAAAGCTTGATTACTGAAAATGTTCAGAGTAAGGACAAACGGGAGAAAATGCTTTACATGAAAGATGCAAAGCCTGAGTGCTCGTTTCTAGGTTCTCAAGCATCTAAGCCATCACCCTAAGAAGAGGCAGAAACCACATTTCATCACTTGTCCTTTATTATTAAACAATTCAGTGATATCTCTCTTCTTCCATTTTCAAACATTCTTAAAAGCAGATTGTGATGGTTTGGGTGTTACCTGCCCTCCCCCACTCTTATGAAATCACCCAGACTAGACTCAGCTGAGCTGGAAATTAAGAAATTCAGCTTGATATTTACAGCTTAGCACAATATACAAGCAGATATACACAAATATATACAGAAGTCATAGAATCATAAATATAAAAGGCAAAAGTAATACAGAAACACAATAGCCCTCCCAGAAACCAGACTCCCCAGGAGGGGCTCCCAACCACCCTTCCAACCTCCTTTCTTACCCCTCCACCTTATCTCAGGCTTTGCCTTACATGCAAGGTGAGTTTGAAGGATTGGCCAGGGGGATTAGCAAGCAGAAGGATTAGTTAGACAGCAGGTTAGGGAGGAAAAGTACATGCATCAGCTGTACTCAGAGAGCAGCAGTGTTATCTATGTTTGTGGTGTTATCTATGTTTGTGTTCTAGTTCTTATACATCTCAGCAAGCCTATCAGTGAAGTAGACATCACCATTGTTTCCTTTTCACAGCCTATCATCTAATTTCTCTCCCTAAAATATCCCAGCTAGGCTCAAACTAGCACATAAAGAGATCAAGCCAAAAACTGTCTTGTTCCAGTCTAGCCTTATACTCTCATCTAGAGACAGATTTTATTTAGTAGCATATTACCATATTATAAAACTGTGTTGTTGCTATGATTATTACTATTATTACAAGCTGTTGCCTAGCGAAGGTGCCAGACTGTGAGATTTAGCAACCCAAGGTGTCATCATACTTAGGAGATCCAAGGACAGATACTCAGATTCACATGGCTTCTACCTTGACAGATGAATGTGGGGTCACTGGCAGCCACCTTCCTGCATGGTGCTGGGACATGCTAATTGATAGCAGCCAGAAGCAGTTCAGTTCCTGCAAGCAGGGAAATGAGAACAAGCTGTCATTGCAGTCTCCAAATGTTTACACTGTTAGATAATGTTAATGGCCAAAGCAACTCACCTTCTTCCAGAGTTTGGAGGTGCATGCTTGTATCTGCAGCTGGTGATTACAACTTGTTCTTGCTGTAAACACATCCTACCACCTCCCCACTCCATCAAGGTGAGCTGCCAAGGAAAGACAAACAAACCAAAGATTGTGGCTAACACACTGGTGATTGAAAGATATTAGCTGCTTTGGCAAGATAGAGCCATGCTCTACAGGCAGAAGCTTTGTGGAAAAGTGTTTTCAAAAGTAAGTTTTAGTGTGTCTGCAGCAGTTTAACAAAGGGAGTGCTGCAGAAAAAAAGGGGGATGTTTACAAGGCATCAAAAGACCATTACCTGTTAAAGAAAGAAAGGTTACATGTTAAATCAAAACTAAATTCTGCTGATTTATACTAGTAGCAGTTCCGTTTCTCCTGTGTAATGGAGTACTAAGCAGTTGCAACTGCTGATTGCTACTGTTTATACCAGCCAGGGAACAGCTAACATCCTCTAATTGCAGGCAGTGCCTTGGCTGCTGTGTGACAGACAAAAAATGAACTATGTTTTTCCCAATAATTACAACTGCTTCTCTCTTCCTTACTTTTTTTAAGGAGAGGAATTCCTACCATCAATCAAACATAGCAGCTTTTCCCCTCTTTGGGGACATGATTAGTACAAAGGCAATGAAACATAGAAAAGGTCAAGTTTGCAGGGAGCTTGAGAAAAACTGACTTAAAATCAACAAGCTGCTTCAACGGGTAAGTCAGATTACTGTGCTACTTCTTACACCTGATGGGATGTAGCAGTGTTTTGTGCCGTTTCCCATGAAGGAGCAGCAATTGCAATGTGCTAGATCAATAGTGATACTGTTTGTGTTTAAAAACATGAAAACACAGATTCCGTAGTAGTTATTCTCCCAAAGGTGCAGAGAGTGGGCAGGAGGATCTTCAGAATTCCCTCTACAGTTAGATATATCCCTTAAAGGTGCAAGAGAACCACTCGGGTATGTTAGGGAATAGTGCTTTGTTTTGGATCTCTTTTGCATTACTGAGCACCAGTTTCTCAGGAATTTTCACTGCAATATTCAGAAGCAGTGTCACAATGAAAATATTAAGAGTAAAATTTCCACTTATCTTTTGTTGTTGTTGATTGTTTGTTTTCTGGTGCTATCTGCAGAAGATTTCTTGCTCTTGGTAAGAGTGGGGGGAATTTTGGCAGAGAAGGAAAACACATTTATTGAACCGAGGCATCTGAAAGCTAGAAAGGGAAGAATTTGTCTGCATGAGCAAACTGTGTAAATCTGCCAATTCTTATTGCAGAGCTTGGGTTCTTAAAAGCTGAAAACACAGTTGTCCTGGTAGGGCACAAATCCTGCCAGGCCGATTTAACCCTTGCTCTCCTCCTGTTGTGGTGTCCAGGAGTGAAGTTAGATAAGTAAATAATGAGGGTTTGTCCCCAGCAAAGCCTTGAGGGCTAAGGCGCTTAGCGCCATGTGTCAAGTGTCTTGTGGTGCCCTCAACGTGCCTGTGTGGTCAAACGAGGCACAAAGCTTTGAATTCATTGGCCAGAAAAATGATGCTAGTGCCTATTGGCCAGTTTGATTTTCAAACTGAAGTATTTAAAGGGGGATGACTGAGAGAACTGTGCCTTTCTGCATCCAGCCTTTCTCTGCATTCATCCTGGAGCCTTCCTGCCTCTCATAGTTTGTGGCTGGTTAAAGGCGGCCACGTGTTGCAGCTAACACTAGCAGCTTAGCAGCAACTCCTGCCCCTCTGCCTGGAATATTTTGTATGTTACCCTGGGATCATTAGCACGGGTTTGAAAGTGTCTTCGATACAGGAGACTTAGAGAGCAAAAGCATTGTGAGTACATCTGCTGGAGCGAATGCCAAGACGCCATAAGCATAGTTAGAATTGTTCCTGTTTTCGCGGTTTTCTTTTCCAAGTTCTGATTGTTTAAACTGTTTAATTCTGTGCAATTACCTCCTATTGACCAAAAAGCCAAAGAATCTCAGGGAATTTCCCTGGGTTCTTTTATATTAATAATAAAAATCATATTCATACAGAAATTAATATTCACAATTCATAAGGATACTTACTTTCCAGTACAATAATTTAAATAGCAAGGCTTCCCCTCAAACTGTCAAACCAACACAGTTGAGAAACTCACCCTTTACCGAGGTTTAAATGCCATCTGCCTCCCAAAAGGGAATGCTTATTAACAGTAGCAAACTGGATATCAGATGTTTGTAAGTAAACACTTTATCTTTCAAATGTATCATTTACTCTTTGTAGGAAAAGTATTCTTGCTTCTGTATTTCTTTAGAGAATTAAACAAATATTTTGCTTCTTTTTCTGCAAGTCATGATTTAAGAAGGTGTTTGGAAAGAATCTAACTGGAAGCTGATGAACAACTCTGTCATCTTTAGGATGTTACAGCCTGCCTCAATATGATGTGAATTGTAATGTAGCTTTCAAAAGCAAGGGTTCAGAGCACTGGGAAATAAGAAGTAGGGATGGCTGTGCCAGAAGAGTTGAGATGGCTGATAACATTTGTTTCATGAGTAGTTGATGTCTTGGACTCAATGTTTTATCAGCTGTTTTAAACCTTACAGCTGCTTTGAACACTGTGGCTTGAGAAGGGCTTTAAGTGACTTAGTGGTATCTCTAATCAGAGTAAGATGAAACTTTCAGTGCCTTCTTTCTTCCTCTTGGAGAGATTCCAGCAGATAAGTGTGGGTAATTTATTTACTCCCCACCTCCCCAAAATTCCTTTTAGTGTAAATAGTGTTGGACTTTGGATTTTCACTTCAATCAGGAAAAGGGGCCATTTGGGAGTTAGTGTGGGATCTAACTCTGGGGTCAAAAACTTGGGCAACTCTGAGCTAGACACTGACTCTCCTCATGATCAAGAGGGAGAGGCAGAGTGAGTTTAAAGTAGATCAAACATCTTGCCTTCTGCAACTTCTCACTGCTCCTTTCTGACTTTATGTGGAGGTGTTGGACACCAGATTGAACTTCAAGTGGCTAAGAGCTCAAATGAATGAATCCACCCAGGAAGGATGAGATCTGGTTAATTCTAGCCTATTGATAAAGAGCACATGTATGAGTCTATATTTTCCACCCACAATGGATGACACAGCACCTCAGTTTGCAAAGAAGAGCACAGCAGAGACATGAATTAGTTGGCTGAGGCTCAACTCTGATTAACTGAGATTGTGATGACAGGTTGGGAAAGTCGCCAGAGGAGACAGAGGAAGCAATCTTAGCACTGGTATAGGAAGAAATATATCTGCCATTAGCTAACAGTATCCACATCTAAGATGTGATTATGAACTCCCAGCTGATATTTGACAACTAAGTCACAGAGGAAACCCAGGTAGCCTTGACTTACTGGTCTATAGCTAAGGAGCCTTCTTTGTGGGTATTCCCTTAAACATTAGGTTATTGCTAAATATTTGACATTTTGAAAGGGAGGCTGACAGGGCTTCTGGCAGTTTGCTTATGGGCAGAACAACTTGGTGAGAACATGATTCCACTTAGGTCTTTACAGGGTTCCTGTGGATCTCAGTGAATGCATACAATAGCTGAGGAACAGCTCAGCTCTTGTTCTTTGCCATTATTGCTGGAGTTGCTAATTCTTTTCAGCATTGACTAACATAGTAATAGGGCTCAGGAATTTGGTGCCCCTCATTTGACATTGCCATAACCTTCATCTTGATGAGAAAGTCTTTGTAATACTCTTAAATATCAAAAGGTGATAAAGGTGATGAGGCTAGTAATTGAGTTGGGCACTGTCTGGATTTAATTTGGTTTAATTCATAATTTGTTCTTTTAGGGTGATAAACTCATTTGAGACTATATCTGTTCTAAGCACACATGAATTGTATTTTAAATGAAACTTTCCATCTGGATTTAAACCTAAATAATGGTTATTCTAAGCCTAAATGAAGTACTTCAGCTGTGTTCTTCACTGTGGATGGAGGAGCCATTCTTATCAAAAGTGAAAATTTCCATCTTACACTCAATGCTTGCTATCAGATTCCTGGGAAAAGGTTCTACATTTATGTAGAAGATAAAAATTCTGCTGGTGCAGCTTCTCAGATACCCTGATGAATGTTGTTGGACAGATCTCACAGATGTCAGCAAAGGTTACCTGGATGGTGAGTGGTGATTACTCTCTGACAGGTAGTAGTTGCATACATGATCTGAGCATGTACAGGTAGGATGAAACTGTGATGCTTGCCATAGGAAACCTCTGGGTTAGGAGCCAGGAATTCTGCCAGAGAAACACTAATGCATACTATCAAGACAACTATCAGAGAGAATGATTTGCCATTGGAATGGGCTGCCCAGGGAGGTGGTGGAGTCACCGTCCCTGGAGGTGTTCAAGAAAAGCCTTGATGAGGCACTTAGTGCCATGATCTAGTTAGCTGGATAAGGCTGGGGGATCGGTTGGACTGGATGATCTTGGAGGTCTCTTCCAACCTGGTTGATTCTGTGAAATCCCAAATGGTTTCTATGAAACTGTTGGCATTGAACTGTTGCTTTAGAAGGAAGGTAGCAGTTTTCATGTGAAAAGAGTGGAAAACAGCAAAATTCATTCTCATTACTTTGCGATTCTCTTTCACTCCTAGGAAAGTAAAACACTCTGGGTATAGCAGGTTACCAGTTCCATCCTCTCTCCTGCTCTCCTGTCCTCTATCAGAATATCTTTGAAACTAAAAGAAGCTTGAAAAAATGAAAGGAAGGTGAGGTTGGAAAGGAATGCTGCATAGTGGTGTTTGGAACACTGTGTGCTGCCTCGTTACCAGAAGTACAATTGAGCTTAGGAACAGTATGGAGCTTCATTAGCTGTGAGGTTATTGTTACTGGACTGGGAGGGGCTTTCTGATCTGCTTATTTTCAAGAGATATTTCTTTAGGTTCACAGATACTAACCACCCTCAAATTTAAGCAGCTGGTAACAGGAGAAGTTTGTCAACATCACCTGAATTGCACATGAAGCGTTGCCTCTGGTTAACAGCGGTAAAATGTTAATCCAGTCTTTGATAGAACGTATTAGCATGATAACTCACAAAACAGTTTTGGTATGCTAATTCTGAAACAACAAATATGTTCTGATTAATGCCTGAATCAATATGAAAAAATACTGGATGCCTGAAATGACAAAGCTGATGAAAGCTGCCAAAACTGTGTGACAAATGTATTAACAGCAGCACAGGTGCTTTTCTCTTTCCCTACCTCAGGCACAGTGTGAAATTTCATTGTAAGTGGAACCCGTTTAAGCCCAGGAGTCTGCAGCACTGAACCTGTGTGTTCTGTCCTTACCTTAATTCACATCTTACTGGGCTTTACTGGCACAGGTTATGTAGTTATTTCTGCCGAATTATCACAAGTCTTTAGCTCCTCTAAGCTCACATTTTCTTAAGAACTTTGCTAGCTATAATTTCAAGAACTATTGCTATCCCCTGGTGTTTGCTAAATTAAATTATTAGACCAGAACACTATTTCCCTTTTGCACTAAGAATGATCTACTGGACTTGTAATGTGCAAAAACGTGTTGGCTAGGATGTGCAGAAGACCCTCACACAGCAATGTGTCAGGCACCCCATGGCATGATGCCTGTTTGTTTGCAGTGCTTTTTTTCTTGTGATACCCTACATAAAGTCATGCCTGATGATTTACAGAATGCATATGGAAGATGAATCTCTGCCTTGAAAAGCCTGGTGTCTGTTAGCAGCAATTAGATGAACAGTGGCAAGGCACAGTAGAAAGAGTGAGGCTCAAATTAAAGTATTATAGGAAGATGAAATATTTAAATTTATTTTCTTAATATCAGAGATCAATGCAAGTTGGGCTTTTTCTCAGATATTTCTAAGCCTGCAGACTGCTTAAGATTAAGCCTAGGGTGTACAATATATTATGCTGGCTTGCAGACAGACAAGCACAGACAGAGAGAGCTTAAGGTTTGGTGGAGAGAAAATTCTACGTTAAGGCAGCACTTCTCTCAGCCACATCATAGAATCAATCATAGAATCATAGAATCAACCAGGTTGGAAGAGACCTCCAAGATCATCCAGTCCAACCTAGCACCCAGCTCTGTCCAATCAACCAGACCATGGCACTCAGTGCCTCATCCAGGCTTTTCTTGAACACCTCCAGGGACAGCAACTCCACCACCTCCCTGGGCAGCCCATTCCAATGCCAATCACTCTCTCTGTGCCAACAACTTCCTCCTAACATCCAGCCTAGACCTCCCCTGGCACAGCTTGAGACTTGTGTCCCCTTGTTCTGTTGCTGGCTGCCTGGGAGAAGAGACCAACCCCACCTGGCTACAGCCTCCTTCAGGTAGTTGTAGACAGCAATGAGGTCTGCCCTGAGCCTCCTCTTCTGCAGGCTGCCCAGCCCCAGCTCCCTCAGCCTCTCCTCACAGGGCTGTGCTCCAGGCCTCTCACTGGCTTCGTTGCCCTTCTCTGGACACATTCCAGTATCTCAACAGTGTGTGAGTTTTGGCTAAGCAGTGATGGTTGTACATGTGCTCTGCTGAATGGACTTTTAGGGTATTGCTTTAGGTAGCATAATGATGATTGTATCAGTCCAAAAGCCCCAACACTCCCATTCAGACTTTCTAAAATGCATGTCATGCTGCATCCTTCCCATGTTATGTTCATTTCTCATCATGTATTTGGCAGAATGCTTGATAAATCTTATTAATGATGTGCTAACACATTTACATCTAATAATTCTATGCTGCATAATTAGAGGAAAGAATATAAAAGCATAACAGTATAAGGTACAGTAATATTATTGCAACTTACTCAAGCCCCAGGTTGGTAGAAATTCTGGCACTGATTTCAGTGATGAAGTGGGAAGCAAAAGAGAATATTTCTGTATTCTGGTGGTGTGGTGCTCTCAGGAGGGAGGATGTTTTCAATTAATCCACCAGGTCAGAAGAGCAATTAAAACACATGTCTGCCCTCCTGTGCTCTAAAGAAGGGTGTTTCTCTGGCTGAATGGGCACTTAGGAAGTTCATAAAAGTGAAGCTGATCAGTGCTGTACAGGTTGGAATCACAACCTCCAGTGCTCAGATTAGGCACTCCATGGGGAGATAGATTTGGATTAACCTTTGCTGGAAGTCATGGCAGAGAATGTCCACTCAGTACTCTTGTGAGTGATCAGTTACTGATCTTAAGTAGTAGAATTGTTCCACCATGAAACCTTTATCTTTAATTCTGTAGTTATGCCCCAAATAAAAGTGTTTCCAAAAGGCTTTTTCTTTTCCTCTCCCCTGAAGGAATCAGACAATTTCACTCAGCTAAAAATGATCTTGTTTATACATACAGCAACTCACCTTTTGCAGAAGCAGCAGGATTCTGCAGCGGGATAGTTCAAAGATGTCACTCCTGCTCTTGAAGAAATCTCTGGGACTTCTGACATGCTTACAAGTAGGAGGAACATCAACAACATTTGAGGTGGTGAACTCTGTTTTCTTGCCTTGCTTCTTGGGAGAACAAAAGCATATTTGCCTCTCAAAGAAAAGGAAGAGATGGTATCAGTGGCTTCCTCCTCTTTTCCCCACAGGGAGGAGAATGATGGTGAAGACTCCTCCTATTTGAAGAAAACACTCTTGATTATTGCTGCTATATGGTGCCAGGTCAAGGAAGAAGCCACCTGATCTTGTACAGGGTAGGATTTTTGTCTCTTCGACTTCATATTATCTAGTGATTGTATGGATAGGGAAGATGAAGGGCATAAAGAGGAAAAAAAGAAATGAAAAAGTGAGCAAATATGACCAGAAGTTTGGTTCTAGAAGACACAAAACCTCCCCTCCCAAAAACTCCCAATAAACCCATGGAAAGCAAAAGGAGAAAAACAGAGAACTGGAGAATGAAGATGGAAATGATGCACAAGTCTAGAGAAAGAGAGTTAAGGAAGTGAAGGAAAAATAAGACAGCAAAAAGGGAAAAATATACAAAGAGGAAAGGAACAGAACCATTGTATCAAAATCCATCACTTTCCTAAACCTTGGAGAGGGACAAATAGTACTGTAGAGCAATATGGGGGAGACATCAAACAGGAGGAGAAGAACTTAGAATAAAAGAAGAGAGAGCTTAAGTAGAACCTGAAAAACTGTTCCTTTTGTAGTGCAAAATTAGCAAAGGAGGCAAATAATTATACCTTCCAGTACCTTTAGTCAGATAATAAAGCCCACTTTATTTTTCTTTTAAAGGTATGACACTTTTTTTGTCATTCAGAAGTATCCCAAAGTGATAAACTAATATAGCAATTCTTACTGCTCAAAAACCCCAACAGACACCCTCCCAGCCCAATTGCTATAATCCTTATTTTTTAACCTTTGTTCCTCTTTTCTTCCCTTCTCTTTTTCTTTAATTTGTAGCAATGACATGAATAACTTACTCAAAATGGCCTCATGGTCCAGTTGGCTCAGCTACATCAGGGGAAATTTAGGCTGGAGGTGAGGAGAAAGTTCTTCACTGAGAGAGTCATTGGCCACTGGAATGGGCTGCCCGGGGAGGTGGTGGAGTCGCCGTCCCTGGAGCTGTTCAAGGCAGGATTGGACGTGGCACTTGGTGCCATGGTCTGGCCTTGAGCTCTGTGGTAAAGGGTTGGACTTGATGATCTGTGAGGTCTCTTCCAATCCTGATGATACTGTGATACTGTGAAGCCTGTGGGAACAGAGCTGGGGATCACAGGCTCACAGGGTATTAGGGGTTGGAAGGCACCCAAGGAGATCATCGAGTCCAACCCTGCTGCCAGAGCAGCATCACACAATCTAACACAGATCACAGAGGAACACATCCAGACAGGCCTTGAAAGCCTCCAGGGAAGGAGACTCCACAGCCTCTCTGGGGAGCCTGTTCAGTGAGATAGATGGAGTGGGGATAGGAGGGAATTCAGGGTAGATCCTGCACTCTGAGGACCTGGGCTCAGGAGAGGCTGCCCCATGGGTGAAGGGAGGACGAGGCCTTCGTTTGCCTGGCAAGCCTGTGAGTGAGGACAGCTGAGCTCTGCCTTCTGCCGCCCTCCAGGCTGCCAGGGCTCAGTGAGTGCCCGCCGGGAGCTCCCGAGGCCAGCAGCTGGGATCTGAGGTAAATCCTCACGGACGGGTGAGGGTGAGGGTCTGGCCATGATGGGCAGAGCTGGGGACTGTGCAGCGTTTATGAACAGTCCCTGGCATGGAAAATGAGCAACCACTGCTGGGAGCGTCTGGGGCTCCTGTCAGGAGCTGCTGCAGTGGGCCCGAGGAGACTTGGCCTGCCTACATTTTGCCAAACAACAGGCACTTAACTCCACTGCTCTCTTCTTATGCCTCAGAAAGGCATCACTGAGGCAGCCTTGGTTTGTTATGCTTGTCTAGTTAGCATCTTTGCAGACAATTCATCTGCTGGTTTTTAATTTAGCGATTCTAAAGATGTCTTCTACCATTATTCATCTGCTTATTTTGCAAGCGTTGTTATCTCCCAGTGACACACAAAAGGCTTGACTGGGCTGCGTGGAGCTGTGTCACTGTGGGACCAGAGAATCACAGAATCAGTCAGGGTTGGAAGGGAGCACAAGGAGCAGCCAGTTCCAACCCTCCTGCCATGCCCAGGGACACCCTACCCTAGAGCAGGCTGCCCACAGCCTCAGCCAGCCTGGCCTTAAACACCTCCAGCCATGGGGCCTCAACCACCTCCCTGGGCAACCCAGTCCAGCCTCTCACCACTCCCATGCTCAACAACTTCTTCCTCATGTGCAGCCTGAACCTCTCCACCTCCAGCTTTGCTCCATTCCCCCCAGTCCTGTCACTCCCTGAGAGCCTGAAAAGTCCCTCCCCAGCTTTCCTGTAGGCTCCCTTCAGATCCTGGAAGGCCTCAAGAAGGTCCCCTCAGAGCCTCCTCTTCTCCAGACTGCACAGCTCCAACTCTTTCAGTCTGTCCTCACAGCAGAGCTGCTGCAGCCCTCTGAGCATCCTCACGGCCCTTCTCTGGACACACTCCAACATCTCCACATCCCTCTTGTAATGGGGGCTCCAGAACTGGATGCAGTACTCCAGGTGAGGTCTCAGCAGAGCAGAGTAGAGGGGGAGAATCACCTCCCTCAACCTGCTGGCCACACTTCTGCTGCAGCCCAGGCTCTGGTTGGCTTCCTGGGCTGCAAGTGCACACTGCTGGCTCCTGTTGAGCTTCTCATCCAGCAGCACCCCCAAGTCCCTCTCCTCAGGGCTGCTTTCCAGCCACTCACTGAGATCAAAAAGTGAAGTTCCATAAACCTAATCCCAGACTAGGAATAATTACGTCAGGCCATTGCAGCATTAGATACAGCCCAAATGGTGAAGTGGCTAAACTTTGTTGATGTTCTCCTGGAAAGTTGTAACTAATGACTTGTTTTCATTGATGATCTGCCCTGAATGGACCATGCCATTGCAAAACTGTTCATCTTTCCTCTGTGCTCTCTCCATAAAAACTCACAGGAAAGAGGAGCTATATAACAAGATCCCCAGTGGGATGAGTTGCCTTCATGGTATCTCAGTGAACAAAATCTTTCTTTTCTGCCTAAAAGCAGCTGACAGATTAAAGGAGAGTTTTTTTCCAGCTGCAGATGTAGCAAGCAGATACTCTTATTCCATTATCCGTTTTATTAAGAAGTGAAAATGAGGGAAGACAGGGAAGTGTGGTGGATTCCTCTGTGTGTGAAAGTAAATGAGGCACAGTGGAAGACTAAAATAAAATATGATGATTTTAATCTCATTCTTGTGGAGTGTCCAGTGAAAAACTTGGAAGCAGCATCACTGAGGCAAGGGAATCCAAATCAGCTGAGGTGAGCAAGTAACAAGCAGCTCTTGCAGGACTTAGATTCGTGTGACTCAGTCCATTGGTTTACAGCTCGGGTTGTATCCTGATCTCCCAGTATTAGGCTGACAGCATTTCATCTCATGGTACCACTCTCTAGAGCTAGCATTTCTGTATAAAAAAGAAAAGGAAATCATGGCTCTAACAGTAAATACTGTGGCCAGCATACCATTGTCTGTTTCTTGTTGCCTAAACTTCATTTCAAGCATCTGTTCCCTGGCATTCAGTCAGTTCCAAACACTCTTATTACAGAACCACAGAAACAGACCTGTTGGAAAACACCCTCAGGATCACCAAGTCCCACTGTTATCCCTACTTTACAAAGTCCATCCTTAAGCCATATCCTCAAGTACCACATCCAAATGACTTTTAAACATATCCAGGGTTGGTGACTCAACCATCTCCATGGGCAGCTCATTCCAGTGCCTGACCACTCTCTCCATGAAAAACTTTTTCCTAATGTCCAATCTAAACCTCCATAGCCTCAGCTTGAGGCCATTCCCTCTTGTTCTGTCACTATTTACCTGTGAGAAGAGACCAGCACCAACCTGTCCACAATGTTCTTTCAGGTAGTTATAGACAGCAATGAGGTCTGCCCTGAGCCTCCTCTACTGCAGGCTGCACACCCCCAGCTCCCTCAGCCTCTCCTCACAGGGCTCTGCTCCAGGCCCTTCACCAGCCTTGCTGCCCTTCTCTGGACACCTTACAGTTCTTAAACATCTCTCTTGAATTGAGGAGCCCAGAACTGGACACAGCACTCAAGATGTGGCCTGAGCAGTGCTGAGTACAGGGGCAGAATAACCTCCCTTGTCCTGCTGGCCACACTGTTCCTGATCCAGGCCAGGATGCCATTGGCTCTGATGCCCACCTGGGCACACTTCTGGCTCATGTTCAGCTACTATCTACCAGCACCCTCAGGTCCCTCTCTGCCTGGCTGCTCTCAGCCACTCTGTCCCCAGCCTGTAGTGTTGCTCAGGGTTGTTGTGGCCAAAGTGTAGAACCCTGCACTTAGCCTTTTTAAATCTTATCCCACTGGCCTCCTCCCACCCATCCAGCCTGGCAAGGTCTCTCTGCAGGGCTCACACATAAAACTGGAGCAGCAAGCCATTTCTTGGTGGTGGAGGGGGGAGATGAGGGAAATAGAAGTAGTTCTAAGTTCCTGTACAGCTGTAAATCAGTTGTACATTTATTTATTCAGTAAGACTTTTTCCACTTTATTTTTGACAATGTAATGCCTGTTCTCTGCCTCGTTGTTTTAGAGAAAAATATTCATTAATGATGTGAAATGACACCATTAGAAAAGAACTGGAAAGTGCATTCTGCTTTGCAAAAAATGTCATTTTTTTCCCCCCAACATCTCAAAGATGAAGAAAAGAATTGTCTGATTGACACTTTAGGTCCTCTTTCTCTGAAACACTGGCTTATTTGAGATTAATTATAGATTAAAACAAATTGCCCCACACTTCTGACTGTTGACAAGGGACTTTTTCTAAAGTGACTGTGTGAAGTATGTGGATGAATTAATGGAATGATCTTATCTGCCTTCCCAATGCACTCTTTCAGTTTAGTGTCACCATTCCCCCCCCAGTTTTCCCCTGAAAATGGAGGCTCCCTGGTACAGAGGAGTACTGCCTTTTGTATTGCTAGAGGATTGAACAGAACAGAAATGTTCTTAAGGTTTTTTTTTTCCTTCAGCTGCACCTTTCCTGTGTTGTTAACAGAGAGGAGACGAAGGGATTGTAGCCCTCTCTGTTTCCCCTTAAAAAATTGGGATGCTTACTGACATACCTCTGACAACTTTAATCAGCAGGGCTTGTTTTGTGTAGCTGCTCTGACAAGTTATTCTTGCTTCAGAGACCATCAGGAAGCAAAGGAATCATGCAGTGACCAGTCTAGGAGATTGATGCTCTGGTTCTTAAAACTTCTTTGCCTGAGCTGGAGTTGGGCAAGGAAGGTCTTTAAGAGGAAACAAAATTGTCTTGATTACGGAATCACAGTACCTTAGAGATTGGAAGGGACGTCCAGAGATTATCGAGTCCAACCCCCTGCCAAAGCAGGACCCAGGATTAACAGCTGCTTTTGACTAACAAATATTCTATGTTCATTATTAGCTTGATTATTTTTAATATCCTTCACGTTCTGAAGCTAATAATGAACAGGCATCAATGTTACATGTTCTGTTAGGCCTGTATCTCCTTTGATCTTTCATCTCCCTACCCCTTCCCTTCCCCATTAGTCCATATTAGTTGTCTCCTTTTTCTTCAGTCCACTGAGTCCTCATGAGTCATCCAAGAAAACTGCCAAAGCTGGTTGCCTTAAGTGATTCTCATCAGGGAATGCTAACTTTAAAGATCTAATTTATTTTAATATCATTATCCAGCTTTCTCTCTAATATGGCCTATTTTCTTCAGCTCTTCATCCCTTGTTATTAATATTAAACATGTTAAGAGGCTGATCTCAGTTATCCTCTTTACCCAGAATAAGGCAACTGAAGTGAGAACACTTTGACTCTCCCTTTCACCCTCAATAGCTCACCTTCCCCCTGTAAACAGCAAGCTCTTCTTTCTCCCATCCTGTTATTACATCTCAGAGCATTTCCTGATTGCCCCTTTTTTCTTCAGCCACACTTTATTTTGCACCATACACTTCTCTATCCCTCCATCATGTGCTATTCTTCTCAGATATTTTTTGTGGCAGTATGTCCTTACCTCCATTGTGTACAGCTTCTTCCCTCTCCTTCTGATCACTAAAGAATTCCTGTTGGAGTTCATGTCTTACCATATCCATCAGCTCTTTCCTGTGATGGGGAAGGTTTTCACCAGATTTTGGAGCCTCATTGTAATCAGCTACTCTCTTATGTTACAGAAAAGGTACAAGATCTATTATTAAAACAAAATTGAGGAAAGATTGCAGGAATTACAATTCCCCAAGTCAGGAATTCCCCAAGAAGCATAAAAAATAATTAAATTTATTGTTCTTGGTTACAGCCTGGAGAAGAGGAGTCTCAGGGGTGACTTCTTGCTGTCTGCAACTACCTGAAGGGAGGTTGTAGCGAGGTGGGGGTCAGTCTCTTCTCCCAGGCAACCAGCAACAGAACAAGGGGAGGGACACTGTCACAAGTTGTGCCCTCAGGGGAGGTCTAGGCTGGATGTTAGGAGGAAGTTGTTGGCAGAGAGAGTGATTGGCATTGGAATGGGCTGCCCAGGGAGGTGGTGGAGTCGCCGTCCCTGGAGGTGTTGAAGAAAAGACTGGATGAGGCACTTGCTGCCATGGTCTAGTTGACTGGATAGGACTGGGTGCTAGGTTGGGCTGGATGATCTTGGAGATCTCTTCCAACCAAGTTGATTCTATGATGATACATAAAAAATTTGAGTAGAATATGGCATGCTAGAGACATAAGAGTAGAAGATGACACACCTAGTTGCATAACCATGTAGCTTCCATTAAAACAGGAATCACAATAATAATAATAATTCAATAATATTTTAGTAATAATGAAAAATACATTCAATAAACAGCTGTTGATATTAATTTAAATGAATGGAGTTAGGCTTTATAATGTGTGTATTCCATGTAACAAAAAGAGCTAAGATAAAAGATGCAAGAGATGCACATGAAAAAGTCTCTGAACATCGTTGTCCACAAAGACTGTGAAGCAGAGCATTAAAAGTCTCTGAACATCTTTGTCCACAAAGACTGTGAGGCAGAGCATTGACTGAGGTGATCCTGTGGGGCAATGGAGTTTGTATTTTCCTGTGAGACTCTGGGAAATCTGAACTGATTGTAATTGAACAAGCAGATCCCTCAGCCTTCACCAATGAGCAAACCCTTTTCTGAAGCTCATGTGGAAGTATTGCAAGCCAAGAGCAAATGGCTTCATTTGGCTTCTAAATCCCCAACACACTTTTTGCTGTGCGTGGGAAACGGACATGAGGTGGGGAAGAGAGAAATGGGAAGAGATTGTGCTGTGCTGTCACAGTGCAACAAGTCAAAGAAAGGGTTACATTTTGGTTTTATTTCAGATAAATTCATAGGGCTTTGCCAGCCTTCAGTAGGTAAAAAACACCAGAGATTAATGTCTTGTTTGGATCCACAACCAAAGAAATCCAGCCTAACACTTTCTGAGAAGTAGGAGTAGTTACCATTACAATCGATTTTATTGCATTGTGCTGAATTTATTGTACTCTTCATCTCTCCTGCCATGATTTGTTGATCCCTGTTTGAAGCAAAGGCTGGAGCTTTATGATATGGCAGGAGTGCTCTGCTCTTATTTTTTCTTCTGTTGGTTCCTCTTTTCATAAGTCCTGTCTTCTTGAAAAACCAACTCACACTGTATCCTAAGGCTGAACTTATGCTGAAACGTGGCTAATTTTGTTTTGGCAGGGAGCAGGTAGTTCTTTTGTTCTTAGGAGTCTTAGAAAATGTTTAGCTTCACAGGGAAGTGGTACAAAAGATAGTAATGTTTGGTTGAGCATTTCAAAGTCTGGATAGGGTTTCTCAACTTGCTGCTTGAAGCTTCTTCACCCTTCAGTGACACTGAGAAGATGGGAAAGGGAAAGTGATGATCCTTTTATAATGTGATTACATGAATCATAGAATCAACCAGGTTGGAAGAGATCTCCAAGATCATCCAGCCCAACCTAGCACCCAGCCCTAGCCAATCCACCAGACCATGGCACTAAGTGCCTCAGCCAGTCTTTGCTTCAACACCTCCAGGGATGGCGACTCCACCACCTCCCTGGGCAGCCCATTCCAATGCCAATCACTCTCTCTGGCAAGAACTTCTTCCTAACTTCCAGCCTAGACCTCCCCTGGCACAACTTGAGACTCTGTCCCCTTGTTCTGTTGCTGGTTACCTGGGAGAAGAGACCAACCCCACCTGGCTACAACCTCCCTTCAGGTAGCTGTAGACAGCAATGAGCTCTGCCCTGAGCTTCCTCTTCTGCAGGCTGCACACCCCCAGCTCCCTCAGCCTCTCCTCACAGGGCTGTGTTCCAGGCCCCTCACCAGCTTTGTTGCCCTTCTTTGGACACATTCCAGTATCTCAACATCTCTCTTGAACTGAGTGGCCCAGAACTGGACACCGTATGACATTTATCACAAGAAAGATCTTAGAATCATAAAATCAACCAGGTTGGAAGAGACCTCCAAGATCATCCAGCCCACCCTATCCCCAGCCCTTCTATATGAACAAATTGTGCTATTTAAGTGGGGAGTTCCCCAAATGACAGAACTTAAATCTGCTGAGGTGTGCTCTTACTTCAACATGATAGGAGGTTTTTGGTTTATTTGCAGAAGTTCTCTTTTTATACTGAACCATATACAAAAAGGCATTGTTCAAAGCTAGTTCTGGAACAGGCCTCCCATTTCTTTCCTGTATCTCCTTGATGTTTAATGTGGACTTGAGTGAAAAAAGTGATGCCAATTCTGCTGCAGCTCTGGAAAACACTACTAAGGTAATCTCCACTGCAACAATAAGAGCTAGTTGCAGTGTCAGCCTGGACAGGTAATCAAAGGAAAATTGTGTGCCACAGCAACAGTTGGTGACTGACTGTCCTTTCCTTCTCCTACCTACTTCTGCTGGGAACAAACTATTCAGAAAGGACTAGAACTGTTGTAGGAATAACCATGGAAGCTTCAGTGGCAGTACACTGCAGCATTATTTATTGTTTTTATTTAGTGAAGAACAGAATTATCCAAATGCCCCAAATAACACAGGGAATAAAATATAGGATAAATACAAGTATAAAAGCTTTCTGAAAGTATTGCAAATAAGGTCTTGCCAACTATCCAACACTCATACTGGTTTCCCAGAAAGGGCTTTGCAGAAAAGGTATCCTTTGTAGTTGACCTGAAGGTCAACTAATTCAAGCTTTGTGGAAGGAAGGATGGGGAAAGCAAGTTCTGGAGCTCAGGACCTATTGGCAGAACACTCTGCTTCAGCCCCTCTCAATTATATCAGGGCTCTGTTAGTATTTCAGGCAGTTTCCACTGCCATGCTATTCCCCTGAGGGAAATGGAGGGGGGAAAAAAAGTACCTGTGGTGGAAGGAGACTTCCAGGAAGTGCTTTTGGGCACAGGATAAATGCACTCTTTTTCCTATGGTAAATATTGTTATGAAAAATGAGACTTGTTAATTAAGTATTATTAATACTGAACCTTACTTTGTGCTTGGTAAATGTCTGGATATCTCAAAATAGAGATTTTGTTTATTCTTTATATTATGGTAGCACCTAGAGGCCAGATGTCTACTGTGCAAGGCACTGTATATATATACACAAGAGGCTGGCTCTTACTTTGAGGAACATATAAATGCAAGATGTAAGCAGCTAGTGGGGAACACAACAAAGTGCAGTACAAGAGCAAGCAAGATGTTGGTGGTCAGTATGAAAAAAAGTGATTGCAGTGACTCTTGTTGAACTGTGCTTGGGTTTTGTGAAGCACTGTGTCAGAGAAAGCTTCTCAGGATTGATTTGGAAGTTACTGGATCATAGACAGACTGAGCAACTACATTGAGCGTATGCTTGTTGGATGCAAGTGTTGGCATCCCTCACTAGCTTCACTTTCCAAGTGATTTGGTATTTATATATGCACTTAACAACTAATAGACTGTAAGAGAATCATTTGCCTGAAGTTGGTAGAACTTCATAGAATCACTCAATATAGGACTTACATATACCCCAATGGGAGAGGACACTGGCTTTTTAAGTTTTCCTTTTGAATGTTGTCTAACATGCCTGAAGATAAGCTACCAATAGTGTTGAGTAGTAGTGCACTGCTCCCTTCCTTTGCCTCTGCCTACTGAGCTGGTGACAGAAAAATTCAACAACTCTTAGGGTTTCAAAAGAAACAGTAAAGCCATGGAGAACATCACTGCTGGTCTCTGTTTATTTTTCTGTTCTACTTTCAGCTGGAGAATGTTATCAAACCTGACAGCCACACGGGGTCAGGTTTGGGGACTGAGTGCTAGAACTGGCTTTGGTCCAAGTTCTGAACCTATTGCAGAGGAAGTTTATTAGTGTCAGTGAATATCTGTTTCTGTTTTTACAAAGAGGCTGTGAGAGGTTTTTTGGAAGTGGGTGGCACTTGGCTGGTGAGCTAGCTGTGAAAAAGTTGTAAGTTTTAGTCCATGTTATCACATGCCAACATTTTGCTCTGGCAGCAAGTCTTCTGTGGAACATTATTCTTGTTATCAGTGGCACTGGACAGCTTTCTAATGTCTTCCCTAAACGTTTCCCAAAGCTATCTGGCTGGCTGGGTGTTTCCCAGCTAATGGTCACTCACATGTGCCAGCTGTTGACCCATCTGTGGTGCCTGGCACGTGTTATTCTCCTTACATGAAGAGGTATGAGATAGAAATTGCAGCTCACAATTTGTCAGGACAGTCAGAGCCATCTCGGGAGCAGCTCTGCAACTGCACTGTGTGTCACCTCTAAGTCCCATCTCACTTTGTTTGTTACAATGAAGTGGTAAAAGAGCAGAAGGGTTAAGAATTCAATTTTGCAATGTAAAGGCAAAGTCACAAACACAAAATAGATGCCAGAGAGCTTTGCACTGTGTTCAGCTCCTCTGCTACCCAGTAATACTCTCTAATTTCTCTCAGCTCTTTTCACTTATCCCTTGTGTTCTCTGAATTACATCTTTCCATTTCTGCGCTTTTACATTTCCACTGCATGTGGTTGGGGCAATCTTCCTGCTAAGTCCTCACAAATTGTTTCCAAGGCAAAGTTAAAATAAAACATACAATCAGAAATACTGGAAAATGACAGATTCTTGGTAGCCACTAACAGAGGTATCTTTCTACATTCAGTACTTCAAATGTGGTCTATCTCTATCAGCAAGCTTTTCATTGTGGTTTGTTGTTAAACAAGTCTTCCCATAAAGTAAGAAGAAACAGATGGAGACAAAACTTAATGCAATTGGATTTAATTTGATGAGTTTATGTTTTTATCACAGACAGCTGGAGGTCACTGACAAATCAAGTGCTTCTGTGAGGGCAGAAGAAGAGCAATACAACAGTGTGTACTGGAATTCAGGTAGCATAAGAGTTGTGCACACTCTGAAAGCACTGGAAATGTCATAAGCTTAGTGAGATTTTGTTGCTAGTGGAAAGCTAAACTTTTCTTCTGCCATTGGCTTTCCTGTGGATTAGTAAAGTGTCAACAGCCATATGACAACAAAGGCTGTGGAGCTAGTTGCTGTTTTCCCAGCTTCCTTGCTATTTTGTAGTGTTTGTCTTCCAGCACTGGCAGGTAGAGACAGCAATTTAGTGAGGAGGGCAACATGGCTGTCCCACAGCCCCTTGGTGAAAGCGCTGTTCTGTACTCACTACAGACGTGAGCTCATGGTTCCTATAGATTAACATCCAGGCTAGATCCAAAATTTAATACTACTCTGGATGTAAATGGATGCCCTTTCATGTCATATTGCATGGTGCAAAGCCTTTAAGCATAGACAGCAAAACATCATCACAGACTCTGAAGACCTAACGGTTCTGCTTCTTGACTTCCTGCTCTGAGCCCTCTTCAGTCTCACACACCACAAAACAGATTTTGTAGTCCAGATCTTACTTTCTTTCAAGCATTAGTTTATATCTCACTATATGTGTTCCCTTAAAACACAGAGGAAGTTCCTTCAAAAACTGTAAAATGGTTTTCACTCCTTCCCCCAGGGACTGAGAATGAGAAGGTCTAATTCCTTCTCCCTTCTGCTTTGCAAAATCAGTGCAGAGCATTACTGGGAATCAGACTCAGGAAATGACTTCTTATGATGCTTTCTGTTGTCCCAGACCTGAGAAGCAAAGGACCAGGGAGAGAAAAGAGTGACTTAGCTCTTTTGTAAAGAGGGCAGCACAGTGTGTCACCAAGTTATTACCAAAGTGACTAAGAGGCAATTTAATCAAATGTGGGCAAAAAAGCCACACATAATTTTTCAATTATTGCTTCTTGACCCAGTCTCTGAGTACATAAAACGTGCACAAATGAGGTGGATCTAGCTGCTTTTGTGTTCCTGCCGTGGTGGTTTAAGTATGCATCTCCATCTCACAGGCTGATTCAGTGCACGCTTCTGCAGTGATTCTGTGCAGAATTTCACCTGCCTAATGCTGCTGTCTTCATAATACAGCTCTGAGCACTGTTCGAATCCTAAATGCAGTGGGAATGATGCATTATTTGCACTGGCTGACACCTTACATATCAACATATGCTTTTACAGCATCCAAGTGAAACCGTTTTCCATGACTACACAAACCAAAGTGGGGAATTACCCCAAATGGATGTAACCTTTTTTTTTTCCATTAAGTAGTTATTTCACAATTCTCATTCTTTACTATTGCCCTTGTAAATTACAAAGCTCCTCTCAGTAAAAGGTGATTTATCTTCAGTCATCAGTCTATAACCATTTCACAGTATCACCAAGGTTGGAAGAGACCTCACAGATCATCAAGTCCAACCCTTTACCACAGAGCTCAAGGCTAGACCATGGCACCAAGTGCCACATCCAATCCTGCCTTGAACAGCTCCAGGGACGGCGACTCCACCACCTCCCCGGGCAGCCCATTCCAGTGTCCAATGACTCTCTCAGTGAAGAACTTTCTCCTCACCTCAAGCCTAAATTTCCCCTGACGTAGCTTGAGGCTGTGTCCTCTCGTTCTGGTGCTGGCCACCTGAGAGAAGAGAGCAACCTCCTCCTGGCTACAACCACCCCTCAGATAGTTGAAGACAGCAATAAGATCACCCCTGAGCCTCCTCTTCTCCAGGCTAAACAATCCCAGCTCCCAGCATTTAATTAAGTACTAATGAATTTAATTTTACCAATAGTCTGTGATTATTTTTTTGTTGCTGTTGTTTCCTATTTAGCAAATATCTCATAGAATCTATTTCCTGGCATAAAGAGATCTAAGCTAACACTGCTCCTAAACGCAGCCCTTCAATATTTAAAACATATTTTCCTATTGTTACATCAAAAGTTTTTTGATTTGGACTTGCTGAGAAATCTGGAGCATTGTGCAGATTTGACAATCCCAGGAAAAGCACTTGGGTTATTCACTGGCAAAAGTGCCAGGGTAGGTATAGGCTGGATATTAGGAAGAAGTTCTTCACAGAGAGAGTGATTTCCCATTGGAATGGGCTGCCCAGGGAGGTGGTGGAGGCAACGTCCCTGGGGGTCTTCAAGAAAAGCCTGGATGAGGCACTTAGTGCCATGGTCTGGTTGATTGGATAGGGCTGGGTGCTAGGTTGGACTGGATGATCTTGGAGGTCTCTTCCAACCTGGTTGATTCTATGATTCTATGAAAAATGAAATGGTTTTTATCAACACATGGACTCCTCATTCCCCACAGAGAGGGGACAGAGACACATCAAGATCCTCTGTGCCAGGCCCCCCGAGGTTTGTTGCTTGATGAGACTTCAGATTGTGGCTTCATATTTTTCGTGACACAAGAAGTAAATAAATGCCTTGGCACAAAGCCTGGAGTTTGTCAGCACTGCCCCTACTGCAACCTGCTCTTGAAAATACAGAGCTGTATTTATCATCTTTCACATAAAGCCTGCTCAGAGGAAATCACCTAGGATGTGTTTAATTTCCTTCTTTGGGCTTCCTGATGATGTCACTTAGATAAAACCTCACATCCAGAGACCCTCCTGGAGAGCATCAGGGCAAAGTAGCTATGAGGGCTGCTACTTGTCAAAGTCATTTAATTTACAATGATGTGTTTCAAATCTGTGGAGAGTTAGCTTAAGCAAAAGGCTTCTGTCTGTGTTGTTTCCCCTTAATGCTAAAATATGAACTAGTTACAGCAGCTGTTTAATGAAACATTTCACAATCACAAGGATTTTCACAGTAGATAGAAGCCCTAATGCTGACTCTTCTTATCTCTTCTCTGCTGCATATATTCCTAAGCATCCTTGCTGAAATGTAGCAAAATGCTACCAAAAATGTGCTAGGACTAGGAAAGCAGGATTTGGTTGTTATCCTCCCTCCAGCAGTAATTACTGTGTTCAGGTATTTTTGGGTGTCTGTTGAGTGAAGGGAGGGACATGGACAAGAATGCCAGAGGTGACAATAAGGAAATTGTGGATGAGGTATTGAAACTGGTGAAGAAAAAGAGAAGAGTGGCATGCAAGGAAAAGTAGTCCTGAGAGTTAGCAGATCAAGTAGGACCTACGGATGGAGGGAAAAAATGAAAGAATAAACAATTGAATCTTGGGCATTACATAAAACCATGTCCTGGAAGAGCAATATATGTCATTGGAAATACATGGTCCTGGAGGTCCTTTCACCCAACCCCTTGATTTTGGCTGCTTTGAGAGGAGGCTTTCAGAGCACAGAAATTTTGCACGGCCTTGACATGCTGTAGACAATGAGGAGCGCATGGCCACGGGGTGTGCATCAGCAGCCATCTGCTGCTCGGTCTTGACAGCGCAGTGTTTTGCAGTGTGAAGCATGGACTGAGGGATCTGATGTGGAAGAAGAAAACAGATAGAACATGAATAGGAAAGTGTCCTTGGACTGTCCTTCTGGTCTTAAAATCTCTGAGTCTGTGAATACTTAGGAAAAGAAAAATTGCCCTTGTATCCCATTCCTCCCCTTTTTGGAAAGCGTTTGATTCTTGTAAGAGTGGAATAGAGGTTTTTCTTCTTTCCTTCAAAATGCTAACCTTTCAGGATCAACAGGAAGCACATTGTAACCCAGGATTTCACTCCTGTTTCACCTCTGATGGCTATTTATAATTGCTACTCAAAGAGGAAATCTGCTTCTGACCTTTGATGCTGGAATATGCTTGAAATTCATGCCTCGCTGTGCTCTGTCAGCTCCTTTTCATGCATGCTTTTATATGTGGACTAATAAATAGGAGTTTGGGAGCAAAAGCTCTGGCAGTGAAATCCAGCCAGTGATTTTGCTGTGAGGCACACTTGTGAAAAAGCTTATCTGGAAGCTGAAAGGAGGACAATTTTTCACTTAGAGCAGTTTTGAATACAGCATCACTGTTTTAGGACTGACATTAGCAAGCAATTTTAGTGTCAGTGACACATTAGACAGGATCACTAAAGTCTAAGCAACCCAGAGATGCAGATTTTAATTAGTGATCTTTGTTGAAACATATTTTGCCTGAATCTGTGATAGGTAACTGCTTTACTGTTATCTAGGCTCCACTACATTACATACCAGTCTGAGTCAAAACAGACCAGTGGCCTATGTGGTCCCTACTGTTCAGTGCTTATCTTTCTGCTATGAAATGACTTCAGCACTCTCAGGATAATGTTTTTGCTCTACATCTCCAAAACTTTATACCAATTAAAGAGAAAGTATTTAGACAGACAGGTGCCCAGAGACATCAAGGAGTAATAGGATGCATCCAATCCTTTCCTTCTCACAGCCCAGGCTGGGGCTGATCTGAAGTCAGCAACTATTTCTTAGAGCCTTAGACAGTTTAAGGTGGATAGGAACAGTAATTTCTGCCAAGGCACAATCTAAGCAGGAGCTGTTGACAATCAATCTGAACCTTCTATCTTCTGTATATCATAGATTAAAATCTGCTGTATTTCAATCATGCTGCACTAACTGAAACCATTAAGGCTGAAATGGATTCAGAAAATAATGACAATTAAAATAGGGTAATAAACTAATCATTGGTGTTCGGAACAGTGTTATGCTTCCAGAATGCTGAGATAAAGAGAAAGCAATTTAATGGTGAAAATTGTGTGTGAATAGGCAAAGATAGGAGAAGAGAATATTCTATCTCTTAGCAGGAAGCTGTCAGTGTCATGGCTGTAGGAGCTGATCCATCCTGACAAATAGCAATATTTTGGCATTGACAACACCTCTAGAGCTTTAGGCACATAAGAACAAAAATATCCACGGTTCTCATCTGAATGTAAAACTGCAGGGATAGAGATGTTTTTATTTCAGCTTTTCTGTGGCTTCCTCTCACCAGATTCAAAGGGAAGTCACTTTCAACTTTGGGGACCGGAACATGTTTTTAAAAAGATAGGCAGAGTGCTCTTTCTATCAACTCTGATGTGATTGTATAAAGATGCTTAGATTCACAGAATCAACTAGGTTGGAAGAGACCTCCAAGATCATCCAGTCCAACCTAAAACCCAACCCTGTCCAATCAACTAGACCATGGCACTAAGTGCCTCATCCAGTCTTTTCTTGAACAACTCCAGGGACAGTGCCTCCACCACCTCCCTGGGCAGCCCATTCCAATGCCAATCACTCTCTCTGCCAACAACTTCCTCCTAACATCCAGACTGTACTTCCCCCAGCACAACTTGAGACTGTGTCCCCTTGTTCTGTTGGTGGTTGCCTGAGAGAAGAGACCAACCCCCACCTGGATACAATCTCCCTTCAGGTAGTTGTAGACTGCTTCAGTGCAGCTCAGCACCAAGTAGCTCCAATTCATTCCTTTGTGAAGGACTTAAGCTTTAAAGATCTTTATCTATTTTTCCTGCCACAACCCAGTGTTAGTATCACTGTACTACAAACACCATTAAAACGAGGGCATTTTAGCTAAGTATTTAAGAGTCCACATATATAGTTTGGTGTAAGGATGATGGTGACTGAATTGTTTCTGGAGCTTTAATGTGCAAAGAATTCTGAGTGCAGGATTTGAAGAGAGACTTGTCAGCTGAAAAGGGCTTCTGCCTGGAATGGTTCAATATAATGTGTCAAAACCAATATTTTTCACTCTGAAGTATTTAAGATTTGCATTTTAGTTATTTAGCTTTGGAAAAGAAAACTTCAAAACAAACCATTATTTTTCCTGGACATTTTCTTGTTTGGATCCAAATGACAGCTGTCTTTGTATTGAATCCAGTAGGCTTTGGATTGAGCACTATTTTCTCTAGGGTGATAGCAGCTGGCTGGGGTTGGACTAAATGTTGCTTAGTTGCCATCAGATGAAGGTGCCATCAGTAGCTGAGTAGATGCCATCAGTAGCTGAGTTGCCATCAGATGAAGGAGCAGACACAGGAGCTAATGTAAGCAGCAGAGTAGGGCACTTGGGGAGCATTGGTGTCACCAAGAACTGGCCCTGGAGCCTGAACATTTACTCCTAGAGAGCAGTTTACAGGTGAAAGCTAAGGCAGAAATTATCCAGCATCTGTTTTATCTTGAGAGCAAACTCAGTGCTGCTGGTTGTATCAGCCCAGAATCATAGAATGGTTTAGGTTGGAAGGGACCTTCAAGACCATCCAGTTCCAACCCCCTGCCATAGGCAGGGACACCTCCCTCTAGAATAGGTTGCTCAAGGCCTCATCCAACCTGGCCTTGGACACTCCCAGGGAGGGAGTATCCACAACCTCCTTGGGCAAACCATTCCAGAGTTCCACCACCCTTTTAATAGCTTCTAATTTTGTCACCTCAGGGAAGGGAGAGTTTGAAATGCCCTCAGTCTGCCCTTGCTCTTACTCCCTGTACACAAAATACTGACACTCATGTGAAACTGTCTGACTCTATGTACTGCTAGCTAGGACATCTGTGAAAGAGACACCAGCTCAGTTTTTCTTATGGTTGATTGTGAGCAGGGAATATTAAAAACTCCCAGGCTCCTGAGATGTGTCCACAGTAATATATTCCTGGGCTCCTGTGGTTAAGCCTTCCTTCATGTCACTTATTTGAGCTATTTGATTTAGAATAAAATATTTTAAATATTAATAAGGTCAGAGAGTCCTGGAATGGTGCTTCATCCTGGCAGGTAGAGTACTTGCAAGGGAGGTGGAATATCTGTGTGCAATGAATCTTTAATCATTTTATGGGAGGTTGAAGAGACTTGGAGAAGCCATCAGCACTCTGCCCCAAAGTGCTGTCAGTCAAGTCACTGGGACAGCTTTGCCCAGGCAGGTGGCAGCTGTACTGACCCTTGTCCTGGCTGCTGTGCATGATCTGCTGATTAATTAGGAAAAGCAGGCTGACAAATTTCCTCTCTTGTTATCCTGGAAGAATCAGCTGAAAGCATTTTGCCTCTGGTGAATTAGCGTCAACCATTTCAGCTGCATTTTCTAGTATTTATTAAACTCTTTAAGAGAAAAAAATGTAGAGAAGAATGAAAGAAGAGGGGCAGAGATGAGCCTAAGCAACTTCTGTGAGTTGCTAAACCTAAGTTCAGGATATTTTTTACCTGATCCATTGTTTTTCACCAAAAGAATAAAACATGCATCCAAGATAACAGTGACAAAACCATATATCTTCTATTTTGGTGCTCATTTTGAGCTCTTGACAGAAAATACTTGATCTTGAAGGGCAAGAATATGTGGCTAAATGTGAAAAAGAGGTTTTAGTAATTATAAATTGAAATGTACTTTTGAGTCCAGTGGACCATTTGATTACTCTTTAGGACCCCTTTCTTATCCTTGGTGCTCTCTGCTTGAAAATCATTTTGTCACACACCTTTTTTCATTCCTTTTCTGTGTCTTGTTTTATCCATCTTGCAGGATTAATTATCCTAACCTTATTTTGCCTTTTCCCAGTCTTTTACTGTCTTGAACACATCATTTCTCCTCTCTCCTTAATTATTCAGCTTTGTGATGGTTTGGGTGTTACCTGTCCCGTCCCCCCCCCAACTTTGGAAATCACCCAGGCTAGACTCAGCCACTCTGGAAATTGAATGAAGCTTTATATTTACAGCTTAGCACAATATACAAGCAGATAGCTACAATATCTACAGCTACAGACAGGAATAGACAAGGTAAAAGGTAATACAGAAACACAACAGCCCTCCCAGAAACCTGACTCCCCAGGAGGGGCTCCCAACCACCCTTCCACCTCCCCCATACCCCTCAACCTTACCCAGGATCTCACTTTATGTTTAAAGGTAGTTTTGAGGGTTGGTTGGCTGGGGGCATTAGGAAGCAGGTGGATTATTTACACAGACAGCAGGTTAGGTTAGAGAGAGATGCAGCTCAAAGCCCAGACAGCAACTACGTTACCTATGTCTGTGTTCTTGTTCTTATCCATCTCAGCAAGCCTATGAGTGAAGTAGACATCACCATTGTTTCCCTTTCACAGCCTGTAATCTAGTTCTTCTCACCAAAACATTCTAGCTAGCTTCAAAGTAGCACATGTGGCATTTGTGTTGTCACCAGCAAGGTGTTATCAAAACACACCACCACAAGCATGACCCATCTTGACACCAGCTCTTGCTGTCTGTACTGTGAAAAGCTGGTGGTAAGTTTTTCATGCTATGGATTTACCTGTAGCACCAATTGTGAAAGGTAAATAACAGCACTCCACAGCTTTGTTTAAAGACAGAACCACTGCAAACATCAATTCTGTCCTTTCTTTCATTTTTCCAGCCTTAGCTGTGTACAACTGCATTTGGAAGGTGTAATTAGAGTAGAGAATTCATCTCAAGTCTCTCCAGCCCTGCACACAGGGTGAAGACTCCTCATTCATTGCATACAGGTAGGACCTTTTTTCCAAGAGCCCACAGAGGGTGCTGCACTCCTGCCTCTGTAATGAGTATTTGTTATATGTGATATCAGCCCACAAAGACCTCCTTTGTGTTGGACAAACTACACACATTGTTCTACTCTGTTTTCTAAGAGCTTCCAGCCTGCTTAGGAGATGATGTGAAAGTATAAGGATAGGTTGGGCATGATCAAAAAGAAGTGATGAGGAAACTACAACAGAGCTGTGGATTACCTCACATGTGCAAGACTAGATAGGTCTGATGTACTTTTAACAATGGACTCCAAAACTGCTGTCTCTGTGCTTTATCTTTTCACATCCTTTCACGCTGCCCCTAAGCTTGCCTTTACCTTTAACTGTCATTCCTTTGACCTTAAATTGCTTGGTTTTAGCTTTTCCCATGAGACAAATCTCCTGGTGGCTCTCCAGGGCACAGGATGAATAGAGAAGGTTTCACAGCAGTGAGCATAGTGAGCTTGTAGGGCTGCTAACAGTCAAGCATTCCCCCACAGAGGCTAAAAAGTGATGCCAGAGGCTTGACCACTACCTGGACATCAAACTAGTCCACAAGAGCTCAGGTCAGCAGTGTTCCACTGATGAAACAGAGGAAAGAGGGGAAAAGATCTGTTGTTCCTGAGCTTCATTGGTGAGATTTGAACTGATTGTGATGTACTGTGCTGGAGCTTGTAGCCATGTGTCTTGATCAAAAAAAGAGGCAGGGTGGCTGGGCTATATGGATAAACAGAACATGCTTTTAGTCACGTTTTCTACTTGTACCCTTGAGCTGTTATCCATACTCTGCAAAGTTCTGCCAGTTTGCTGCACTGGGATCATTGCAACACGGTGTGTTTGTGAGTCATCAGCACACTAGTGCATAAAACTGTAGGTTTTGCCTTCTGTTTGTTTTCTCAGGGTGTATATTCCCCAGCACAGAGGGCAGATTGGTGTATCACATTGTTAATTAAAAAATAATGGTGATCAACAATAATGAGTCTTATGGAATAGGTTTTCAAAACAATCTCAGCTGAAAACAACTCCCAAGGGATCAGAGATGCTATAGAACAGTCAGTGACTGATATCTTTGGCATTATTTGTTCTTCTACGAAAGAAACAGGGAAGAAAAAACTCATGAACTGAAACAGCAAGAGATTTGCATCAAAATATACTTCAGATAACATAAGTAGGTCTTTCAGTAGTGCAGTTTTGCCCAGTCTGGAAATTGCATATGCTGGGTAATTGTGCAAACAGTCTTTGTTCAGAGAGAACCAGGATTCCTGTAACAAATCTTCCTTTTGCCACAGGAGCAGGGAAGGGACCCCTGGATCATTTAGAAATACTCCTACAGAAAAGCACATTAGACCTAAGGACTGCACACTGGGTGATGGAAGGCACTTTGTTTATCTGGGGAAAAAATGCTTTCTAATGATTTCATTTATTCATTAAAACCCCCCCCCACACACACACACACACCCCAGCAGCAAAGTTGTCACATTATAATCTCCCAGAGATACTCCCAGGTGAGCTGTTGAAAGGTAATTTCAGCTCACCTGGGGCTTCCCACTGTGGTGTAACCTGTTGTGCCTTACAGCTTAATCACACTGCAGCATTTAGAGATCATTCATTGTGGCTGGCAAAAAAATGTCTTGCAATAACACCATTACTGCAACTTCCATTTTTACAGCAATCTTTACTTCTCTAGGCAAACACACTGAAGTGCTTTACAAAAGGTTTTAAGTAGCTAGCAGGCGTTGAATCACTGAGCATTGTGAGTCCCTTACGGACCTGCAGTGTCCTTTATGTAACAAAAAATACAGAATGTTTTCATAAGAAGTTATAAAACATGCATATGTTTGTAACTTACATAAAGCTCCCTTTTCCAAGGCATCGTGCTGAGTCAGGTAGTAAAGGCTGAAATACAAGACAGTGCCTTTTATCCACTCAGAGCTTAGCAATCTAATGCCAAACAAGTGATGTCTTAAAGACACCGTAGAATGAGGTGTGACTAAAAAGGGCTTCTGTTAATCTTATTTAGGGTTTAGTAAACTCAGGAATGTACAACGCAGGCAATTCAGTGTAAGATTCTCAGTGTTCAAGGAAAAAGCTGTCATCCACAGGTGAGAAAAATTCAGCTGTTTGTGTGTCATGGTGGAATATGAGAATATCCCTCCACAGGTGAAAAGCATCTTTAATTTGCTAAGCATTTGGGTGCCATTTATAAAGATGTTAATGTTCTGGATGCTACAACTGATGAAGGATTTTACTACTATCCATGCTCCTCCATAACAATAGCAGCAGACTCAGATGATTCCCCGAGCTCATTTGCTGACATGGCCAAGAGATACCCCAGGGCACGCTGACACAAAGCCAGAGATTAGGAGATACTTGGGCAGTGTAGATGCAGCTGCTTTGCCCAAGTGGAAGACAAACAGCTTTGCAGGGAAGGGAAAAAGCTGGCAATGTATTAGGAAGATGGCATGCACGAGGGGCTGTGCAGTGGCCTGGGGTTTGGGATGGAGGTCCCTTCCAACCTGGCTGATTCTATGAACACATACCCAAAAGTCATCTCACTGCACATCATGAAGCTCAGAAATGACAGATGTTTGTTAATAAGTAGTTAATTACTTTAATGTTTGGGGTTTTTTACATGTTAGCAATTAACAACAGCAGATTGAAAGCAGCAATAAGAATGAGGGAAGAGTGGAATAACTCATTGATCATGTCATTAATACTGTACTTTGGAAGAACAGTGGGCAAAATAATATAAATCTAGTATGAAGTAATATATAGAATCAGAATCAGTCAGGGTTGGAAGAGACCACAAGGAACATCTAGTTCCAACCCCCATGCCATGCCCAGGGACACCCTACCCTAGAGCAGGCTGCCCAGAGCCTCATCCAGCCTGGCCTTAAACACCTCCAGCCATGGGGCCTCAACCACCTCCCTGGGCAACCCATTCCAGCATCTCACCACTCTCATGCTGAACAACTTCATTCTTAAGTCCAGTCTGAATCTCCCCACCTCCAGCTCTGCTCCATTCCCCCCAGTCCTGTCACTCCCTCCCCAGCTTTTTTGTAGGCCCCCTTCAGATACTGGAAGGCCACCAGAAGGTCACCTGGGAGCCTCCTCTTCTGCAGACTGAACATCCCCAACTCTTTCAGTCTGCCAATATGTTTTAACCTAACTGTTCTTGTAAATACTTTTGCAGCAAGTCAAACCAGCAGATTTCTGACAGGATGCAGGCTCCAGAGGACAGTCAGAACTTGCAGCATTGTTACAGTGCACATTCTAAAAGCCTTCTGGCCACTGAAACAAAGGAAGAAAGCTGGATCCCCCAAAAAATGCCTTTGATTGAAGGACCATTTAAAAAACTGTGAGTATGCCCAACAGATATTTATATAGTGAAGCTCACTCAGGTTGGTGGGTTTTTTTTTTGGTTGTTATTATGTTTGTTAAAATGGCTGCTTGTGTTATGCAGGTTAAAAAAATGATCAACTTGTTGTGTTCTTTCACAGTTGTGTTTCTAGCTCAAAGAAAAAGATTCTGCCCCTGTACTCAGCACTGGTCAGGCCACACCTGGAGTGCTGTGTCCAGTTCTGGGCTCCTCAATTCAAGAGAGATGTTGAGGTACTGGAAGGTGTCCAGACAAGGGCAGCAAGGCTGGTGTGGGGCCTGGAGCACAGCCCTATGAGGAGAGGCTGAGGGAGCTGGGGGTGTGCAGCCTGCAGAAGAGGAGGCTCAGGGCAGAGCTCATTGCTGTCTGCAGCTACCTGAAGGGAGGCTGTAGCCAGGTGGGGTTGGGCTCTTCTGCCAGGCAAGCAGCAACGGAGGTCTCAAGAGGACAGAGTCTCAAGTTGTGCCAGGGGAGGTCTAGGCTGGATGTTAGGAGGAAGTTGTTGGCAGATAGAGTGATTGGCATTGGAATGGGCTGCCCAGGGAGGTGGTGGAGTCGCTGTCCCTGGAGGTGTTCAAGCAAAGCCTGGCTGAGGCAGTTAGTGCCTTGGTCTGGTTGATTGGATAGGGCTGGGCAATAGGTTGAATCTTGGAGGTCTCTTCCAACCGGGTTGATTCTATGATTCTTCAGCCTTTCTCTCCAAAATGATCCAAACTGAGTTTGGGTGAAAAGGAAAATAGTCAGACTGCTTCTCTCCACATCTCAGACCTATCAGAAGCAAGCAGTAAGTAGCAGGGTTGCAGATATTCTGTGCAGCGCTACAGACGTTCTGCACAGAGCCTGGAAAAGCTGCTTTGTTTTCCATGAGCTGCCTTATATTCATTGCTTCAGAGAAAGGAGCTATGACCTCCTGGTCTGTACAGAGCCCTGCCCAAACATGAAACACAGAACACATGGGGCCTGAGCCATTTGAGGGGGTCACAGTCACAGTGGAAATTCACATAACAGCAGTGAAGCCTAAATGAGTCTGTACACCACCACCATTTACTCATGTAAACTCAAGGGATCACTCATGCCACTGAGCATCCATCAGAACTGAGCCATAAAGATGTCAGACATCCATTCTGATTGTGGGGTGTGTGTCCACAGCCATGCAAAAATATAAACACATTAATATGCCATCATCCATGTAGCTGTCAGTGACTGATAGAATCACCTGCTTAGCAAAAATGAATTCTTAATTAAAAGATGAGATTCTTCTTGATGTCTTTTTTTTTTTTTTCCCTTTTTCCTGAATGGTTGGAAACTAATTAGAACTCTAATTAAGAAATTTCACCTGACATAGTTATCCTGAATATTATCTCATCAGTAGTGCAATGAGGGATTTTACAGACTCGGGAAAATCTGCTCAGATTCCTTCAAATCCCTTAAGTTTTGTTCCTATCAGTTTAATGTGGCTTCTCCAGGCTTTCGACTGGGGACTGCATAGCCTTCATTCTGCTTCATTATTCAGGTGTACATTACTATGAGGTCTCAGTGGATTTTCTTTATTTACAAGTTATTAGCTTTAGTTATTTATTTATTTGATTGATTGCCATTTCATATTTAAGGTAGGGATGATTTATCTGCAGCAGCAAGGGGAAGGATTTTATGAATCAGGTGGCTCTGCCCAGACCTTCACTCCCAATTCCTGCTTTGCTTGGTGCTGTCCCTGCACATGAGCTTTCACTAGCCTGGTGCCCTGGATGTGTGTGTGTGTTTTCTGCATTAGCTGCACAGTAACAGCCTCGTCCCATTCTGCCTTCTAGCTGTACTTTTTTCTCAGGATGTTGCTCAGGACAAACGTTCAGCATTACTCTGGCAGATAAAGTTGTGCCCAGCTGGCTGTGCGCTAGCGAGATAAACCACAGACCTGTGCCACGGTGTCCTTTAAACATTAAAAGGTACACATAAAAAATGCTCTGCCTCCTGTTATAAGAAGAAAAATGAACACCTGGCCGTTTGGGAATCTTTCTATTTAAATGCAGATTACAGCTTTCCCCACAGCCATTTGGAACTATTAATCCTTTTAGGAGCTTTCCCTTCCCAGGATGGAGGCAGATGGACAGGGCTGCCTTTCAACACGCAGTTTTGCTTGGTGCAAACATTCAGCTTTTAGAAACTGGTGGAGCTGCCTGAGTTTCACTGAAAGGAAAATAAGACCTTCAATTTGTTACCACTGGAAAAGATTCATCGCTTCCAGAGTGTGCCTCTGCACTGAGCAAGATTTTGAAGGTATATAAATACAGTGTGGGAAACACTCCAGCTTCAGCTCTTCTAGTAACTTCTAGTTACCCTAAGATCAATAGTTACTGAGGAGTTAGAGACTTTGAAGCAAATTCCCTGTTTACTGGTCCCAGGATCATTGGTACCTGCAGGCTGCTTGAGGCCAAGCCAGCCTAGCAAATTCATTTGGGTTAAGTAGAGCTGTGCCTGTTTCCAATTATGCTCAAAGGAATAATGAAGACAGCATTTAAGTCTCTTGCCTGGTGATGATACCTCCTTAAAGCCAGCTTAAATGGGACAGTCATCAATGAGTCTTGAGCTCAAGCAGTAGGATCCGAAGCAAAACACTTTAACCTGCTATGCTCTTGTGTTAACTAAGTCATGGTGCATCTGAACACTAAGTCAGTTTAGGGTTTCCCTTAACCCAGCTGATTAATTTAAGGCTCAGTCATTTAACTTCAAAATAACCACTTCTGAACTGTCTTTTTTTCAAGTGATCCAGCTTGACTAAAAGTAAAGAGTGTATGTCAGGTGAAGCCATCCTGACAGACACCTGACAGATACCTGCCAAAGGCCAGGAATTGCCAGAGACCTGCTGAAGACCAGCCAGATGTCTCACAGCTGTTCCATGGTGCCTCAAGGTTAGGCTCTCAGCCTGCCTTTTGTGCTATTTACTCTTTGCCAGTGTTTTAGACTTGTGGATAGTTACATCAGTGGTAGGACTACAACACCCAAAATATGTTTTTACTGACTCTTGTCTCCTACTTTTCCCTCCACTGCAAAGAAGCAGAAGGTACTGAGGAGCAGCAGTAATATTATGATATTCTTCTGAGCTGTCTAATGATCTGAAGAGCTATTGTTACTAGCTCTAGTTCACAGCCAGTGAAATGTAACCCTTAGGAACATAAAGAGGAACATAAATATGGTCTTCCCGAATGAAAGACTTAACAAGAGGGGAACACTTGATAACAAGCACCAAATTCTTGCCTTTAATGAGAGAGGTTTTTCATTTCCTGCTTCTTGTGGCCTCTTACAATAGTACTTGGTGCTTATACTGTGCTTTTGATCTTCAAAGCATTGTATAAACACTAACTAATTAATCCTCTAAACACCTCATGAATGAGGTGAGAGAGCAATCCTTCCACAGCTTTCTGTGTACACCGTAGGGAAATTATTGTAAGAGAGTTTAAAAGGAGCCCTTTGCTCATTTTTATGTTAACCTGTGTGTTACACGTGTCCAAACAGCAGTCTTTCCTTTAAGGGCATGCAGCAAAGCAGTAACATTTATCAGTCTTTATCTGAGTTTTGCTTTGGTTCCCCCCCCCACTTTTTTTTTCATTAGCTGGCAAGGGTCAAGTATATATTTCTATCTTCTGACTTCATCTCAGGGTTTTATACCTCATTCATCCCTGAGGTAAAATTTAGCACACAAAGGTAGTATCATTTGTTTTGGAGAGGATCTTGTAGCTCCTATTTGTATGATTTGATTCCTTCTCTCCCATCCTTAGCTGTCCTGTGATATCTGTGTTCATGCTATTCTTGCTGGTCTTTTTTTTTTCTGCCTCAAAACACAGGTCCTGCTATAAAGTTAGATCCTAGGCACTGCAATACTTGGAATCACAGTACTGAACTTGTCTGACTGGCACTGAGGTCGTTTGTTCTGACATTATGAAGTCGTGGGCCCTGCCTGCCTAGCTGGGACTTTTATCTGTATGCAACCTTAGCAGACACATCTGAGCAGGCTTTTGTTTCATCTGTTGCTTGCTGGTGAAAGTGTAGCTGTCCCTTCCTCCACAGGATGTGCCCAGGAGGAATAAGATCCTTACCAAGCTGCAGGCAAGCTGTTGGGCAACTTACTGCCTGAAGCCACAGTACTTGATAGCAATGCACATTTCACCATTTACCCCAAACCATCGGGTCTTTTAGGTCTCCATGTCATGCTGAATCTTGTTGCTGTGTTTGACTTCTTACATTTCTGCATACACTGAATTCTCTCCTGAATTCCTGATGTCAAAAGACCTCCTTGTTCCCTGTGTTGTTAGATGAGTGTTAGAGGGTGGCAGCTTGTATTTCATTGTGTCTGCCATGCACCTTGTCCTTGAAAACTGATATGTATAATTGAGGTCTTACTCTGTAACCTCTTTTGCTCTTTAATCTATCAATCTGTCAGATCAAGGTTTCTGAGACTAATGAAATTAGGACATTTACTTTGCATTAAATAACTGAATAAACACTACTGGAATGTTTAAATGAATGCTCCCTAAATCCATAGGTTGTCACAATTACATCAGGTGTAACAGAAAATTGTCTTTAACATGAATCACTCTGTCTTTCAGAAGAAGCTTCTTAAGAGAGAACTGAATAATCATCATATGAGAAACCAGTTTTCCATATGTTCTATGTAATATAATAGAATCAACCAGGTTGGAAGAGACCTACAAGATCATCCAGTCCAACCTAGCACCCAGCCCTAGACAATCAACCAGACCATGGCACTAAGTGCCTCAGCCAGGCTTTTCTTCAACACCTCCAGGGACAGAGACTCCACCACCTCCCTGGGCAGCCCATTCCAATGCCAATCACTCTCTCTGCCAACAACTTCCTCAGTAATGCTAGTTGTCAGTGGGCAGAGTAAAATATCATCACTGTGGATTTGGAGTTGGCTTTTCTTCACTTTGTGTTTTATGTGTTAGTTTGGTTGGGGTTTTTTTTGCTTGTTTGGGGTTTGTATGTGTGTGTGTTTTGTTTTTTGGTTTGTCTTTTTGCTTGGGCTTGTATGTGTTTTTTTGTTTGGTTTTGTTGCTATTTTGTCTTTTTTCCTCCCTACATTTTAAACCAACCTTTATTTAATCTGATCAACATACTGCTCTCTCTCTTCAAATAGAATTCCTGTTGGATTTGGGAGAATCCCCTTGGCTTAACAGTAGTGGCTATGAGCATTAGCTTCCAACCTCCCCATGCTAACAGACTGTATCCTCCACCCTAAAATGTTGCTCCATCTACAGCTCATCCAACAGTTTATTATTATCAGGCTTAATTGTGTTGTTATTACATGCTCTAGAGAATGTGCTTGCAGCTATTATTGTTCCCCTAAGTTTGTTTTTAACCTCATAGGCCACGTACTTACTTTTTGTTAACTGAAACCACAGTGTTGTGCTCTTAGAACAATTTGCCAGTTTGCTTTGTCAGTGCTGGCAAGCTCTTTGCATTTTGGTTTGGATAGCCACAGTCACTCAGATGAGCAGACATGGCAGGTTTCTTATCAATCCACTGTTAGGTAGGTTTGTTTCCTTCTGTTGAAAGCTGGAGCTCTTACTGTCATTTATCCCAATGCTGAAATATTGAGAAAAATAGATAGATAGATAGATAGATAGATAGATAGATAGATAGATAAATAATGGATTGTGCAACACTCTACTTATAGGACACTTGTTACCTGCAGGATTTTTCACTGTTCTGTTCCAGCTTCTCAGGACTTAGACCTCTTTAATGGTACCTTATTTAGTTTCCCAAACTCTTCCCTTCTCCATAGCAACCTTAAATCACTGTTTATATAAGAGGGAATGCTTAAGGCACTGGCATAATTTCAAAGTAGGAAAACCACCTCTCATAATGATACAGGTATAAACTTTATCAAATATAGACTGAAGCATTAGGGATTCAGCATTACTAAAAATCCTATTAGCAGCACAGTGACACAGTTTTGGGCTTCTCAATTCAGGAGAGATGCTGAGGTACTGGAAGATGTCCAGAGAAGGGTTATGAAACTGGTGAAGGGCCTGGAGCACAGCCCTGTGAAGAGAGGCTGAAGTAGCTGGGAGTGTTTGGCCTGGAGAAGAGGAGGCTCAGGACAGATCTCATTGCTGTCTACATATACCTGAAGGGAGGCTATAGCCAGGTGTGAGGTTGATCTCTTCTCCCAGGCAACCAGCAACAGAAGAAGGGGACACAGTCTCAAGTTGTGCCAGGGGAGATCTAGGCTGGATGTTAGGAGGAAGTTTTTGCCAGAGAGAGTGATTGGCATTGGAATGGGCTGCCCAGGGAGGTGGTGGAGTCATTGTCCCTGGAGGTGTTCAAGCAAAGCCTGGATGGGGCACTTAGTGCCATGGTCTGGTTGATTGTCTAGGGTTGGGTGCTAGGTTGGCCTGGATGATCTTGTAGGTCTCTTCCAACCTGGTTGATTCTATGATTCTATGATATATCAACATCCAGCTTGGGAGAAGTGCTGTTCCACTTGCTTCCATGTGATCTGTCAAGTCAATTTCTGTGGAAGCTGCCTGTAGTTCTGTGAAAACTCTTAAGCACTAACAGGGTTGTCATAATTCCTTGCCTTGGTGTTAGCAGCACATAGAAGCTGAGAAATAATGTGGCTCCTTTTATTCCTTTCCATGTTTCCCATTTTCTAGGCAGTGCCTAAGCCTCTGCCAGAGGGAGTAAGTACCACACTGCATACTGTTTTGTTCATCTTGAACACAGGTCCTTCTGCCATGGGGTCTGAGGTTTTTTCTCTCTTTTTTAATATACTTTCAGAGACTCATTTATGGTTGAAAGGTCAGAGTCTATCCAGAAATGTGTAACTTGCATTGTACAGTGAAAAAGGAGAGGATGGAAGTTTTGCATGTGTGTGTATATATATAGAATCACAGAATCAATCAGGTTGGAAGAGACCTCCAAGATCATCCAGCCCAACCCATCACCCATCCCTATCCAGTCACCTAGACCATGGCACTAAATGCCTCATATGTACATGTAAATGTACATAGATATATTATTCTGAGTTATTTATTTGTAAATCCAATTGGGAAGTGGCTTTTTGGGGAGTTGTGAGGTGGAATTTTCAGCCTCAGATCTTCACCTATTTTCACCTTCCCGGAGTCTCTGATAAAAATTAGATGCATGTGAAATGGTTTTATAGAATGGGGAGCAGTAGTGCTAGAGTTTCTCTACAAGCTATTAAGCAAATCAGGTGCTGTGGAACCAGCCAACCGTGAAGAATACCTGATGGCTTCCATTTACTGCTCTTCATTGCATGCTGAAGAAAATGTCATTTGAGTTTTCTTTTAGCTTTTTTTGACATTTCCAAAGAGATTCAGCTGCTCTGGAGTTGTTAAAAGCTCCATCAGTATTTTAGTACAGTTTTCTTTTACTGTTTGCCCATATGGGTGATCTTTCTGATCTGTCCTGTGTCTTAGGCCTTTTTTATTTATTATTTCAGTTTCAGCTGCCTTTGAATTATGAAACAAAAGCTGTTTAAAACTGCAATTTCCCTTCAGCACCACGACAGTCAAGAGACAAAATAGATTCAAGGGATTCCCGAAGGACAGCAGCTTAAAACCATCTTAGCTTCTTGGCAAGTGATTGGTAAGTTGTTCAGAAAAGTGGAGGGCTTGAAGGCTGTGGCATTTGGTTGAAATAGGGGAGAAAAGGGAACAAACCTAAGAGAAGACAGAAATAAGGTCTGTTTTGCCTCTTCCATACATCCAAACTTTCAGTTTAAGGAAATGGCAGCTTCTCCTAATCATCTGCTCCTTTGCAGTCAGTCTTTTGACGTGCAGGAAATGAGACCTCATGACACACAGTGTTGTCAGGAAAGAGATGTTTAATCAGTGCTGGCTGCCAAGGGGAGGTCCTCCTCCAAAGTCCTTGCACACCTTCACCTGGCTCAGGTGCAATATTTATGCTACAAAATCATGCACATTCAGTACAGGGGTAGGGTTATTGCAATTAGTGCTTGGAGTAGGAAGAGATCACAGTATCACAGTATCATCAGGGTTGGAAGAGACCTCACAGATCATCAAGTCCAACCCTTTACCACAGAGCTCAAGGCTAGATATTACAATTAATTCCTGGAACTCATTTCCATACTGTCCCACCTCTTCATGCATGCTCACTGCCACCTGGTGGTCATCTTTTGGGGTCTTCGAGAGGAAGGCTGACATCTTCCTCACTCAAACCTCTCTACCTTTTGGCCACTTGGCATCAGTTGTGGGTCACATTCTTGGCTGGAGTTTCCAAAGTTCTCGTCTTTGAATACAGTACTCTTCTTCTCTCAAGTTGTGCCAGGGTAGGTATAGGCTGGATGTTAGGAAGAAGTTCTTCACAGAGAGAGTGATTTCCCATTGGAATGGGCTGCCCAGGGAGGTGGTGGAGGCACCATCCCTGGGGGTCTTCAAGAAAAGACTGGATGGGGCACTTAGTGCCATGGTCTAGTTGATTGGCTAGGGCTGGGTGCTAGGTTGGACTGGATGATCTTGGAGGTCTCTTCCAACCTGGTTGATTCTATGGTTCTATGATTCTATGAGAGTGTTTCAAGACCCTTTCAAGCTTAACCCCCTCCCTTCATGTTTATCTGATTGATGATGCTTAATATTGGTGCTCACACAGTTAATGACTTAACTAGGTTGCTACACTCTATGTTCTCTAGCCCTTTTCCCATATCACTTTTCACAAATAATTATGTAAGCTCATTTAAAAACAAACAAAAACCCCAACCAAACAAGCAAGCAAACAAAAATAACTCCCCCAAAAAAACCCAACCAAAAAAACCAACCCCAACCCTCAAACCCAGACCCATCAATACATTCCATATAATTCATTAAAAAATACACAGGGATTTACAAGAAATGTATTGTGCTAAAGAAAAATGGCCCTAATAAACAAATGCCAGTGATGGGATTTGTCATTCATGTGATGGAATTTGACACACACAAAAACAAGGAAGCCTTTAAACTTTAGGTGAAAAAAAAGAATTCAGAGGGGTGTTAGTCATATCTGGAGAACAAGATTCATTCCTTAAGAAAGGCCATAATTGGGCTGCAGTAGAAGATACCCACTTGGAAATATGCACTTGTCTCTGCTTTTTGGGGAAGTGTTGTGACAGGTTTGTCTGTCACTCAAGCAGTGGTGCTGCAAAAGCAGCACAGCATTTCTATTTCAAGTCAGTCTGTTGGAGTGCTGCTGTAACAAACCAGCCTCCATTTCTCCTTCAGTGCAAACAGCAATCTTCAACATTTCAGTCACATCCCGTTTGGGTTTTTTGGGAGGGAGAAAAGTTCAGGACTATTGTATGCAAAACAAAGACTTCTCCAGCTTTTCTGGTTTGCTTTTAATTATTTTAATCATCCAATAGAGCCACAAAAAGCCATGACAAGAAGAAAAAGCTTCTTTAGAAAGTAATCTTCTCAAAGAATTTAAGAAATCACGGCAACAAGATAAAAGCATCAATTCCAGCTGATGGCTGGAGAGTTTTTAAAGACAAATAGCAGCCAACCCTGTGCTGGGCTGCAGCAAGAGCAGTGTGGGCAGCAGGGCAAGGGAGGGGATTCTGCCCCTTTACTCTGCCCTCCTCAGACCTCACCTGGAGTACTGTGTGCAGTTCTGGAGCCCCCAGCACAAGAAGGACATGGAACTGTTTGAGCCAGTCCAGAGGAGGCCACCAAGATCATCAGAGAGCTGCAGCAGCTCTGCTATGAGAACAGACTACGAGAGTTGGGGCTTCTGCCTGGAGAAGAGAAGGCTTCAAGGAGACCTTGGAGTGGCCTTCCAGTAGCTGAAGGGGGCTACAAGAGGGCTGGGGAGGGACTATTGACAAGGTCTTGTAATGACAGGATGAGGAGAAATGGGTTTAAACTGGCAGAGGGGAGATTCAAAGTAGATGTTAGGAAAGGGTTCTTTGCAGTGAGGGTGGTGAGACACTGGCACAGGCTGCCCAGGAAGGTTGTGGATGCTCCCTCCCTGGAGGTGTTCAAGACTAAGTTGGATGAGGCCTTGAGTGACCTGTTCTAGCGGGAAGTGTCCCTGCCTATGTCAGGGGTTGGAACTGGATGAGCTTTGAGGTCCCTTCCAACCTAAACCATTCTGTGACTCTATGAACTATACAGGATGAAGAGCTGTGGGATTTAAAAGTAGCTGATCTGAAGGACTGTATTTTTTAATGGATTTTCCTAGTAAGCTGCTCAGACAATTTCCCCCATGAATTTTCAACCATTTCACTGAGTCTCTCCCTCTTGCTCACTGTTTATTTCATTATGATGGTTACTAAAAACCTGTCCCCATTTCAGCTAGATCAGCAATTCCCAAACTGCTCATCAAATACTGAAAACTAGAAGGCTGCAGCAAACCAATATGGCTTTTCTGGACTTTTAAACTTCTGGTGTTTTGGCCACAACTGCAAATGTTTCTAGGTTTAAATGGGAACAGACTTATAGGAAAGAATTTCTTTCACCAGGAGATAAAAACAGCATTAGTTGTGTTAGGCAGTGACAATAATGCCAACATCAGGAAGGGAGACAGTGACATAATTTACACTGCTGGCTACTATACTGACTGCTTACAGATATGAGGCTGCTAAAAATGTCCCATAGGCTGCATCTGGACTGAGCTGGTCCAACCTAAGGTGTGTCTTGGCTCCCAGTCTTTTGTCATCAAGTCCCACAGGGGACCCTCCTTGTCCCAGCTCTTCCTGTAGAGATGGAGAGCTGTCGAAAGGGTGGGTGTGCTAGGTGGGCCTTGGGGGAAAACTCATCTATAATCTATTTCCTTGGCTTCTGAAGAGACAGTGTGATGTGGGGGCAAGTGGTGAATCTCAAACTAACCTGAACACTCCCTCAGGGCTGTGGTTTAGAGTGGTATGTGCCCTGGGTTGGATCTGATGGCTGGAGCAGAAGTTCTAAATGAGAGAAGGACTGAGTCAAAGACAAGAAGCTAAGCAAGAAGAATATAGTCTTCAAAATAAACAACAAATTAATGTCTTACTTTTCCATTTCCCAGCAGCATCTCTTCAAAACAACATTAGCAGAGCTTGGCCAGATGTGCTCTGCACAATTTCTTTACTAAAACAGGATTGTCTTTCTTATCTTGCATTTTGTTTTGCTCTGTAGCATATGGTTTTAGGCTGTGGCAAATTTCATGCTAACCATAATGAAACAATCAGCCTCAGAGAAAGAAGGAAAGGTGTCTGGAACTTTCTTTTCCTCAGAACTGCATGCAGGAGTGAATAAAACTGAACACACACACACACACAGAGAGAGAGACAGAGTTCTCCTCTGTGTTCACAGAGTTTAAATTTCTGGGTGTATGAAGTACATAGAGTGACTATTGAGAGGGAAACCTGGGGGGCAATATTTGTTTGGGGCAAAGTGAGTTTGTAAATGCCAGCAAATCGCTGAGCTGGAAGCTGTGACTTCACTGTGGCTCCCTGCAGCGGTTTCTTAAGCCCTCTGCCTGTTTCACCAACCTTAAATCTCTGTCATCTTGCTCTGCTCAATCACACTGTTTTCTCTCTTCTGAATTCCTCTTACTCTCATTTTCTTTCCCTGCATTGTCTCAACCTGAATTTTTCAGATATGTATCAGTTCCACTGTCCCATCCCTGTCCAATGCTCTGGTCTCAGCTCATCCAATTCCCACTTCTTGCTTTCCAGTCCTAGCGTCTCTCAGGTTTTTACCAGTCTCAGATCCCTTCCATGCTCCTTCCTTGGTGCTTTTAGCAGTCTGACTTCCTCTCTGGCTGTTTCCCATTCTTTTGCATCCCAACATATCTCATACAATTCTTCTCCCTGTTATTCATTTCCTATTAATCTGTTTCAAATTTCATAGGCTCTAGCAACAAGCTTCTCCATGTTTTCCAACCATTAGTCCAAGCTAGCCAAGCAACTCTCTCTGTCTTCTGCTAGCTCCTGGTTCCACTCTCTTTTAACTTTTCTCCTTGCTCATCAGCTTCCCGTTTGGTTGGTCCATCTCAGCTCTGGATCAGCATTCCCTCCTGACATCACAGAATCATAGTATCAACCAGGTTGGAAGAGACCTCCAAGATCATCCAGCCCAGCCAAAACAGCCTGCAGAAATCAGTAAGGACCTCAGAACATGAAGCCCTGGGTGATTAAAACAGTGAGTGGTATTAGTGTACATACAACATAGATTGCAATCTCATTAGAGTAACACCCTTGTCTTTGTTTTGCTGCACACTCATAAAGTGCTAAGGAAGCCATTAGAACCATTTCTTTTTGGTTTATTACCTACCAATGGTCTAAGTAACTGCATATTACAACTTAGTTCTCTCTGGCTTTGGAGGAAATTGAAGTAGAATCAAGTAATAGCAAAGTGGTAATAGAAACAATAAGCCAGATGCTAAGATGCTGTAAATCAGTCTGCCTGCTCTGAAGACTACAGAGCAGCTCCACTTTGTGCTAGCTGAAGATCTGCTGTCTTTTGAATATATGTCTGCTAGTGAGAGGAATGCTAATAGAAAAACAGTTAAACTGAGGCTAAAAATCTGTCTCATAATAACAGCAACTTGACTGATCTCTTTTCTCTCTTAGGTTTAATTTGTAAGCAAAACCAGTAGGGTCATTTTTATTATCTGAGTAAACTTTCTAATTAAAAAACAATCAAAGATTTATATTACAAGCATACAAAGTAAGGAGCTAATTTCCCTTACACTGATTAGAACCTGAGGTTGTATCCCCTAATAAAAACTACAGCCTTATTATTTTTCTATCTGTATGAATCACATCAAATCTTATGAGTTGTTGTCTCTTTTTGTTTGGTTTGGTTTTAACTATTCCTTATTCTGTTTGGTTAGGGGCTTTCTTCAGCATAATCTGAATCTATGTGTACTAAGTTAAAGTAATATCTTCCCTTTCTTCAGAGCCTTTAGCTTCCTGCCCTGTTTGGATATTCTGATTCCATCTTTTCCTTCTCTCTCACAAGAGTCTTCATTTTTCATTTCTTTTTTATAGTCCTCAGGACTGTTGAGTGATGGCAGGTAATTACCTTGTTTCCATTTCTGGAAACCAGTTTATTTAAACTAGTTTTGAAAGAACAAATTTCCTCCTGCATTTTGTTTTTGTTTTCAAGCCTCATCTGTGTAAAATTATTTGATGGTGTTTATTGCTTCTTTACTTTTTCATTTCCAACTCCTGGTAGCAACTTTCTCAAGTATAACACAGGGAGATAATTTCATGTTGAGACTAATTTAACTGGTTGATGTATACCAGGTCTGGCTAACTTAGCATCAGTGCTTTTTCACAATTGATGGAGACAGCCAACAGGGTTTGGCACAGCACAGGGCAGCCAGCTATGGAGTTTGCATGTTTAACATCTTCTATGTATCTGGCTTACTCAAAGCAGAGCATGGACTCTGGAGTATTATCTCTGCACTCACATCAAGCTCAGCCTGGGCCTGCACAAGTGTTTGGTAAAGCTGGTAAGAGTGAATCTGACAGAATATTTCCTTTCGATTAAAGGAATGTCTTCACAGATGGCTCACTTCAGATTTTCCACCAGAAAAACCTTCTCTGATCACAGGTACAAATATGAAAAAGACAAAACAACCCCAAATGACAGAACTTTGAACAGTGAAAATGTGATGAAAACCTCACAACAGACCAACAACCACTTTGCAGTGTTCTCCACGAGACATCAAAGCCCCAAACATTTAGTCTGACACCAAGCCTGAGTGAGAGAGATAACTTCTGTGCTGTGTAACTACTGATTACAATGGCAAACCACAGCCTCAGTTACAGAGATGTGAGATTTTCTGTCATTAACCTCTCCTTAGTGATTTCACTCAGCCTTCTTGCAGCCATCTGAACCTACCCAGCTGTTGTAGTGGCAGCTGGCAGAGGCACTGGGCTTAAGATATAATAAGATATGCTGTAATTAGACTCTGAATGTCCATAGCTGAAGTAATTTAGTCTCTTTTAGCTGTTGATATTTCCCAGCTTGAATGTGGTTAAGTCGTTTGTGTTTGTGTTTGTTTGTTTCAGTTCTAGAGGAATACAAAAATTTTCAATCCCCTTATGCTACAGAAAAAAAAATGCATATAGAGAAAAATAAACCAGTCCCAGTCCCACAAATTAGACAAAAGGGGTGAAGAGATATGAAATGTACAAACTAATGAAGCAATGGAGCCTTGCAAGTGTGCTGGCAGCTCTAACTTAACAGCATTTCAGTGGCTTAAAATCTATGAGGATTGTTTTAATAATTATTGCTGGGTTTGGTTTGTGGTTTTTTTTCACATGGATTTTCACAATATTTACTACATGTCATCTCTTCTCCTTCCCAAATGACTGTTTTCCCTTTGCCTATTCTTAAATGTAGAGAAAGAGAAGCCTGGAAAATGTCCATCAGATGCCAAGAAGATTCAGGGAGTTGTAGTGTGGGGAAATATAGGTGATACTGGAAGGCAGATAAATAGGAGGCTATGGTGGTACTGCACAGCTGCTACCCACAGATGTCTTATCCAGCAGTAAAAAAAAACCCAAGATGGAACAGTTCTAGTTGTCTCTTGTTTCACAGAATAATGCAGCAGTACTGCTGCCAGATTTAATTCTTGCTCTGTAAGTGACTTAAGTATTTGTGCACCTCTCCTGCTTTCCTCTGTGGCAGCTACTGTTCCTGCAATATGCAGGAGCAATCCACCAGAGGGTAAATCTAGCATTTAACTGTATTTCTTTGGCATGTTTTCCACATACTGTGAGAAGCTGAATCCATGTTTGCAGAAGTAATGGCATCCCAAGAGAGAAGGAGCTCTATTTTAACTGCTGCCTTGCAAGCGCTCCTTGCTTCACAATTTACAGTAGATATTAAGTGAATGTTTGCACAAATTAGAGCTGATTTAAGTGCAACAAAGTTAAAACAGGAAAAATTAAATGCAAGCCCCAGACTTCCTAGTGCATCAGATGATTGATGAAAAATTAAGCTATAGGCAAAATGAACCTTAAAGCATTAATTGTTGCTATTTGACAGCAATGCCTGGTTATCCTTTAGATATTTTTCTGCTAAACTTGTGCTTGTTTTCTATTATTTCTTCTGCTTCACAGGAGAGTATAAAAAATTAATTCATTGACTGAATTTATTGCTCATATACAGTGACAGGATTTATACCTTCTAGTATGATTATTACTATTATTGTTGTTGTATTATTTGTTTAATTGTTATTATTTATTTGTTTGCTCAGTTGACTGTTTATTATCTACAGCATACCCTGGTGAGTAGATCTGTTAGCCAGCAAGTGTTGTGTGGTGGAGCTGTATCCATAAAGGATATGGATATCCATAAAGGATATGGATATCCATAAAGGATATGTCACAACCACTCAGCATGTGTGGCTATGTTCATGTTTCAACACAGACAATTGCTTATTTTTGCATTTTCTCTCCACTGTCTCTTTCCTCATGTTTTAGAGTTTTTGAAACTGGCCTATTGGAACTGAATTGCAGCATCACAGAGCCTAGAGTGGATCCCATCCCAAAGAGACAAAGTAGCTTTCCATTTTATTGGCCATGATTAGAGTTTCAGAGATTGGAAAAAGCTACAGGGAAGTATGTGAAGATTGAGCACCGTGGTGAACAGTTGGATCAGTCATTAGTACCCTCAGAGAAGTAAGAACTTGTTATGGACTTTGTGTCTGTGCAAAAATATCCTAGGTTGTTTTATTTGTTTATATATATGTATATATACACACACTCACATATACATCCCTTTTTATTTGTTTGTTTGTTAATCTTTTTACTTCATTTCTGTCTGTCTTGCTAGGAGTGACAGAGAATGAAAGATCTCTGGCCGTTGGGTTAAGTGACAAATCACACTGAATATGGATAACTGCTTCCAAAGCAGAGTTATTATGTGTCCAAAGTGTGACACTTGAACCTGGACACCTCAAGGTCTCTGTCCAGTCTGGGTTCTGGTATTGCTTCTTGTGTCCTTGTTCTTGCCCTTCCTTTAAAGAAGGTTTTCTTTTCTGTTTTCTTATTTCCACCTCCTGTCCCACTATCATGTTTGTGAGCTTATAAGTGCTTCTCAGATTATCTTTTATAGTCAGGGACTTCATCAAGTCCACTGGAGGTAGGCTGCCCTTCCTTCACTCTCCTAAATGCTGTGCACTTTGAAATTGCCTCCATCTACCTTGTCACTAAATGAAATTCAATGCACTAAAACTCCCTTTGTTACAAGGTCAGCTTTTTATCGGTTCCTCTATTGTTAGCTTATTTGACCAAATAGTTTTGAGGTCTACAACACTGTCTGAATATCAATGTCTCTTCCTCATTCTGTAGGACATACTTTTAACTTACATGCTTCAAAGAAAGTAAATCCATCCATCCACATACCATGAAGGGTATGGTGCTCAACCTTCTTCCATTTAGCAGCACACACATAATCCTCATGTCTGACACTAACCTTTGCTTCAGTTTTCTTCATGCCCTAGCACAATAGCATCTGATTGCTAGAGGCACTCAGCTATACTCTTAAAATACTTATTTTATTAGTATCTTTACTAATGGAAAGGATAATGATAACAATAAATACTCCTCTCCTTGAAGAGCTTTCCTTGTGATGGTCTCCAAAATTCTTTTCTTAATCTCAGGACTTCCTGATTCCCCTTAGCTTCAGGGGATAAACTGTCATTATTGTTCTTTCCCATATTCATGAATCTTTGTGGTGTTTTTTTTTCTACAAATCATCACTTTGGCCTCAAAGTATTCAGTAAAATATGTCAGTACCCAAAGTAGACAGAGGACAGTATTTTTTTGGGCACAGCATGACACTGGATGGATATCACTTCAAGTTCTACTTTACATACGGCCTGACTGTGAGCACTGAAAATAATAATGAGAGATAGGATGGAGAATTTTTGAGCTGATTATGAAGGTGGAGAAAATACCTTCAAATCAAGGTTCTTATTCTCTCTTGCTACCAAATTTAAAAGAAAACAGGAATAGTTTGTTGTCTAGCCTAAAAAAAAGTTTGCTTTTTGAGTTCTTAAATGCCTGTCTAGTCTCAGTTCTACATGCATGTAACATTTCCAAACAAGTTAGATGCTTCCTGGAACCTGCAGTATGAAACTATAGGGTTTTGGTTGTTTTGTGTTGTGGGGTTTGGCTTGTGGTAGGGTTTTTTGTGTATGTGTGTGTGTGTGTGTTTTGGTATTTTTGTGTGGTGGTTTGTTGGGTTTTGTTGATTTTCTTTTTCCTTTGAAAAAGAAAATACACATTTTATAAGCTGAGAGTGGAGTCTCTGATGTAGTATTTAAGACCTGCAAGGGTTAGGTTGAAAGACTTGGCAAGAAACTAGACTTGTAAGCTCCTTGGACCAAATAGCTGTAGTTTAAGAAATATATGCTTCACAGCTATACTCAGGGGAGCTCATAAGTTCTGAATTGAAAACTTTCCTGTTAAACTCACTGCTATGAAAGGTTGCAGATCTAATATTGACTAGCACAGGTTCCTCAATTACTCTTACAATGAGTCCTGTTGCTCCACTGAGGAAATGGCTCATAGAAATTTCAAAAGTTCTGTAAGACAGAATTTCTAGAGAACTCAAATTGCAGAAGAAAAATAACCTGCTAACAAGTCAGCTTCTTTTCTCCCTGAAACTCCTCAAAGAGCTCTCTGTATCAGTGCCACTTCTGTGAGCTTGCAATTCCACTGCTGCATTTTTAACAGATGTTTAAAAGCATCTGTACTCTTTTGCACAGATAAGTAATTGCTGTCATTTTTGATTTCTTCAAAAATCAGATGCTCCTTGAATCATCTTATTATGATTTCTGCCTAAATGTCAAGTTGATTGGACAGTGTTCAGTGCAAATGTCAGTTTCACTGGGCAGTTTTCATGACTGCAGGATCGCTTTCAAATCCTTTATTGAAGAGGTAGAGCTATAAATAAATATTCTGTTACTCCTGTAGTAATATGAATAATACAGTAATTGTGGCAATGTTTTTGTCTTTATCACAGAATGTCTCAAATCGAGATCATTGAGTCCAATCATTAGTTTCACACTGACAAGTCCTTGACTAAACCAAATCCCTCAGCACAACATCTAGGCTCTATGAATCGCTGTGGTTGGAAAGGACCACCAGGATCAGCCAGTCCAACCTTCATCCCAGCAGCCTTCATCACCAGACCATAGCCTCAGGCACCACAGCCACTCTTCCTTTAAACACCTCCAGGGATGGAGACTCCACCACCTCTCTGGGCAGCCTGTTCCCCTGCCTGACCACCTGCTCAGGAAAGAACTTCATCCCAACATCCAACCTAAACCTCCCCTGGTGCAACTTGAGACCATTTCCTCTTGTCCTACCATTAGTAATTTGGGAGAAGAGACCAGCTCCAGCCTCACTACGACCCCTTTTTAGGTAGTTGTAGAGGGCAATAAGGTCCCCTCTCAACCTCCTCTTCTCCAGACTAAACACCCCCAGCTCCCTCGGCCACTCCTCATAGGTCATGTTAATGTTAATGTGCATGTGTTGGGGCACAGTAGGATTTTAGGACAAACTACAGGATGTTAGAAGTTGGAAGGGACCTCTGGAGATCATCGAGTCCAACCTCATTGTTCTTCAGAAGGTTGTAACAGACCAACACTCAGCTAAAGGTTATGGTGCATGCAGCTGCTACTTCAAGGAGTGGAAGAACACCTTTAGCTTTTGGTGTCTATGCAGAATAATCTTGAGAGGCAACACTGAAAAAACTGGGTAAATTCTGATAATTCAGGATTTGTGATATTAGTCAGCGAGCTTCCAGCAGCTGTTACAGACTCACTCTCCACAGCGCCAGAATAGTTTCAGGCAAGCAATGGTTACTCCTTCAGCAATCTCCCCCCAGGTACAAATGAGCTGCTGAGGACTACTGGGTTAATATTAACTACATGGCCATCTCGAAAGCAAGCATTTTCAGTGGAAGAGATGGTATCTAAAGATGAAACAAGTATTAACAAAGCTTTTGGTTCAGTAACAGAAAAATAAGGAAGGCTTTAACTTATAGAATGCAAGAAAAAATACAGAATTAAAAATAAAGCCATCAGTCTTCTAGAATGTAAGTCCCAGAATGTCCTGACTGAGAGATTTGATATGTTTGAGGTTATAAACTCAATCCTAGAATTTGCTGCAGACCCTGTTCCTGTCCTTATGTGTGAAGCTGTGAATGAAAGCTTCTCACCTCACTTTTTCACTGAGTTTCTCTGATTTGATCATGGATGCCCCCTCCCTGGAGGTGTCAAAGCCAGATTAGATGAGGCCATGTGCAACCTGGCCTAGTAGACCCCACAGCAGGGGAGTTGGAACAAAGTGATTTTGAAGGTTCTTTCCAACCCAAACCATTCTATGAATCTAAGAAACTACCATCAGTTGCCAACAGACGGTTTTAAGGCATCCATTTCCAGATTTCCAGAAGAACTGCATCTATTTGCTTTTTTATATTAGAATACCACTGCCACTAAGAAGCATCTTTTTCTTGTTCCCATGACTGGTGCCATAATACCAATTTAATGACAAGAAAATGTGCAGTATAGCATATCTCCTTTCCCCCCCTCCCCAGGACGTGATTTATAGCAGACATCACAGGTGATCTTCTGAAGCTTTGTGATTCACACACGGTTCTGTAACCATGACTCCCAGCAACAAGTTCAGCAGCAGTGATTTAGAATTAGTAAATCTTTACAGCAGGCAGATCTGCAAGTGTCTACATATGAGTTAGCAAGGGATGATCTTTGACTTGCTTATTTACTAACGCTGTAGGACTGTAACAAGAAGCCACTGAAGAAAATGTAGTCTGCCTTGGTGTATCTGTTTTAACTACCAAACTGCAATCTTGAGATTCTCTCCTCATTGTTCCCATCTGACAAGGTGTTAATTTTCAGAGCCCAGCTTGCTGACAGGATATAAATTGCTCCAGGGATTACTTTTGATTTGCATTCTGGTATTAATGCTACCATTAGCTATGATAGCTTTGTTGAGAAGGTTACAGAAAGTAATAAGTGTATTCATCTGGGACCTTGTGCTTTCTTGTTTGGCTCATTTTGAACAGATCTTTTTTTTCACTGTTGAGAAGAATTAACTGAAATATTACCTTAGCCTTCACTTAGAAGGCAATGTTTGCTCCCCTGCTGGAAATGCTGTGTCCTCCTCTCATCTTTGCCCTGTCACTAATTATCTCTTAGCATCCATAAATTATCCTCCCTCTGTTTTGGGTCCGAAAAAGAAAACCCAACCCCACCAGTGCTTGAAAAAGCTACAATGCAGGTGTCGTATCATGTCAATTCGTGAGTTGTCTTTGCTTTGGCTGAGACAAAAACTGTCAATGGAGAGTTAGAAACAGTGCATATCAAATATTGGGAAGAGACAAGGTGGGGTGCCTTCTCACTTTCAAATTATCATTGTAGTTACCAGTATTATTTCTGACCAAATCAAGACCAAGTTGCTTAAAGATGTGGAAACTGCATTACAAACATTACCTACAGATTCTTATAAGAAGCCACAAGGCAGAAAACAAATACTTAGAGTCATTGATGGCTACAAAAAAATTAAAGCAGACTTCTCAAAGTGTGGGTAGAGAAACTGTGTTTAGTGAGTTACAGATCAGGAATGTGAAGTAAATGGCAGTAAACGTATTCGATTTTTTTCTTCCTCCTCTGGCAGTGTTGGCATAGGAAAGATGAAATTGTGCATTGAAAAAAGAAATGAAGAGGATAAAGAGATAGCAGAAGGGTGAGTCCAAAGGGATTGCCTGCTGAGGTTGGGGAAACTTTGCCAGTAGGAACATACTCAACTGGACAGAAGAAAACATAAGGAGGTAGGCAGAGTCATTTGAGTCTTCCCAATACAAATCATGAACCAGGTGTTGCCATGCTAGAAGGAGCAGAGTGTGTAACAGAAAAAAAGAGTTGCACATGGACAGAAAGGAAAAGAAGGAGAGAGTCATATAAAATAAATATAGCAAAGGTATTTTGTGATGTTCCAAAAAAGGTTGTTCTTAATTCCTACCTTAAGACAGCTTCTGGCAAGTGTTTTCATCTGCCTGTGCTTTCAGTGTTCTATAAAATGGTCCTGCTTCATCTGTCATCTGTCTTGTTCATGAAAGGAAACTAACAGCTTGAGGAAGGACTTTCACTGGTGCATATGGGCTTTTCTTCACTGTAGAGGTTGCCTAAGCTGTGACCTTAATTGACCCCAGAGTGGGGCATGTCTTTTACTGTAGCCCATATGCTCCCTCTCTAAATATATGCACACAGCACATAGCCTGTCACAAAGTAGTCTGTTGGCTCTGAAGGGTGTGATACCAATAGCAACAGATAAGGCTGGCAATTATAATAACAGTCAACAGATAGATCTCTGGTTTAGATAGAATTGACTCTGAATGAGGGTTTTAATGCAGTTGCTGGGACAAGACCTTCAAGATCATCAAGTCCAATTAGTACTTTCACACTGACAAGTCCTTGACTAAGCGAAAGCCTTCAGCACATCTAATCACTATGGATCACTATGGTTGGAAAGGACCACCAGGAGCATCCAGTCCAATGTTCATCCCAGCAGCCTTCATCACTAGACCATAGCCTCAAGCACCACAGCCACTCTCCTTTTAAACACCTCCAGGGATGGAGACTACATCACCTCCCTGGGCAGCCTGTTACAGTGCCTGGCCACCCGCTCAGGAAAGAACTTCCTCCCAACATCCAACCTAAACCTCCCCTGGTGCAACTTGAGGCCATTTCCTCTTGTCCTATCATTAGTAATTTGAGAGAAGAGACCAGCTCCAGCCTCACTACGACCTCCTTTTAGGTAGTTGTAGAGGGCAATAAGGTCCCCTCTCAACCTCCTCTTCTCCAGACTAAACAGCCCCAGCTTCCTCAGCCACTCCTCACAGGTCATGTTTGCCAGCCTCGTCGCCCTTCTCTGCACCTGCTCCAGCACCTCAATGTCCCTCCTGTACTGTGGTGACCAAAACTGGGCACAGTACTCAAGGTGTGGTCTCACAAGTGCTGAGTACAAGGGCACGATCACCTCCTTACTCCTGCTGGCCACACCATTGCTGATACAGGCCAGGATGCTGTTGGCCTTCTTGGCCACCTGGGCACACAATCTCCATTTTCTAAGGATGCATTTGATGTAAGTTTAAAACAGCTTTCCTCGTAAATGCAAATTACACAGGGATGGCCTCTTAATGTCTGATTTTTATATCCAGTATTAACTTAAGTGTAACTCATTTACTCATCCTTCTGCTGCATACAGCAGAGGAATCAAGTAATTATTATTATTATTGTTGTGATTGCTGTAATATTGACTTATGCAAGTGCCAGGTTATTTAGTGCATCTCACTCTGTGTTGACTCTCCCAGTATACCCAAGCACTTTTATGCCTGCTCTGTGCTGAGTTAACTGTGGATTTTCACTTGCCCCTGATTTCACAAGTGCATCTCGGCATAAATATCATAATTCAGGTTTGTTTTTCTAACAGCTATGCTCAGACATCTAAATGTGACCTCAGCAAGTACTCCTTGAAAACTGCATTGGAAATGAACTCACCCTGGGAGGATATTTGGGACAGATGTGCCCTGCTAGCCATTTGGGTCCCTTTTGAAGTTAGTTTAAAATAAATATCAAGCCATTTCTTTTTAGTGTTAAATTATTTAGCATCTATCACTGGATTTTTATCTTTATCTATTCTCTGCAGTCAAAGTACTACTTATTATTTCCTGCCACAGCTGATCCCATATCCTCTCCATCGATGTGCTATCAGTGCTTCACTTCTTCTAGCAGGTGCTGAAATTTGTTCTGTAAATGTTAACAGAAGTGGCAGCAGAAATTTGAACATCCACTAGCAAATGTCCTCTGAAAACCAGCAGTTGAAAGAGCCCAACAAAAAGCTCCTGCCAGAAACTATTTGATCATAAACCTCTCAAGCAGAAAATTGGCAATCACTGCAGAAACAATTCCTCAGGAAAGTATTCAACTTTCAAATAACCCTGAAATACAACTCAATATCATTTGATTTCCAGTGAGAGAATCTAGCAGTCCATCCCTGCACCAGAACCCGGTGGAACACAGTGTCTGCTGCTCCCACAGTCCCTTGAAATGAGATGCTTTAGGAGGAAAGAATGTGAAAAGTCCTATTCACTGGAAGGATGATGATTCTCTGCATGACCTGGCTTATAGAAGTGAAGGAAACCAAGACAGTTTTGTAAAAGCCCCAAGGTTTTTGTAAATCCTTGGATGCATTTGCAGTAAGCACAAAGCTTAAAGGTGACACCATTAAGACCTGGTTATTTCACATTTGTGCTTGCATGCTCCCTAGGTGTGTGTGGGAGACAGTAAACACCAAAAGTGCCTGAATGTCTGTGTGTCTGCAGAGGATTTGAAGCACAAGACAGATACGATGTTAGGTGGCATATACATGCTGCAGAAGATGAAAACAGAAAATGGTTAGTTTGGGACCAGCCTGTTCCAATTGCACTCGTAGCTGAAACAAGCAGAAGGCTTTGCAGAGGCCTGCAGGTTGCTAATTGTTGCTCCACTTCTCTCAAGCGCAGTATACAGGGGAACAGAAATACAGAGGTGGTTTCCTGTGCCCTGTTTTGTCTTCATCCACAGAAAGATCTATTGCAATATGAAGAAATAAAAACTACTTAGCACACAAATCCAAGAGTTTCAGAGGGGAAACTCTGCAAACAAGGCACTGAAGGGTGAGCATTAACATGGGAAACAACTCTTGTTGCTCAGATGAGAATAACATTTATTGAGGTGAAAATGCAACAATTAGAAAAGCTTTCTGCTTGTGATCATAAGCAAAAGAATTAGGGGTGTGGAATACTTAGCCAATAAGCTGTGAGGACAGGCTGTGAGAGTTGGGGCTCTTCAGCCTGGAGATGGGAAGGCTTTGAGGAGACTTTATAGTAGCCTTCCAGTATCTGAAGAGGACCTACAGGAGGGCTGGGGAGGGACTACTGACAAGGTCTTGTAATGACAGGATGAGGAGGAATGGGTTTAGACTGGCAGAGAGGAGATTCAAACTAGATGTTAGGAAGAAGTTCTTTGCAGTGAGGGTGGTGAGACACTGGCACAGGTTGCCCAGGGAGATTGTGGCTGCTCCCTCCCTGCAGGTGTTCAAGGGTTGTGGCTGCTCCCTCCCTGGAGGTGTTCAAGACCAAGCTGGATGAGGCCTTGAGCAACCTGTTCTAGTGGGAGGTGTCCCTGCCTATGGCAGGGGGTTGGAACTGGCTGAGCTTTGAGGTCCCTTCCAACCTAAACCATTCTGTGATTCTACAACTCTCCAGACAAGAGAAAAAACACTCATGGAACATGATGGAGGTGAGATGCTGAAAGTATAATGCAGCGACCTGACTGACTGTATTTAACAGAAGCTAATGAAGAAGTGTCTGGAAAGAAAAGTGAGACAGCTGAGCACAACAATTAGTTCATATGGAAGCAGAGTGCCTGTAGAGGATTCACCTGGCTTTTCAGGAAGTCTAAAGAATATAGCACAGCTTCAAATAAAGGCCAGGCTGGATGAGACCTTGAGCGACCTCTTCTAGTGTGAGGTGTCCCTGCCTATGGCAGAGGGTTGGAACTAGATGAGCTTTGAGGTGCCTTCCACTCTAACCCATTCTGTGATTCTGTGAAAATATGGGGAAATATTAATGATAAGACAGCATTAGCATTAAATGCAAGCCTATGGGATGTGTGCTCTAACAAAGTTCAGTATCTTCATTTTTTGCTCTCCCACCTCATTCCCTTCAAGACTTGTTTAATTTTATTTTCTCTCTGCTCTCCTCATTAACATCCTTTTTTCAAAAGGTAGCTTTGGGGGATAAATTAAGTTTCATAATTGCAGAATGTAATCTTCTATACATGTCTAAGTCATATGAGTGATCACACCTTGAGTGCTGTGTCCAGTTCTGGGCCCCTCAATTCAAGAAGGATGTTGATGTGCTGGAACATGTCCAGAGAAGGGCAACGAAGCTGGTGAGGGGCCTGGAGCACAAATCCTATGAGGAGAGGTTGAGGGAGCTGGGCCTGTTTAGCCTGGAGAAGAGGAGGCTCAGGGGTGATCTTATTACTGTCTACAACTACCTGAAAGGGCATTGTAGCCAGGTGGGGGTGGCCTCTTCTCCCAGGTAACCAGCAATAGAACAAGGGGACACAGTCTCAAGTTGTGCCAGGGTAGGTATAGGCTGGATGTTAGGAAGAAGTTCTTCACAGAGAGAGTGATTGGCATTGGAATGGGCTGCCCAGGGAGGTGGTGGAGGCACCGTCCCTGGAGGTCTTCAAGAAAAGCCTGGATGAGGCACTTAGTGCCATGGTCTGGTTGATTGGATAGGGCTGGGTGCTAGGTTGGACTGGATGATCTTGGAGGTCTCTTCCAACCTGGTTGATTCTATGAAACTTGCTATGAGACCATGTTTAGAAAAGGCTTATTTTACATTCCAGAATGATCAAGATTAACAGAAGCACCAAGTAAAAAATTCACTTGCAGTCTGCCACGTTGGATTTCTTGGTGTTCTCTCCTGATTTTGACCAAGGGCATCTCAGAAGGACTCACTCACACTGGGTAAGCTCTGTTCACAAGTATGCAAATCTCTCTCCTGCAGAAGAAATGCAGTTAATCTGTGAATCGCCTCAAGTCCTGCCCTCTGTGCAAATGAACTTCAGCAAAGCTGATTTTTCAGGGTATGGGTTGATATGTTTTTGTGCATTAGATGCCAGGGATTAAGCCCTGAAGGATATGTGTGTGCATATATATTTGTATGGAAGAGGAACAAAGTGTGACAACCACTGGTGACAAGACCGAGGTAGCCTTTCTCTGTGTACTTCCCTGCCTTAGGTAACAACACCAGCGGAAATTGGGGGGGGGGGGGGGGGGGGAATCACACAGGACTGGGATGAATTGCTTTAATTTTGCAGTGCATAATACACAGCCAAGGATAGTAATGAGGGAAACACCAAAGGGATTAAATATCTGTTGAAAATCTGAAAAGCAGCCCATAATAGAAAAGATTTAATAATTAGTATTTCATCCCTAACGCACACGGGTGCAGAGGAGTCCAATAAACTTCCTGGCTTCCAGCTTCCTTAAGCATAGGAGTGTAAGTGGCTTTATGGTTAGGGTTTATTGAAATGATAACACTGATTATAGTTTACAGTTTCTAGACTGGAAAAAAAAAAAAAGCAATAGGAGCTTTCAAATCTTTTAGTCATTTTAAAAATTATGGGGAAAGTAAATCTTACTTCTGTCTACTGGAGCATGAGGTGGGAGTTTATGATATATTTTTACCTAACCCAAGGTCTGAGCTATTCATAAATCACTTGCCAGCAGAAATGCATTTTTATTTCACTCTCGGTGGGGAAAAAAACATTCTGCTGTAGAATTTATAATACTTTTTAGATTGATCATATGAGGCAAATCCTTAATCTTACCAGTGTTTAATAGAACAACACTGTGTATGACTAGGGAAACTGAGGCAGGAAGTTGAACTTGCTTCTTTTGAGGAAGCTTACTTTATTTCTTCTCTCTTCTCATTTAACTGTTGGTTTAATAATAATAAATATTGTACAGCCCAGACAAGAATATTCCCAACTTCTCTTCTTCAAATACTCTTTATGATTTTTAGGAGTTGCTTAGTGACCACTGCAATACTGTTTTCTCTTCCATGCCATTGTTGTTTACTGATAGTGTGGTATCTTCACAAGAAGTATTGTGAGAGAGAGGCAGACATTCTGAGGGATCTTGAAGACAAGCTCTCTCCAGTTCACAGGATCATAGGATGTTAGGCATTGGAAGGGACCCAAAGAGATCATCTAGTCAAACTCCCCTGCCAGAGCAGGACCATACAATCTAGCTCAGGTCACACGGGAATGCACCCAGACAGGCCTTGAGAGTCTCCAGAGAAGGAGACTCCACAACCTCTCTGGGGAGCCTGTTCCAGTGCTCTGGGACCCTTATAGTAAAGAAATTCCCCTTTATGTTGAGCTGGAACCTCCTGTGCTGCAGTTTTCATCCATTGCTCCTTGTCCTATCCCAGGGAGCAGTGAGTAGAGCCTGTCCCCCCACCTGACCAGACCTTAGATATTTATAAACATTTATTAAATCCCCTCTCAGTCTTCTTTTCTCTAGACTAAAAGCCCCAGGTCCCTCAGCCTCTCCTCATAAGGCATTCCCTCCAGTCCCCTAATCATCCTTGTAGCTCACCACTGGACCCTCTCCAGCAGATCCCTGTCCCTCTTAAACAGTTATTCTCTTATTTTGACCTTTTAAATCCATGACTGTCCAGTAAACTTTTATTTTAAAGCAAACAATATTACAGCAGATTATGATGAGAATTGCCTTTATTACTTAAGCATTGACATATTAATTATAGTGAAGCAGTCCAAGATTTTATTTCATGTTGCTACAGAATGTAAATGCCTGAGAGATACCTAAGACAATTCAGACAAATTGTGCTTGGGCAGTGGTTGGAATATTCCCCTCTTGATTTTAACAGGAGCTGAATATCATAGAATGATAGAATCAGCCAGGTTGGAAGAGACCTCCAATATCATCCAGTCCAACCTAGCACCCAGCCCTAGCCAAGCAACCAGACCATGGCACTAAGTGCTTCGTCTAGACTTTTATAGAACACCTCCAGAGATGGTGACTCCACCACCTCCCTGGGCAGCCCATTCCAATGCCAATCACTCTCTCTGCCAACAACTTCCTCCTAACATCCAGCCTAGACCTCCCCTGGCACAACTCCCCTTCTTCTGTTGCTGGCTGCCTGGGAGAAGAGCCCAACCCCACCTGGCTACAACCTCCCTTCAGGTAGCTGTAGACAACAATTAGCTCTGCCCTGAGCCTCCTCTTCTGCAGGCTGCACACCCCCAGCTCCCTCAGCCTCTCCTCACAGGGCTGTGCTCCAGGCCTCTCATCAGCTTCATTGCCCTTCCCTGGACATGTTCCACTATCTCAACATCTCTCTTGATGATCAGTTTAGATTCAGAGATCTAATTTCTTGACATTTTGAGCCATGAAAAATTAATCCTGGCATCTGCTGGTGTTACTAGCGGTGACATTTTGTACCGTTCCTTTTAACTACCCCTTTGCTTCCTCCTTTGCTTCTATACTTCTAGGAGGTATTTTGGCATTGTAAGAGTAGGATTTCTACTAGAATCAAGGAACTTTTCAGTCTTGAGAACAGTAATTGCCAGCTGCAACTCCAAAGACAGCTTCTGAAAATCATCAACCATTATTTTGTTCCAGGCTTTATAAATGAGCTATTTCTAAATTCTCAGCACTGAATAGAGGTTGGGTTTTTTGTTTTGTTTTGGGGTTTGTTTGTTTATTTGTTTCTAAGATTTAGGCCACTCCCTTCTGGATCAGTGCAGTAGTCATGCTGGCACTGGGTAATTTGGCAGCACCTCTCAAGCTCAGTCACATTTGCTGTTCAGCATTAATACAGGTGGTTTCTCAGGTCAGGTCTGATGGCTGTTTGTGTTCTCTGTTTATTTGCACAGTGAGTTTAAATGCTCAAGAATCAACAAGAGTATTTCCTTAGTCTGGTGATATATTCAGTGCAAGGGCTGTTAGTCTGATTTTCTTTCTTGTCTTGGCTTGGGGACAGCCATCATCTAAATATGACCTTTCAGCTGTGCCAACCAATGCTTCTCTCACCGGAAAGCTAAACACCACTCATGAAGACATGGCTGCTCTTTTCTTATGTATTATTACTTGAAATTACTGTGAGATCCCTGAAAATGTCTATTGTATAGGCTAGTTCTGGCCTCAAATCTGAATTCTGATTGAGGGTGCTCCCTCCTGTGACATGGGCTCAAAGCTGAAAGTGTTGTTCATTTTTGTCCTCTGCTTTTGACTGTGGCTTAAGATTTGAGTTAGACTGACTACCAGGAAGGTCAAGTACTCTATCTGTCCAATCATTATTTGGCAAATTCAAGAAGGAGATATGTCTTGGCTCTTTTGAAACCTTTTTCACCAAATCTAAATTAAGTTCAACGAACAACTCTGCTACCACCAATGACCAAAGGTAGAGAACAATAATTGTTATCCTGATTAAACTAAAAGTCACTCAGGGTCTCTGATCAAAACGAATGTAACCTTTTTCCTATTGATCATTATGTCCACGCACATCACAGCATACTTGTTGCATGTATGTCTACAAACAAAAGAGCTGCAAGAGGTAAATGGATTTCACTTGAAGCATCTGTCAATAGAAAGTGGAGGAATCAAAAGCTCTGTTGGCAGCATTGGTTAATGCACCCAAGAGGAAATTACAGTTATGGTGGGGTTTGTTTGTTTGGGGGGGGTTAGGTTGTGGTTTTTTCCTCCCAGGTTCTTGCTTTTCTACATTTTTCTGTCTTTTCAGACGAAATCCATAGATAGATGTTTGTTTATTTGAGTACTGTGATCATTTTTCTGCTTGTCTTTGGTCTACTCTGAAAATATACCCCCTCCCCCCCCCCAAAAAAACCAACCAGCAAAGCCAACATTTTCAGCATGTTTGTTTGCCTCAAAACCAGGACCTACTGCAGGTAGGTTTGGAGTGTTGCATACACGCATTAATGATGTGCATAAGAGTAGTTACCCAAACCTCTCATTTTAGTTCTATCTCAGAAAGCATCTTTTGTGATTTCTTCCTCAGTGACTGTTTTGTGGTAAACCCAAATGAAAGTGGACAGGCTTGTTTCTGAGAGAAATTTCCTGTGGAATGGTGTTTTTTACTGGTGGTATCTTGCTGGGAGGGGAGGTGTAAGAGAAAAAAAAAACAGGTAACCTGTTCAGACAGGCAAAACATTGAGGTCTGTCCTGAAATCTTCTTTAGCAAAGCAGAATATGCTCTATGTGTGAACAGAAGTAATTTAAAAGTGTTAGTTTACAGAAAGCTGCTCTTTATTTTGTGGAGACTTGGCAGTGGATGAGAATGAATGGCTTCATGAGACTTGATATGGTAAGGCTTGGTTTGCTCCAGTGAGTCCAAAAAATACCCAGAAAGATATGAGAAATGCAAAGCTTTCACTTTAACAGCTTGGGAGAAGCAAGAGATGAAAATGGGAAATGGAAGAAGGAGAAAAAGGAAAGGGAATGGAGGAAGGAAGGGAAGAGAAGAAAAAAGGAAAGAAGGCAATCTAAGAAGCATAGCAGGTAAGCCACGTAATGTGAAATCTATGCTAATGGCCAGAGCTGTAGTCCAAAAGCAAGGTGAAAATGACTTGTCTGTAATTTGTTCAAAGGAAATATATCTGCAATGCCAGAGTCAGGAAGAATGCACACAAGTGATTACGGCTGATAGCTGATACTTAAATGATTTACTCTCTTTTACTGTTTGACAGGCACCTCTTAGGAAGAAGTTTGCATCTGTGGCTATTTTCTAAGGTGTGCTAGATCCTTGGGAAAAAAAAACCAAAGCACTTTCTGGCTGCTGCTAGAAAGCAGATAAGGACTTAACTGGAGAGCCGAGCAGCAAAGGTGCTGTGCACCGAAGTGATGCTCTCATTGTCTTGCCATAGCTCAGAGATAGGCTGATCCACCGGGGAGTGGTGCGCAGGTTTCAAGTGACACAGGCAAATTAGCTGAATGCAAAGATGTGTGAAGGCAATGGGAGCTCCGTGTTTCATGTCCTTTTCCCAGCCTCGGGAGAAAGAGATGCTTTGTTGGTTTCTAAATTTGAATTTCTCTTTCTCAGAGGTGTCACAGATTTCTGATGGTCCTGTGCAAACTGAAATGTGTGAAGTGGATCGACAATCTGATCTAGTTAAAGATGTCCCTGCTCACTGCAGGAGAGGTGGACTAGATAACCTCTGAAGGTCCTTTCCAGCACAAACTCTTTTATGATTGCTACCGAAATCTTATGTTTAATGCTCAAATATTCAGGAATGCAGTAGCATTTTTCTCTGCTGGAGAAGAGTCCTTAACAATGAAGTGCAGCTTGTTTGCCTTTTTTTTAATTCAGAGAGTATGTGAAGTTGAGAACTTGGATAGTAGAAGTTCTGTGACACTCCTGTTTGAATTAAGGATCTGAATTACCTTTGTGTAATAGGGAGTTACTATCGATGTACAACTCATTGATAGGTAGAGATGTCAGCTTTTTTTTGCTGTTACTATGACAAAACAGTGCATGAAAATTCCTCTATTGTTCTTTGGGGCACAATGAGGAATGCCTCCACTGTGTGAGGGTTGTGATTGTGGCTGCGTGCTTCTCAGGACATGCTGTAATCCTCTCAGACAAAGGCAAGAAACTGACAAAATAGAATTGTATATTACAAGTTCAGATATTGATAAAAGTGTAGATTTAGTTCTGTTTTAAACCTGTTGGATGTTAGCTCTGTTTAGCTGCAGAGTGTACCTCAAAAGCAAACTTCTGCTCAGACAGGGAGGTTTGTTCAGCTGAACTATGTGTGTTTCTCATTCATGAAAATGTACTGCAGGTAAGAGCAATAATTAGATGATTCTCATTCACTGCTTCATTGTGAGGCTTGCTTTAACAAGCTTATCAGCGTTGGTTTGTTCTTTCTCTAACACATGTCATGAATTGCTACCAGCATGCAAAAGTGAGACAGTATCTTACTCAGAACAGTGGAAGAACTCTGCATAGAAAATCAGCAGAGACTTGAGTATATGCTGTTGTGGGAGGAATATTGCTTCCCTCTCATACTTTACTCAGAGTTTGGTGCCTGAATTTATTCTGCCGGATAACAAAGACCCTAATCTTCAAGGTTTTTGCTCTTTGTAGTGTCAATGTTTAGCCCAGAAAGTGTTGCTTGTTTGTGACCACAACACATTTTTATTGCACGTGCATCTTTGAAGAAGAGAGTGTGTGAACAGAATAAGGTATCAACAACAGCGTTAGCCACAATACCAAGGGATTAAGTGACTTTAATTGGTTTAAATAAATACAGGAGAATGAAAAGGTGAGAGGCCTGGAACACAAACCCGGTGAGGAGAGGCTGGGAGAACTGGGGTTGTTTAGCTTGGAGAAGAGGAGGCTCAGGGGTGACCTCACTGCTGTCTACAACTACCTGAAGGGAGGCTGTAGGCAGGTGAGGTTGGTCTCTTCCATCAGGCAACCAACAATAGAATAAGGGAACACTGTCTCAAGTTGTGCTGGGGGAGGTCTAGGCTGGATGTTAAGAGGAGGAAGTTCTTCACAGAGTGATTGGCATTGGAATGGGCTGCCCAGGGAGGTGGTGGAGTCTCTGTCCCTGGAGGTGTTCAAGAAAAGCCTGGCTGGGGCACTTAGTGCCATGGTCTGGTTGATTGGACAGGGCTGGGTGCTAGGTTGGACTGGATGATCTTGGAGGTCTCTTCCATCCTGGTTGATTCTATGATCCTATGATTTCAATATTATTTAATGCTTTCTTGGGTGTTGGAGGTTTTGATTTTGTTTTGGTGTTTTGTGTTGTTTTGTTTTGTTGTTTTCTGCAGAAAAAAAACCCAACAAACAAACCCAAACCAAAATGAAACAAACAAAAACTCTCACAACAAAACCACAACCAAACAACCAAAACTACCAAACAAAACAAACCAGAAACAAACCTCAGTATCTTAGGGTCTTACCAGTTAGGATCTGGTGCATTTTTGCAATTTATCTAAGTACTTTTCCTGTCATTAATGACAGGATTGGCTTGCTTTGCTTTTCTGTGTACTTCTGACCTCCCTCTGGGCATGGGAGATATTGATGAGAGATTTGTTTAACTTTTCCATCTGTTCAAATTGTAATGCTCCTGGAGTTTGTGAACAATGCAATAACAGTTTTTATCATGAAGAAAGAATCACATCTATTGTAGCTGCTTTCAAGGGTAATGACACTTTCTATTATCTCTGTCAAAGTACTGCTGTGAATTATCTGACTGAAAGTAGCTTTTTTTTTCCCCCTCTCCTGTTCATAAGCAGATACAGAATTTTATGGACACAATCATTACTTGCAAGCATTTGCCAAATAGCAAACTCGCTTTATGTTATGGATTGCTTACATAATTTTTGTCTGAGTCCTCTGTAATGTGACTGATCATCTTGCAGGCACTACTTCTTTTGATTTCCTGAATGGAAGTCTCTTTTACAACCTGTGGCTTATCAATAATGATGTAAAAACTACACATGGAATCCTCTGTTGCCTACTCAAATACACTTGTTTCTGCATATGATAAGAGACTGAGGAAACAACAGTGAAACACTGGAATAGGCTGCTCAGGGGTATGCTGGAGTAACCAAACCTGGAGGTGTTCAAACAAATGTGTAGATATGGTACTCTGGGACATGGTTTAGTGGGCATGGTAGTGTTGGGTTGATGATTTGACTTGATGATCTTAGAGGACTTTTCCAACCTTGAAGATTCTGTGATTTTAAGAACACCTTCTTGAATGTTTCAAGCACATCTTCAGCTTCAGGGTTCAGTGTTGGGCCTGTTCAGTATCTTTATTGATGATCTGGATCAGGGGATTGAGTCCAGCATCAGTAAGTTTGTAGATGACACTAAGCTAGGAGCACGTGTGGTTCTGTTGGAGGGTAGGAGTGCCCTGCAGAGGGACCTAGACAGGCTGGATGGGTGGGCAGAGGCCAATGGGATGAGATTTAAAAAGGCCAAGTGCAGGGTTCTACACTTTGGCCAAAACAACCCTAAGCAGATCTACAGGCTGGGGACAGAGTGGCTGGAGAGAAGCCAGGCAGAAAGGGACCTGGGGGTGCTGGTAGGTAGTAGCTGAACAGGAGCTAGCAGTGTGCCCAGGTGGCTAAGAGAGCCAGTGGCATCCTGGCCTGGATCAGGAACAGTGTGGCCAGCAGGACAAGGGAGGTTATTCTGCCCCTGTAGTCAGCACTGCTCAGGCCACACCTTGAGTGCTGTGTCCAGTTCTGGGCTCCTCAATTCAAGAGAGATGTTGCAGTACTGGAAGGTGTCCACAGGAGGGCGACAAAGCTGGTGAGGGGCCTGGAGCACAGCCCTGGGAGGAGAGGCTGAGGGAGCTGGGGGTGTGCAGCCTGCAGAAGAAGAGGCTCAGGGCAGACCTCATTGCTGTCTATAATTACCTGAAGGGAGGCTGTAGCCAGGTGGAGGTCAGTTTCTTCTCCCAGGCAACCAGCCACAGAACAAGGGGACAGAGTATCAAGTTGTGCCAGGGGAGGTCTAGGCTGGATGTTAGGAGGAAGTTGTTGGCAGAGAGAGTGATTGGCATTGGAATGGGCTGCCCAGGGAGGTGGTGGAGTTGTCATCCCTGGAGGTGTTCAAGAAAATCCTGGATGGGACACTTGGTGCCATGGTCTGGTTGATTGTCTAGGGCTGGGTGCTAGGTTGGACTGGATGATCTTGGAGGTCTCTTCCAACCTGGTTGATTCTATGATTCTCTGATTCTTGGAATATCAATAGATGTATGGACTGTAGGTTTGAAGCTTATCTCCTGTTTCCATTGCTCCTTTGGTATAAGGTGACTTGCTGAGTTGCATTAAATTTGTGTCCCGAGCCTCTCTGTGGAGCTTATCAAATGAACCAGCTTAACCTCCTTATTCATTTTCACACTGCTTCAGTGGTAGGTTAGAGCTAGCAGAAAGTTTGGGACTTTTAGCAGATTTTGGAAACCTGCAGGTATTTTGGATCTAGGTATTTTCTTTTGCACAGGAATTAAACTGTGCAAGCAAGAGTGGAGAGCTCAGTGTGGGAAGAAGGCTAGTATAGAAGGATGCCTGCCAGCTGTAATGGCTGTTTTTGTGCTCTGTGTGTGTGTGTGTGTGTGTTAAAGCTTCAGTGCTGTGAACAATATCTTGCCCTGCTAAAGTAACAGTAAAATCTGAAATGAAATATGCATTCATGGCTGTCTTATGCAATCTCTCTTGGAACACTAGATAGTAAAGGCATGTGTCCAACTCAGATAACAAAAGCCTCTATATTTTCAGTTGCACTAAGAAAAAAATTAGAAAATACTAGTTAAATGAATTTTAACCTACTTTTTAATATCCTCAGATGAAGACTGATTCTCAACATGCAAAATAATTTCTCCCTATAAATAAATAAATAGTTGTGTGTAAAGGTTCTTGGGACTGGAAGAACCACAAACCTGCTCAGGAAAAAAAAACCTGTTGGCTTTTGCAATCTAGATTTAAGCTCCATAGGCTCTTTCAGTCATGATTCTTTTTCTCTATAAATCTATCAGTCTAACTGGAATCTCTGCCAGCCTGACTCAAGGAGATAAATGAGGAAGAGTTCTGACGAGCTTGTTTATGACTAAGTCTTGCATAGCATAGCTGAGACTGAACCAATGGCAGTCTAAGGAAACGAAGGAAACAAACCATTCCTCAAAAAATAAAAAGCCTTCCCACAACTTTCCTTTTTTTTTCCTAGAAGAATATTTCAGCATCTAATTCTTTATCAGGTCCACAAGTTCTTCAAGGGAGAAAAGCTGAACTGCAATACTGGACTGGGTATAGCAACAGGAAGAAGGCAAAGGCGATCCAAGATGTAGCTGCTGCATTAGCTGCATTGCAAACCTGGCAACAACCTCTGCCAAATCATTTTATTGATTTTAGCTACTTGAAATAATTCTTAAAGCAGTGCTTATTGCCTTATTAGACATGATGGGATCCGAGGGTTTTAAACAAGCAACTGAATAGACAATTTGGGAACAGAATGAATGTTTGGACTAGCAGATCTATGTCAGAATGTGGCTTTTCTTGTGTTTTGCCTTACAGAGATCTGCATCCAAATTCTCAAGCAACTTCAGAGTAAACAGATTTAATCTTGGGTATATCTCCTTTTAAAAATATGCTGCTTCTAAAATTCAAAGTGATTCTTTATTCATATTCCCTCTGGGCTACTGTTATCTGTCTGAGTATTTCATCTCCTATAGTATTTAATCCCTGGGGGATTTCCCTTAACCAAGAAAGGCTTGGGATGCTTGTGATTATCAGCATGGTTCTGTATTCAAGCAGGTGTGAATACATGCAGGACAAGGAAGAGACCTTCTTGCCACCTTCCAGTATCTGAAGGGGGCCTACAAAACAGCTGGGGAGGGACTTTTCAGGCTCTCAGAGAGTGACAGCACTGCGGGGAATGGAGCAAAGTTGGAGGTGGGGAGATTCAGCCTGGACATGAGGAGGAAGTTGTTGAGCATGAGAGTGGTGAGAGCCTGGAATGGGTTGCCCAGGGAAGTGGTTGAGGCTCCATCCCTGGAGATGTTTAAGACCAGGCTGGCTGAGGCTGTGGCCAGCCTGATCTAGGGTAGGGTGTCCTTGCCTTGCCTATGTCCTTGTGGTCCCTTCCAACCATGATTAATTCTGTGATTCTGTGATCTGCTGTGAATATCTTGTCAACATATTGCTTGCAGTTGGAAGAGCCATGAATGAAGTAATTCCAAAGAAAAAGGAATGCTAGACTACCGATCTGTCTATATACTGCTCATGTGTTTGCCCCATGATGAAAAAGCCTCTTTAGAAATATTTGGTAAATTTAAAAAGAGACAGCTTGGATAATTTATTCTCTCTTCTACAATCTGTCACCCACTCAGTCCCACCTGTTCTAGGCCAGGATCTCCTTTGAAACAATCCAATTGCTTCACCATCCCTTTGGGGCAAGGAACTCTCTTACCTCTATTGAGTGTTTAATGACTTAACTCTAGTGAAAGCTTGGAGAAACCATGCCCACATACAAATTTCCTGCTTCTGTGGCCAGAATGACATCTGAGGGCTGAAGAAATCTTGAGCACTGCAGCTGAGATTTCTGTTGACAAAGAAGCTGGAATATGTTAGGAGCTGTGGCGCAGTACATTATTGTGAGGGAACTTCTAAAGCCAGAGGCTGGCTGTTGCATTTTTTATGGGTTGCTCAAATATCACCAGGGAACTCTTACCTCCTGGATCAGTCCAGAAGTGACAAGGCATACATGGTAAGGTGACCTACAGCTTCTTTAGCACCCTTTTTGAAGTCTGTATGCTGTTGTCTGACCACAGGTCTTGCTTCTGCCATGATGCCATGCGAAAGAGACTCAGTAAAAGAACAAAGGAAATGGAAATAAAAGCCCAAGCAAAACAACTTTCTTTGCAAAGTGTAGCACACATTGTTTGTGTGTCTTGTTAACCACTTTGAGTCCCAGCCCTGAGATATCCCAAGATTGACTAAGAGATGCTCCACAAGATAATGTCTTAAGGGGTAATAATGGGATATTAAGCTTCAGAGCAGGCAGTCTCATGAAAGGAAAAGATGCAGTATGGATTGCTGGAGTGGTGCCTCTTTCCTTTGCTAATTACAATGTGAATATCCCACCCCTTGGGCAGGTCCACAGCATTGTTAGAAGGAAAAGGGTTAACAAAGATTCCAGATCTAACAATCAGGGGTGGGGAGTGGAAGGTGGCATCACATCTGGGTAAGCACTGGGTGGTCCCTAAAAGATAGCAAGAGATGAGTGAATAGTAAATTTCTGCTTCATAAAGTTAAGAGTGAGGAAATGGCTGCCTTTGTGTGTTACTGGTTTGTATGTAAGACCCAGCTTATGTCTCAGAAGTTGTGTTAGCTTCTTGGCATTCTCCTGCTAGCACCCAATCTTTCACAGGATCATAATCACAGAATCAGTCAGGGTTGGAAGGGACCACAAGGATTCCAAGTTCCCTGCCATGGGCAGGGACACCCTATCCTAAATTAGGCTGCCTACAGCCTCAGCCAGCCTGGCCTTAAACACCTCCAGGGAGAGGGCCTCAACCACCTCCCTGGACAACCCATTCCAGGCTCTCACCACTCTCATGCTGAACAACTTCTTCCTCATGTGCAGCCTGAACCTCTCCACCTCCAGCTTTGCTCCATTCCCCCCAGGTCCTGTCACTCCCTGAGAGCCGCAAAAGTCCCCCCCCAGCTTTCCTGTAGGCCCCCTTCAGATACTGGAAGGCCACAAGAAGGTCCTCTTAAAGCCTCCTCTTCTCCAGACTGCACAGACCCAACTCTTTCAGTCTGTCCTTCCGGCAGAGCTGCTGCAGCCCTCTGAGCATCCTCACGGCCCTTCTCCAGACACACTCCAGCATCTGCACATCCCTCTTGTAATAGGAGCTCTAGTACTGGGTGCAGTACTCCAGGTGGGGTCTCAGCAGTGTGGAGCAGAGGGGGAGAATCACCTCCCTGGCCCTGCTGGCCACACTTCTGATGCAGCCCAGGCTCTGGTTGGCTTTCTGGGCTGCAAGTGCACACTGCTGGCTCCTGTTGAGCTTCTCATCCAGCAGCACCCCCAAGTCCCTCTCCTCAGGGCTGCTTTCCAGCCACTCACTGCCCAGCCTGGATTTGTGTTTGGGATTGCCTCAGCTCAGATGCAGGACCCTGCACTTGGTCTTGTTGAACCTCATGAGGTTGGCTTGTGCCCATCTCTCCACCCTGTCCAGGTCCCTGCCCTCCAGCCTGTCTGCTGCACCACACAGCTTGGTGCACTCAGTGCCTCTGTCCATGGCACCCACAAAGATGTTGGACAAGACTGGTCCCAGGGCTGATCCCTGAGGGACTCCACTTGTCACTGCCCTCCACTTGGCCATGGAGCCATTGACAGCCACTCTTTGGGTGCAGCCATCAAGCCAGTTCTATCTCATTTCTGTGTAAACTGGACTTTGCACACTGGGTGGAGAATCCAATTTTGGGTTAACAATAGGAGCACAGAATCTCCTGCAGACAGCTTTGTTTACTGTCCATCTGCCCTGGCAGGCAGATAAAGTAACACATTTTGACATACAATGTGTGGCAGGACCATCGGTGTCTAGTCCAAAACAGACTCTCTCCATGCTGATATAATTCCATGTAATCCATGACAAGTACTCAACATGAAGGGTTACATTTGCATTTCAAATTCAGAAATTGAAACTTTTTTCATTTGCAGGTCAGAATTCTTAAGGCTCCTTTGATGACATTACTCAGACCTGGAATATTAAAGTGAATCCCAAGGAGGTGAATCTTATGGCAAGAAGGCAAATGAGATGGTCAGTAAAGCAATGAATAACAAATCAGCTATTTGTTTGTGGTTACAACACAGTCAGGGCCAAAGAAAACTGTACCTGTTGTAGACCACCAATATCTCAGTCTGTACTGATTGGCCACAGAGTGCAGAGCACCACCAAGCAGTTCCTTCAGTTCAGAAAGCTCTTCACGTGGTGTGAGTTACTATTGTTGGGACACATCATCAGGTATACACAGAGAGTTTTAGGCTGTTGTTATTTTTGCACATTATTGTTTTAGAGAATGTATAGGCAAGAGCTGCAATAGGCAGGTATTTGGTAAACAGGAAAAGCAGAATGACAGCTCCAACTACCCTACTAGATTTGGGGGAGGGGTCACCAAAGCAGAGGCTGCTAGTAATTTGTGGGATAGTGTGAGGACCCCAGGCAGGGTCAGCCTAATTAAGTTAGATTGAAAAAATAGTTAAGGTAGTGTTAGCAGGGTCAGATTTATTCTACTTACAGCTCACGCCAGGGAGGTTTCATCACTGAGCATTATGAGGCAGGGAACCTTATAGTCTCTCTCTGTGCTCAATATCCACACTTCTTAGCTTATGTGAGTGCTGTACACTGAAATCCCTACCATAACCTGTCAGACACCAATTTATCCTCTGTCTCTCCACAAGGAGATTGCTAAAAATACTCAAAATGTCCCTGCAGGTAATAGATGAAGGGTGCCAGGATACTCTTGGTCCTTGCCATTTCTCTACAGAGGGTCCAGCAGTTTGTTTCTCCCACCATTTCATGTGCAAATGCCCTGCTGGTCATTTGCATTGCTGAGATGGCAAGGTCGACAGTTCTGAGATTTTTGTGTCAGTCTGCAAAACCTGTCCTTAGAATTAAAAACTCCTTCACTCATTCCAGCAAGAGCCTTGAATAATAAGAAGCAGCAATAAATTTCTTCCCTCTCTTATTTTTCCCTTGTAGAACTTAAAGCCTTTACTCCAACTGTGCTAAGTGCCTTGCACAAAAGCATAAAAGGGAGCAACTTGTACCTTATAAGAAACAATTAATTTTAAGAGTCTAAGTAAACCTGACTAGGCAGTGGGAAGGGCTACTTTTCTTCCTGCCTGTTCTGTGCTACACAGAGATTTGCTTAATTAGCCAAGGCTGTGCCAGAAGTCTGTGGCAGAGGTGGGAGCTGAATCTGACTCGTTTGAGGCCTTCTCAGAGTACTGTAATTATAAGGTCATGCTTCCATGAGAGTGAACATCAAACATTTTATTAGGCATTTCTTTATCTCCAGTTCTTTCACTAAGATATTTTCCTCTCCTCTTCCCACCCAAGTCTCTGTTATTACAGATTTTATTGGTCTTAGGTCCTGGGTATATTGTAAAGGTTTAGAAAGGTTGATATGCAGAAATAACTTATTTATAGATCTCAGGATTGTTTTAGAGTGCATTGCCATTTTGTGTCACTCTGGTTAAAGAAATCCCATGCCAACAGGCTAAGGAACATATCAAATCAATCCAATATACGATTAGACCCTATTCTATATAGTGTATAAACTACTTTTCCTACTTGCTTCAGCAGAAGGATGATAGCTAAATGACTTCCCTAAAGGAATACATTATTTACAGCTCAGATAACAACTAAATTACAGTTCCTGTGGTTCTAACCATGAGTAAAAGTACTTAAATTATCCTCTTCGAAGGCTCTCTGGACTGTTGAAGCATTCCTGTGTATTTGGATCTTTTCAGTGACATATCCCTTGACTTGACATGTAGAAGCACTCTTTCATCAGTGATGATAGCCACAGTGATACTCAGATGCTGCAAATCTTATTTGCTTCCTAGAATCACTCATCCCTTAGTGGGTTAGTCCTGACAAGATTCTAGTAGCTCCAGTTGGCCTGTTCTGCAAACATAACATCTGTTTTCTCTGAAAGAGGAACACTGACAATCAGGGAAGCAGTGCTGACAGGATAGAGCTGATTGTGAAATGTCCTGGATATTTCTCCCCTCTTCCTCAGCACAAATCCATCAAAAGCCCTCATGGGGTTCCTCAGAAGGGACAACTGCCAGAGTGTATTGTGAGGGAATCAACTTAACCTACCATGCTTCTGCTGAGATCCTGTCCAGGGCTATTAACTTATTCACAGATAAACAAAACATTCTTTATTGTCTCACATGCAGTTTTGACAGATGGCTCTTAGGATTCAGCCCAGGTGTAAAGAGACAGAGATAAATGGATCTATCCTTCATTCACACACACACTTGTGACATTCATCTCTACCTGAAAAGCTCCTCAGACTGTCTACCTGTTTCTTGTTCCATCTATTAGACCGATTTTCTTCTATCCAGATATTCACTTTATCGTGGTTTTTAACAGAAGTCCCTCCCCCTTGGATTATGCAATTTGCAGGGCATGAATCATATATATCATTAATATCTGATTTGAAAGTAGAATGCAATTTAATTATGAATGTTCAGGAGTTTTTGGCTCAGTGAAAAGTCTTCTGAAAAGAAAGAGAAAAAAAAGTACCTATCCCCCTCCATGTATTTAAAAAGGAAGTTGTTTCATTTCCCAGTGCAAGAAGTAATGAGTAGATAAGTTACATGAAGTTAAAGAGTGAAAGTAGAGAGCAGGATGGAAATGAAAGGGAGGTCTTTTAGTACAAAACTTTTCCTATCCTAATAAGCATCTTGATGGAGTTCCTTGCTTAGGTGTGCTTACAGTGTGCAGCACAGAACCTGAGAGAAGTCAAGCTTTTATTTTCAAAGGTGTCTTCTGCCATAGGGAGCACTGCATTCCTCAGTGCCTTAAGCTGTGTTGGCATCACTGAAAACTACAGAAAAGCACAGAAAAAGGCAGAGCAGTAGAATTGCCTGTACATTGCCATGGACTTCTATGAGAGCGAACAGAATGCAGAAGGTACCTGTTGCCATTAGGAAAAGATAATCAATTGTGTGCTGGAGTCACTTAAAAACAACAACAAAACAATCATCAGGTCACTTCTGCCAAAGGCAAGGTCTTGTGATGCCTACACCAGAGCTGCACATCTCTTTGCTTTATATATTATTTAACTTTACTCTAGAAGCTAAGCCAGTATCGAGTTTATGTCAAGATGCCTCTGATCACTGTTGGCAATACAGGAAGCTTCAGTAAGGGGCAGTGGACATGAACTTACCTCTGATTTCAAACAAAAAAACCCTATTGAATGAGTAGAAGTTCTGCTGCTGCCTGTCTCATTTCATTTTTTATATTACTCTATGTTGCTGTCTTCACTGAACAGTTGAAAGTATCTCTTTGTCTTCTTTAGCTTCTGCACTCCCGGTTTGACCAGCAGAATACCAAATCCTGGCTGTGTCTCAGATCTGGAGATGGCAGTGTATCTAAGCCTGGCTTAAAAGTCCTGCAGAGTGTATCTGAGCCTGGCTTAATTTGGCTTAAAAGTCTTGCAGAGCTGATTTCAATTAGTCACCATCACCAGAGTGATGTGCCATACAATATATTGTTTTTCTCCTGTGCTTTTATGAAGCTGGGTAATTCCATGCAATTTGGAGAGCTTTGTTCAGGGTATTTTAGCACTGCCAAATACGCTTGCATGAGCTTTGCTGGCACTCTTCTGCCTCCACAAGGCACATGTTACTACCATAACAACCATATCACAGCATAGCCCTTGTCTCAATAAATGGGGTAAGTGTGCTGAGATGATTTGAGGTTGGCAGACAAACAGGATGCAAAGTGGAGAGGCAGGCTGTGCTGCTTGGGATATTTCCTCCTCTCCCTCTTTCCTCAGAATATCTTATTGTGACCAATATCAATCCTGCTTCTGGTGATGCTGACAAATGAGAGATGTCACTGGCACTATCTACTGCCTTTGGCTGAGGTATGAGGCAGGGAAGACGGAGAAATGATGGTGTGTGAATGAAATCATTTTACTCTGTAAGAAACCTTCTCTGCATACATTTTGCCCTTCCTGCCACCAAAAGCTGAACTGAATTTCCAAGACTTTCTGATGATACTATTCCATGACACAATGCTCACTGGAATTTTGAATCCAGAAGGCCTAATTTTTTTTAATCAATCTGGAAATAGAGTGGATTTTTCTGCTTGTTTTGCTAGATGTTAAGAAAGTGTGTTTAAATTTGTCCAGAGCAGGTGAGAAGGTCAAAGGAAACAGCTCCTATAGGTGAATTAAACCTTTGAAATAGACACTGATTCTGTTAGCTTGGATGGAGGGGAGATCTTACAGCCTCTGCTCCCACTACTTTGTACCACATTTCTCCCCACAGGAAAAAGATAAGAGAAGTCAGAGGCAAACAGAGCCTGACAGAGGAGGATGAAAAGGCCAATCTCAAAGGCTGCTGCGTGGTGTGAGGCTGTTTTAATGCTGCAGGTGGCTCAAGCACTGCCAGGTTCTCTGAGGTGGAGAAGACTTAAAAGACAGTAAGATGCCACCTTCTGTTTAATATTCCATCTATGGGTTTGTGGTTCTCTGTCCCACATGTTCCATCTTGTAACCAGGCTGAGTACAAGACTGGAGATTTCACTTTTGCTCCAATGTAAATATAAAGCTCAGAAGTAAGTGACTTTTGGTTAAACTTGTGAAAGAGCACCAGAATCTGACAGTGTCAACAGAGAGCACTTGGGTGTGCTGTCTGAAACAGCAACACGATCCTTGCAAATACCCCATCCAGCACCCCTGATCTGTGGGAATGCTGCAGATCTTTCCCTCCCAGGTTTTTTTCTCTCTGCTCCCCACACTTGCCATTTATGTGAAGCCAGAGTTCAAACACACACTCTCTGCTTTGAAATACTCTCCTGTGCTGAGATGCAAAATCAAACAGCAGATGGTTTTATATTCTGTGAACTGGCCTGGTGCTGGCTGGAGTTATCTGATGCCTTCCTGAAGAGCCTGTATTATTAATGAAGCATCTGAAAATATTTCTGTGAAGAAAAGGAGGCTGACAGAGAGGATTTGATTATACTTCCACCCTCTCTTTCTCAAAGCATTTTGTGAGGATGACATTTCCTAAGGTTGCACTGCCTAAGACTGCAGGGTCTGCTGGGTGGAGAATGCAGTGAAACATTTCACTTGTGTGTTGCTTATGTAGTTCAGAGGAACATGTTGAACACAGGTCCATGCTGCGATGCAAATATACTTCCAGACCAGAGCTGGCTCCTGTCCAGCCACCTCAGAGAGTGGGCAGAATAGGTTTTGGTATACATCCAAACCACAGCACAGACATACTGCTGCTTCTGGATTTGTGCTTGCTGTCTTTGGCATAGCAAAGAGTTTCCAGCTCTCATGCAAGCTCTGAAAGGCAGTAACTGAATGTGCTGTAGTGACCTTTTCAAAGCTCTTCCACAGCTCAGTTATTTCTTAACACTTGTGGCCTCAGTTTCTGAGCTGCAAGGCAGGGTCAGGATGCCAGATAGTCAAAATTATAGGATGTTGAAAAGGTTAAATCTGTCCAGCATCTTCATAACTATCTAACAAATGTTGTTAGGCAAAATAGTTGTGATTTCTTGTAAAGCTGTAGACAGCTGAAAAAAAAACCCCACCACCACCAACAAAAAAGAAGATTCACTTAATGAATATGCATGACTGTAAAAATGGTACATACACTTAACCTTTTTTATTGTAATTCAAGGGCTGTACTGCTGTGGTTCTCCCGATGTGAGATACCTGAGCTGCAGTGCAGCATTTGCGTAGCTTTTGATCTTACAAAAGTCTTTTACTTCTGTGAGTCTGATATGATTTGATGCTTCAGTGCTTTTTGACTGCAAGTGGTAGTTGCAAATCTTTTTCATTCTTTTGGAGCTAAAGTCAAAACATAATTTTCTGTAGAAATAATGAGTAGTTTTTGGGTTGTTCTTCCACTGAATTAAGATGCTTGGGTATAAAGAGGGAAGTGCAAAATCCCTTAAGCCAAAGAATAAGAAGTTGTGGCTCAGGTTGCCACAGTAGTTTCTCACAGAACAACAGGAGATTTTTCTTCTGCTGTGCCTTAGTGAGTCATCAGACATGTAACTGCTCTTGGTAAATATTTGAGGTGACTTAGTTGTCTTCAAAGTTTTGATCACCCATAGGGAGTATGGTTTGATGCAAGCCAGACTAAATACATAATGGTAGAGATGACAAACTCCTTTCAACATGCTGACACTTAAAAAGCAGACATTATATCCAGTATGATTTTCAGTTTTGGAGCTGCAGCAAACACTACATCCTGTGAGGGGCTTGTTACAAAATGCTGTTAATAGCAAAATATGAGAAGATCTTCCCAGGTTGTGGTGAAGATCTGTAGCAGAGGAAGGCATTTGTGCACTGGTTACCAATGCTGAGAAAAGGATTGCAGAGTAACGAATACAGATAGGCAAGGAGCAAGTATCTAGGGTGCAAGGCTCAGAGTGTGCAAATCCAGCTGAACCAGGAGGGAGATTAAATGAAGAACCATGAATCACTGGTTTACATTGAATTAGTTTTGATACTTTTGCTAGAGACAAACTTCATAATTTTGATATAGGAACAAAACAAGAATTAAAATGTAACTCAGTTAATTGTGATGTTTAAGAGTGAACCTATTTCCTCCAAAGCTAGTAGCAGCTTTATGAGACTCCAAATACAGATCTGGGACTAACTTCAGACACTTAAGCTTAAAAAGCTGCCCTGTCTATTACTGAAAGGCTAGTCCTGAGTATAACAGAGTGCATGTTTAGACCCAGGTGGAGGCAATGATGAAGCTGGTAGATGAAATAACAGATACAGACAAGGAATGAAATGCAAACCTGCTTAACCAGCATGAGGATTTCTGCTTTGCAGCTCTAGCTTAGGAGTGATTTCACATAGACAGCACAATGATCAGGAGTATACCTTGGTGAGGCCATTCTGCCTCTTCTTGTAATTGCAGTATCACTGCTAACTGGCAGGTGGATTTCCAGATACACCTGTCTTGTGTACAAGCCAGTGACTGGGAAATTCAGCTTCAAATCACTGAAGACAATCTGTTGCAATCCTGTATCAATGAAAGGGAAACCACTCATGCCAATCTTTTGAATGTCAGAAAGGATATCATCAAAGGAGAGGTGCAGAAATTAGGTAAGGGTGAAGATTCTGCCTAAGGAGGAAAAAAGCATTGCATTAAACTGTATTATTCTGAATTTAGAGACACTCAGTATACAGTGCCTGCCAACAGTTACCCATACTGGCTGAAAAGCTAGTGCAGTCTGGCCTCTGGTGCGTGGACCCAGGCAGCACCTAAGAAACTCAGCCCTTTGTCAGTTTAAACTCTGAATGAGCAATAAGTATTATGTTTAAAACAAAGCAATCAAGAAAATCCTTCATTCACTCTTTAAAGGAGCTGCAACTGGGCTGCTGGTGCTCAGTCCCTGAGGCTAGCTGGAGATGTGTTTGACCAACTGCTTAAGACAAAGCACCTGCAGCTAAGGAGAATCTACTACAGAAAGAAGTTGTGAGAAGCTGGTTGGAAAAGCAGAAAATCTTCCTTTCCCCTGTGGCTAACAAAGAGGGCTAGGAGGACCTGGCAGCTTCTGAAGTGTGACTAGAGCACCCTGGGTAAGTTGCTGAAGCCCAATAGAGCCAGCAGGTTGGAAATACTAGATGCACAGACTGGTGGATTTTAAGCTGCTGTTATTAAATGTGGCCTTATGGGGCAGCTCTCAAGTCACTCAGATACTTGAGTGGGAGGAGCAATACACTTGGTTGTGATAAGAGTGAGGGAAATGGGATGAGACCTGGTTTAGTTAAATGGTTTTAACTCTGTAGCTGCACCAGGTGTGAAGAAGACTTTTCTGTGTTGTCAGACTCTCAGAGCCGTGATGAGCACTGTGAGCAGGGCAATGCAAGATGAGGTTTGTTTCATTTACTAAGAAAGAAAGAAATTAAACCAGCCCTAGCTCAGTAAAACATCTCATTTTTCCCTGTTTGAAGTTCTGCAACTGAACTGAGATCCACATAATACTGACACTTGCAGGAAATGAGGAAGTGAGAAAGAGAGGAGTAAAATATCCTTAGCCAATTTTATGTTGTTTCTTTCCCCTGGTACCATGTGTGCCTCTCTCATGGATGTTGCTTAAACTGCTTACCTCCATGCAGCAAGGATAAACTGTAAATACTCATTACAGAAACCATTTCTAAGAGGAACCAGCCTGCCCATGTGCTGTGCATTTTACTTGCTATTACAAAGAACAGCCTTTTGTAATGACTGTGGCTAATACAACATTCAAGAGTCCACAAATTACTTTCACTCAGCAAACCAGGGCATGCATGCATCTCTAGAAACAGAACTGTTCTGCCTTCTAATAATCTGGGAGCATAAAACAGGTGTCAAGAGGTCAGATACCTTGGCTTAGGGCAGCCATCAGCTCTGCCAGAGCTGCAGAACGGTTCATGTAAAGAGCAAATACATTAAAGCACAGGCACTCCTTTCCCTAGATGCAATGAAAGGTTTTCATGTAACTCACAGCAGTGCTCACAGTGAATGTGATGATTAGAACAGGAATCTTCATCACCTAGTCATAGAATCAACCTGATTGGAAGAGACCTCCAAGATCATCCAGTCCAACTCTATCCAGTCCAACTCTGTCCAATCAACTAGACTGTGGCATTAAGTGCCTCATCCAGGCTTTTCTTCAACACCTCCAGGGACAGAGGCTCCACCACCACTCTGGGCAGCCCATTCCAATGCCAATCACTCTGTGATGAACTTCCTTCTCTTAACATCCAACCTATACCTCCCCTGGCACAACTTGAGACTGTGTCCCTTTGTTCTCTTGCTGGTTGCTTGGCAGAAGAGGCCAACCCCAGCTGGCTACAACCTCCTTTCAGGTAGTTGTAGAGAGCAATGAGGTCTGCCCTGAGCCTCCTCTTCTGCAGGCTGCACACCCCCAGCTCCCTCAGTCTCTTCTCACAGGGCTGTGTTCCAGGCCTCTCATCAGCTTTGTTGCCCTTCTCTGGACATGTTCCAGTGTCTCAACATGACTTCCCTTTATTAGTTGTGGTGATTGCCTCCTTTCTGTTAAAAATAAATAGCTTAAAACATGATATTGTGACGCAGAAGTACTAATTTTTTAATTGCAACACTTCTTTTAACACAAAGACACAAAATATTCTGATCTTAAAATCATAAACCAGTCTTTGCTCATGAAACACTCCACTAGCACCTGCAGAAGCTGCTTTCTGGTAAACAAAAATTCCACCTCAGAGCCTCCTTCTTGTCCTCAAAAAATGATGTATTTTCTCTTTAATAGTCCATGGGTGTTCAAAACAACTAAAATAATATGCAAATTAAAAAGTCATCCTATCAGCTGCCAGTGGATCCAAAAGATGTCACAATCAATTGAAAGATACAATCAAGAATTGCATAAAGTATTTGCATGCCATAAAATCCCTGTGGGCTCAGTGCTCCTTGTGTCAATAAACCAGCTCTGTTGAGGCTCCAGAGAGGACTTTGGTCTTCAGATAAAGACCACAAGCTTAGGAAGCAAAGACTGAGATGTATTTACTGTCAGCAAGGAGATCATTCCAACAAGGTGTTAGCTGAAGCTGACATGACAGGGCATTAACACCAAACCCTATGATCCAATAACAACTCTGTGGTTTCCAGCTTTTCTTTCCCACATTGATCTAAACAAGCTACAAAGATCAAAATAGATTAGATATTGCCTTCCACCCTCACACTGATAGCTGTAACCAGCATCTGACTCTCCTGTGCTTAACAACCTTTTCTCCCTTACTCTTGGACTGGGCTCTGCATGTTTTATGTTTAAGATCATTAAAGGTGATGGATTTTGTGTGGCAAATAATTCCTTTGCACTTCAGCAAAGCATTTATGTGAGCTGAGCAATGCTTCAGCAAGACCCACAATGAATACCAAGGATGATATTTCTTTCCTTAATGAATATTGGATTGACTGTTTCTTGGCAACAGGAACAAATATCCTACATGGCTGATGTACCACTGCATGACTTTCCATCATGTGCAAAGTGGCTTATATAATTGGCAGTGGTTGTGTAAAGGTCTCCCTGGTCAGAAGGGTAATCTCTTTCCTTCATGTAGTTTAGAGAACTCCAAAGACAGGATCCACGTGGGCTATGGGGAAGCAAGGCTTCTTAAACCTTTGCTTTTGAGTCTGAGGGAGCAAAGCTTGAGCTCAGCTCTCACATATCTCAAAGAGTTTTATATGTGGGTTTTAAATGTTCCATAATTTTCACCTGTAGGCATCAGGGTTATTTTTGGGGGGTTTATTTCTTTTAAATCATGGTATGAAGCTGTTTGCCAGAAAGTCTTGTTGGAAGAGAAAACAACCAACCAACCAACAAAAAAAAGAGTAGCTTCTGCTTCTTTTTCCCAGATGCTTCTTTTTCCCAGATGCTTTTACTGCTGTACTTTTTGTGCTGCTGAACTTACACTGTCAGAGAACTGGAACATGTCTCTGCCCAGCTTTTCTCTGACTCCTGGCTAGAGAGAACTTGCAAGGTGGATCCCACAAGGTAGCCCAGAGGAGGACAAACAAAATCTTTTGCCTTGGTTCTGTACCATTTTTTTTTTGGTTGATGTTTTTTAATGTTGTTGTTGTTGTTTTATTCTTTGGGAGGGGAGGAGGGGTGTTGTTTGTTTGTTTGGGGTTTTTTCCCCCTTTCTCTTTCCTCTCTTTCCAAACAGCCCTGAGACATCCACAAATCGGCTGAAAGTCCTTCAGCAGTGCTGTTTTCTGGCTGTGTGGATTTCCTGTTTCATGCCAATGACCCTTGGTGAACTCTGGCTGCCAGGCCAGGTGGTTTGTAGCTGCATTGCTGCTTGCAGTGATGCAGTACCAGCACAGTCCCTCTGTGTGCAGCTGTGCAGGCAAAGCTGCAGCTCTGCCCTCTGTGTGTTGCTGTGCAGGCAAAGCTGCAGCTCTGCCTTTGGAGGGACAGAATTAGAAACTGAGTGGACTGAAGCTGCATGCAGGTCTGGCAATCAGTGATTTCTTTCACCCAGATTTATTGCACTGACATCCTATAAATCCAAGCACAGATTCGATTCTCCACTTTCTGCTCTGTTAGCAAGCAGCAGTTTGATAGGTCCTGGACTGCACTCACACCAGGCTGGAGGTATTTTCCAGTATACAGGCAAAATTCACAAACACTGAGGTTAATATGCTGAGCTCACAGACAAGCTGACTGCTCTGGGGCTTCTAGAATGCCAATCTCACTAAGATTTCATCTAAGGTTGCTACTGGCTGTGAAACTGAGTTAGGACTGGCTGCTTCCATTGCCACTGCTTGGAGCACAGTGCAAAGGCAATATGAGAATAAACTGATGCAATGCTGCTGATCTTGTGTCCAGATATCTTTGCCTTGTTCCTGTCCCCAGGGCTGTATGGGAACAGTGTTTTATAAACATACCAATGTGGCAAGCATTGTGACTACAAGTTCCAGCCCTCTCCATCTGCTTTACTATTCCCCGAGGGACACTGTTAGGTGTTCAGGACACACAGGCACCTAAAGGGTTTAGAAAAGCCAAACTTCTGCAGCCCAAGAGTCTGAGACAGGAGAGGGTGTGGGATAATTGCTGTTTCAGCTCTGCAGAGGTGATGAGGTAACCATTTTTCCATGCAGCTACATGCAAGATTGGTTTCTGTGACTTACACCATGCCCCACGATGGTGGTAGTGCTCTGACCCATCGACTTCCACAAAGCTTTTTCAGCTGCTGTAAAGCCATTTGAGCACTCCAGCATGTGCTTTGAATAAGGCAAAGATAGCAGCAGTAGCAGCAGCAGGCACCACCATGGGTCCCAACTTTGGACTTGCTTTTTCACCTTCTTACCTTTCTCTCTTTCAAACACTTGCAATGCTGCAGAGCTGGCCAGCTCTTGCTCGCAGTGGGTAAGCTCTTAGCCTCGGAACAGAAATCTTAATCCTGTTCTTACTTTTCTAAATATGGCCTATTGCAGGGCTACTTTCACAGCAAGGCTTTTCCTCTTTTGTTCATTGATGGCTGCACTTGTTTCCATGTTTCTTTAGATCCTTTTGTGTCATCCTGCTTCAACTACTTTGTTCTCAGGAGTTGGTCTCATCTCCCTAGGAACAAGTGATAGGATGAGAAGAAATGGCCTCAAGTTGCACCAGGAGAGGTTTAGGTTGGATATTAGGAGAAATTTCTTCACTGAAAGGTTTCTCAAACACTGGAACAAGCTCCCCAGAGAGGTGGTTGAATCCCCATCCCTGGAGGCGTTTCAAAGAGGCAGAGAAGCGGTGCTGAGACACGTGGATTAACCCCAGCCTTGGTAGAGTTAGACAACAGTTGGACTCAAGGATCTTAAAGTTCTTTTTTTCCAACTGAAGGGATTCTATGCCTCTGTTCTATGATTCCCCACTCTAGTCCCAAATGTTTTGACAAGATAGAGTCAGATCTGTTCAGGTGGATCACAAGATATTGTGGCAAAAGGAGGTGCTGCCTAGGCTGGGGTTTCACCCTGTACTCTGCTCTGTCACAGGTCTCCTCACCCTGCCTGTTCCATCCAGATCCCAGTGAAACTGAGCATTTGGGAGCCACAGGGAAGAAGTTCTGTTCCACCAAACACTTCTAGGTAAGGTCTAGCAGTGCTAAAATGTAGGTGTCAGTTCTAGGGGCAAAATCATGAGGTTGGGCTAGGAACAAAAAGATGGCCCTAGACTATTATGAGAAGAGTAAAAATCCAGCCTTGAGAGTCACAATGATATGCTGGCTGCAGCCACAGCTGCGTTGAAACACCAAGGAGAGGCTAATGTCAGTGACTTTGGCTTGCTACACAGCTCTACAAAACTGGGAAAGTAGGTGAGTTAACTTCTGGCTCTTAGATTCTCTCTCCCAGCCCAGGGCTTACTACAGTCACAGAAAGAGTAGGAAATGGAAAAACTGTGAGGAGTGTCTCCACAGCTAATCTCAATTTTAAAGCAGCTGTGATGAACTGGCCTAGCTTCAGTGAGGTGCATAACCATGACAGCAGGTTCCTGGAGCAGACTGCAGGTGTGGAAGAAGGGTTCTCTGATTCTGCCTGCTCACATGCTTGCATCTCCTAGTGCAGGAACTTATCAAACCGAGGGTAGTGCTTTCCATTTCATAGCCTGTAACTTTTCTTCCCTAGATCTAATTACTTTTTTATCCCATTTAGAGTTTTGGCCTCCACAGCCTCCTGTGGCAGATGGTTCTGTAGTTTAAGTATGCTCAGCTTTAAGCCTGCTGTTTGATAATTTAATTTGATGCCCCTCTGTTCTGACATTATGATAATCTGGGTAAAATTTCTTCTTCATCCACTCATTATTTTATATACCCACTTGCAGTCCTTCCTTTTACCACCTTAACAATCCTAGTTGATTTTATATCTCATCATGCAGACATCCTGCTCTACCTTTGATCAACTTTTTTTCTCTGTAGCTTTACTAGCTGCATTGCAGCCCTTTTTGAAACAGCTGACAAGAACTCCGTGGAGGAATCAAGACACAGATATACAGTGGTGTTTAATACTTTTCTTGTGCTCTCTTCCCATCCTGGTAATTTATTCTTTGACATAACAGATATGAAAACATTTGCAGAGAACTGTCTTCAGTGGCTCCAAAATGTTGTTCTTAGTGACAACAGGTAAAGTCAAACCTTCCACTGTGTGCAGGTAGTTAGGTCTGTTTATTCTGGATTTGTATTCCTATGTGTTTATCAACATTGAAGGTAATTTTTACTGATTTGAATTGAATTTCATCAGTGTTGCTTAATACTGTGTCCCTTAGCACCCCAGATTGTGTCCCTAGAAACATAGAATGTCAAGGGCTGGAAGGGAGCTCCAAAGCTCATCCAGTCCAATCCCCCTGCAAGAGCAGGATCATCACCTATACCACATCACACAGGAAGACATCCAGGCAGGTTTTGACTATCTCCAGAGAGGGAGACTCCACAACCCCCCTGGGCAGCCTGTTCCAGTGTTCTGTCACCCTCACAGGGTAAAAAATCCACCTCATGTTTAAATGAAACTTCCTATATCTCAGCTTCCACCCACTGCCCCTTGTCCTGCCATGGAGCATCACCCAGCAGAGCCTGGCTCCAGCCTCCTGGCACTCACTCTTTATGTATTTATAACCACTGATGAGATCATCTCTCAGTCCTCTCTTCTCCAAGCAGCACAGCCCCAGATCCCTCAGTGTCTCCTTGTAAGATAGATGTTCCATTCCCTTAATCATCTTTGTGGCTCTCTAGCACCCTAAGGTATGTTCTGTTCTAACTCAAACTGGGATCTACTTTATTTCAATGTAGAGGTAAAGTGAAAGAAAGGCTTAGTCATCCCACCAAAGAATGAAAAGTGCTGTAACTGGTGAGGGCCTAGGCTGTTTATGAGCTGATTTGATGAGAAGAGACATCTCTTCTGAGTGGTAATTGAAGTTTACAAGTTTCACAGCCAAAGCAATAATCAGACATATGTCCAGCAACAACAACTGGCCCCTCTGCATCTGTCACTATGAGCTCTGCACAGGTCTTGTCTTTTTTCTCCTTCCTTAGATGTTTCTAGAGGGAGCTTTGTGAGTTGCAGTGTCAAAAGATGAAGCCTGGAGGTGCTCAAAGTGGAAGGTTTGACTGATTCTGGCTCTCAGTGAATTCTCACCAGTGCACAAAGCCTGTGAATCCAAGCATCCTTTTGCACATCTGAAGATAATTAAAATGGAAAGCAGTGCCAGGCATTACCCATGTGATACTGATCAGAGAAAATACTCCATGTGGTCCTAATTTAGCTGTGAGTGTGCTTCACTCAAGAGAAAACAGCAAGAATTTTATGAAGCCCTCAATTTTAACTGAAAAACATTGGGGGTGATTTCCTCTGGCATATAGGGTATGAACCACTTCCTACCACTGTCAGTTTAAGTCAACAAATCCCTACTACTAAGACTGAAATAATGGCAATGGTCTTAATACCTTCTATTAGTCTCTTGTAGCACATTAGAATTGGGAATTCTCCTGGTGAATTTCTCCTGGGCTGGTGGCAAGCATTTGTGATCCTCACAAATCCTGGGCTGCAAGATGAAAATGTTCTGCAGCACTTTCTGTTTCCCTGTGATTTCTGAAGATGCAATTTCACAATCCAGTTAGCTTCTCCATAGCCTACACTACTACATTTGTCTGATAGTTGAGAGTTGGAAGAGAAGTGACCTCGTTCCACCAGAGACTGTTGGAAAATGAGGAACTAAGGATACTTCTCTTCCACCTCCCTTCCCTGGTAACAGCAGAAACAACTGCTTTTCCTAGGTCTGACCAAATGCTATGTCTCTGCTCTCCTCTGCTCTACCTCCCTTGCCTGATGTGATGGTTTGGGTGTTCCCTGCCCATCCCCCAGTTACGAAAGTCACCCAGACTAGACTCAGTGGATCTGGAAATTGGAAGAATGAAGCTTTATATTTACAGCTTAGCACAAGATACAAGCAGATACTTACAATCTATACAGCTATAGAAAGAAACAGACAAGTTAAAAAGTAATACAGAAACACAACAGCCCTTCCAGAAAACAAAGTCCACAGGAGGGATTCCCAATGAACCCTTCCACCTTCTTCCCACCCCTCTACCTTACCCCAGACTTTGCCTTATGGTCAAGGTGAGTTTGAAGGGTCAGCCCGGGACGTTAGGAAGCAGATGGATTAGGCTCACAGACAGCAGGTTAGGTTAGAGAGAAGTGCAGCCCCAAAAGCCAGAGAGAGACTCCCTTATCTATGTTCTTGTTCTTGTACATCTCAGCAAGCCTATGAGTGAAGTAGACATAACCACTGTTTCGTTTTCACAGCCTATCATGTAATTCTTCTAACCAATATATCCCAGCTAGGCTCAAACTAGCACACCTGAACTGAGGAGTGTCACCATACCTTAGTGACAATGATTTAGTAAGCAGTCACAACAGTAACACTTAGTCAATGGTTTCACCACACACGGTACCCACAATCTGTCTGCCACCTGATAGCCCATGGTGCTGAGACGGAAGTGGGGTCTTCAGATCAACCATGCTCAACATTTTCCTCCAAAGGGAAGAAAAGACTTTTACTGAACCCTCCTTGCTGACAGATTTCATAGTGGTATATGAAAGAGCCTGTCATTTCTGTTACCTTTTTTTACCCTTCTTTTTAATTGAATGGCATTTGAGCAGGTTGCTGAGCCTGAAAGAAAAGACCATGCAGGTACTTTATAACAGGTATCTATCACCTTCTAGACAGGCAGATGTTAATTTATACTCCTTTTTGCATATGGTATATCAACATTTTTCATGAATGTCATAATCAATAGCAAGTATTTAATTTTCTGCAACAGCACTTCTGCCTGATAACCTTTAGTAAGTCGTCCAGACACAAAATGTATGGGATCTCTTTTCTTTTTCTTTTCCAGAAGCCAAATCAGCATTGCATCAGGTATTTTTTTGGGTGGGAGGCAGACTGAAGCAGACTATCAAAGTTAGAGATGGAAGGGGAAACAAACAATGGAAAACTTTACACAGTAGAAATACCTTAGATTCTGAGTCCAGAGACTTTCAGAAGTAGTACGGTTAGCTGAAACTGAATTTTAGCTCTGCGCTGTGTTCTTGTGTAAGCAGAGATGAAACCATTTCAAGAACTGTCAAGGGAAGTCACTAAAATTGTTGTTTTGTTGTGTTTTTCTTTTTAAAGCCATTGAAGGATCCTTGTATCTACAACATGCAGTTATATTTATTGCCTCTTAATTCAGAGTGTTTCTCTTCTGCCCTTCAGACTGAAGCATCTCTATGCTATCTCCATGCTTGTTGCATACTGAATAAACAATTATTTTCTTTAGAGTGCCACTAAAATACAGCAACAGAAGAAGGGGACACAGTCCCAAGTTGTGCCAGGGGAGGTCTGGGCTGTATGTTAGGAGGAAGTTTTTGGCAGAGAGAGTGATTGGCATTGGAATGGGCTGCCCAGAGACGTGGTGGAGTTGCTGTCCCTGGAGGTGTTGAAGCAAAGCCTGGCTGGGGCACTTAGTGACATGGTCTGGTTGATTGGCTAGGGCTGAGTGATAGGTTGGATTGGGTGATCTTGGAGATCTCTTCCAACTTGCTTGATTTTAGGATTCTATATGTACTTGTGACCTTTAATTTCCTTCTCTACTTCGCTGCATTTAAATTCTGTTAATTTGGTATGTTTACTTCCAGTTACACCTCACACTTTCACTTCTACCACTCTTTATTACAGTATTTCCTTAGTATAAACATTTCTTTCCAAACATGTCTGCTCTGTTTAGAATGTATTCCTAATTATTATTATTTTTAACAATAATTTTGAGGTAAGACTGAAGAAAAACAAATGGTAAAGCTGAGTAGGAAAACCAGGCTAGCTTTACTTTGATGTGTGCTGTGAAATGGTGGCAAGCAGATGCATGAGACTTCTTGAGCCATCATCACTGGAATGTGGCAAGGATCAGGCTGGAGAAATACAGATAAAGCCAGGAATGCTGAAGTGGATACTGTGTAGACTATCCTTCCTTAGCTGAACTGCCACTGGACACCTTTAAGTGATACTTAATGTTTAATATCAAAGAATAATGCTCAAGGACCATACTCATAGAATCATATAATCAGAGAATGGTTTGGGTTGGAAGAAATTGTGTCTATTTTGAGCAGCTTTAGGATACACTTTGGATCTTCTTTTGAGTTGCTGATACCTTTAACTTCATAAACAAGGCACAAGTTGTTAACCAGCACAAGAGTGGATTTATTAGATATGATTTTGTGAAGAAGTACATAGCTCGTGATTTCCACCCTTGAAAATCTCCAACGAGCCTAGTCCCTTTCAAGTTAAGAAACAGAGGTAGGAACTGCATGTCTCATGGTCTGGTGAACTGCAAAGGGTACTTGGGGATGCAGGTGAACCTTTGAAGGGACTGCAAAGGGGACTTGGAGATGCAGGTGAACCTTTGGAGAGACTACAAGCAATGTGTGCCCACACAGTTAATGGTCTGCAAGTGAAGGAAAGAAGATGCTTTTCTGAGAGAGATCCTGTGAGATGCAGCAAGATCAAGTCTTGAGTGGCAACAGCGACATTTTTTACTGATAGTAAACATCTTTGGTAAAGGAGGACAAGGAGATTAAAATGAAAAACAATCAAAAATGCAGACAGGAAATAGAAAGAGATCATCAAGGTGTTCCCTGAGACTAGAAATGAAGATAGCCAAATGCAAACTGAATACTTGTCAGAGGAATAAAAGGGGCTCCAATATGGTAGCTGAAGCAGTCCTATGCAGTATGTAACAGTCACAACAGGAGATGCCAGTGGGAAAACCTGAGCTGCTGATAATAAAGGTTAAAAACAAGGGGAGAACTTGAATGCATCCTCAATGTGCCAGTCTGGTCCTCTACCAGGTAATTATTCTAGGGCATCTCAGGATGCTGAAGTCCCCTCTAGAAGCTTTTTGACATGTTAATTCTATAACTGCAAGGGCTGGAAGCAGGACTAATGATGAGTTAGTGTAATACATCTTTCATCAAGCTCTTGTAAAGTGAGGTGGCTGCAAAGCAAGCACAGAAGGTTTACAGAATTGCTTTGGAAAGCCACGCTGGCTTAGCAGCTAATGGAAATCTTTCCTTGATGGCTCTTTGGAAGAGCAGCTTAAAGAAAAATTAACAGTAAAAGAAATTCAATTTATTTTGTCATTAAGTTTTATGTTGACAGATGATTTCCAAATGCTGCAGTAGCCTTTATGTTTATAAATGTGAAATATGTATCTTTGATTCATAAACTAATCATTAAGGCTTTTTTCTAATGCCTGCCTCGGAAACTTTCCTCATGGCTCTATCTACATCTAGCAGAAAATGCACAAACCTAATCTGCTGTGGTTTAAATGTGGAAAAATGCTGAGGTGACAAGATGTGACTTTGTATATCTTTATTAACTTGACATTGAAATCACTCTTTAATGCAATGTCCAAGAGACTAAGCAATCTACTTTTAGTAGGTACTTGTTTTGGATGGTTCTTCACATTGAATTTGCTGCATTTCTAGGACATGTAGGCAATGTTTTTATTGGCTCAAGCACAGAACAGCTGGCAGATCAGCAAAAATCTCTAAAGCTTTCCTTGTCCTAAACATAGAATCATAATCATAGAATTAACCAGGCTGGAAGAGACCTCCAAGATCATCCAGTCCAACCTACCATCCAGCCCTGTCTAATCAACTAGACCATGGCACTAAGTGCCTCAGCCAGTCTTGAACGCTTCCATGGACAGTGACTCCATCACCTCCCTGGGCAGCCCAAACCTATCATACAACAACAAACGACTTTGGAGTTTTGTTCACCTTACACATTTTAGCAAAGCTATTTCATGGAGTTAAACTAACAGACTTTTAGGGAAGCTTTATTGCTATTGTCTCTGTGTGTCCCTTTAATCCAGCAGGGTCTTTATTTGCTATGAGCTGTAGCCATTTAGGTAAAGCATAGGCATCTGTGGGCTCCTTCACCTGGCTGAGCTTTGGCTCACTAAGAGTCATTGTCATTCAGGTAAAGCAAATTGTGTGACTCTATGGAAAGAGTTTGCTTTCCACTGATGCCCATGGCCCTGGCAGACATGCTCTCCCAAGTCACTGGGAAGTGGGACTCTGAGTTTGGTCTCTAACCACTTTTTTTTGGTTCTAAGATGGTTGCACCAACATTCTGGTTTGGTTTGGGGTTTTTATGGGTTAAGCACAGATAACTGCAAACTGCCAACAATTTTCATTCTGTTGTTGTGCTATAATAACAAATCTACTTGGCATATGATTTTTCTCTCTCTGACATTGCCCTGCTATCTTTTCTTTCCAGCTTTACTAAGTGTTTTCCTTCTCCTCTGCAGATAAGGCCATCCCAGAAGTTCTGTAATTAGGCTAACTTACTCCTTCAATATTCCTTTTCCCCTTCCTATTAACACTGAGATTGGGTTTTGCTGACATTCCTCCTGACTTCAGGAGCTGCTAGCAGAGGGAAATGTGTCCAAGTATTTGTTGCTTTTTCTCCTTTTCCAGGAAGAAATGCTCCTAGTAATGACCTGAGAAATCTGGCACACCTGCTGTGGGGAGCTCAGGGGGCATATATTCATGGCAGAGTTACTCTTGGAGAGTTCAGATCTGGCTGGACACAGGACAGGTGTGTGCTCTGCATGTGTGTAATGGCTCAGTTGCATGCCAAGTGGTGTACAAGCCTGGCAATCTGTTGAACTGCTGATGCTGCACTTCCAGGGTGTTCTGTGGTCTATGGAAAGCCTAGGCATAGGTGTCACCAAGTGGGACACTGGGGGAACCCAGCATTGCATGGCCTTGCAGGTTCTCTTGAAGCCCAAATGACCATCCCATGGTAGAGACTGGCATTCTTGTTTTGTGAGGAATGGTTTCTTTCACAGTATCACAGTATCACAGTATCACAGTATCACCAAGGTTGGAAGAGACCTCACAGATCATCAAGTCCAAGTTCAAAGTGAACATCCTGGTATTGCAGGCATATTTTGTGTACTCCACGTCCTTGAGACACTAGCTCAGACAGGAGCTCGAAATTTGGGACTGGTGTGCCTGTGGTTTCCCTGTGCAAAAGCCAGAAGTAATTTCATTAAATAGTCACAGACTTTGTCTTGTCACATCCTGCCAAAACACAGCTCCAGCATGATAAATCGGATCACAATAAACAGAGCACTCAAGGTATAATCCATTTTGAAACAACATGTACAAATCCTTCAAAGTCAGTATTCAATTTCAGTACAGCTAACACGGCCTTCACTTTTTTTTTCTTACCAGAATCAGGAGTGAGGTCCAAGAATTGGTTGAACAGCTAACTGTGCTCCCCAGGCTGCTCCTTTTCTCACTGCTGAAGCGTAAAGATGCCTGCTCGGTGGGGCTGCTGCTCCCAAACAACCTGTGTCTCTGTGCAATGGGAAACACAGTCCCTCGCAGTGAGTAGGAAAACCTCTGAGGTAGGACTGTTCACCTCTCTTCTTCAAATACCCATAGCACACAGGAGGAGATAGACAAAGGCTGTGGAACTCACTCATGCTTCCCTCCTTATTTTTCCTGTCACAGTGTTAGTGCGGTCTTCTGTCACGTTTGCCAGCTGCAGCAGGTCCAGCCTGCACTTGCAACTGGGATTGCCCTGATCCAGGTCTTGAACTTGACCTTGTTTAACTTCACCTCTCCATCCTGTCAAGGTCCCTCTGGATGACTTCCCTTCCCTCCAGCACATCAGCCACACCACACAGCTTGGTGCTGTCTGCAGGCTTGCTGAGGGTGCCTCAACCCCACCATCCATTCCCTGAGAAGGATGTTAAACAGCACTTCACCTTGCTTTGTGAATCTTTATTTCTTCACTCCAAGGAGCACTTGCTCAAAGCCAAGTCTTCCTGAAAGCCAACTCACCTTTCCTACCCCAACATGATTTTTTTAATCCAAATTTCAATTATATTTTTTCCAGACTGAGTTTCTTGGGTTATCCATATTCTAGACTCAACTGTAAGAAACAAAATGAGCATTTCCTCTATAAACCAGAGGTATATTAATTGCCATCTATGGCAACCAGTGTTCTGTTTACAAAAACACCACAGCAGAGCAGTAAATTACAACAAAACCTTGTAATGACCTCCACTTTCATGTTTATTTTATTGTCAGAATTTGCAAGTCAATAACTGTAGAGCATACATTTTATCAGTGGAGAGAGGCATACCAGGCTTTCAGCTACCTCACTCTCTCTCTTAGGACTATAAACAGCTGAAAGCTGTCTCAGTGAGGTAGGCACTTGTAAAGAAGGATTTACTTAAGTAGTACTTAAAGGTTAATGAATTTTACCCAGAGACTGAGTAATCTTTTGGACTAGCAGTGTATGATGTACTTAGCTCAGTAAGTTGCTGCACAGTTGCTTTATCAGGATGCCTGCATTACAGCTGCCTAAATAATATCTTTATCCCTCTCTGCTTTTTCCCTCTTATACTTCCACCAAAACCACCTAATTATAGGCAGAAAATATGTATTAAAATGACCTTTACATTTTATTATGCAACTAAAGTGCACTGAAGTTAATGCAAATATTTCCATTTACTTTTGAGGACTTTGCATCTTGCCCTAGAGATGGTTTTTAGAATGCTCTTGTACCTCGTGGTTTCTTCTGCTGAAATGATTGCCTGACTCTGAAACTCTAGGTCAGGACACTTTAGAGGAAGGGGGGGGGGGGATAGAGAAAAAAATCCCATCCTAAATCTCCCAAATGTTATCAAAAATCACACTGGAGCCTCATAATAATGGGATAGATTCAAATGGCATCTCTCTGACTGTCCACGGTTAATCTCTTGAGAGCATGGTAACTTCAGCCAAAGTCCTGACTCCACAAGTAAATTTCACACTGTTCTGAGAGCTTACAGAACACAGAAATTCAGTTCCATGGCAAATGCTATCAAAAGTGTCTTCATAGCTTTCTAGTGTGGTGCCTGCTGCTGTGGTAATGTATGCTCACTTAAACAGGAGATATCGCATACAAGATGCAGGTGTTTGGATTTGCTTTAGTTTAGCAGGGACCGACCTCTCATACTTCCAACAACAGAAGTTGAAAACAACCTCAGTTGGTGTTGCAGAAAAATTTGTCACTAATGGAAAAGCAGGAAGTGTATGGAGGGCAAATAGGGATGTACCTATCCAAAGGAAACAAAAGATAGAAAAAAAGAAACCAGACACAGAAAAAAATCCTTTGAGCAACAGCAACTAAGCCATTCATATTGCATCTCACAGAATCACAGAAATTCTTAGACTGGAAAAGACATTCAAGGTAATCATTGAGTCCAATCATTAGTTTCACACTGACAAGTCATTGACTAAACCAAATCTCTCATTACAACATCTAATCACTATGGATCGCTATGGTTGGAAAGGACCACCAGCATCATCCAGTCTGACCTTCATCCCAGCAGCCTTCATCACTAGACCATAGCCTCAAGCACCACAGCCAGTCTCCTCTTAAACACCTCCAGGGATGGAGACTCCATCACCTCCCTAGGCAGCCTGTTCCAGTGCCTGGCCACCCGCTCAGGAAAGAACTTCCTCCCAACATCCAACCTAAACCTCCCCTGATGCAACTTGAGGCCATTTCCTCTTGTCCCATCATTAGTAATTCAGGGAAGAGACCAGCTCCAACCTCACTACAACCTCCTTTTAGGTAGTTGTAGAGGGCAATAAGGTCCCCTCTCAGCCTCCTCTTCTCCAGACTAAACACCCCCAGCTCCCTCAGCCGCTCCTCATAGGTCATGTTTGCCAGACCTCTCCCCAGCCTTGTCACCCTTCTCTGCACCCACTCCAGCACCTCAGTGTCCTTCCTGTACTGTGTTGACCAAAACTGGGCACAGTACTAGAGGTGTAGTCTCACGAGTGCTGAGTACAGGGGCATGAGCACCTCCCTACTCCTGCAACTCTCACCAAGGACAGCTGAGATGACAGGACGTGCACTTTGGCAAAGATAACTTTTAATAATACAAACACAATAACTATGCAACTGCTGTGCTAAAACCATGCTCCTCTGCAGATGGTAGTAACCATAACACATTCCTGCAGTCAACAGCAAGCACACAGAAGACTAAAGGCTCCAACACCAACTACTGGCCACACAGATGGCATCGCCAGCTTCTTTCTAGCTCAGCTTCAAGAGATAAAATAATTGGTCACAAATGTTGCTAAAGATTCACAGTAAAACTTTAATGGAATAAATGTAAGGTTACTACACACAGGAGCAACTCAGCAAGTATTTGTGGATGAAAATGTGTACAGTAATCAGCAAGCACAGCTGGGTTACTGGAGCAGAAAACAACTAATAAAAGCTTTAATCTTTCTTCTGAGCTCTACCGGGAAGGGAAAACCAGAAAATGATCTTTACTTCTCTAGTGTATGGAGTCTGCTTGAAAAGTAACATTCTGCACAGATCAACCCAAACCTTTCAACATTAACCAACCCGTGATGAGAGGCAATCTTCATAGAATCAGAGGCACAGAATGCCAGGTTGGAAGGGACCTCCAGATCACCTTTCCTGGCAAAAGCAGGGTCCAAACAAGTGTCAGAAACTGAGATAAACAGTATGTCCCAACATCTCAGCAAAAACTTGGTTTGAGCTAAATTTCTGAGGAATGCTAAGTGAGCATCCTGTTTGTACTCACTGTCCCAAAAATCCCCTCCTGTGTGAGCTCAGACCCCCCAGGTGCTCCCCAGTATGCAACAACTGGACAAGAAACTAGCCAGGGAATGCAGACTGAGCTTGTGCATGCCACCATGGGACCACCTGCCTGACCACTCAGCTTGCATGGACTGAAAGGCCACCTCTCTGCACCACCACCCCTGGAACTGAGCTCCTGTCACCTATCACACATGGCTTCCTGTTGTGACAGGTGATGCTGATTCTGACTCAGCTGTACTCTAGCAGCTCCTGATACATCGAGTGCAGTGATATACCCTGGAAACCCCCTACCACAGCGAGCATGCCCACCACCACTGGACAGTGGGCCTGGCTAAGCACATCACTCCTGGAACATGCATATTCATTAGAAAAACCTGCATATTCAATGAGGCAGCCAGGGAAGGGAAGAGAAGAGAAGCTCCGCTCTGCAAGCCAGAGCATTCCCCACCCACTCTCTTCAAACGGACATTTGGAACACCCAATGACTCTGGGGTGAGTCTCTTTACCCTGCCTAGGGTTATTTCTTTCTCTTTCCTCCCCCACCTTTCTCTTTCCCTCTCCTCGAGTCAGTCACATGAATGCAATAAAGCTAGCCTATGCACTTAGAATCATAGACTCAACCAGGTTGGAAGAGACCTCCAAGATCATCCAGTCCAACCTAGCACCCAGCCCTAGCCAGTCAACTAGACCATGGCACTAAGTGCCTCATTCAGGCTTTGCTTGAACACCTCCAGGGATGGTGACTCCACCACCTCCCTGGGCAGCCCATTCCAATGCCAATCATTCTCTCTGGGAAGAACTTCCTCTTAACATCCAGCCTATACTTTCCCCAGCACAACTTGAGACTGTGGTCTTCTAGCTTGCATGCTCAGGTGATGGTGTCTGCACCCCAGCATCACTCCCAGGTATTCAGGCTCTGCAGTGCTGCAGGAGATGGCTGGAGGGTTAGGGGCTTGTTTGCTTGGTCCTTTACCCTCCCCTAGGTTTCTAAGGCAGAGAAAAAACAGCTAATTTCTTACTACTTTCTGTGTTGAGTGCATGACTGGCAGCTGCTGGAGAGGCACCCCGTGCAAGGGCGAGAGGGAGGCTGCTTTTGGCTTCGAGTTCTTCCTGAGAAGCTGCTACAGTCACTGAACACGGCAGCTGGCTCTGCAAACTGCCCACACAGCCCATGCCTCGGCCATCACCCTGCCTGCCCTGGCCCATCCCGAACAAGGCTCAGGCTCTCACATCCGAGGCTCTGGGATGTTCTCCAGCACGTTCAGCCACGAGGCCTTCCCGAGGCAGAGGGGAGCGCCGCTCGCAGGAAAAGGAGCCTGCTCAGCCCTACCGCAGGGGCCAGCCCAGCGCCTCGCCGCCGCCATGCGCCTCCGTCCCTGCGGCCACCCTGACAGCGGCGTGCCCGGCACGGCGCCACCTTGTGGCCCCTGAGGGCTGGTGCCAGCAGACAGGCTCCAGCCCGGACCGCACCGCACCATTTGTGAACCCAAACCTCCCACACCCAGGATTCCTCCAGACCAGGACAACAAGCTGGCCCAGCAATGTGTTCAGCTGACTCTCAGAGTGTTCAATGTTGGGGACACCACCACTTCCCTTGAGAGATGATTCCAGGGGCTTAAAGTCCCTTTCTGCATAAATTAAAATACCTTTAATTAGCTGAAGTACCTATGGATATAACAGAAGCTTACTGTTAGGGTATCCAAAGCTCAAAACTCAGGATTGTTACCAGAATCACTCACTTTCAGAAGACAAGATAAATTGTGCATGGCTCATGAGCTCAGTGTACGACTCAGATCAGGTTCTGCTTTTGTTTTCTTTTGAGAAACATTCCTTCTGTTTGGCACAAAAAAAGAAAATGAAGTCCTGTGGATCTCATGCTGGTTTTTCATTTCCAGTACTTGATGTTTATTAATCACCAGGAGTAAGCACCACAAGTATTCAGACCCATTCCACACCTGTGCTGTTCTCCAGCTGTCAGTACTCCTCTTAACCCCATTCCAGCAAACACACTTGAGGCCAAGACTGGAAACAGGAGAGAATCACAGAACATCAGAGGGTGGAAGAGACCTCCAGAGATCAAGTCCACATCCCCAGACAAAGCAGGATCACCCAGGGTAGTCTCCACAGCAATGCACCCAAGTGGATTTGGAAAGTCTACAGAAAAGGAGGCTGCACAACCTCTCTGGGCAGTCTGTTGCAGTGCTCTGGCACCCTCACTGTAAAGAAGTTTCTCCTCATGTTGAGGTGGAACCTTCTCTGTTCCAGTTCATATCCATTGCTCCTTGTCTTATTGCTGTGCACCACCAAAGATTGGCCTCCTCCACTTGACACCCACCCCTCAGATATCTATACATTGATGAGATCTCCTCTCAGCCTTCCCCAGACTAAACAGCCCCAGGGCTCTCAGTGTTTCTTCATAGGGAAGATGCTCAAGAGCCCTAATCATCCTTGTGGCTCTCCATTGGACTCTCTCCAGCAGGTCCCTGTCTCTTTTGAACTGGGGAGCCCAAAACTGGACACAGTACTGCAGGCATGGTCTCAGCAGGGCACAGCAGATGGGAAGAGGTACCCCTCTAGAGCTGCTGGCTACACTTTCCTTGATGCACTCCAGGGTGCCACTGGCCCTTCTGGCCACAAGGGCACATTGCTGGCCCACGCACAGCTCGCCAAAAGACCTCACACTTCATGTATAATTGTATAAGATTTTCACTTTTCTTAGATTTCCTCTTTATTTCCTCATTTTGTCCTCTTAGGTGTGACTTCTTCAGCCAACATAGTGAAACAGCCAAGATACCTGGTTACTAGTCCGAGTAGAAGTGACAAAGGGTTGCTCACAAAAAGAGGTTTCAACACAAACCCTACAGTTCAGTTTTCATTTTATTATTTTATCTCTCTTATTCCCCATCTCCTTTCCTCTCCATTTCCTATTTTCTGTCTCCTTCCCTCTCTGCCCCCCATACTCTTTTCATCTCCCTTCTTTTAGCACCATCTTCTCTTTTCCACCATAACTGCCTCTTTCCCACCCAGCACCATATTTTTTTTTCCCCCCCTTTTTATCCTCCAAACCCAAAGCACCTGGGTTCTGTTGCAGTCTCCTCCCACCCCAGGTGTGACCAATTTGCCCTCCCTACCCACTCCCTTTTCAGTCTGGGTTCTGTTGCAGTCTCCTCCCACCCCAGGTGTGACCAATTTGCCCTCCCTGCCCACTCCCTTTTCAGTCTGGGTTCTGTTGCAGTCTCCTCCCACCCCAGGTGTAACCAATTTGCCCTCCCTGCCCACTCCCCTGTATAAGTGGCCCCAGGAAAAGCAAGCTCCAAGCTTGCCCACTTGGGCAGAAGGATCCTCCTCGGATCATCACCGGTGAGTCCCCCGTGGTGCTGCACTGGGTGAATGGTGGAGGGGATTCAAAGGCCGGGGGGCCTGGCGGGCCCCCCGGCTAGGTAGGGCTAGGTCTGACCATTGCTCTGATGTTAGTCCCCTCCCGAGCACCGGCTGGGGCTCCTCACCTAGCCCGAGCTCCTCTATGTCTAACCGCTTCTTGCAGCAGCCGTTTGGAACGAGGCGCGCACCGGGGCGCGGGCTGGACCCTGGCTGCACCCTGGCTGCGCAGCCGACCCAGGCACCCTGCCCGCCCGCCGGCCTCGGGTCCTGAGGGAAGACGGGAGAGGGCTCCGTGACACCGTCTCGAAACGGCTGAGCCCACCGACAGGCTGGCACCGCTCCGTCCGCGCTCCCTCCCCCACGCCTGCAGATCCGCGGCAGCCAGCTGGGACTAGGCCGTCCCGCTTCTCATGGAAGCGACGGGACCGCGGAAAAGACCGGAGCTCTCTTCGTGTACCGGAGCGCTACCCAGCCCGCTCGTCCGCCGCCAGCAGGCCCCGCCATCCAGCGGGCCCGGGCCTTCCGCGACCGCTCGTCCGCCAGCACCGAGCGCCTGCTGCCGGTGCCGCTGCCGTGCAGAGCCGGCGCGGGGCGGCGTTGCCGCAAAGTAAGGAAGAGGGCTGGGGCGGGCAGGGGCGGGAGTGGCGGTGCGGGTGGTACCGGTGGTGGTGGTCGTGTTGCACCCCTGGTTGAACCTGCGTCTGCCTGGGCTCCCCAGTGCCGTACCCATGGTGGTGCCTCTGCCTGTCCCTCTCATTCCAAGAAAGACATTGAGGGGTTGCAGCGCGTCCAGCCAAGGGCAACGACACTGGTAAAGGAGGGCAGCCGCTGAGGGAATAGGGCGTTTTAGTCTGGAAGAGTGGAAGCCAGTAAAAGGTTAGAGAGCTGCCTAATTTTTGCAGTGCTGCCAGTCCTACACAACGGGAAAGGCGCTGAGGAGATGCCCGGCCTGGGAGCTGAGCAGGCACCGGTGTGCACTTTGAGGTGCTAATGAACAGAACCACAGGCACATCCAGGTTGGAAAAGCCCCTCAGGGTCACCAAGTCCAACCTATAACTCTACAAGGTTCACTTCAAACCCTAAGCACCGTGTCCAAATGACTTAAACATGTCCAGGGCTGGTGTCCAGGGATGGACACTCCAGAACCTCTGTGGGCAGCCTGGCCCAGAACTCTGCAACCTTTGAAGACTTTTTTTCCCCCTCATGTTTGCATGGAACCTCTTGCATTCCAGTTTGTGTCCACTCTTTTTCCTGTTACTGGCCACCACTGAGAGGAGTCTGGCTCCGTCCTCCTGACACTTGCCCTTTAGATCTTTATAAGCACTAATAAGATCCTCCCTCAGCCAATGAGTCTCAGCTCTCCCAGCATATTACAGAAACATCCATGTTGGGAAAAGTCCTTCAGGATCACCAAATCCAACCTATAATCCTAATCTACAAGATTCACCTTAAACCCTAAGCACTGCATCCAAACAACCCTTACACACATCCAGGATTGGTGGAGCTCATTCCAGTCTCTGATCACTCTTTCAATGAAAAACTTTACTAATGTCCAGTCTAAACCTCCTCAGTCTTAGCTTGAGACCATTCCCCCTTGTTCTGTCTCTAACTACATGTGAGAAGAGGTCAGATCCAGCCTCTCTGTAACATCCCTTCAGGTAGTTGTAGGCAGCAATGAGGCCTTCTCTCTGCTTCCTCTGTTTCACTCTAACCATCCCCAGCTCCCTCAGTCATTCCTCATTAGATTTTTTCTCTAGGCCCTTCCCCAGCTTTGTTGCCCTCCTTAGGACCCACTCCAGCACCTCCACATCTCTCCTGTATTGCAGTGCCCAAAACTAAACACAATACTCGAGGTGTGGCCTCACCAAAGCCGAGCCCAAGGGGGCAATCACCTCCTGCTCCTGCTGGCCACAGCATTTTTAATACAAGCCAGGATGCCACTGGCCACCTTGGCTGCCTGGGCACACTGCTGGCTCATGTTCAGCTGCCTGTCTGTTACAACCTCCAGATCCCGTTCTGCCAGGCAGCTCTCCAGCCACACTGCCTGAGGCCTGTAGCATTGCCTGGGGGTGTTGTGGTCCAGGCCCTGGCATTCAGCCTTGCTGAAGCTCCTCCCATTAATGCTGGCCCCTTGACCTAGCCTATCCAAGGCTCTTTGGAGAGCCTCTCTGCCCTCATTCAAATCAACACTGCCACCTAACTTGGTGTCATCTGCAGACTCACTGCTGACGCTCTCTATGCCTGAATTTGCTTGTTATGTTCCAGTCCATCATCTTAGTGGCTCTCCACAGACCTCCAGTGGCTCCTTGTCCTTGAACTGGGAAGCCTAGAACTTGATGCTGTATTTCATACGAGGTTTCACCAGGGCAGAAGGAGCAGGGTAGAAGAATCTCCCTTGGCTTGCTTGCCACACTGTTCTTAATGCACCCCATGATGCCACCGGCCTTTGTTGTTGTTCCTTCCGCAGAGTGTCTGGCATAGGAGTGGGAGATGGCTTTCCTGGCACTGCAGTCGTGGCTAGTTCTGCAGGAATTGACACAAAGTAAGTGTTTTCATTTGATTTACTACTAGGCAGTGATAGTGAAACATTTGCTAGTAACCTCTGGCTCTATGAACTTTTATCAACCATGAAACCATGCAGACCTTGCAATGCATTTGTCCATCTGCTAACACCAGTTGATATAGAGCTCTGTTTCCAGCGTGGGAGCAAAGGTTGTTGATGGTCTTTCTGTGATATGCTCGTATTAATCTCTGCAGGAAACATGGCAAAGGTTAGATTTCAAACAGTAACATCATTGAAAGCATATTTCCTGGTCACAAGTTGTGCCAGTGTTGCTGAGCAAATGGTGGGGTGTACACAGCAGAATACACTCTGCACAGGTTAGCAAAAAGTGGGAGGTTAAAACTAAATTAATGTCCATTAGTCACTGCAACTATCCTGCTGGATTTCTTACTGCTTCATTATACTGCATGAGAGTGTTTTATCTTGGAATCTTTAATGTGCAGAGTGCCTTTTGGAGTTCAGGCACTCTGTCTACCTGCCCTGTGAGAATTGGTATTTACTGATGCCCATGACCTTGTCAGGATTTATGATGCTGGTACAGGCAGCCGGCCTGTAGCAATAATTCCCTCCAGACAAAGCAGAGGAGTTCAAGCTTTGAGGTGACAGATAGGGCCATGGTGACTTGTGCAGGAATGAGGAGTGGCACTGGTCTCTACTCACTGCAATCACTTCTGTTGTAAGTTAAAAATGATGTAATTCAGAGCTGCATATTGTCAGTGTTATATTCCCTGAATTACTGCTTCGCTTAAGTGACAGTACATCAATCCATTGCAGACGTGGACATCTTAGTCCTCCCTTGGACAGCTGCCACTGCTAAGCTGAATAGCAAAGGTTTTCTCCTGAGGATCAGGAAACCTTGGTGGAAATCTTACAACTTGTTTCAGACAAAAAAAAAGAGGAAAGTTTCATAGAATGGCTTAGGTTGGAAGAGACCTTAGAGGTCAGCTACCCCAACCTCCCCACCAGAGGCAGCGTTGCCTCTCAATTAGACTTGACTGCTCAGGGCCAACCTGGCCTCAAACACCCCCAGGGTGTCCCCATCATAAGAAGGACACAGCTGTTGGAGAAAGTCCAGAGAAGGCCACAAGGATGATGTAAAGGCTGGAGACTAGGAGGCTAGGCTGAGGGAGCTGGGTTTGTTCAACCTAGAGAAGGCTTTGCCTTAGAGCTGCCTTCCAATACCTGAAGGGATCTTACAGAAGGGCTGCAGAGGGACTTTTCAGAAGAATGTCTGGTGGTAAGACAAGGGGAATGGTTCTAAGCTGAGGGAGAGTAGGTTTAAACTTCTTAGGAAGAAGGTCTTCAGTACAAGAGTGGTGAGACTCTGGAGTAGTCTGCCCAGGGAGGTTGTGGATGCCCCCTCTCTGGGGGTGTTCAGAGCTGAGGTGGATGAGGTCCTAAGCCTCATTTCTTTGTTTTGTGCTTTCTGGATGGCAAGTGTATTCTCCGTGTAATGCTGAAAGTACAAATACATTTCCTGAGTTCTCTTCTATGTCCTTCTTCATCTTGTGCCAGCTAGCCAAAATAAAACCATCCTAAAATCATGCATAATTAAAATCCAGAATTCACTGGGCTTTTCCTGTTCCTCCAGGTACAGACTGTGGTCTGTGGTTTACCACAGCCTCTGGAAATCACCACAGGAAATAAAATTTCCTTACTTTAAATGTTTATGAACTTGAAAAATAGATATATGAGAGCAATCTTGGTGAACTCAGTCTGAACTAACCTCATCCCATTCCAGCATATCTGCAGGAGTAAGCACTGATAGAATGAAGAACTCTAGTCCCTTTCTATTTTCAAAGCTCCTGTCCAGCAACCCACACCAGTATGCTGTGAACATTAAGCACATGTTTCAATCCCTCCACAGCCATATAAGCATTTAAGAATGTGCTTTGCTTACGTGCTGCTTAAACCAGACTGACAGCAATGTGACTTAAGCACATGAACTCCTTTGTTGGATGAGGATGGGATAACATGTATTTAAGACTAGAAATGGGCTGCATATGGAGTGAAGACAATGTGATACCGTCACAGAGATTTTCATCTGCCTAGGTGCCATTTTCTGTCTCCATTTCTTTGCAGCTGTTACCAGTTTGGTTCCAGCTCACCTCAGCATCTAGGCAACTGATTTGCCATAAAACAGATGTAGAAAGAACACAAGTTACACAAGTTACATTCCCTTTTGTGTTAGCCCAAAAGCAGAGTTGTGGTGAACACAGGTCTTAACTGGGTTGCAAAATTTGGGTCCTGAAAGAACAACTCCATGGAAAGGTATTATACATTTGCTTTAGTTGGATGAGACCTTAGAGATTATTTACTCCAAGCTCCCTGCCATGGGCAGGGACACCTCTCAACTGGACTCAGCTGCTTAAGGCCTCATCCAACCTGCCCTTAAGCACCCCCAGGGAGGAGGCATCCACAACCTCCCTGGGCAGCTGGTTCCAGAGTCTCACCACAAAAGGGTTATTGTGCACACAAAGGTTACTACAGTGACAACTGAACAATAAGAGCAGGTCATATAGTCCTCCTAATCACTAGGTCCTTTCAAACACAAGAGTTCTTTCAAGCATTAGACTTCTTGCTACTGTTTCAGTGAGTGGTGTTACCTAGAAATTAGATATCAAGTCCACATCTTAAAATAAGTATGAGTGACTCTGAAATGAAAGGCTTCATGATAGGCGAGGAAAAAACATGAAGCCTGAGAGGGAGTGTGTTGGGGAAACATAAGTGAGTAAGAGATAAGTCATTTCAAAGCAGAGCTGGGATTGCAGGGTGCTTTCATTCAGTATGAGACATTGTGAAGTTACTGACAAGTTATTTCATAAAAGGTCCAGAGTTTTTACGGAGAAAGCAAAGACTGTGATGGAATTATAGATTTTACTAAAGAAATGGTGAATACTTCAGTGAGATGCTTAAAGCTCTTCATCATTTGATTAGTTGTTAAGCAGCAAAGGGAAGATAAATTTGAATACAATAAAAAGGTGCTGTTTGTAAGCAGTGTCTCCACCAAGGAATTGCCCCATTGATGTGACAAAGCTTTCCGCCTCTCCAGGGTATGTTCTTTATATGCTGTGAATATAATAAAGTGCTTTTCAGTGTTCATCTCTCCTAGATTGTTCTCCCTAGCCATTTTCTCTGCAGGAAAGGGTTCTTTGGTCTAGGGGAGCAAAAAATAGAAACAATGTCTAGAAACTGGAGCCAGACAAATTCAAGAGGGAGGGGAAAAACAAACAACCCATTTTTAATAGCTAGATGGGCCAAATCAATGGAAAAAGCAGGGAAAAAACACATTGAGGACCTCTGTCTGGAGTTTATGCTTTCTAATAAAGGGCATCCATGGTCTTTCTGTACTCTCTGCAGACTGATAGGTGTGAGCTCTCCACTCTGCTGAGGGTTTGTGCACGTGTTTCGTTTAAAGCAGCTGGGACTGCTCAGAGTGCACCGAGTTAAATACATACACAGGTCTTTTCAGGATCCAAGCCCTGAGAGGACTCCTGACATAACCTTCAAGCTTGAGTGCTCTCCACCCTGCAGAAGTCCAGTGGGAGTTACTTTTCTGAGCATTGTATATGGACTTTTCCTGTAGATGCCTGCTCCTTGGCTTTCTCTTAAGAAACGTACTGCTAAGTTCAGATAGAGATTTCATTGTTGCCATGGCTGGGAAGACTTCAGACTGCTTGCCATCTGCTGCTATGGTACTCATAGCTTTGTATTAATACTAAAGGGTTTTAGAAGTGGGAAAATAGTCATTTATAATGGCAAGATGATGTAAGAGGGTTTGGGTTCTACCAGGAAGAGAAATGCAGAAGTGAAGTGATTATTTGACTCTGCTACAAAAGCTCAGTGTTTCAATGTATTATCAGGGGTTGATGCTTCTCAGTGCATTTTGAGATCCTGAGTGCCTGGATCTGTTTTGCCATGCTTAAAATAGGTGAGCTGCAATTTCATTAGACTCTAAGGGTGCCTACATCAAGGGAACTAGAGATCATCTATCTCACTGCTTCCAGTAATGTCCTTTGGCTCTTTTGTTGATGTTGTTGGTTGTTTTCTTTAACTCTAGATAAAATTTTTCATCCTTTTCTTGAGACAATATACCAGAACTTGTGCTTAGTAACACAGATTAGTGGTAGTAGCGGGACTGTGAGCTCTAGGTGAGCAGCTGGACTTTATCTCAAAGGTGGCATTCAAATTCAAAAGTAATATGGTTTTGTGGTTCTGAGTTCCTCAACATCCTCTCAGCACTTGGGCCATGGGTCACTTTGGCACTGCACTTTCTGCACTGCCATGGACCTACTCACTCTGGATCCCAGCCCTACAGGCTTCTCCCATTTTCAAAAGGACTCTCCATAAATTCCTTTCTGTGGAAAACCACCATTTGTTTTGTATATACATAGAGAAATGGGACCTTGACAGGCTGGATGGGTGGGCAGAGGCCAATGGGATGAGATTGAACAAGGCCAAGTGCAGGGTCCTGCGTTTTGACCATAACAACCCCAAGCAGCACTACAGGCTGGGGACAGAGTGGCTGGAGAGCAGCCAGGCAGAGAGGGACCTGGGGGTACTGGTAGATAGTAGCTGAAGATGAGGCAGCAGTGTGCCCAGGTGGGCAGGAGAGCTAATGGCATCCTGGCCTGGATCAGGAGCAGTGTGGCCAGCAGGACAAGGGAGGTTATTCTCCCCCTGTACTCAGCACTGCTCAGGCCACCACACCTTGAGTGCTGTGTCAAGTTTTGGGCTCCTCAATTCAAGGGAGAAGTTGAGGTGCTGGAAGGTATTCAGAGAAGGTCTATGATGCTGGTGAGGGGCCTGGAGCACAGCCCTGTGAGGAGAGGCTGAAGGAGCTGGGGCTGGGCAGCCTGGAGAAGAGGAGGCTCAGGTCAGAGCTCATTGCTGCCTTCAACTACCTGAAAGTAGACTGTAGCCAGGTGGGGTTGGTCTCTTCTGACAGGCAACCAGCAACAGAACAAGGGGACACAGTCTCAAGTTGTGCCCGGGAGGTCTAGGCTGGATGTTAGGAGGAAGTTGTTGGCAGAGAGAGTGATTGGCATTGGAATGGGCTGCCCAGGAGGTGGTGGAATCACTGTCCCTGGAGGTGTTCAAGAAAAGCCTGGCTGGGGCACTTAGTGCCATGGTCTGGTTGATTGGATAGGGCTGGTTTCTAGGTTGGACTGGATGATCTTGGAGATCTCTTCCAACCTGGTTGATTCTATGATTCTCTGATTCTTGGAATATCAATAGATGGGTGGATTGTAGGTTTGAAGTATATCTCCTGTTTCTATTGCTCCTTTGGTATAAGGTAACTTGTTGAACTGCATTAAATTGGTGTCCCAAGCCACAGAAAACTGTGACTCTGAGTCTCAACGTTGTTTTTGTCTGTGAATAGCTAGAATTCTGATAAATCAGCTGCCTCTACCCTCTCTCATAACAGGTCCACATTGCTTACAAACAGTTCAAAAATAAAATGCTGGCGGCAATTGAATCCTTCTCCAGTTTTTAATCATTTGCTTTTCAAATGATTAGAGGGTTGTGCTATAGATCTAAAGATCCCATCCCTGAAGATGACTCATACAGGGAGTAAATACAGCCCTTCAAGCTATATTTTTGAGATTTTTAATTAAGAGGGAAAAAAAAAGAGGAAATGTCTTCCAAAAGCAAGTGTTAGGCTCATTAAATCACATTCTTAAAAGTTAGTCTATAGCCTATGCTAATCCAGTTAATCCCCTTGACATTAATTACTGAGTCATGTGATTACTTTTTCTTTCCCCCTCCCTCCCCAGGAACCAATCCATAACTGTACAGGACAAATAAGTTGCAGGGAGAGTTGTGGCTACCCCAACAAGTATCTGCTTAATTATGTTGTCCTTGGGTCAGGGTGCAAATGATATGTGCAAAGATGTATAAAGCCTCTCACTGAGTAATGTTGATGAACAGAAATAGTGACTCTCTGCTAAGAAAGTGAATGTTGTATCCAAAATTGACAGACTGCTTAATGATTCATAAATACGGGTGTCCTGGGTTAGGGTGGATCCCTCCCCCTGCAGAGTGAACTCACTGTAACATAGATTTTTGGAAAGTCAGGGAAAATTAAATTGTATTTCTTAATGTTTAAATAAAACAGTATAAGGAGAATAAAGTACTACAGAAATGTAGTTACCTTGAGGAAGATGGGGAAGGGGTCAGGTGGTGGCGAAGCAGCAAAAGTAGCAGCAGCCAAAACAGCTGCAGGGGAAGATGGAATGGGTTGCCCAGGTAGTTGGTTGAGGCCCCATCCCTGGAGGTGTTTAAGGCCAGGCTGGATGAGGCTTTGGCCAGCCTGATCTAGGATGTGGTGTCCCTGCTCATGGCAGAGGGATTGGAACTAGATGATCCTTGTGGTCCCTTCCAACCCTGACTGATTCTGTAGCAGAGATCACAGCGGAAGCAGCAAGGGGAAGGTACAAGCTCTGCTTCCAGACATAAAACTCTTGATACTCCAGTGAAATTATATACATAAAGCTCTTGATGCTCCAATGAAATTATATTAATTTACCCATTGTTGCCATTATATGGCCTCCTTTCCCTACAATGTTCACTTCTCCACTCAAAGCTTCCACTTCTAAGTTTCTCTGTTCCATTTTTTTTTTATGTCTGAGCTAGAAATACAGCTCAAATGGCCACAATAGGGGAGAGAGGAAAATACTGCTCAAGCTTTGCAACCTTAAAATTAAATCAACTTCTAGGCTTTGTTGTTCTTTGTGATACTTAACTTTTGCCACCTTAAAATTAAATCGACTTCTAGGCTTTGTTGTTCTTTGTGATACTTAACTTTTGCCACCTTAAAATTAAATCGACTTCTAGGCTTTGTTGTTCTTTGTGATACTTAACTTTTGCCACCTTAAAATTAAATCGACTTCTAGGCTTTGTTGTTCTTTGTAGCACATAATGTATATGGATATAGGATTCGTACCATACAGAATTGTTTCACAGTTCAAAATCACTGATGTGTTTGTGATGTTGTTTAAAATAGTATTAGAAATAAAACAACAAGAGAAATAAATATCAGCCTAGGGAGGTAGTTATGTAAATACTGTTGGTCAGGTAAGACATACCTCTGGAGGCAAATTAGTTGATGTCCTTAATAACTGAATGTGGAAAGTCCTTCCCAGCTTCACTCCCTATATTGCTTTCTCACTTTTAGCAGCAGCTATGTAAGAACTGACTTCTAGTTTGGTTTTTCAGCAGTCTTTAACCACTGCTTATGCATCACTGTTCTTGTGGCACCACTGACTCAACAGAATTCACCATTAAAAAAAGCCTCCCCTAAAGTCTGCCTTCTCATGACCTCATATTTTTAAATGTAGTGCTTCATAGCTCTCAAAATGCTCTGCTTCTTTTCTTCTCAAAGCTGGAAATCTCAGCTACCAAACTGCAGTAGCCCTTTGAGTGCCATGTGATTCACCTGCCAGTCCATCAATATAATGATATGCCACTACAACCCACTCATTAATGCAGCAGTGGTGGCAAATCCAGAGGCAACTATTATATATTGCTTTTAATGTTAAAGGTCTGAACCAAACACTGACAAATGTGAAATTAGAATAGGGCACCTGGTAGGAAAAGCTGGATTAGTGGAGAAACAGGCTTGGCATCATTAAAGATGTTTTCTCTGTTAGCAGCACTCTTCTCTCCTATTACTTGAAAACAATATATCTCAGCTCAAGTTAAAAGCAAAGTGTGTTGTTCTGCTATATGCAAGCTACTCTTCATTTTAATCCCAGTCTCTAGTGAGGCAAGTCTGTTAATAAAAATCAGGAGAAAAGCATTAAGTGCAGCTGAAAGATTTTCATACATTAACGGGAAACCCTGGTGGTCTGGTTCGTGTCACTTGCACACCAAAACCTCGATCAGGGGCTCAGGATCATGTCCTGACACTGCAGTAAGGCTCTGCTCCCTTGCTTCCTCTCCCTCTTCATTGTGCTCATAACTCTGTGCCAGGGATCTGATATGTTTATCAGTTTCTCACAATGCCTACTGCAAAATATGAATGTGTATCATGGAACTGAAGTTCTTTGGGTGAAGAGAAGTGGACTTCTGAATTAGGATGCAACATCAGGACACAGTAGAGAAATCTGATTTGGGAAGAACGAGATCTGGAATGAAAAACACAGTGGCTGATTTCTTTGCTACAGTTGTTACAGGAGATGCAAAGTTTTCCATGTGTATTAAATATTCATGCTGACATAAGAGATTTAAAATTAGTGGTTTTGCTGATTATTGCCTGAAACACATAACAGTCTGATTGAAGTTATCCCACAATGATGACACATGGAATCTGCCACTGCTTATAGTAATATTTTATTTTCAGTTTCACAGTAGTGGTCAAAAACATGTTGGAGTAGGTGCAGAGGAGGACATCAAAAATGATCTGAAAGCTGAAGTAGCTCTGTTTTGAAGGTCGATGGTTGAGGTTGTTGGAGTTGTTTAGCCTGGAAAAGAGAATGCTCCAGAGAGGTCTTACTATGGCCTTTCAGTACTTAAAGGAGATCTATCAGAAAGATGGTGCCAATCTTTTTAGCAGGACCTATTGTAACGGACAAGGGTGATGGTTTGAAGTGAAAGAGGATAGGATAAGGAAGACACTGCACAACGAGTGTGGTGAAACACCAGAACAGGTTGCCCAGAGTGGCAGCAGATGCTCCATCCCTGGAAACATTCCAGATCAGGTTGGATGGGGCTCTGAGCAACCTAATCTAGGTAAAGATCACAGAATCACAGAATTAACCTGGTTAGAAAAGACCTCTGGGATCGAGTCCAAACTATCACCTAACCCTTCTAATTAACTAAGTCATGGCACTAAGTGCCTCATCCATCTTCCTTTTAAACACCTCCAGGGATGGTGACTCCAACATCTCCCCGGGCAGCCCATTCCAATGCCAATCACTCTTGCTGTGAAGAACTTATTTCTGACATCCAGCCTAAATCTGCCCTGGCACAGCTTGAGGCTGTGTCCTCTTGTTTTGTCACTGGGTGCCTGGCAGAAGAGACCAACCCCCACCTGACTACAGCCTCTCATCAGGTAGTTGAAGGCAGCAATGAGGTCTGCCCTGAGCCTCCTCTTCTCCAGGTTGTCCAGCCCAGCTCCCTCAGCCTCTCCTCCCAGGGCTGTGCTCCAGGCCCCTCACCAGCTTCATTATCCTTCTCTGGACACCTTCCAGCACCTCAACTTCTCCCTTGAATTGAGGAGCCCAAAACTGGACACAGCACTCAAGGTGTGGTGGCCTGACCAGTGCTGAGTACTCCTGCGACACTGTTCCTGATCCAGGCCAGGATGCCATTGGCTCTCTTGGCCTCCTGGGCACACTCCTGGCTTATGTTCAGTTACCTGTCGACGAGTACCCCCAGGTCCCTCTCTGCCTGGCTGCTCTCCACATGGCCTTGCTGACTGCAGGGCTGTTACTGGGGCAGTATTGTGGCATTGCCTCTGAAGGTGGTGGTCTCAAAGATTTCCAGCCTGCTTGCTACTGTTTCCTGCCACCACGTCTGAGAAATGCTTCTCCTGTTCACCTTGTAGCTCTTTGTGTGTGACTTGGATGCCTGCTTTTGGTCTGCAGTATATGTGTGCCTTACAGGCTTGCCGAGGGTGTATTTGGAGACAGATGGGAGAAAAAGTAATATTTATGCTTTTCACTTTTTGTGTAAGGCCACATGGACAAAGCCTAAATCCCACTCAGGAGTGCTGGTTTAGGGCCTGATCTTTCTGAAGTCAGTAGAATTGATGACTACTTTATTTGGATTAAGGAGAATTCAACTATGACAAGATAAGGGCCCGTCTGGCTCAGGAAGTTTACACTGTGTCTGAGTTCTGGGCAGTTTTGTGCCAGTGTAGAGAAAGCATGTTCTCTCATTGTAAAACTGTTTGTCAGGAGATGAGTGGCACCACTGAAAAAAAACCAAATATTTGGCAAATGCTAGAGGGTCGTACTTGAATGGGCAGGGAGATGAAAATCAGCTTCCCAGGCAAATGAAAAGACCAGTCCCTGTGAATGAACTGGAGCACTTCTGCAGAAGGTCTGAGGTTGTAAAAATCCTGCAACCAAAAGCTGGGAAAGCAGAGAGAACTCCCAACCCCCTCCTGAATACCAAAGCTCTCCTTCTGTGTTCTGGCTGTTTGTAGCAATTAAAAATAAGAATAAAAGATCATGAAAACATGTGGAACAATATTTATTGCTGTTCTACATAGCTGTATTTCCACAAGGCCAGTCCTGATATGTGTCTTACTGCCATAAAAACACAACTGGCAGTATATTATCCCCGTTGCAGACCATCCTTCATTATTTATAGAGATTGTGTTTGGAAAGACAAATGACTTCTGCTCTTTCCAGAAGCAATAATAAAGTGATAACACTTCTCGTTAACAACCAGCTCCTTTCTTATCCCTTGAGCTTGCTGCTTTCTCATCTAACCGTGGGGTTTCGTAGTCAGTTCGGCAGACTGCATCCTTTTATTTATTAGCTGTCACAGGTTAAGGATGGCTTTTTATCCACTTCTGTTTTCCAGCCTAATGATGGTAGTAAGAAACAAAGTATTTGCTGAAATTAATGAATTCAGTTACTTGTTTCAGATGTGTTTTTTAAAGCAGCTATATAAATGCTTAGGTTCATACATTGCCTATTTTTCATCTGCTGACATCACAATGATCAGAATTCTTCCCAAACCAGTGGCATGGGATTAATCCTTAAGCTGTTGTCTTCATTAGACAAACATTCATAGCAGTTCTTTGATGTATATTACACAATGATTTTTCATACAATATTATTTCTTAATGACATAGACGTTAATGCTATGAAGGTCATTTTCAAGAGTTCAGGCACTCATTCTCTGATAATGTTTCTATTTATGAGCTTCACAGGAAAGCTTCTGCACAGTATTCCCATAATCTGTATAAAAAGACAGCAAAATTTCTCAGTCTAGTGCAGATACAAGCAGCAAAAAGCATGCAAGGAATCCAAAGGTACACTGGGCAGAATTAACAGTAAGAGACATTTCCTTTCTGTAGATAGACGATTGGGAGCTGAAATAGAATTTCAGTCAAACAGGAATCTGGATGTTGTCTGAGGTTTGTTTCAACTTGTGTCTTTAAAATGAAATGCACTAGCTAAGGAGCCCAGTTTGTGTTTTGGGCCACTGCTAAGTACATGAGCCACTGCATTATTCAGTGATAGTGCAGTAAATATTAATTTGCACAACAGCTAGATTTTTGGTGAGGCATCAACAGAGCAGAGCAAGTTGAAACTTACAGCAATTAGAAAACATAGCAAGTTTATGGGGATGAAATGTGAATGTTTCATAGAATCAACCAGGTTGGAAGAAACCTCCAAGATCATCCAACCTAGCATCCAGCCCTAGCCAGTCAACTAGACCACGGCACTAAGTGCCCCATCCAGTCTTTTTTTGAACAGCTCCAGGGATGGCGACTCCACCACCTCCCTGGGCAGCCCATTCCAATGGCAAATCACTCTCTCTGTGAAGAACTTCCTCCTAAAATGGACTTAAGAAAAAAAATCCATGCACAATGTACTAGAAACTCAGTTTTGACAACTGCTCTTGACAGTAAATCTAATGAATGGGAATCAACTGGAAGGCTGAATATGACTTTAGGGGTTTTTTATGCCTTTGCTGTGTATATGATAGGGAAGAGGATAGGAAGAACTTTTTATCTCATTTTCACTCTGTTTGTAGCACTCAGAAGAAATGATTGCAACTATTAGTTTTGTTTTGTTGGGTCACATCACAGATAGAGTGACACACTTCAGTCATAAGAGAGTAGCCATATATGTATATTGATGTACAACAGAGATTAAACAAAGTTTGACAGTAGATGTGACAGTGGCTTAGGAAGATTTGATGGCAATATTCACTTGCTATTTGCTGCATAGGGGATAGGGTCAGATGAAACTGTAAGGAGGCCCTTCCACATTGAGTTATGTGGTTCAGAAAGGGCCTCTTTACATTCTAAACCCCCTCTGAAAGAAGAGATTAGGTGCAGCTAGATCCAGTCCTAGTCCCAGACTTGGTTGACAGTTTATGTCTAAAGAATTATATGTGTGCAGCCTTTTTTCATTGTGTGTTTGGCATTTTCACACTCGCCTGCTTAATTCAAAGTAGACTTCAAGTAACTGATGAAAAATGAGGCATAGTTAAGCAACAGTGCTACATTTCAGAGGCTCTGAGTTAAGTTTCATGGAGCATGTTACCAGCTTAACTAGATTATATATAGTTTAGGTTGATACTTGGTACACACACTCTGAAGCTACTGAAGTCAAGTGTCAAAATGGAGTAACCACAGAACTACAAAGACAGGCAACCATAAAGAGTCTGTTTTGAAACCGACACCCAGGATGCAGTGAGTCCTTGAGAACAGAGCTCTAATTGCTCTCCAATTTAATTATCGTTGGCATGAACTGTGGGCATTGTTTTTATAATGTTTGAGTGCAAATTGTAGCAAATGCAAGAGTGATCATGGATACACTAATAGATGATAAAATCAAATGCAACTCTTGGTTGCCTTAAGCTGATTGTAATTAACTAGAGGAGCCCCCAGCTATATAAGCCCCTTATGCTCTGAGCATGTGGAGTGCATTTGAAAGGAGCTGTGTCTTTAAGAAGAAGCAAGAAGGAGACAAACCTGTGGTTCCTTAGTAGGTGTTAGCATTAGATGTAGCTAATCTGTTTTATTGCATAAAAGTCTGCTGTGAATTCCCACCAGTGTGGTGGTGGAATTACCACCTAGCACCCCTTTCTCTGCAGAACTGCAATAAAACAAGTATCTCAGCTCTGTGTTCCCATCAGTCTTTTGCACACTGGATAAAGCACCCACATTTGGGACAACACTAGCATCAGTTGAAACTGATGTCTTTCTGTTAATTGGCTTGATGCTATACCCAGAAATAATACATTGGTACTGTGCAATCTTAAACATATGAGGTGAGGCTTATTAGCTTGAAAGAGGACTTTGCTGTTGCCATTCAGATGCTGATATCTCTATATGGCATTGAACTGGGGCTTGTGAGTGTGTCAGATTGAGTTAGTGGCTCTATAGGTCCCTGAAGTATGTACTGCTAAGAGTTGTAGGTGTAGCTCACATGCTTACTTATCACGCAAGTACTATTGCTACTTGCAAGAGGTCAGACAGAAGTCAAACTGCAAGAGTACCACATTCATTACTTTTGCCTTTCCCATTTTCAAGAGTTTAAGGATATCCTCTTTTCCTAGCTTAGGGCAAGAGGCTGCTTTTGAGAATGTTCTATGTCCTTCTTTTCTTGCCTTAGGTATTGAGAGCTCCTGCAGATGGACTATCTAAGCACTCAAGGTTCCCACAGCTGTGGCATTTAAGTAATATCATATAAATAGATGCTAATAGAATACATGTTTGACGTATTGAACCAGGTCAGGGAGATGTTTTAAGCTATGGGAACTTGTCTAAAAGTCTTTGCCTCCATAGGATGTTTGCCCTAAATTCAGGAAAAAAAGGGGAATTAAGATACAGTACAGAAGCAACATCCTTCCTGATGATGGAGAGCCTGTATGACCTGCTGTGTGTTTTGTGTGATAAGTTATGGTGAGAAGACATTGTGGAATGACTCTTAGCCTTGGCTATTGCTTGTATTTTAAAGACTCAAATGGCTACTACTAAACAAACGGAACAAAGCACACAAAAAAAAGGGGGGGGAGGGCAAATACATGCTAGCTGGTGATGGTGAATTAAGGCAGAGCAGAAGTCCCAAGACTCCTGTTTCACTATATTGTCTAAACAACAATACAGGATGGATTGTCACAAATTAAAACATTAAAATAATGGATAGTGACTTGAAAAACACCAAGAAGGCAATGTGGTTACTGAAGCCTGGGAAACTGTTAAGTAAGAATGTCAAGCTTATTCCAGGAGAAAGCAGGATACCCTTTTAAAATTTAAATAGCATCCACTGGGGTTTAATTGCAAATCATCTTACCTAGAATGCATTGGAGATTTATATTGGAAGTGTTAGTAGAGTTGAGTCATTCAGACTGTTCACTTAAGATGCCTGGAACACAGTGCAGTAAGTTCCAACGTTTGAAAGTTATGACTCACAGCTATTTTAAAACCCAGTCTTGTTAAGATCTCATTTTCTTTTTTAAACTTGACATAACTGGAGGCAAAAATGTAATTGAATCTTATGCATCTTCAGCATGTGGGGGGGGGAGGGGAGTAAGTCGGTTAAATAAAGGTTACACCACAGCAGCCTCTCTTCCAGCACGATGTGGGTTTTTCTAATGAGTGCTCAGTATGCTCTAGTGAGAATTTTCCATTCCTACCCACTTAGTGTTTTGTGGCCAAAAGGGGCCTTGCAGATTGAGGTGGAAAAAAAAAAGGATAATTTGCTGTGAGGGTAAGAGATATTCAAATCAAAATCTCTTCTCTCTTTCCAAGCTGCTCATCTGCCCCATGTGAAGGCTAACCACAATCCTTTCTTACTCCAACCATCCAAAACAGTTTGTGAATCTCAAGTCAACAGAAATATGCAGGTTGAAGTTTGGTATCTATTCTTTGTATTTGCAGGGCTCCCTATGGCATTTTTGTGTGTCACAAATGTAATACAGTTGACATGAAACCAGCTAGCGTTATCTAGGAATGTGATGACATCTATTTGGGGTGATGGCGATTTCTCTTCTTAACAAAGAGATTTATTTTCTCATTCTTCGTTCCATAATTTCTTCTGTAGACATTGTGAAAAATAAGCACTTAGCATACACTTTAGGACTGCTAAGATGAATCTCTACTCTCTGCAATACCTGTGATTAGGATATAAAATTGCAGTCATGATGTTGGATGTGCTTTTGACCCAGTTTTACCTAACAATTTTAGGGCTGCCTTAGCACAAGGAGAGATCATTGCAGCCTATCAAATGTGCTTTCATTTGTTGAACTAGCCCTGCTCATACTAACTGTAATTAAACTGCAGTTAAAAAAAAAACTGAGATGTAAAGAAATAATAATTTCCTTATTTTAATTCATTTCTTTCTCCTAATGAGTTTCTCAGACAGTTAATCGGCTGTGTCCTAATGAGTTTCACCATGTCCATGGCAGAACACAAATGGGAGCTGTTGTTGTATTTGTAAGGCAGCTTCTGTTTTCAGCAGTTGTCCCTGGGATGCAACAAGTTCTACTTAGGAGGGAGGAGAGCAATGTCAGGCAAAACTTTCATTGTTTTAGGCACTGTCTTGAATCTTTGATCCTAGAACCTGCCTTATTCATGTCGAGTGCTGTCTTAATCCACCAACAACCCATTGCACTGCATCCGGGATCATTCATGGAATAGATATTACTCTACACAAAGGAGAGAAAGTTTAACCTCTGATTTTCAAAGGCAGAATGCACAATACTCGAATAATTTTATCCAATAACATATGGTAAATGATAAATCACTTCTAAAAATGTAGATAGTGGCATAAACCAAGTATTTGGTTATGTGTCTTTTCAGAAATAGATAAAACAAAAGCAAAACCTTTTTGATGCTTTGTTACTAAATAAACATTCATTGCTTTTCTCAGCATTAAAATTACTTGTAGTGACTTTCCATGCCTCACTGGAAGCTAGAAACAAATATCTTCTAGGATAACCACTTTTACAAGTCAGAAGATCAGGCTGGATTTCACAGCCTCACTCTTCCAGTCTTTCTCTCCCTCACCATTCCTGCAGAATGTGCTCTGTTCCTGTGTTGAGAGCTTATCTTTCACTGGCTTTTAGGCCATTGTATACTGTCTTGGTCTTTTGGAATACACTAGTCTTTATTCCAGCATTGTCCCTCTCATTGAAGGCCTAGCATCAGCTTTCCTTTGACAGTCTGTTTGCAGGTTACTCTCTGAAGGTTAGACAACACATGATAGACCCTTTCATCTCACCAGCAGAGTCCTAAACCAATATTTTCACTGTTCTGCTCTTATATTTGTAGGATTTAATTACCTTAGGTGTGTAGGAGAGAAGCTTTAAATCAGTCATTAAATGTTATTTGTCAGCTGTTCTCCAAACTCTCATCTGTGTTTTAGTTAATATACATGAATATCCTTATAATTAGTAAGGTCCTAGTGGAGTCTTCATCAGTGCAACACTAACTGTCTGATCTGACAAACACAGACCCTTTTCATTGTGTTTTTGGTAGCTCTTTTTAAAGCACACCATCTCCTTTGCCATTTAGCAGTAGTGTGTTATGTGTTTTGATTCTGTAATGATTCTACCATAAAAAGTAAGAGCCGTGTGGGAACTGCTGATAGAGTCACCTTGCCTGAGATTGCATAATACACTTAAGTAACTTGGAATTAAAAAGAAAAATGAGTGTGTTGGGCTTAGCCTTCAGGCTGCTTATTTAATTTGGAGGAAAATACTGAGCCGTTCAGACAATACTCTCAGGCATTACCCTCAGGATGCAATTTGCTCAATGAGCTGATTAGCATGGGAAAAGAGCAGAGGTGGAAAGGTGAACAGCAGTGAGGGACACTTCTGTGGCTTTGCTTTTATCACAGGAAAGCGTTCAGTGTTTGTGCCAGTTTAGTCCTCGTGGAACACTGAGCAGCACAGGTCCTATTCATTTGATGTCTTCTGCACTACCATTTGCCAAATGTCCTTTTTATAGCACCTCAAGGAAAATGCATTTATTTATTGTTATTTTAAGAGAATGAATGTGTGATTCTATGTTTCTGCTGACACTGTGCTTTGATCCGCGGTTTGCTGGCTGATGAATGAGATGTCTCTCTGCCTTCCTCACAGCTCCACGTCTCCCAGATGGGCACAGCATCACTAGGAATCCATATACAACAATTTAATAAAACAATGCAGTAAAGTTCTCTGAGTGATACATACATAAATTGTTCTCCTTATTCTTTGAATGTGTATTTCCCGAGGCCAGAAATTAACATAACTTTACTAAGTTCTTCTTTCGGTCACCAAGTAAGGATTTCTTCCTTGCCTTAATGTCATCTACACTTCACCTCTGGATTTGTTCCATTTTTTTTCCAGGTCAAAGCTATTTCAAAACTGACATGATGTTTTGAGGCAAAACCCCTCACATTTTCAGTTACTTGCCCAGGCTCAATCCCTATCCTCCTCTGCTCTTTTCTCATTCAATTCTCTTCCTCCTTTCCAAGTTTATTTCTAACTGGAGATCAGGTTGATTTTGGTTTATTACTATTTTGTGGTGGGTTGAGGTACCCACCAAGCCACTCTGTCATTTCCCTCCTCATCTGGGCAGGGGGGTGAAAATATAATGAGAGGCTCAGGGAGAAATCACTCACTGATTGCCATCATAGGCAAAACAGACTAGGCTTTGGGAAATAGTTAAGTTCATTACCAATCAAATCAAAGAGGACTAATAAGAAATGAAACCAAATCCCAAAAAATTACCCCCCAGCCCTTCCTTCTTCCTGGACTTCAATTTACTCCCAATCTCTCAGCTGTGCAGGAGGATGAGTAATGGAGATTGCAGTCTGTTAATCCCATGTTGTCTTTCCTGCCTTGGCCAAGGGCAGATCCACCTTGGAGCCAACTAGCATTGGCTCTGTCAGATCCAGGGGAAGCTTCTGACAGCTTCTTACAGAAGTCACCCCTGTAGCCCTTGCAGTACCAAAGCATTGTCACACAAACCCCAATACACATTTCAGATTAATAGGAGGTCTTACATTGTCCCTCACCAGTATTTCTACATAGACATATCCACTTCATGTCTAGATCTACACTTGGTTTTCCTTTTACTGGGCTGAATAAGCAAATGTCTTTCAATATCCTTGGCTAAAATAATTTCTCTCTTCCCTTGTACATCTAATCTTTCTTTCTTCTTCAGTCTTGAGTTCATTTTTCTTAAGCACAAGTTACCAGAGAACTTCCCAGCAATAATTTAAAACCTGTGTTCCTATCTGTGGTAGTCAGGTGTTCATCAGACTGTGACCAATCAGGACTCGAAGCATACTTACTCATTGTTATACATACATAAGTATAAGGAACATCAAAACTTAAGCATTGGCTGTACATTTTGTATTTCAATGCTGGCACTTTGCATATATGCAGAAGAGGGGGCAACCAGTTAACTACCGTGAGCAAGCAGCAGTGCCTAATTTTGGCAGTACCTTCCTGAAATAGTAAAGGTGCTCATCTTTTCCTGCTGAGAGTAGTGCTGTACAAGCTAATGAGCAATAAGAATAAGCAAGATTCTGATGCAGGCTCATCACTGCTTGATGCAAAATATCTGCTTTCATCCCCCAGAGACGCACAAACTGCATAATGTCAGTGTTGTTCTTGCACTGTAATCCTAAATAGGGGACCCCATAAGAGATGGCTTTGAAATGAGATCCTTGCTGCATTCTTGTGAGCTGCTGCGATACCTGCCCTGACTATAAAGCGCTTTGCAAAGCCTTAGAGCTTTAAAAACCTGCCCTCTTAATGTTGATAGAAACTTTTTTCTTTGCCACAATGAAGAAACTGTTCTGCTAATCATATCTGGATCTTAAGGGGGAAAGCAATCATTTAATACTGGGAAAGTCCAGGTTCTGGAATCGCTTCAGTGCAACTGACTGTCACAAAGATGAGCTTGCCAGGATGGCAAAGGGAGTAGGGGATGGCTGTTAATCCAGTATTACAGTATCACCAAGGTTGGAAGAGACCTCACAGATCATCAAGTCCAACCCTTTACCACAGAGCTCAAGGCTAGACCATGGCACCAAGTGCCATGTCCAGTCTTGCCTTGAACAGCCCCAGGGACGGCAACTCCACCACCTCCCCGGGCAGCCCAATCCAGTATCCAGTGACTCTCTCAGTGAAGAACTTTCTCTTCACCTCGAGCCAGCTTTCCACTAAGCTTTCACTGCTGAGTTTGTCAGAGTCCTCATTGCTGACAGTGATGCTTTTCTGTGTGCTTGGTATTTGCGTAGTCTTCCATAAGGTGTTCTGAAATCATAGAACACTTGAGAGAGGTATTTCTTGGAAAGCGTTTAAAAAGACATGAATGAACAAAGACAAACAACAAAACCCATTCACAAAACTCATTGGAGTTAGTTGTAAATGTTGTAGTGATTCTCATCCCCTGAAAGAATGTGCAAACAGCTAGAATTTCCTCGCTGAGGCGTGAGATAAGTGTTCCATAGGAGTTTGGTCTAGTTTGTTAACTAGCTACCTTTTGCAAGGTAAGAAAAAGACTTGCCTGAACATTAATTTGGTCATCCTTAAAATAGGCAGATGGACTAGAAGATTGTTGTAGGTCTCTTCCAACTGCAATATTCTAGTCTAGTCTCATTCATCATCCCCATCTGGAGCACCCAACCCAAGAAGGACATGTTGGGGCAAGTGCACAGGAGGCCACAAAGATGCTCAGAGGGCTGCAGCAGGCTCTGCTCTGAGGACAGGCTGAGAGAGTTGGGGCTCTGCAGCCTGGAGAAGAGAAGGCTTCAAGGAGACCATGGAGTGGCCTTCCAGTAGCTGAAAGAGGCCTACAGGAAGGCTGGGGAAGGACTATTTACAAGGTCTTTTAATGACAGGAGGAGGAGTAATGGGTTTACACTGGCAGAGGGGAGATTGAAACTGGATGTTAGGAAGAAATTCTTTCCAGTGAGGGTGGTGAGACACAGGTTGCCCAGGGAGGTTGTGGATGCTCCCTCCCTGGAGATGTTCAAGGCCAAGTTAGATGAGGCCTTGAGTAACCTGTTCTAGTGGGAGGTGTCCTTGCCTATGGCAGGGAGTTGGAACTGGATGATCTTTGAGGTCCCTTCCAACCTAAACCATTCTGTGCTTCTATGATTCTCTGATTTGACAGACTAGCAAGGCTACTAGAAGGCAACAGGCTGTCAGGTTGCTTTAGCTGTGTGTAAGGGCATGTCCTGGGAGTGCTTTATTACTCTCTTTCTCCAGTGAGTGTTGTATTGTAAATTCCTTGTTCTTTTGAGATTTGGCAGAAGGTTGGAACTGGATGATCTTTGAGGTCTCTTCCAACCTAAACCATTTTATGATTCTGTTCCTGGAGGAGTTTTAGAGTCTTGAAGATGTGGTGCTGAGGGACATGGTTTAGCACCAGGCTTGGTAGAGTTAGAGAATGGTTGGACCCGATGATCTTAGAGATCTTTTCCAATGAACATGACTCTGTGATTCCAGAAGGGCAGGCAGACAGCTAAAGCAGGGCTGGGTATTTCAGTTCTGGCCACCTCACAGCATGGTAAATAAATCTAGTGCTGTATGTGCAAACTGAAGCACGTCTGGATTTCAGGTCTTATTTTCACTTAGTTCTGGGGAGTTGTGTTGTTGGTTTCTCTTTTGTTTTTTTCCCCTTTCTCTTTGTAATAACAAGAATGGGAAATGAAAGGAAGAGGAAAACATGTTGGAATGCTGTACTGGATCCTTTTTGTGGTGTTTTAAACAGAAAAAAAAGAGTCAGGAAGAACATGCATCTGCTACAGTGAATTTAACACCTTGCTCAGACTCCAGGAGGAAATGCTTTGAAAGTTTTTGCATAGAACAGAAGCAAAACAACTGTGCACAATTACTTGCTGCATAATTGCTTACATTAAAAATATTATAACATATCTGAGTCAAAACAACAACCCAAAAAAAACCCCTCATCAGTCATCTTCTGAGCTCTCACTGCGCAGCATAAACCATTCTTGATTGTAGACAATCTGTACTGAGAATCCCTCAAGAAAGATTTACTAACAGGAAAAAAAAAAGTTTATGCTTTATATTCCTCTTTCTTGGGTAAAAGAGTTAATTATTCTAATTTAAAATTAATTACTTTGCTTGTGTTCTGTGTCCAATTTGTCTTCAGAGAAGCATTTCTCCTACGCTTGTAAACAAAAGCCACCTTTCTGAATCTACCTTCTGTCACTCTGATTATTAGGGCTGCTTTGCCCAAAACAATAAAAGCTAGCAATAACAGTAAAATGTGGGGTCAGGATTATTTATTTTGTGTTCTAATTTATTGCAAAGCAGTTCTGAAAATTAGGCCTCAGGTGACAGAAAAATTATGGCCTCCCAAACAAGAAGCTGTCTTGGAAGACTGCCCTCCTGAGCTCTAACCCAGCCAACCACCAGTTATAAACCATCAGGGTGTTCCTGATGTGATGATGAAAAGACAGCCCACAAAAAATAGTCTATAGACAGGTAAAACTGAAAGGAAAGGATTGGATGACTCAGTTTCCTGCAGGCAGGAGTTTTGGTGTGTACTTCAAAAGAGCCAAGGGAGCTGAGCTTTGCTACTTTGGCCCATGGCACCTGGGGAAAAAGACATTTCTTGTTTTCTTATTTTGACTTGAGCAGACACAGCCAAAGACAAGTAATAGGCCACCAAGTCCAGTGCTGTTGCAGGAAACCAAAACAAGTCACTTCTGCCTTCCATGGTTTTGCTGTTCTCTTATTTCTCTAGCACTTGCTTTCCTCAAGTACATGACAACTCTAATAAAGAGTTCTGTCAGGTTTTTTCATTGTCTCTCCCCTTCCTTGGATCTGTTATTTCCCTGATTTTCTGTCGCTTCACCTGCAGCTCTTCTTAGTTGTTCTCTGCCTTAGCTTTGATATCCTCTCTCCCTGCTCTTTCTTTTTTGACCCTTCAGACTGACTGCATTTGAGCCTCCCTCTTCTTTTCTCTCCAACTCCATTCATTCATCCATCATGTATAACTTTCTGCCTCTGAAAACTCTTCACCTAACATCCAGACCTTAATTCCCATCTCCTCCTGTACTTAGATTAGATTTTTTTTTAATGTGAAGCCCAAACTGCTTGCCAAAAGTCATAATTCCTGAGCAGAACCATCAGACTAAGTTCTTATGACAGTTCTTATGACACTGAATATATATATAATGTATTATCTTTTTCTTTTGAATTTCCCCATGTATGGATAACATAAAAATCCCTCTCTCTTAAAGCTGCTTTGCTATGCCCTTTGATAAACAATGCTCTTCTTTGTTTCTTTACACAAATAAACACTGGCACACTTTGTTCAAGAAGCTTGCAAAAGCAGGTTTCAGATCTTCAAGACACCAGGAACCTGTGCCACCTTTCCCATATTATTGTACTGTTTATGAAACATTTTCTGTCAGAATAAAGCTTTATAGAGCTGTGATAAGTTACTTAGTTATGGACTAAGGTCACTGAGAAGTGAATTCATATAATTTTCCTTCAGCTCAAGTTCAAGTAGCTCACTATGACTTCCAAGATGAAAAGTTCACTCTCTCTTCTGGGATACAGCTTGACTACCTGAGGGATCTTTGTATTTGGTGAAGTACTCAAGTGAGGTATAATGCCCCTTGCAGAGAAGTGTTAGTGATAATAAATAGCTAAATTTAGGTGAGAGAATAACTTCATCACTCTCACAAGATCCATTTTCTCTTTACTGGGCCTTTTCAAGCATACCCAACAACAACCTCATTGATTGGCTAGGGCTGGGTGCTAGGTTGGAGTGCATGGTCTTGGAGATCTCTTCCAACCTGGTTGATTCTGTGACTCTATGAAAGGATGCACTATCTTCACTCTTCTTCCAGATCAATCTTCCTAGATATTCTTTGGCAAGGTGATGTAGAATGTATTAAAGTCAAATTGCTGTTCTCCTCAAGTCAGATTATCCCTTTGGCATGTAATCTGCACTGCCAGGGTGTTTGTGAAGCTGGTTTTATGAAACTACTCGCTGCAAAATCCAACCTACATTCATCAAGCCTGACAAAAGAAAACAGCTAAACCAACTCTGTGTTCTGCTTAGAATTGCTGTAGGAAACTATGATCCTCTGAGAAAATATGAACAATTTTCAAAGTGTTGCAAATTGGATTTCCAAAAGCAACAAGATAAATGAAGAGGTAAAAACCCAAGAACACAAAGACAAATCTCTCTGTTTTTTTGGTACAATAACTTTCTCTACCACTCGGGAATCACAGGCATCACTGCAAATGAAATATTTACTGTATGCTTTTCTTTCATATAAAGTTTGATATTGTTGTGCAAATAGTTTTATGTCACCACTTTTTTTTTCCTACAGAACACAGTGATTTTTGTTGAACTGTCTTCCAATAGTTGTCCTAAGAAGATGATGCATTGAATATACATCTGAGTTTTCCAGATGCTTAGGAATTATAACTTTGTTTCCAAGGAAGACATATTAAAACCAAACCAAACCTCGACATTTAAAACCCCTCAGCTGATTTTTAAGGATATTGTTTCATTTAGCTTGAAGTTCACTGATTAAGTAACAGTGTTTACTTCTTGAGGACACGTTAAAAGACATAAACCCCTCTGAGAATCCCCCAAACATTTAAGATCATATTTAAATAGATTATTTAGCAGTGTTTTTCCTTCCCCCTTTAATCATTATTCTTCTAATGCATTGCTTCAATTTGTGCTCGAAAGACAAAATCCTATCAGTTTGGGATTTCTGCACTGCAAAAGTATTGTACCAAAATGATGATGAAAAGTGCATGGAAATTAGAAATATTCTTCTGCTCTCTTCCTCTGGGGCTGCTTTAACCTGTAATTCAGCAGGAATGAAAGCTTGTTACAGAAGAGATGTGGTTTAATCAAATGGCTATATCGATCATTTACCTTGCAGGTATCGTCTGAGTATTGACTTTATTTTGATTGCAAAGCTGTTTGTTTAATTTTGTTGTTTTTCTTTAGAGGATAGTAGCAGAGACTAGCAGAGACATAAACACAGAAGTTTCCTACTTGGCTTCCCTTCTTGTGTCCTACAAAGAGCAGAAATGACTAAAACTAAGCTGTCTATGGCAGATGTTTAGCTAACCTGCTCTGGAGAACCAGTATACTGTCCCTCCCCCGTAGAATAAACTCCACTCTCCCCTGTAGAATAAACTCACCACAACATGGTTTGTTTGGTTTTTTTTTTTTGAAAAGTCAGGGCAAAATGAAATTTTATTTCTTATAGTTTAAATATAACAGTGTGAGGAGAAATAAACTACTAGAGAAATAGAATAACCTTAATGGAGATGGGGCAGTGGCCAAAACTGCAGCAGGGGAAGACAGCAGCGGGCACAGCTGAAGCAGCAGAAGCCAGCAAGGGAAAGGTCCAAGCTGTGCTTCCAAACATAAAGCTCTTGATGCTCTAATGAAATGACATTAACTTATCCATTGCTGCCATTATATGCCTTATCCCTAGAATGTTCACCGCTCTCCCAGCTCAAATGGCCACACATAAAGGAGATCACATAGCCCATCCAGAAGATGTTTGTAACATTTTACCAACTTTAGAGGTGCAAAACTTTTCTTGGTATTCTTAATCTGCATGTTCTTGGTGAGAGGTTGAGCAATTTTTTCCTCCCCTTTCCTTTTCACACACAAAGCAAGTAATAACCATTCACTTCAGGACTTCTTTTTCCATGCAGAAAAGTCAGTCTGGGTCATCATCTCTTCTTGTTCCCACAACCAGATGGTAAATTGTACCAAAATCTTCCACTATTATTCCTTGTGGAGGTTTCTCTTAATCACTCCAAGTGAGATATACAAAATCTATCTTGCACAAAATTCTATCTCTGCTTTCTGTGCATGAAAAAAAGAATATTTGATTTGTTGCCTCCATCCCTTCACCTACAAGAGCCTAAGTTTTGAATGTTACTACATGCATTTAAATAATATCTATGGCCAGAAAGCAGGTGAATTTCATTCACATTTGCCAGTTTCGTTTCAGCATATTAGCATATTCATGTTAGGAATCAGAAAAGATGAACTTCTCTGCCCTGTAGCTATCTCTGTTTTCTTTCAGTATTTGCTTCTTGCAAGGTGAAAGTCTTACCTGAAGTTCAGGAAATACATAGAAGTATTTTAGTGGTGCAGGGTTATGCTGAGGAAGATAAGCAATTAATATTTGCATTTAGATGATGGTGTTCCTATATTTCAGCTATCATTTGGTTTCCCATTTCCCATATCTATCTTTTATGTTGGGATCCTTTTCTCACTGTTTGAATTGTAACCTACTGGTCAGCACCAGTTCCAATTTTTGGAACTCTGTGCAAATCATGTGGTTTCTAATGCAAAAGAGAATGTGCTGGCATTGCTGCTTCTTACATGATTTCTTCAGAGTGGTGCTGACTTAAGAATGCACAGATTCTTGGAGCTTCCTATACCATTCATTTCCACTTCTGAAGATTTTAAAGAGAAAATGCCCCCTACTAAAGCAAAGCATCCTTTGCCCTCAGGTGCTTAGTCACTGGAATTTTTCTCTTCTAGATGTGAGTGCTGTTTTTGGTTTGGTTGGTTGGTTGTTTTCTAAATACATTTTAAAAGAAAGCAATGAATGTACAGATACTAAGGGATTTGCTTCAGTAAATGTAGTGGGTGGTGAGCTGCTCTCCTCAGATACTGCCTCCAATCCAGCCTTGTGTACTTTACATAAGCAGGTGAATTGACATAATTCTTAGAACAGCATTTTTTAGCAAATTGTCCTGTTAAATAGGAAAATTTTACTCAACCACTTGCAGAAGTGATAAGCCTGACCCTCCAGCTCTGCATTGAAAGGTCAATTTGATTAGTATAGGCAAAATTGGACAGTGGATGTGTTTTCAATGCCTGCTGTCTTATGGCTTTCAATAGCTGGATGCCCTGATCTTTTCAGAGGTGAAAAGCATGTGCAGTGTCTGCTGAACTCAATGGGAGCAGCAGGCATCAGGAATTCCTGACAATCAGACCACGAGTTTTCTTGCTGCTTTCTTTCCTCTGCCTTCCCTCCCCTCACATTTCATGTTACGATAATGGAGTGTCCTTGATAAAGCAACTTCTGTCATAATCTGGCAAGCATAATGGCTTTCTTCCCCAGCCTGTGTACTGGGGAAACTCCTCAAGTTTCCTTTTGATTCATAGACTCACAGAATCAGTCAGGGTTGGAAAGGACCAAAAGGAGCATCTACTTCTAAACCCTATGCCATGGGCAGGGACACCCTACCCTAGATCAGGCTGGGCATAGCCTCATCCAGCCTGGCCTTAAACACCTCCAGGGTTGGGGCCTCAACCACCTCCCCTAAGCAACCCATTACAGCCTCTCCCCACTCTCATGGTGAAAAACTTCCTCCTCACATCCAGTCTGAATCTCCCCACCTCCAGCTTTGCTCCATTCCCCTTAGTCCTGTCACTCCCTGATATCCTAAAAGGTGCCTCCCCAGCTCTTTTGTAGGCCCCCTTCAGATACTGGAAGACCACAAGAAGGTCACCTCAGAGCCCCCTCTCCCAGACTGAACAGCCCCAACCCTTCCAGCCTGTCCTCATAGGAGAGGTGCTTCAGCCCTCTGTTTCAGACACTGTGCTGAGTGCATCAGTGGTCCCTTGAAGCATCAGCCACAGCCTACTGGCAACCTGGCTGAAACTATCAAAGAGCACAGAGTTCTATGTGGTTAAACCCATTATATATTATCTATAAAGCATCCACATGCCAACATTAAGTTTCTCAGCCATATTCAAAGTTCTTACCAAGCAATCACCTTTCTGAGAAAATGAAATGTCATTGTTTTCATATTTAGCCAAACTGTTGCTCAAGCATGAGCAGATGGAAACAAGGAGGAGAGAAGAATAAGAAGAAATTCTATCTAAATAGATTATTAATTTTATTATGATGCAAATATTTGTTAAACCAAGTAATTTTGCTATTAACTGCTATTTAGATAAGGAAGAACAGCACAGGCTTGGAACAAATTGTACTCAATTAGAACTTTTCTAGTTACAGAAAAGTAATGTTTTTACTCGCCTGGGAGGTTTAGGCATTGCTTGCCGTTAGCGTCCTCCCCTTCTACTCCATCCTGGTGAGATCACACCTGGGATACTGGATCCAGTTTTGGGCTCCTTAATTCAAGAGAGAGAGGGATCAACAGAGAGCTACAAGGATGATTAAGGGACCTGAACATCTCTCAGAAAGACTTAGGAAGCTGAGGCTGTGTAGTCTTGAGAATAGAAGGCTGAGAGGGGATGTTAAATTGTCTATAAAGATCTCAAAGGTGGGTGTCAAGTTGAAGGTGCCAGGCTCTTTTCAGTACTGCCTACTAATATACAGGCTGGAAAATAGGGAGTTCCACCTCAGCTTGAGGAGAAACTTCTTTATGGTGAGGGTGCTGGGGACTTTCAAAACCCACCTGGATGCATTCCAGTGTGAGTTGCTGTCGGTGGTCCTGCTTTGCCTGGGGGGGTTGGGCTAGAGGTCGCTTCCAACTCCTACAATTCTGTGATTCTGTGAGTCTCTGATTCTATTTATACCTGAGATGTAGAAGAGCAAACCATGTAAACTGTATACATGTTTTTTATACTCTACAGATGTAGACGTTTCTATCCAGAAATGACTGAACCTTTACTAAAGTTTGTACTTGTCCAAGATCATACCTGAAATAGTTTAACCACTAGAAAACTGCATGTGGCCATAGTAGAGGCTAAAATGTGAGCTCAAGGGCAATTTTTGCCATTTTGATAAACAATTTAGCTTCTCTGTGCAATGGATTTATTAGTTTGACTCTTTCACCCACCTCACTTTTCCCTTTTATGTTAGTTTCATGTCTAAGGTGTCAGGACTTACAAAACCTTTAAAAAGTCATTCAAACCAAGTGGTTGAAGAAGAAGGCCATGTGGTCATATGTAAATATTTTAGGCACCTGACTGGCCTACAGCAAAAGGGATTCAATCCTGCTTCCATTTCTCTCAAAGGAAAGCAGGAATGAAGGACAGCAGTGGCATTCTTCACAGTCAAGAGCAACATACTGCACTGGCAGCTGGGATCACAAGACTTTATTCACTTGACACTTTAAGGAATACTTCCATTTTACCAGGACTTTTATCTACAGAATAATTGTTCCATGGGAAAATTGGAGATGTAATAAGAGACAGATCACATTAACACTTTGGGCTGAGGTGGCCTACAGGGCAAAGAGGCAGAGAACAACCAACTCTTGACTTTCTGAGGCTTTAATGTCAGCGGGAAGAGGAAGGGTTTAGCATGCCTTAATCTGAAGCAGCAGTGGAAAAGGAGTAGTCCAGCAACAGATTGAGATGTAAAATAGTGTAAACTATGCTATTATGTAGTATAATAACTCTAAAAAACCTCATTACAGTGGATCTTCAGAATTAAAATAGCACAGTAACCTAAAGCCCTGTAGTCTGTGAGGGAAATACAGACTGGCTATGACTTTAGTCTATATCAAGGAGAATTTAAAATCAGCAAAATCTGTGTGCCTTGGTATTTAGTTACCTTTGGGAAAAACAAACTCACAGCATATTGAATACTGGGGTTTTAAAACCGTCACTGTCTCTAAGTAGAAATTCCAGGGCCCAGAGAGTGATTCAGGTGAATGCTCAAGGCACACTACAGCTGAAGATTGCCAAAATGAGCCCAGTTTCCCATTCATTGACATTGCACTTTCAATTTTATGAATGCTCTTTAAAAAAAGACACTCTTTTCAGTGATGCAGGAAAAAAAACCCAGACCCATATCCGTGCAAGACCCCCAGACAATGAATTGGAGTGCAGAGTGAATGACTGGTTCTGCAGCGTGGTTAAAAGCACGACCTAATTGCTTGTGGATTGGAGGGCAAAAGGTCTGTTGTAATACATCTGCTGGAGATAAACCATCCTTAAAGAACTGTGCTTTTTACAATGGCCATTTTCACACTAATACCATTACAACATCAGAGAGGGGAAATGGACAGAATCTCCCCAGCTAACTTTGTCCAAAAAGAAAGCTGAAGAAAATCTATTTGCATCAGTGAAGTAAGATAATGTGAGTGTATCTACGAACAGCTGGTTAAAAGATTCAGATGGCAAATTACGCATAGACATTTAAATGAGTTTTCATGTGGCATGCTGCGATGAAGGGAATGCCTTCCAGCTGGGATGTAGTCAGAATTGCTGGTAAGCTTTATCACTGTATCACGATGTAAAATTTATCACTGTATTACTGCATCAGTAATTTGAGGACATTACTGTTTCATCTTTACTACCAACTTCTTCGTCTGAGCTCTGTGGGCTGCAAGCTTAATTGCAGAAGATAACAGAGATTCCCTGATTCCAAACTTGTTTTTCTCTGTTTTCCTACCTAATCACCTTACCTTAACATCATTCCTTTGAAAATTAGACATGATGAGTTCAAACTCATTGACATTAAACATGTTGGTATTTACTTTTAATCTAGATTATAGATTTTAAATGTTTCAGATTTAGGAGAGAACGAATTTCATTAAGGGAAAGTGTAAATACTATTCAAATGTGAAATGCATTGAAGAGTTCTACCCTACCTCTCTCTTTCATTCCCTTTTTTTACTACTTTATTTTCATGCTTTATATCCATTTCTTCACTTTCTGACTGCATGCTGACTCAGCTGCTAACATACTTTAAATGATAACTATCATTGACATCAGTGGGAGTGTAAAAAGATCTCCTTGAACCAGGGATAATGCAGAACAAGGCAGAGAGGGGAGGCAGCAGCTGTGGAAGTATATGGTTATAAAGGTTAGATAAGTACCTAGCCTGATATCCAAAACCTGTCATTCTTTCTTTAAGTAACTGCTTTAACCGGTGTTAGTTGTATCCTCCTGGTGACTTCCAGAATGCATGAGTGAGCCTACCCATCACTATGGAAAACAAATCTGAAGCTGGGAGAGCATACAGACAGCTTGTACACATTGATACTGTTCCAGAGTATGCCAAATTCCTTTCTTCTTCCCACCCCCGCCTAGGGTTTGAAGGTGAAAATCGCTTCCCCCCCCAGCCCTGCAGGCTCGAGGGTGGACCAGCAGAGGGCGCCTGTCCGCGGCTGTGCCGACCCGGGTGGGAGTCCGCGCTGGGGCCGGGCCGGGGCTTGGCTGCGCTTTGTGCCCAGCACACAATGGCAAAGGGACACTTTGTCTAGGAGAGCATAAAGAGAGCAAGGGAGAAGGCGAGGGGGTTCCTGCCCTGACAGAGTGCCCATCAGGACAGGTGCCTGCCGTGACAGAGTTCCCGCTTTGGACCATCCTCGCTTTTGGATGGCTCCTACCTTTTTACACAGCTCTCAGTTTTACATCGTCCCTGCTTTTGGACAACTCTCCCCACTTTTGCACCATTCTGTGCAAACCTGCAGGCTTGGCAAGCCCTGGGGTCCTTTGAGAGAGCTGCTGGTGACCACTATAAGGTCTCCTCAGAGCCTTCTCTTCTCCAGACTGAAGAGCCCCATGTCTCTCAGCCTGTCCTCATAGCAGAGCTGCTGCAGTCCTCTCAGCATCTTTGTGGCCCTCCTCTGGACTGGCTCCAACAGTTCCGTGTCCCTCTTGTGTTGGGGGCTCCAGAACTGCACACGGTACTCCAGGTGGGGTCTGACGAGAGCAAAGGGGCAGAATCCCCTCCTTTGCCCTGCTGCCCACACTGCTCTTGGTGTTTGGATGTGGTGCTTACGGCTATGGTTTAAGGTGAATCTTGTAGTGCAGGGTTCTAGCTTGGACCTGGTGATCCTGAGGGGCTTTTCCAAGCTGGATGTCTCTGTGATTTTGCTTGCACAGACAGCTATCTAAACTGGGGACTTAACCTTCCATCGCAGGTCAGCATTTGAAAACAGTGAAAATAGAAATCGAATTATCAGTTGTATTGAGCGCTGGGCTGCATACAGACTCCAGCAGCTACACAGGAAATGTATTGTGAAGCTTGGTGCCTTTATTCCTGAGCCTGGTTAGCTTTCTACTGAGTCAGCATTGTGCTAGCACGTGAGGCGTTCTCCTCTTGCTAATCTAACTCCTTTGGAAAGAAAACACCAGGTTTGGGGATGTACCTGATTAACTATGGTTGCATTTTGTGATCTGCTTTGGATTTAGGAGGCTTTTTGTTTTTTTGTGGTGTGTCATAAAAGAGGCAAACAGCTGCCCAGATTTTTCCTGCTGGTACGTAATGTGCAGCCCATGGAGCTTATTATGTTATGTTGCATGATGGAAGAGAATGGCAGTGGTGAATGGGAAGGCAATCGTCAGTGCTAGCTCTAGTTTTCTGTGCTAGCTGAGTGAATTAATCAGGTGAGTTTGAAAGTAGTGTGGGTATTTTGGGTACTTCAATTGGGTTGTATACTTTTACTAAGACCTCACTGCTGCAGTAATAAAATGTTACCACTGAAAAAGATGCAAGCTAGCTCAGCTGTGCAGTTGATTTTCCAGACTCAACTGCACTGAGGTGTAATATTCTTGATCAACATAAGTGGCTTGACTCAGATTACTTTATGAGAATCACTGGCTTAGAAACAAGCAGCTGGACCTGGTGGCCAGGAGAGCCAATAGCATCCTGCCCTGTATAAGGAAGAGTGTGGCCAGCAGGACAAGGGAGGTTATTCTTCCCCTATACTCAGCACTGGTCAGGCCACGCCTTGAGTGCTGTGTCCAGTTCTGGGCCTCTCAATTCAAGAGAGAGGTTGAGATGCTGGAATGTGTCCAGAGAAGGGTGAGGAAGCTGGTGAGGGGCCTGGAGCACAGCCCTGTGAGGAGAGGCTGAGAGAGCTGGGGGGTGTGAAGCCTGGAGAAGAAGAAGCTCAAGGGTGACCTCATTGCTGCCTTCAACTACCTGAAAGGAGACTGTAGCCAGGTGGGTTTGGTCTCTTCTGACAGGCAACCAGCAATAGAAGAAGGGGACACAGTCTCAAGTTGTGCTGGGGGAGGTCTAGGCTGGATGTTAGGAGGAAGTTGTTGGCAGAGAGAGTGATTGGCATTGGAATGGGCTGCCCAGGGAGGTGGTGCAGTTGCCATCTCTGGAGGCGTCCAGGAAAAGACTGGATGAATCATAGAATCAACCAGGTTGGAAGAGACCTCCAAGATCATCCAGCCCTATCACCCAGCCCTATCCAGTCAACTAGACCATGGCACTAAGTGCCTCATCCAGGCTTTTCTTGCAGTCAACAGCTTTATTAGCCAACAGCTAATCTCATCCCCTTTTGGGACTTGCACCTTGTCCCTCTGGTGGAGCATTTGCTTTTGCCCTCAGCCTCAGTGGTAACTTGTGGGAAGGAGCTGTGCTAAATTGTGGTTGAAAGCTTCCTCATTTAAACGAAACAAGATATTGTAATTGATTTTTAAATCCCAAATGGACAGGCACTTTCCCTGTGGTTTCATTAGGAAAGCTTTGTACAGCTTTTACTGGCTACATTCATGGGGAGCAGTGGAAGCATTCAGAGAAAGGAGGCATTTAATGGCCCCACCTGTTTGTGTATACAAGATCTCATGATGATCCATTTACAACAGCTCAAATGGAAACAGCTGTCTTAGAACAATTTAGAACTTTATCCCCAACTTAACTGCAGAAATAAATAAAAATTCATTTCCAATGCAAATGATTCTTGAGATCAGCTATTTAACAAGTTAGTTACATTTGTACTGAGGCTTTGGAAGCATTCATATTTATCCACGTTTTATCTTTAATCCTGGGAGATTTGATGCTAGCAAAAGCTTGGAGACACATACAGCGTGGGCAGGTGTCTCTGGCACAGTCAAATGAAACTACCTAAATGTGGATCAGCAATCAGCTTCCCTTGTTACTGCTTTTCTAAGTCTGGGTAAGAGACTTCCTGCAGTTGATGCCGTGGTGCTTTATAATGTGTCTCTGTCTGAGGATCTTAAAAGACATTGCAAAACCAAAAAAAAGTGTTCTTTAGAGTGCCTTGAGCTAGTGCAGGCTGTCTGCAGACTCCAACAGCTGCCTTACGTATTTTGAGAGTGCTATCTCTACTGGTTTCCTCCCAGCATGAACAGAAAATGACAAACATTAATAGACCCTTTGTACTGGTATTTTTTCTCTCCTACAGTGCAATACATTATGCTTTTAATTCTACTCCCAAAGACTCTACTGTCGAAAATAACAGTGGCCATTCGGGGAGAAGTATTTTTCCCTGAATGGATTGACACAGTGACTCCTGTCAAGGCTCAGTGTCACAGGACTCTTCAAACCACCATGGATAAACCAAATGTTTTAGAGGCAAGAGATCAGCAGCAGCTTTCTTTTCTTAAAAAGAAACCCATGTGGTGCTTGAATCCTGCAGTATTCTTGCCTTCTGGATGAGCTCTCAGCTTAAACTATGAAAGAACAGCTGCTTCAATAAAAGATTTGGGAAACTCCTCGGTTCTGCATTCCCTCTCTTGCTCCCCACAGTGAGAAGGCAGTGAGGATTTATTTGAAGCTGTGCTATATCTTTAGACTTCTTGAAAAGCCAGGTGAATCCTCTACAGGCACTCTGCTTCCATATGAGCTAATTGTTGTGCTCAGCTGTCTCACTTTTCTTTCCAGACACTTCTTCATTAGCTTCTGTTAAGTACAGTCAGTCAGGTCTCTGCATGATATTTTCAGCATCTCACCTCCATCATGCTCCATGATTGGTTTTCTCTTGTCTGGATAGTTGTAAAATTGTAGAATGGTTTCAGTTGGAAGGGACTTCAAATCCCATCCAGTTCCAACCCCCTGCCATAGCAGACACATCTCCCACTAGAACAGGTTGCTCAAGGCCTCATCCAGCCTGGCCTTGAACAGCTCCAGAGAGGAAGCATCCACAGCCTCCCTGGGCAAGCTGTGCCAGTGTCTCACCACCCTCATTGGAGATTCTTCCTAACATATAATTTGAATCTCCCCTCTGCCAGTTTAAACCCATTACCCCTCATCCTGTCATTACAAGACCTTGTCAGTAGTCCCTCCCCAGCCTTACTGTAGGTCCCCTTCAGCTACTGGAAGGCCACTCCAAGGTCTTCTTGAAGCCTTCTCTTCTCCAGGCTGCAGAGCCCCAACTCTCATAGCCTGTCCTCATAGCAGGGCTGCTGCAGCCCTCTGAGCATCTTGGTGGCCTCCTCTGGAATGGCTCCAACAGTTCCATGTCCTGCTTGTGTTGGGTGCTCCATAACTGTACAGAGTTGTAAGGTCTTTACCTCCCAAATGGATTCCACAAAGTCTAAAAAGGTTTGAGTTAACATAAGAGCTATTTCCTCAGCAATATTGCTTATGGAGTCATCTTCTTGGAGACAAGTATCTGTGAAGCATAAAAAAAATTATCTTTGAAACTATGTTTCTTCATTCACTAAAATGAAAATCAGGTAGCAGATTACAAAAGTATTAATGAGAACATGTAAGCAGAATGAAGCACACAGGAACAGAAGGTGTGAATTCTTTCATCATCAAGAATTCACAGAAAATAGGGGAAAAAAACCCATGTCTTCCAATGAAGGGAGGGTGAAATGTTTTAGAATGCTAATATTGAAATAATCTAGTTAAATAGTAATGATAATAATGAATTATTGAGGGGGAAAAAAAGAGGAGTCAAGTGACACTTAGAATTTTTCTTGCTTTGAGTTGTTTGACCATCTGTGGTGTCATGTTGTTCATTCTTGGCCTTTCAGAATGAGAGTAGGGATATCTCTAAATGTACTTAGTGCTGCTTTGCCATGCTGAGTTAAGTCAGACACTCGAGATCTAATTCTGTCTGGGATACTTCATCACACTGCAGGGTCATAATTTAAAAGCAAACAACAAAACCTCATCCCCATTTTGTAAAGCAGCACAAAAGGAGTATGAAGTATGGTTTAGCACAGAGAGAAAATATTAACTATGAGGTCCTTTAAAAGCCTGTGGGGTTTAAATCATATCTAATCATATCTATATAATGGCAAATGATGCTGAGTGAGAAATGATCAGTGCTGCTCCTGCCTGTAAGTTGGAGGACAATTCTCCATGCTGGTGATGTGATATCAGGACTATGAGTCCACATATTCTCATGTTCATCTTGGAGTTTCTCCTTAATTCTTAGCCAGAGTGTAGCAAGCAGGAAGCACACAGGAGTGGTGAAATGGTGATGGAAGGTTTTGTAGTGGGACCCATTTATTTTCCCTGCTCCTTTTGACTGGAGGTTACTTTGTAAGGTCCTCATTATGCTAAAATGTGTTGTTAAATGCTAATTTTGACAAGATAATCGTTTGAGGTTTTAGACTAGTTCAATAGTCAGTACCCTTCAGCTACATATCTACTTGTTTCCTCAGCCTAGACCAACTAAATCCCTCTGTGAGATTTTTTTTCACCCACCTTTTCCTGGAAACTTTTTCTTGTTGTTGTAGTTCAGTTGATTAGAGTTTGGAATTGCAGTGAATTGACAGTAATATTTATTTAAATAATTTATTCAACTATACTAAATAGTAACAACTGGAGGTCTTCATCAGCTGGGCCACAACAGAGCTGTTTGTTGTCATGATGCCAAATCTGCCACTTCTGTCTCGCTAAATAAATAAAAGGAAAGACTAAACAATTCAGAGTCCTGATACAAATAATTTCCTTTCTGATTCAAGAGGTCCTCTGATGCTCAATGAAGCTGGTGAGGGGCCTGGAGCACAGCCCTGTGAGGAGAGGCAGAGGGAGCTGGGGGTGTGCAGCCTGCAAAAGAGGAGGCTCAGGGTAGAGCTCATTGCTGTCTATAGCTACTCGAAGGGAGGTTGTTGCCAGCTGGGGTTGGTCTCTTCTGCCAGGCAACCAGCAACAGAACAAGGAGACACAGTCTAAAGTTGTGCTCTGGGAGGTATAGGCTGGATATTAAGAGGAATTTCTTGACAGAGAGAGTGATTGGAATGGGCTGCCCAGGGAGGTGGTGGAGTCGCCATCCCTGGAAGTGTTCAAGAAAAGCCAGGATGAAGCACTTAGTGCCATGGTCTGGTTGACTGGCTGGGGCTGGGTGCTAGGTTGGGCTGGATGATCTTGGAGGTCTCTTCCAACCTGGTTGATTCTATGATTGAATGATTGTGTGCTAGTTTGGAGAACAAGCTGCATTTACTGCAGTTTCCATGTTGCATGGTCACATACTACAAAAGCGCCACTCCAATACTCACAAGGGTTGAACATGACAGCAATAAGCATTACAGGGAAGGGAGGAGATGCAGATGTGCCCAGCCACTACCATTCCACACAGTTTCAGGATGTGTGTCAAATGATGTGAAACCGATGGTCTTTGAAAGGGTCAGTAAAAGCCTTCTCAGCATTCTGCTCTGCTGCATCTCTTCTAGAGTCCACAGCAGAATGAGGTTAAAGAAGTATTTGAAGATATTTGCCGAACATATCCAAATGAATACATGATCACAGGATCTGAGAGGTTGGAAGGTACCTCCATAGATCATCAAGCCCAGCCCCCTGCCAGAGCAGGACCATACAATCTAGCTCAGGTCACACAGCAACACATCCAGACAGGTCTTGAAATTTCATCTTAGAGAAGGGAGACTCCACAACCTCTCTGGGTAGGCTGTTCCAGTGCTCCATGACCCTTAATACACTTTAATCTACTCAACAGGAATACATTCTACTCTAAATTTATATTAGCAGTCTTTATTTACTCCTGAGTCTTTGCTGAATAAATGAGACTAAATCAGAAATAGACTGTGAATGGATGATTAGTTCACTCTTCAGTGTCCACAGAACTGAAGGAGTTTGGCTGTGCTGACAGAAAGTTGTATTTTCCTATAGCTAGAAGAAGAATTCCAGAGCATGCACCTTGAAAATGTTTTGAATCATGAAATGGTACCAATTCTTTGAGTGGCAATAGAAGGTCATGTGCAATTATACTGTGCCATGTATATCCTAGAAATAGCAGCTAACCATTTATCATATTGTCTGGTCTTATTATATTTCCATGATTTGATGATCTCTTTACCACTGACTTTCTTAGGCCCGATTTCTTTTATTCCCTGACAAACTGCCATTGAAGCTGAAATCACCTATCAGAACTTGGCCTCCAACAAGAAAAAAAAATACAACAAGGAAAGAAAATGGTCTTAGCTTGACTTGAAAGCTTATTGGCTTCTGGGAAATGTTCCTATAAGTAGCTCATAATGGATAGCAAGTCAAGTGTTTGGATCGTTAAACCTGGACTGAAAATGAATCGTTCAATTCCAGCCCCAGAGGAAGCAGAGCAACATTATCTCTTATGTATGCATTTATCTTCTGATATTGCCCTATAGTGAACTACAGGGGGGTTAGAAAAGGAAGGCAAGTCTTGTAAATCAAAAGCCACTCTTGGTAGTGGGATAGATTTCTTAGGAAGTTAATCAAGCCTATTAATAATCGTTCAGCTTTGTTTTCTAGCTTTGCTGATCAATTATCACTGGATTTGTGTGCAGCCATGGTATTGCCCTTTCTGGGCAGAGTTTATTCTCATACTCCCAGTAATTAAGGTATAAATTCTATTTCTTTTCCATGTAAGCAGGCATATTTGTGGAGCATGATAAAGAATAAAACCATCAGAAGACAGGTACAATGCAGTACAGGACAAATCAGCTGTGCAAATTAACTTTGTCTGACCATGCCGTCGCATCCAAACCTTCACTTAGAGGGAAATTTGTGTTTCTGACACTAGCTAGTTCCAAATCTTCCTGCTGAAACATCTGTAAAACACCATTAGTATTTGAAGTGATGGTCTTTTGCTCTTCATGCTTAAGTGTTAAAATTGACTCAAACACCATATCTGTTTGACTAAGGCTGTGAAACCAACATCATAGCTCTGATCGCTGTCAATATGGCCTACATGACCTAAAAGCTAAAATATCTTTGCTCCTTTTATGAACTGTTTGAGTTTGCTGTATTTTTATTACACTTCAGCAAACTTGTTTCCAGTAGCTCTCTGGTGGTAATTTCTGATTCCAGTTGTTTTCAACCAACTCCTCATGTTTTTTTCTGACTGTCTTCAGAAATGCCCATCTGTATGGTAGCACCACCTGATAATGCTAATAAGGTTACTCACTACCCTCTAAAAGGTATCACTACATGCATGGATGCTTCATATCACTCCACCTACTCAGAACTCTTTCCTTCTTTTGCACTCTAGTGGATGATTGCTGAGATATATAAAAATGTGTATGCAGAACATGAAAACAGTTACTCTAACAGTTAGACTTAAAGGGGGAGAGAGAGGGAAGAACAGTGCATAGAACAATGACCTAAATTAGTGATGCGGATTCTGTGCCTTACAAACTTTTAAAGCTCCTAACTTTCTAATACAGCTTTTACTCTTTTGGCATCAGATCATGTTGTGATTCTTGTCTTTATTGGGAGTCTCATCAGAATATTCCTAGATGTGAAGGCAGAATTTGTTTCCCTGTGTAAGACTGCTCTGCAGATCAGAAGGGAATTTGGCCACCTGGGCTCTGTCTGGAACACCCTTACACCTTTTTCTCTCCTCTGTATTTTAATCATAGAATCAACCAGGTTGGAAGAGACCTCTAAGATCATCCAGACCAACCTAGCACCCAGCCCTGTCCAGTCAACTAGACCGTGGCACTAAGTGCCTCATCCAGTCTTTTCTTCAACACCTCCAGGGTTGGTGACTCCACCACCTCCCTGGGCAGCCCATTCCAATGCCAATCACTCTCTCTGGCAACAACTTCCTCCTAACATCCAGCCTAGACCTGCCCTGGCACAACTTGAGACTGTGTCCCCTTGTTCTATTGCTGGTTGCCTGGGAGAAGAGACCAACCCCCACCTGGCTACAACCTCCCTTCAGATAGTGAAAGTGGCTCCCATAACACTCAACATCTTTTAGTTTCATGCATAAACCAGTGAAGAAAAATACATTTGCACCATAGATGTTCTCTGTAGTTGCTGTTCAAAGTCATGCTGGAGTCACCCTACAGACTATTCACAGGTGGTATACAATGAAACCCTTGCTAGTACTACTAGCACACAATGAAAAGCTTGCTAGTCATGCCAATTCAACAATAGTCAGCTTGTAATGTAATTTCTTATGCTAGAAGAGTACCTGATCCCACCAGGCTACCTCCAGGTGTTACTGGAGCCACATCTGCAGAAAAGAAAAAAAGTAACCAAACAAAAAACCAGTGAGGGTAAAACGAGGGTAAAACCATCTTGACTTCTGGTATTCAAATGTAGCTGTAAATTCAACCTCCCTCATAAGATAATTTGTTTGAAGTTATGCAAAACTTGGCAGGGAGCCAAGCTTGTTCCAATGGCTGATAATTTCTTTCTCTGGTTATTACATTTCTGTGTTTGCAATCATTTCTCATTCTGCTAATGTAATGTCATTTCTTGACAGACCACCCATCATCATTTAATTTTGTCTGCTGGGAAAACTGGGCCAGTCTATTCCTTTGCAAGGAAGGAGCCATATATCATAAGGTTTTTTAATCCTGATATACAGTCAAAATTGATTATCCTGTAGTTCTTAATGTATACTACAGTAAGAGAATATGCAGATTTAAAGAAAAAATCATCTACTGCTTCTTTTTTAATTAATCTTTTGACTTTCCTTATAATTTTTCCAGGCACTTGGACAATGTGGCTTTAAATATGTAGAATTTGAGTAGATAGGATAAATCCAAAGACAGGTTCAACCCCTGTTAGTCTGCATCTTGTCATGTTATCTTGCAATACATATGCCTGAAAAGTAAAATTCACAGCATCAGTCAGGGTTGAAGGAGACCACAAGGATCATCTAGTTCCAACCCCCCTGCCATGAGCAGGCACACCCTACCAGAGCCTCATCCAGCCTGGCCTTAAACACCTCAACCACCTCCCTGGGCAACCCATTCCAGGCTTCCACCACTCTCATGCTGAACAACTTCCTTCTCACCTCCAGTCTGAATCTCCTCACCCCCAGCTTTGCTCCATTCCCCAGCTGTACAGACCTGCAAATATTAACCTAGGTTCTGCACACTGTTCTACAGGAATGAAGAGATGTATAGGGATCATCTCTGTTGAATTTCTAGACATGTACTGCCTTTGAAAATGACCTTCCAATACCTGAAGGGATCCTACAGGAAGGCTACAGAGAGACTTTTCCTAAGGACATCTAGTGATAGGTCAAGAAGGAGTGGCATTAAGCTAAGGGAGAGTAGGTTTAGACTGGATCTTAGGAAGAAGTTCTTCAGTAGAATGGTGGTGGGACCATGTGTTGCCCAGGGAGGCTATGGATGTCTCTTCCTTGGGGCTGCTTAAGGCCAGGCTGAATGAGACCTTGAGCAGCCAAGTCTAGTTGAGAGGTGTCCCTGCCCATGGCAGGGAGGTTGGAGTAGATGATCTCTGAGGTCCTTTCCAACCTAAGCCATTGTATGGTAAATCAAGACACAAATCATAAGTCTTTATAAAAAATACTTTATATTTAGTGTGGTCATGAATGTAGAAGTATGAACAGGAAAAAAGAATCTACCATGAAGATAGTCACAACAGAATAGGTCATCCAGAGAGGTTGTATAGTGGCCACACATTTACTGAACACCTCCAAATGTATGCCAAAGTTATTTTTTCAGTAGGTGCTCTGATTTTTTTCTTACCCTGTTTGATCATGCCTGGATACAGAGGAAAGCAAGGTTCACTTATTTGCAGACTGGAATATTTACACAGCACTTCTACAACACATGTGGGTTGCATCTACAGGAAACTTTCATGGATGATGGTGCAGCTGACATCAGAATTATCTTAGCATGCCCCACTACTACTGTTTGAGACAGCAGAAAAAGTGAGGTAGCAGGAGAACAATGCTTTGATCTGGAGAACCCTGACAACTGGTATAGAGACATCTTCAAATCTACCTCAAATCAATTACTCTCTGAGGTTGTAACTGTCAAGCAGGTGTTAGCATTACCAAAACAAATGATAACTCATTTAAATACCAACGAAGTGTATCTATCAGAGCTGTAGGTGGCAGTGCCATATTCTATATCAGAGGACTTTATTAAAATCCAGAAAAGGATTATGAATGTTCAAGTAATAAACTTAGTTTATTTATTCACAGCTTTTTGATACAAAACTTCTTTTTAGTTCCTATCATGGAAAAAAAGATGAAGTCTCAATAAATCAGAAAAAGATCAAGTCCAGTAAAGAGAACTGACTGCTGATAATAAGTCAAATTCTTGACATTCTGGACTTAATAGGTCTCAAAGGATATTTTATGTTTTCGGAGAAGAAAACTCTATGGATTTATTCAGGGAGGATATTTCCTGAACAGAATAATCAATCCAGAGTCTCTCTATATAATACCATGTAACTTCTTTGGTTAGATTACAGAGAAAGAGTCTACACAGACAAAAAAATGTATGTGGCTGTTAATACTTCATCATGATGAGAAACTTCTCTATACTCAAGATGCAGGGAGGTGGTGGAAGCCCCATCCCTGGAGGTCTTTAAGGCCAGGCTGGATGGGGCTCTGAGCAACCTGATCTAGTGTGAGGTGTCCCTGCCCATGGCAGTGAGGTTGGAACAAGATTATCCTTGCAGTCATTTCCAGCCCTGAGAGTTCTATGCCTGTGGACATTATCTGTATATCAGTAGTGAATACAAAAGTATCCTTGCAACAAACCATCAGAAAAGAATTACAACTGGGTACATTTCTTGCCTTTTCTACACAGCTCAACATGGTTTGGTTTATGTGGAGTTAGAATCAGTGTCAGCTTAAGCTAGGAATCAATCAGGTGTTTTAACTGTAAAGAGAAAAAGATTCTTTTTCCACTTTTAAATGCCATGACTGACACTATACTAGTATAACATGCAACTTGGTTAAACAAACAGCGAATACATTTCACTCTGTCCTTTTCTGGGTTTTACTTTGGGTTTTGTTTCTGTGTTTTTGTTGGTGGTGGTTTTGTTTTAATGTGTGTTATACCATGTTCGAGTTAAACCCCTGTCCGAGGCCTTTTGTGGTACTGATTAGAGAGTGACTGGAGAGCAGCCAGGAAGAAAGGGACCTGGGGGTACTGGTAGATAGTAGCTGAACATGAGCCATCCTGGCCTGGATTAGGAACAGTGTGGCCAGTAGGACAAGGGAGGTTATTCGTCCCCTGTACTCAGCACTGGTCAGGCCACACCTTGAGTGCTGTGTCCAGTTCTGGGCTCTTCAATTCGAGAGAGATGTTGAGGTGCTGGAAGGTGTCCAGAGAAGGGCAACAAAGCTGATGAAGGACCTGGAGCACAGCCCTGTGAGGAGAGCTGGGGATGTGCAGCCTGCAGAAGAGGAGGCTCAGGGCAGAGCTCATTGCTGTCTACAACTACCTGAAGGGAGGCTGTAGCCAGGTGGGGTTGGTCTCTTCTGCCAGGCAACCAGCAATGGAATGAGGGGACACAGTCTCAGGTTGTGCTGGTGGAAGTATAGGCTGGATGTTAGGAGGAAGTTGTTGGCAGAGAGAGTGATTGGCATTGGAATGGGCTGCCCAGGGAGGTGGTGGAGTCACCGTCCCTGGAGGTATTGAAGAAAAGCCTGGATGAGGCACTTAGTGCCATGGTCTGGTTGACTGGATAGGGCTGGGTGCTAGGTTGGACTGGATGATCTTGGAGGTCTCTTCCAACCTGGTTGATTCTGTGATTCTATGAGTGCAGTGTTTTTCATGCATCACAACTTATTCCAGCTGCATTCCCTACAGGACACCACATGGTTCAGAGTGAAAAGCTCTAATGCATGTTTGATCAATTTTACTTTGTCACTTGGAGGAAAAGCTGTCAAACTGTCATTAAACTAAGTTTCTTAGTGTTCTAAAGTACAAAAAAGTAACACTTCAAACAACACAAGTGTCAGGCAAATTGAACTTACTCTGCAATAGGGAGTGATCTAAGTAAAGCACCCCAGAGTATGAGTAATGGCAATGGGACAAAATAACAAATACAGATGGATTATGTCTCTCAGAAAAAAAAATCATTTAGGTAGACAGCAAAAAAATTGCACAGGAGCTGCAATGGAAGCATTAATTTTTGTAACAGCCTCATAAAAGTTTTACAGAGAAAGTTAAAATTCTGCAAATTGCTCTCTGGTGTTTCTTGTTTGCCCATGGAACACTACTGCATGGCCCAAGGAAGGTGCAAGTGAAGGAGGTGATGAGATGATTAATAAAGAAGGGCAACAAAGCTGACAACAGGTCTGGAGAACAAATGATGTGAGGAGAGGCTGAGGGAACTGGAGTTGTTTACTCTGGAGGAAAGGAGACTGAGGGGAGACCTCTGCAACTGCTCTTCTCCCAGCTAACAGGACAAAAAGGAAACAGTCTCATGTTGACCAGGGAGGTTTAGATTGGATATTAGGAAAAGTTTCTTCACTGAAATTGTTGTGAGCTTGGAAGAGGCAGCCCAGAGAAGTGATCTAGCCATCATCCCTGAGAGTATTTAAAAGATATGTAGTGCTTGAGAACATGGTTTTGCAGTGGACTTGACTAAGTGCTAAATCAATGGTTGGACTCAATAACCTTGGAGGTTTCTTCCAACCAAAACGATTCTATGATAGAGAAAAGAGTGCTAAAATACATTTGACAGCAATGTAAATATAAAATATTTATATTGGTACTTGTGATTTCAGTTGTTCCACTTTTAAATGTGGCTTAAAAAAACAAGCAAACAACAAAACAATACACCTCAAAAAATAACCTCCCCAAGCAAGCCAAAACCCAGTAGAACGAACAACATGCTCTGCTGGGTGGAACAGGCATTGAGGTACTGAAACAGAAACAGGTGGAAAGGGAATTTTCAGGAAAAAAAAGTTGAAAAATCTCTTTAATCCTGACTTGGTCTGTAAAAAATCTTTAAGCATCCTGATATTATCATCACCCTTAACATGGCCTGAAGTTCAGTAGATTATTAAGTGTTTTGCTGAAATGGACCTTTTGAGTTGGTATTGTACTTTGCTTAGACACAGGCACATACATTTATTGTTTGTCTTTTGGCATCTAAACCTTCATGTCTTTGGGTATCTAAACCTTCATGTCTTTAGGTATCTAAACCTTCATGACTTTAGGTATCTAAGCCTTCATGTCTTTAGGTATCTAAGCCTTCATGGCTTTAGGTATCTAAGCCTTCATGTCTTTAGGTATCTAAGTCTTCATGTCTTTAGGTATCTAAGTCTTCATGTCTTTAGGTATCTAAGTCTTCATGTCTTTAGGTATCTAAGTCTTCATGTCTTCAGGTATCTAAGTCTTCATGACTTTAGGTATCTAAGCCTTCAGGTCTTTAGGTATCAAAGTCTTCATGTCTTTGGGGTTTTTTTGCACAAAACATCCAGTGTCACTGACAAGTCCCCAAACAGAAGCTTTGGTTTCAATGATTTATTGTATTGAATATCAATGATGATAAAACTTCCCTTTTGGTAGTCTGGAGTCATATCTATACTAAACACACAGTTTTGAAGGGATAGAGCAGTCCCAGAGGGCATGATCAAACTTCTTTTCCACCTGAAGGCACACATGTGTGTGACCTTTCTCAGTAGAAACTTCAAGACAGCTGTTTAGCCTGGACACTGAGTTTTTTAATGACTATTATGACATTTTTCTGAAGATGTATTGAATCTTATATTATCTTTGTGGTCTCTTAGGTTAAACAAAAAAAATACTAATAAAAAGAGTTCTTATTTTCAGCTCTGTGCAAGCATGACCACTTACTAGTTATACGCTGACGTTCCCTAGCAACTGAAGGACTGAACAATACTCTGGGGCTGAAGAGAAAGTTGAGTTACTGGGATATTCATTATTTCTGGAGTTGTAGTGAATGAATTCCCTCCCTACTCCCCACTTGTTTTTTTTCTTTTTCCCAGCACAAAATTTAGAGCAGTGCCATGACTATTTTATTTTAAGAATTAAAAAAAAAAATGTGATTATAAATCTGGAGCTGGTGCACTTTTCTTTATTATTCCTAGAATAATTTTCCAGGCAAATCCATAAACCTTTCTTTAAAAAATATTTTTAGCAGTCTTATACCTTTCAATCTTTCTTTTTTTTTCTGCTCAGAATTTTGATTTAGCAGAAATTTACTTCAGAAAGCTTTTGCAATAAGGTTCTGAGGGTGGTGAAAAAAGGATTTCCCTGTGGAAAGAAATCATAAAATGTCCTGGCTTTGAAAGGAACTCCAAAGCTCATCCAGTCCAACCCCCTCTGCAGTCAGCAGGGGTGTCCTTAACTAGATCAGGTTGCCCAGAGCCCTTGTCACCTTGAATATCTCCAGGGACGGCGCCACAACTACCTCCCTGGGCAAGCTGAGGAAAGAGATGAAATTTTAAGATCAGGCTGTCCTAGATCAGCAATTAGGTACTTCTGTGCTTACAAAAGAATAGGTGTGCAGTGATTTGTGTGTCCACACTCTTGTCGTTTGATGGACTTGGTTTAAAGAGAGGGCTCTGTGATGGAATATGCAAAATTAATAACCTGTATTCATTTTGATATCCAGGCAAAGATTGCTAATAACTATGAAAACAGTTTATTAACACTAAAACTCGCCAGAAAACTTATTCACAAGGTTCAAAAAGCAGAGTTTGGACATTTATACATGCAGAGCACAGGCAAAAGTAGAGCACTTATTTCTTAAAGTGGCAAAGGCAGACATCATACTGGAAGAGAAGATTCTTGCAGTTGATTATACTGCGTGCTGTTAATTATGCTGCTTGTCCACTAGAGGACACAGCAAGCTCCTTTCTGCTTATGGCAAAAGGCAATTAGTGAATTACAAGAGACTTTTAAGTATTTACTCTCAAAATATTATCAGACAGTACCCAAAGCACATGGAGGGGCTGCTGCTGGTATTTCCCAGGCTCTTTTCTCAGGAAGGTGGAAGTCTATAGCACAGCCTCTGACCTGGTTCCTCTTGATTCCTGATTCAGCAGACGCCTTGCAGAGGGGTAGGCAGGATGCAGTGAGGCAGCAGCAGCACCAGCAGCACACTGTGCTACCTGCTATTCCCTTTTTATCAATACAGCCAGAGACTAATGGGTCTTTGGACATAGATTAGCCAGTCAGAATGGCACTTTTCCAAGCTCGACCATGTTAGGTGAAGCCAGGGCTTTAGTTTCCCTTTCCTGCAGTTGCTTCTCCCAGCACGGAAGGAAGGGGAGCAGGGGATCAGGTCTGGACAAGCCAGAGCCCTTAGACTCAATGGCTCCAGGTTCTTTGTCCTCTTTCCCACGATTGCTTCTCCCACAGCAGAAGGAGGGGGAGCAGAAAAACATGGCTGGGCAAGCCAGAACATGAACGAGCCCATTTTTGGCCTATCAGGTCTACCACAGCAGGCTCACGATGACCATCGTCACTTATTCAGTTGTATCTTTGGCAACTTTATTTGTAACCTTCATAGGAAAGCAAATAACAAATTGTCTGTTTGTAACAAAAAGCAAACACATTTCCAAGAGAGATGGCATTTCACTGCACAGAAATCTTTCTGTTAACTGAACCATGACCTGGGTCCCTGTATTCATTTCTTTGCAGTCTATGATTGAATAGTTTCAAGCTGATTTCAATAATATTCCTACCTGATAAATGTCAGAAACTTCTCCCCCTCCATTTTTTTTTTTTTTGAGATGTTTGAGAAACTCAGTCACTATTTTTTAATTTCTCCAGTTATCCCTATGAATTACAGGTACCTGGGGTCTAGGAATACTGAGGCAATTGTAAAGGACATGATCCCAAACAGCAAGAGAGTGAGCCCTATGGACAAGAAAATAAACCCACTGCAGAGATTCTTTCTCAGGGTAGGCCTTTCCTCTCCCATTCTGTGTTCTGCTGAGGCTAAAAATAGTATGACTGCTTTGGTAGACAATGAAAGGATGTCAAGATCATGTGCAGAAAGCATCTAGTGATTGTACTGCTCTAGGTCCAGGGAATTTTCTGCACTGAGTATTAAAGAAGTTGGCTTTGTGCACTCTAACAGCTACACTGCATTTGGCTTGCCTGAATAGTTGAAGAATTAGTGCAAGATACTCTCTTAACCCTACTCAACAAAGAATAAGTCCTCAAAAGTAAAGTGTCTGGTGATGCTACTCAGCTAACTCAGAGCAGGTTTTATTGTCTGGAAAATAGCATCTGAGGTTCCTCTTTTGCCATCTATTTGCATCAGTGTTTTAAAGTGGTGAACAGCTACTGAGCACTCAGTAAATTCTCTGTAACATTTTGTTACAGATTTCAATTAAGCTATCAAGGAAACACTGGGATCAGCTGGTGCCCTCGAACTCACAAGCTATAGGCTTTCCTTGAATTCATTGCATTTCCACCACAGCACAAGGGGGAACTTCTTTACTATAAGGGTCACAGAGGACTGGAGCAGGCTCCCCAGAGGGACTGTGGAGTCTCCTTCTCTGGAGACTTTCCAGACCTGTCTGGATGTGTTCCTGTGTGACCTGTGGAGCTAGATTGTATGGTCCTGCTCTGGCAGGGAGGTTAGACTTTGGATCTCTTCCAACCCTTAACATTCTGTGATCTATTTGAACATGTTTATATATATATATATATATATGGTCTGTATCAGGAACAGTGTGGCCAACAGGACAAGGGAGGTTATTCTTCTACATTGAGTACTGTGTCCAGTTCTGGGCTCCTTTATTCAAGAGAAATGTTGAGATACTGGAATGTGTCCAGAGAAGGGCAATGAAGCTGGTGAAAGGCCTGGAGCACCGCTCTGTGAGGAGAGGCTGAGGGTGTTTAGCCTGGAGAACAGGAGGCTCAGGACAGACCTCATTGCTGTCTACAACTACCTGAAGGGAGGCTGTAGCCAGGTGGGGTTGGTCTCTTCTCCCAGGCAACCAGCAACAGAATAAGGGGACACAGTCTCAAGTTGTACCAGGGGATGTCTAGGCTGGATGTTAGGAGGAAGTTTTTGGCAGAGAGAGTGATTGGCATTGGAATGGGCTGCCCAGGGAGGTGGTGGAGTCACCATCCCTGGAGGTGTTGAAGAAAAGCCTGGCTGGGGCACTTAGTGCCATGGTCTAGTTGACTGGCTAGGGCTGGGTGGTAGGTTGGACTGTATAATCTTGGAAGTCTCTTCCAGCCTGGCTCATCTCAGGCTGAGATGAGATATATATATATATGTATATGTGTGTGTATGTATGTATATATATATATATATAAATAAATGCTCAATCTGGACTTAAAAACAGTCATGGGAACCTCCTGCATCCTTAGCTACGTGGCGCTTGGCCTGATTATCCTCTCCTTTTTATCAAGCCTTGAGGTCCTGGAGAGAATTACTACTAGGGTTACTTCACAATACTTAAGTCAATGCGTACATCTTCTTTGTATCCTTCAATTTGTCACCATTGCTTGGGAATTTGAGACAGCAGAACAAATTGCATCACTAGGCAACTCATTTGCATTACTACCAAGAACAAAGGGAATATGATGTTTCTGAGCCAATGTCAGGTTTTATTGTATTTATGCAGCAGAGGAATGTATTGCTTCTTTTGTAATAGAAGCTGATTATCCATTATGCACTTCCAATCCTTTTCAGGATTGTTGCATTTTTAGAGTCTTTGTGGCATCTATAAACAACATTAATAATAATTCTGTGTGTGTGTGTTCTATCAGAGCACTGATAAAAATGGTCCATAGAATACAGCTAAGAACTCAGCCTTGCAGAGCCCAGTAGAATAATCACTCCCTAAGAAGATTCTCATTTATAGTTCCATCTTGAAACCTATCAGTCAGTCAATTTTAATCTAATTAAAGTATCCAGTGCTCATTTGCCAGTGGCTGTGCCTCTTTTTCAATAACCCATATCTACAGAGTATCTTGGAAATTACTGCTGCCCGCCTGAGCTCAACCGAACCCGAGTCTAGGCAATGACCTGGCAACGAGTTGCGACCGTGGGCCCTGCCATCCCGGCACGCTGGCCCACCGCTGCAGCCCGGGGGCGACTCTTTGCTGTGTACAGCAGACCTGGGTCCTGTATTGCCCGGGTGGCTGACCACCCCAATGGACCCCTGGGAACCGCGAAGGCCTCGCTTCGTGTCCGTGGGCCTTCTCAGACAATGTGCTTGTCATAAATAACAGACATAAACTTGGGTTCATGCAAAATAAGGCATGCAGGAATCAAGCAATGTACAGGCCTGGGTGCGTGGGGAGGCTCCACTCTACCCTAACGCACACACTTTGCCTTCAGTTGTCTCTTTTTATACCCTATTCTATTACATATTCATTACTAATTCTAAGAAAAGGTTGGGTTTTCCTTATCAGTTCTAAGAATTGGAGGTGTCTCTTCCACGCATGTCTCTTTTTATCCGGTGATCCCTCTGGTAGTCTTCAGTGATGAAGTGAGGGGTCTTCCTCAAGTGTCCTTTCCATGAACTCCAAACTAGTCCTCTGTTTGCTCATGTGCAAAGGATGTCTCTTCCACCTGCCTCCCTCCTCCACCAATCTTTCTAGTTTCTAATTACTTACTGCTATTATCTTAAGCCAAGTGTATGCTTTTGTGATGGTTGTGTAAGGAGGAGTGCAGCTCCATTCAAACCCCCCTTTCCTCCCTGTCTGTGGCCTCTTGCCACGAATTGATCAGATCAAACATATATTTCTCACATGCTCAATCTGAACTAAACAAGCAGCAAAGCCCCATCGCACCATCACTGCCTGGAAGTCCACCACGTAGCTGCGACAAGGTCTTTCCCCCTTTATGCTTTTGGATCTCAAATATCGAGACTCTTAACCAGTCAGTAAACTAACTCTCTTTACTCAAGTTTGGGAAAGTTTATGCTTAACTTTTCAGCAACAGTTTGTGCTGCAAGACTCTGCAGTTATAAATAGCAAATTAACATCTTATGGATAATCTGTTTCTGTGCCTCTTCTCCAAGGCAACCAGCAATAGAACAAGGGGACACAGTCTCAAGTTGTGCCAGGGTAGGTATAGGCTGGATGTTAGGAGGAAGTTCTTCACAGAGAGAGTGATTTCCCATTGGAATGGGCTGCCCAGGGAGGTAGTGGAGGCACCGTCCCTGGGGGTCTTCAAGAAAAGACTGGATAAGGCACTTAGTGCCATGGTCTGGTTGATTGCTTAGGGCTGGGTGCTAGGTTGGACTGGATGATCTTGGAGGTCTCTTCCAACCTGGTTGGTTCTATGATTCTATGATTAGTTCCTAGAGTCTCATCCCATCCTAGCATAGCCGGATAACATCTTCAAGAGTCGTGGTGGTCTGTCAAAACCCTAGTGGCTGAGAATCAGTGAACACTCAGGACCTAAATCATCTAGAAGCCTTTCCTAAATAATTTAAATGTAATCTGACTGTATAGATACGTTCTGCAAAAAATAGCTTTATGAGCCACGTAACAGGACCTGCCTGTGTTAATCGTGGGTAAGTTTGGCCTCATTACAATTCACCTCTAACCCCAGTTCAAACCCTCCTTCACACATATCCCTTGAAATTCTACTTTGTTCATTCTGCTTCATAGTATTGTTTTGAGAAGAGATCTTAAATTGGAGTTCTGGGGGTTGGTGGTCACTTAGTGCAGAATGTGCTTGTAGGGATTACTTAGGAGGGAGTGAAACATGAAGCTGCTTTATCTTGTATCGCCCATAGCTGCAAAACTGTTGTGCCTGTGTCGTCAGTGAAGAGGCTTCTGAAGTGATTTTTCACTCACTGCACATTTTCATTTAATTTTTTCAGACACTTAATGTCTCCTAAGGACCTCTGCTATTACTTTCATACAGTTAATATTGAGCAAATTAACATCTTATGGATAATCTGTTTCTATGCCTTGCTTTATTAGTTCCTAGAGTCTCATCCCATCCGAGCATAGCCCAGATGAAATTTTCAAGAGTTGTGGTGGTGTGTCAAGATCCTAGTGGCTGAGAATCAGTGAGCACTCAGGACCTAAATCATCTAAAGCATGTGGCAGATTTACTCTAGTGGATTATCAGACACAGGAATGTTCCTCATTTCCTTGAATCGAGGCTTTTAGCTAAGAAAAATAGCTGCATCAGCACACAGAAGTTTTGAACTGTAGTTCAAGTATGTCCATGTGCTCTGGGGAGAGACTTGGTTTCACTTAGGAGTATCTTCTAATATTTTTCAGGTGGTAAGGTAATGTGATGGTTTGGGTGTTCCCTGCCCCCCCCCCCCCCCCCCCCCACTTTGGAAATCACCCAGACTAGACTCAGCCAGCTCTGGAAACTGAATGAAGCTTATATTTACAGCTTAGCAGAATATACAAGCAGATAGTTACAGTATGTACAGTTGTATACAGAAATAGACAAGGTAAAAGGTAATACAGAAACACAGCAGCCGTCCCAGAAACCTGAGTCCCCAGGAGGGGCTCCCAAACACCCCTTCACATTCCCCTTACCCCTCTCAACCTCACCCCAGTCCTAAGGAAGAATGGAGGTTTGGCCAGGGGGTTAGGAAGCAAAGTGGATTAGTCAGAGAAACGGAGGGTGAGGTTAGAGAGAGATGCAGCTTGGAGCTCATCAGCAGCAGAAGTGAGTTATCTATGTTTTGATTTTGTTTTTATACATCTCAGCAAGCCTATGAGGGAAGTAAACATCATTCTGCTTTCCTTTCCCAGCCTGTAATCTAGTTCTGCTCACCAACACATTCTAGCTAGCTTCAAACTAGCACAAGTAAGAAATCAGTCACTGAAGAAAGTCAGAGTTACCCTGACCTTTCAAAGCTTCCTAACTGCCTACAACTTAGTGGCTCCAGTCCCCATGGTGCTGTATTATATAACTATGGCAGTCAAGTAAGCTATCCCAATTCTGTCTCTCTTTCAAGCAAAAGCAAAGAGAACTGAACATTTTCACAATTCAGTAATTCCTGAAACAAAAGTAAAAATAAACCCCCAGTGTTGTGACTACAGTTCTGGCTGTCAGTGATGTGCGAAGGCAAATGTGTACATGTGACTGGAGATGAGAAATGTCAGATAGCTTTGATATCCTGGGGTCTTTTCCAGCCTGAATGATCTCGAGAGGCAACCTCGTTTCTCTCTACAGCTTCCTGAGGAGGGGCAGTGGAGAGGGTGGTGCTGTTCTTCTCTCCCTGCTACCCGGTGACAGGATGCACAGAACAGTTTAAAGTTGCACCAGGGGAGGCTTTGTCTGGACATTAGGAGGTGTTTCTTTACCTAGAGGCTGGTCAAAGACTGGAGTAGAGAAGTAGTCAATGATTCAGGTCTGTCAGTGTTAAAGAGGCATTTGGACAATGCCCTTAATACTATGCTTTAACTTCTGGAGAGCCCTGAAGCGGTCAGATGTTTGGAACAGATGATCATTGGTCCCTTCCAACTGAACTATCCTATTCTGTCTCATAGTTTTGTCTCCAGGCATTTAAGAGAAATTAAACCACAACATTCTTCCATTAAAATAATAAATACTTATGGTGGAAAATTATTTTTAAATTAATAAATAAATTCATCAGCAGATTTAGTAATGTATTTTCAACTTGTAGCAACTTGATTATGTTTTCTGACAGAATACAGGAGCCAAATAGGTCCATATGAGAACACTGAACTTAAGAGAAGCTCAGTAGTGCAGTGGTGATACTGTCACTTGTCAGAGGGTGCTAGAGACACAGAAAATACTTTTTGTATATTCAGGAGTCAGTATCTAAAGCCCACATATGGGCATGCAGGAAAAATGCTGATGCAGTCAATGATTTATACTTGTTTGCTGCCTGCATAAATGACCTTGTTAAAAAGAAGTAATTAAATGAAACTTAATTTTTTTTCAGTTGAATCTAAATATCAAAGCTGATGCTAAAAAATTATAAACATTTTAAGAAAGCAGATGGTCTACTTGTATAAATAAGGCTTTGAAGAACACAGTTGGGGAAAGAAGTAAATTAGACTTTTCAACTGATCTTACTCTTCAATAAGGCTTTGAAAGGCTGTGAACACTTCTTGCCTAGTATTTTGGGGCCTGCTATCATCATAAATGATAATTTAGTCTGCTTTCAATAGCTTATGTCTTGTCTTTCAGGCGTTTTTGTGTCTCTAAATAAAATACTTTCACATAATTAAGATGCATTACATACTGAGACAGTTGTGTTAACACAAGTAAAAATGACTGCTAAGTGTAGGAAGAAAATTTTATGTTATCTGTACAAGTACACAAGAAAAAAAACTTTAGAGGAATTGTTTCACTATCTCATTTAAGGTGGTAGGAGGAGAAAGAAACATATAACAGGGTGGCAGATCAGCCTGCCCAGAGAGGCTGTGGAGTGTCCTACTGAGATATTCCAAACCCACCTGGATGTGTTCTAGTGTGACCTACTCAAGGTGAATCTGCTCTGGCAGGGGGCTTGGACTAAATGATCTTTTGAGACCCTTTCCAACCTGTAACATTCTGTGATTCTGTAACAGTTGTCTTTAAAACTTCAGTTACTGCTCATGGAAGTTCACTGAGTTTAGCAGCCTGAGCATGCATCTTTGGTGTGATTTTTCTCCTGGAGATGATTGAAGGAGATCTGTTTGCTTCTCCAGCATTTGTCTGAGTCGCCTGTTCAGAACTGAGTTTCTCATGGTGGTATGGTCATGCTCTTGTCACTGGCAGTGGCTTTTACTGGAGGCTCGCTGGGGCCTCTCTAGAAGCTCATGCTCCTACTTGTACCTCAGAGTTTGCTATTTTTGCTGGTGCAGTGACATCAGAGTAGAAGCTGAAGGCTGTTAGTAGGCAGGGTATGTGTACTGGAGATCTGGGTGGCTTGTGCTGTAGGTGCTGTCAGGCAGTGGGGACACCTCCAACTAGATCAGGCTGCCCTGGGCCACTTCAAGTGTGGCCTTGAATGTCTCTAGGGATGGGGCTTCAACCAATACTGGAACTGACAACCTGTTTCAGTATTTTACTACTCTTATTAAAAAGAACTTTCTCCTTATGTCTTAACCTAAATCTCCCCGGCTCTAGTTTCAAACCACTGACCCTCATCCTGTCACTACAAGCCCCTCCAGACAGTCATCCCCCAGCCTTCCTGTAGGTCCCCTTCAGATACTGAAATGTAGCTGTAAGATCTCGCTGAAGCCTTCGCTTCTCCAGGCTATGTCTTTATCCACTTCACTTTGCTCATCTGAATTCACCTTCCTAAACCCAGTGTTATAGTCAGTCTGCTGAGAACTGCCATTTCACATCCACTTCCAATGGGAAGGGACAGGATTTTCCAGTAGTTTTAGTCAAACCATGAATTTTGAACCCTGATCAGCCACATGCTGATAACAGATACAAATCTATGAGACACTCCACTTCTGAGCTTCACAATGATTGACTGCAGCCCCAATTAGGCTGAGACATTCAGCTGTATTTTGTGTACACTCCTCAAGGGCAGCCTGGAATGCTTTGTGCTCTTAATTCTACTGAGTGTCTGGTTTCTAAAGTATTAAAATTGAATCATAAATTTAATTTCTTTAATGCAGGACTATTCCTTTGTCAGAGAAAGGCAAATATTTTTCAGAATGAGTTTATGTAGGTGGTTAAATATACCTCAGACATTTAATTTCAAAGTGACCTTGTTTATGCTCAGTGGGAAGAGACATTTATTATGTTTGTTAAACTGTAGCTCTGTGCTCAACAGTAGAGGAATCCAAAGATTAATACAGTTTTGATTTCATGGCAGTGAAAAACAATATTTTTTGGTATTACATAAATACATTCTGTATAAAATTTGACCTATTGAAACAAAAAAAAAAAAAAAGCCTAATTCTACACAATTTAATGTTTTGGGTTTTTTTTTTCCCCTCATACCTGTGTTTTGGTAGCCTAAATATTAATAGAAATCAGCATATATCTTGGAAAGCGATGCCTGAGTACCAGTGAAACTCCTGTGTTTAAATAAACACCACAGAAAGCAGTAAAACTCTTTCAAGGGCAGAGCTGAGTTGTTTGAGCATCAGATATGGATGTGATTAATGCTTTCTGAAATAACTACATAACACACACAACTGGGGACACATCTCTTTGGGGTCTGTGTTTTGGTTTTGTCAGTATAAGTGAGCCTTTTCTTTCGGATTTCTGTTGGTGTATTTTATGGTGCCATTTAATCTGACTGGTGTGGTCACTATGGAAGTTTGATTTTAATATGTTTTAAACAGACATTGCCAGTCTGAAGGTTATCTCTAAGGGTTATGATTGAGAGTTATCAAATTTATCCTGTATTAGATCACAAAAGGAAAACAAGACATGGCCTGAAACCATGACATTTAGATGAAAGCTCCAGGAACTCAAAAACTAGAGCTTGGCAGTCTGATGTGGGGGTTTAATTCTGCCTGGTTTAACAAAAAGGTCATTTAATAAGATTTAAATCTGAATTCACAATCCTGTTGTGAGTTACCCACGTCTTCTAGAATGCTGTTCAGATTCAGAGTTGTAGTAAAAAAAAATATACATTGTGGGTTGAAATATCTTTGTTCTTTCAGTTCTTAAATAATTTTATGTAGGGGAGTAAATAAAAAAAGGTTTTAATTGCGGCAAAATCAAAACTGCAGTTGTTCACATGGAGCATTTGCTTCCTAAGCTGAAAGAGAGGAAAGAGATAGGCTTTGCAAGTGAAAGACCAGCATGAGCATAAACTGCATTGCTTCAAATCCTGTGATATAAGAGAAAAAAAACCACAGAAGGCATAAACCAACGTAAGTTAAGCATAAGCTATTTCTTACGTGGAATCCTTCCACTAAGCTTTATTTGTAGGTCCCTAAATCTGGTAAGATAGAATCATAGAATCAGAATGGAAGGAACTGCAAGGATCATCCAGTTCCAACCCCCCTGCCATGGGCAGGGACACCTCACACTAGATTAGGTTGCTCAGAGCCACATCCAGCCTGGCCTTAAAGATCTCCAGGGATGAGGCTTCCACCTCATCCCTGGGCAACCTGTTCCAGTGTCTCACCACCCTCACAGTGAAGAACTTTCTCCTAACATCCAATCTGAATCTACCCTCTTCTAGTTTTGCTCCATTCCTCCTAGTCCTGTCACTACCTGACATCCTAAAAAGTACCTCATCAGCTTTCCTGTAGGCCCCTTTCAGACACTGGAAGGCCACAATAAGGTCTCTGCAGAGCTTTCTCCTCTTGCAGACTGAAGAGCCCCAACTCTCTCAGTCTTCCGACGCTTCCCTGCTCTGTTGTGAAAGAGCCAGTGTTGATATTCAATAGCATTATGATTTGTATTTATGACCTCATAAAGACAAACTAACTACATATTAGTGTTGCTTCTGATAGCATTTCTTTAGGATGAGTTTATGGAGGCATTAATCCTGCTGAGTGCACACACTGTAGTCAGTTGGCATTGTTAACTTTGCCATCGATCAGAAGAACAGAGAGAATTTCTGATCAACGCCTTGCAGTCCTCTTTTAGCCGTCTGTGGGTGCTATCAGATCTTCAAATAGCCTTTATTGCTTGCCCATCTGATCAGATTTCCTGACCAATTTAAAACAGTTAATGATGTCTGTCAGATCTTCAAGATCTATACTTCTGAGAAATTAAGAAGATGATTATTTGATGAGACAATGATGAGCTGGGTTATATATGACTAACCCAGTCATTAAATTATGTGTGCGTTACACAGAAAAGATTATTCCATAATGGTGTTATTGCAGTCTCAGGCTCTAGGCACCACAGCATCAGACACTGTAACAGTATTCTTAGAATCATAGAATTAACCAGGTTGGAAGAGACCTCCAAGATCATCCAGTCCAAATTAGCACCCAGCCCTAGCCAATCAACCAGACCATGGCACTAAGTGCCTCTGCCAGGCTTTTCTTGAGCACCTCTGGGGCAGTGACTCCACCACTCTGAGCCCTCCCTTGGCACAACTTGAGACTGTGTTCCCATATTCTGTTGCTGGCTGCTTGGGAGAAGAGACCAATACCTGCCTGACTACAGCCTCCCTTCAAGGTAGTTGTAGGCAGTAATGAGATCTGCCCTGAGCCTTCTCTTCTACAGGCTGCACACCCCCAGCTGCCTCAGCCTCTGCTCACAGGGCTGTGCTCCAGGCCCCTCACCACCTTCGTCACCCTTCTCTGGACACGTTCCAGCATCTCAACATCTCTCTTGAATTGAGGAGCCCAAAACTTTCTTTGTTGTTTGTTTGTTTAGAAAATGGATTACCTGGCAGCCTCTTTTCAGTCAAATGACTTGAAGGTTCTGTCACACAGGCAAATGCCTGCCTGATATGAATGCTGGTTGTGAGATGGAGGGACATCTCATTGTGTTGACTGCAGTAGGATGTTCTCCCAGCCTTGCATCTGTTTTCTGTGAGCTGCAAAGACTTGGGCAGTAACTGGCTTGAGAGCAGCCCTGCGGAGAGGAGCACTTGGGGGTGCTGGTGGATGAGAAGCTCAACATATGCCAGCAGTGGCACTTGCAGCCCGTAAAGCTAACCATGTTCTGGACTGCATTAAGTGAAGTGTGGCCAGCAACTTGAGGGAGGTGATTTTCCCTCTCTACTGTGGTTAGACCCTGCCTGGAGTACTGCATCCAGTTCTGGAACCTCTGTTACAGGAAAAGTCTGGACATGCTGGGATGTATCCAGAGATGGGCCATGAGGCTGACCAGAGGGCTGGAGCTCCCCTCCTATGAAGACAGAGAGAGTTGGGGCTGTTCAGTCTGGAGGAGAGAAGGCTCTGAGGAGACCTTATTGTGGCCTTTCAGTATCTAAAGGGGCCTACAGGAATGCCTCCATCCAAAGAACTGACTGGCTCATGTTGAGCTTCTGGAGGTTAAGGCATAACACATATAATATATATGTATGCTTATACAAACTCATATCTACACTTGTTTAAACACCTATGAGTGCATTTTTATTACATCCTTATCAGAACAATCCAAAGGCAGACTGCAGCTCTCAACATGATTTATTTTACGCACATATTTCAGTTAATTCAACTTGCTGTATACTTGTTTGTACTGTTTCTAAAGAGCTAAATGAATACCTAGCCAGAGAAGCCTAAAGAATCTAAGTCTGCATCACATGTAAATGCAGATGAAAATGTGCTGAGGTGCTCTAGTCTAAAACATAAGCACTTTTTAAAGTGATACTGTAGTTCATGTAATTTGTGGAGGACATCATTACAAATACACTGGAATTTCAGCATGTGTGAACACAACACGGTTTCACAACAGAAGTCAGTAAATGGACATTCCCATGCATGCAAAAATCCTGCTGTTTTAAGCAGGAACTTCACTGAGTTTAATTCCATATCAGACACATTTCACAGGCTTGCAGGATGTTAGGGGTTGGAAGGGATCTCTGGAGATCTTTGGGTCCATCCCCTCTGTCAGAGCAGAACCATAGAATCTAGCGCAGGTTGCACAGGAACACATCCAGACAGGGCTGGAAAGTCTCCAGAGAAGGAGACTCCACAACCTCTCTGGGGAGCCTATTTTGTAGGGAAATAACTTTTTTACTATATTTAACATGAGAGAATTGTTTGGCTTTTTTCCCCTGTTTTGGTGCTGGATTTATGCTCACTTAAATTTTACCTACACAAAATCAGTGCATGAGCACAGGTTGAAAGATACTGATCAGTGTGTACTATAAAACACTTAAAATCCCAGTTGAAACGGGCCACAACTAGATTAGATATTCTCTTTTCCCAACTTTTCCCAAATCTAGTGTAATTCAAAAAAGAACAAACCCTACATATATACTACATCAGATATTTTTGCATCCATTTCTTAATCTCTTCAGATTCAAAGTGTATCTCGAACACCGAAGCCTCGCTACAGTGATCGCTGTGCATGTTGCTGTGTGATAGAGCAGCAGTGATAAACTGCTTCTTGCTAAGTGAGTCATGCTCAGACAATGAGCACAGCAAGAGTCCAAACAGTGATCAAAAGGCAGCAAGGCTCAGTGTAATACTGCCCAGCAATTCCAAACTGTGTTGAGCAGTTTAGAAACGATAATGAGCGGTGCAGAGAGCACCAAAGACTATTCCCTTGCCACAGCATAATATGTCAGGTCTTGGTAGACCTATAAAAAGACCAGACCCTCTTAAAAAAAAGGAAAAATGCCTTTTTCCTTTTTTTTTTTTTCCCCCTTTCTTCTCTGTTTTACTTTCTATTATTTATTTTATTCCCCCCCCAATAATCTTCATTTATAGGAACAATGAGATATCACTGACCACAGCTGAATGCAGCTTCAGCTAAAATATGATCATCTCTATTCTGACAGATCTGGGAACCCAGCTTCACTACCCAGTCTGTCTCTTTCACAGAGCAGCCTAGAAGAGCTCTAATATTTTTTTTATTAAATAAGCTGGAGTTGAAAGAGTGCAGTAATTATATTAGATGAGTTAATAAACCAGATATCAATTTATGGTTCTAAGATAGAAATACAAGTTGTGCTCTAATGTGTACAAAGACCTGTAAAGACTGCCAACTGCTGTAAGAGAGCTAAAGAGGTTTTCTCTTAGGATATATAAATATGAAGCTTTGTTTTGCTAAAATGTTCTGACACTGCTGCCACTGATTAAGTTCTACCTCTGGTAAGAACAGTAAGGGTCTCCATATGGCCAATCCTCAGGAGATGCTCTTCTCCCAGGCAACCAGTCTAGGGACACAGTCTCAAGTTGTGCCAGGGGAGGTCTAGGCTGGATGTTAGAAGGAAGTTGTTGTTAGAGAGAGTGATTTGCATTGGAATGAGCTGCCCAGGGAGGTCGTGAAGTCACTGTCCCTGGAGGTGTTCAGGAAGAGAGTGGATGAAGCACTTAGTGCCATGCTCTAGTTGATTGGCTAGGGCTGGGTGATAAGTTGGACTGGATGATCTTGGAGTGATTATATGGACTGGATGATCTTGGAGGTCTCTTCCAATCTGGTTGACTCTATGATTCTATGATCCTTTGAGCACCAAGCAGATTACCAGGTGTCTGCATGAGACTGTAGGTGGTAGGAAGTCATTCAAAACTTGCAGAACTGTTGATGCTCTAAGAATGAATGAATACTACTAAAATGATGATTTTTGTGTCTCTGATAGCTAACCACTGAAATTATCCATGTAGCTTAACTGGCTAGTGTTCCCTCACTCCCTTCAAAATCAGTGGAAAGAGGGTCGCCTCTTATACAGGATCACCTCAGGAATCTTCCATCTTAGACCTCTCTTTTGAGTTTTTCCTCTGGATGCACCTACTACCCTGCACTGACTAATCAGAGCAGAGAGGAAACAAAAGGATTGAATAAAGCTCCTGAAGAAAAGTATTTGCCAAGATTGTTTTGATTAGATGAGACCAGAAGACAGACCAGGGCTGTGTTTCACCTGAACTGCCTTTAAGCCACTTAACAAAAGAACATCTTTGTAGTCTTATTTTGTATGGTGTAACAGTACCAGCACCAATAATAGTTTATTATATGCCATGAAAGTGTTAGAATAAATTCAAATAGTAGCTCTGAACCATCTTTAATATTCATGGGAAATTTCCCTAGTGAAGAAATAAATTGAGTACTTAGAAACTTCACATTTTACTTTTTAATCTGTTTCAATAAAAGCTACAGTAGTAATTATCCTGTATTCCGTGGATATTACCAGAGATAGAAAAGAGCCATTCTTGTTGTTTTGTTGCACAATCAATAACATGAGATCATTCTAATGCTTAACATTTTATGACTGTTAAAATTTGCCATGGAAATCCAAAGAGCATCAGGCAGTCCCCAAGATAGAATAGTTTGTGCAGCACACTTAAGTAATCCAGTAAGGAAATGGAACAATATAGACATCATTGGTTTTCTTTTGTAGCACACCCCCTGTTTGATTTACCTTTTATTCAAATATGTCCAGAAGGATCCAGTTAGTTGTTTAGAATCAGGCTAGAGGGTTAGTTTTAAAGCCACCACAAAGTCCCTTGCAACCCAGTGCATCCTACAGTTCTACGATTCAAAGCTAAGAATCACCATGCCTAAATAAACACCAGTATCAGAGGTGAACTGCAGAATGCAAAGTGTCCTGCACAGTTAGGTTGCTCTCTATTTAGCTTCCTTTACTTTCCTTAAAAGAGTCTTTCCTGAATTTATGACTTAGAAGGTCTTTACCACAGCCACGACTGAGAAAAGACAGCTACTATATCTTCATAAATCTCTTAGTAAGAACCCTGAAATCTCTCTGAACTTGAGCAAGCTTGTTCTTCACAAGACAAATCTGGTTTATAAATTTCTCCTTTATGTTAGCATTTGCAGAGATTTATTCCTTAAGAATGCTTTGATCCTGAACTACCTTTGAATTTTATGATATTGACTATTGGTATTTTACATAAATTTTTGAGATTGCTTTAACAGGGACATGTTCCAGGTCAGTGCAAGAGTAATATCATAGCATTTATAATTATAAACATAATACTAAGCACATTTCTCATTTATAGAATCATAGAATCATAGAATCAACCAGGTTGGAAGAGACCTCCAAGATCATCCAGTCCAACCTAGCACCCAGCCCTAACCAATCAACTAGATCATGGCACTAAGTGCCTCATCCAGTCTTTTCTTGAAGACCCCCAGGGACGGTGCCTCCACCACCTCCCTGGGCAGCCCATTCCAATGTGTGCTAACTGCAAAAATAACTACAGGCAGCATGTTAGCTGTGTTGATCTTAGGTCTTAAAATCCTGTTCTAGACTCCTGAACCTCAGAAAGTGAATTGAAAGGTTAGTATCTGAGTTTATTAATAGACAAGGGTAGCATGCATGATGTAATATTCCTGGAGTGTGGTCAGTGTCATGACTCATGACTGAATTGTTAATGTTATTAGCAAAGAGATAAAGGCATTTGGAAAGAAGAATTAAAAATGTTGCACATTTTTGTTTTAGAATCATAGAATGGTTTAGGTTGGAAGGGATATCAAAGATCATTTAGGTCCAACCCCCTGCCATAGGCAGGGACACCTCCCACTAGAATAGGTCGCTCAAGGCCTCATCCAACCTGGCCTTGAACACCTCTGGGGAGGGAGGTTTTTTGGTTTTGTTTTTTCTTTCTGGCACGTATTTGCACTCCAGGGAAGTTTCCAGAGAGGCCATACCTCTGCAGCAAATATAAACCATGTCCAGATGTAGAATTTTTTTCATTCTTTAAACCATTCACATGTTTGCTGTTTTGTCTGTTTGGTTTTGGTTTGTTGCGTGGTTTGGTTTGGTGTTTTGTTTATTTGTTTTGTTTGGGGTTTTCTTGGGTGATATAATTTCACTAAAAGACATCCTGAAATTGCCTGCTGCTTTCACAGTATCACCAAGGTTGGAAGAGACCTCATAGATCATTCGGTCCAACCCTTTACCACAGAGCTCAAGGCTAGACCATGGCACCAAGTGCTACGTCCAATCCTGCCTTGAACAGCTCCAGGGACAGTGACTCCACCACCTCCCCAGGCAGTACATTCCAGTATCCAATGACTCTGCTTTCAAACAATTTTCCACCCAAAACACAGAACTTCCCTTAAGCTGATTAATTAGTCTGGTCGTGTATCCTGTACATGGCATTATGGCATGATGTACTTTTTGCTGGCATCCTTAGGAAGAAATGCAGCAATCAGTGGCCAGTGTTTTGTCAGAACAATTGCTTTTTCCTGTTTTGTTCTGGTTTTTATTTGGACACAGATGTAATCTAGTTTTGTACTCTTGCCAATTACCCTTCTGTGCTCCCTGTCTCCAAACATGGCAGTCCTCCCAGCTATGTTATTTAATTTCAGGATAGTCAACACTGAATAAGGAAAAACACACAGTGAAACATGTCCATCCACAAACTCTGCCCACCCTCAGACTAAATATCTTTGAATCCCATAAGGAAAAGTCCTAGTGCGTGGCCACTGCTATTAAAGATTGCATTTCAAGTTAGAATTTACTCTGTATAAACAACTGTAATCCTACTTCATCCTGCCTTGCATTTAACTTTTCAACTTAAACAACTGCTGCACTTCAGTGTGTTTGGATTTATGTCCACATGTGTGTGCTTTAGGAGTGAATAGGACATCATAAGACTGTTTACTGGCTGTTAAAATGCAATTTACTAATTCTCTTTATGGGAAATATGATGCAATAAAAGAAAGTAAACCAAATCAAATGAAATTAAGTAAAATAAAGCAAAATAAAATAATGGAATTCAATAAAAGACAGTAAAGTAAAATACCATTTAAAAAATACAGATAATGAAATGAAATGGCAAAATCTCTAGACCTCAAAGTGTAATGAATTTGTTAATTGGTTTACAGTTAATTAAATTAAAAAGCCCCAGCAATTGGTAGGCCTGTTCATAGTTCTGTTTGTAAGGTAAGTGAGAAGTCAGTTTGGCTGCCAGGTCATAGAAGTATCTCAGAATCACAGAATCACAGAATGTTAGAGGTTGGAAGGGACCTCAAAAGATCATCCAGTCCAACCACCCCCTGCTAGAGCAGGATCACCTAGGGCAGGCTGCACAGGAACACATCCAGGTGGGTTCTGAAAGACTCCAGAGAAGGAGACTCCACAGCCTCTCTGGGCAGCCTGCTCCAGTGCTGTCACCCTCATAGTGAGGATGTTTTTCCTCATGTTCACATGGAACCTTCTCTGCTCCAGCTTGCACCCATTTGCCCTTGTCCTATCACTGGATATCACTGAGCAGAGCCTGGCTCTGTTCTCCCAGCACTGACCCTTTACATCTCTATAAACATGAAGGAGGTCACCCCTCAGTTGTCTCCAAGCTAAAGAGCCCCAGCTCCCTCAGCCTTTCCTCCTAAGAGAGATGTTCCACTGCCTTCAGCATCTTTGTGGCTCTGCACTGGACTCTCAGCAGTTGCCTGTCCTGTGTGTATCTTCACAGAGACAGCTACCCACTTCTTTAGGAAGAAGTTCTTCACAGTGAGGGTGGTGAGACACTGGCACAGGCTGCCCAGGGAGGTTGTGGATGCTCCTTCGCTGAAGCTGTTCAAGGCCAGGTTGGATGAGGCCTTAAGCAACCTGTTCTAGTGGGAGGTGGGGGGTTGGAACTGGATGATCTTTGAGGTCTCTTCCAAGCTAAACCATTCTGTGATTCTGTCTGCACCTAGCTAGATGTAAATGGGATATATAGTACATACAGATGTAGTATGGTATGCAAAATATCACTTAAGCATCACTGACTACACACGTGCAAGAATCTGAAGGAAGTTTGTACCCAGCCTCATGATAAGGGATTTCAGGCAAGAGTTCATTTCAGAGATGATTCATGCATAAATATTCATGTATAATGACAGGAATGTTTGAGTGCAGATAAGTAAATATGTACACTCAAACTTAGAGTCCATCACCTTCTTATACTACTCAGGAAAAATGCCCTAACTAGCTGTCAAGGCATTATTCTGGCAGATATTCAGCCAGCTTAATGGTCTTTGAAAAGTTTACTGAGAAACTTCCTTTCTTTCTTTCTTGAAACATTAAAAAATCAGGATTGTCAAGTTCTAGTTTAATTTTAGTCTGTGGCCATATTATATATCTGCCTATGTTTTGATTCCACTTTGTGTCTGACTGAGAGACTGTTCTGTGCTGGTGATAATTCGTACCTGATGGGTAGATAGTGTCCAGAAAAACAAATATGCTCTTTTCTGTATCTTCTCTAGTTTCATACTTCAGGTGGCCTAGAGAAAGGTTCAAGAGTAGATACTTCTTGGTCACTCCCAGACATAAGTGTGTACTCCTAAAGAACAGGTACTTGTCACTGAAAAGGTTAAAATGCTGTCACCTAAGACTTTTTATTTAGAACCTTTTGGTATTAGATGTCCAAGGAACTGATTTTCAGGCTTTCTCATGTAAAGATTGCCTGGAGAGGAGCAGCCTCCCCTCCATCCTCTCCTTATGCAGAACAGCTGAGATTCAGCACACAGGGTAAAAAGAGACTATGGCATGGTTGGAAGAGAGCTTTTAATGTCCTGAAGGCAAGACAGGAGCTGAACAGAGCACTCATACCCCATGTCTGACTGTTTTAATGAAAGAAGCAGCACCATTTCACAGACTGGTTTTGGTTGCAGAAGACCTTTAATTCCAACCATTCTCTAACTCTTGTGCCAAACCATATCCCTTAGCCCTCATCTCTGCATTTTTTGAAGACCAAAAATGACTTCAGCTGCTTTCACTTCGTGCAAGTCTCACCTTGTGCACCAGGCAAGCATCAGCTGATGCCTTACAACTAGAAGTGTTCACTTCTGCTCAGGCACCAAAGTTGGCTGCCCAGACAAATCTCAGGCTGACAGGTAAATGCCTCGTGAGCTTTAAGAGATAAGAAATCCTCAATGTCTGTTCTGCAGTTGTGTTTTTTGTGTGCATAGGCATCATAGTTACATCCAAATTGTAGTTTAAGCATGAAAGAAAGTCTCCTGAGTCTCTCTTCTTATTTGTCTTAAGGTTATGACCTTGTGCCTTTCTATACACTTGGCTATTCACTTGGGTTTGTCATCTCAGCTTCTGCTTCAGCCTACTCTGCTTGCAAATGAATCAAGGCACAGAATTCTTCTCTTGGCTATGACATAAACTTTTGTTTGGTTGGGTTTGGGGTTTTTTTGTTAGGACAACTTAATCTTAAAATAAAGTTGACATTTTATTCTTCATCATGCTGCAACCTTTGTAATTCATCTTAAGAAATATTAATTGGATTTCTTAAACATTTGCTTAGTTCAGCTGCTACATTCTTTATCCTTAGAGAACTACTGGCTCACTGTGGGATCTACCACAGGCAAAGAAATGAGTGTCTGAAACTGATAACAAGCCATGAGTTCCTTTTTCTCTTCAAACACCATTTCACCTGCCAAAAAGAAAGAGAAAAAAAAGCCTACCTCATGCCCAGCCTTTGTCTCTTTGTTCTCCACATTCAGATAAAAGACCAACAAAATGACTCCTACAGAAAGCTAAACTGGAAGGTTGCTGACCTTGGTGCCAGACGTTTCTGAGTGACACTCATGCTAGCTGTGCTGAGTGAGCCCAAGGCAAGAGGCTGCCCTTGGTTGGTGCCCAGGCCACTGCCCCGCAGTGCCCTCAGCCACCTGGATCACAGTTCCAGAGGTGGCTTATGATAGAATCATAGAATCAACCAGGTTGGAAGAGACCTCCAAGATCATCCAGTCCAACCTATCACCCTGCCCTATCCAATCAACTAGACCATGGCACTAAGTGCCTCATCCAGGCTTTTCTTGAAGACCCCCAGGGACGGTGCCTCCACCACCTCCCTGGGCAGCCCATTCCAATGGGAAATCACTCTCTCTGTGAAGAACTTCCTCCTAATATCCAGCCTATACCTACCCTGGCACAACTTGAGACTGTGTCCCCTTGTTCTGTTGCTGGTTACCTGGGAGAAGAGGCCACCCCCCACCTGGCTACAATGCCCCTTCAGGTAGTTGTAGACAGTAATAAGATCACCCCTGAGCCTCCTCTTCTCCAGGCTTGCTTGTGGGAGCAAGACAGCTGAAGGAAATAAAAACAAAAATGGGGTTTGAATATGTTTGCTCTGGCGTTAAGAAGGATAACTGCATCATGATGGATCATGGCTGGTGCCTCATTTTCATTTCTCCTGTGAGAAAGGAAACTGCACCCCTGGGTGCTTCTCTGTGAGCTGGAGCCAAGCAGTGCTAATTGCTCATTCCCAGTCCTTTTGGGAAGCAGTCTTGTGGCACATCACTTGCTGTTGCTGAGCTGTGTTTACACTGGTTCTGGCCTTCTTGCCTGCCCTGAACCAGAGGTTACTGCAGCTGCCATGGAAACTGCAGCAAAGCCCTAAATTGTCACAATCTGGCATGGAAATAGTTTTTATTTTGGAGACCAGCTGTCCTTACTGAGCTCTCTGCTTTATTTCTTACTCTGATCCTGACTACCACTATGTTTTTTGATGTACAGCTAGCGGAAACTGGGAGTTACTTGCCAACTATGGGCAGAACGAGGAAGTTCTCTTGGTCAGCTACTGGGTAAACACAAACAGTGTTGTGGGCTGGACCTTGAATAAGTATCTGAGTGGAAAATCCTTCTCTAAAGAGAGTCTTGTGGTCTTGTGCTTGCTGTGAATGAAGCAGGTATGCAATTTGGTTATCTGACTTGCAAGACCTGTGCCAATTCAGCTGTCTTTTCCAGAGGTTTGTGGTTTGGGGAATGGTTTATTTATGAAATTAAGAAGCACAGAGAAGTTCTTTAGAGAATCCTCTTCAGGCTGATCAGATAAACTGTAAAATGCTGAAAAGTTGGTGTAGAAAGTTACAAACTTTGAACCAAGCCTGTCATGTTTCTCTAGAAAAGCTATAAAGCACATGGATAGATGTGGTCTGAGAAACATGGTTTAGCACCAAACTTGGTGAAAGCTAGGGAATGGTTAGACCTCATGATCTTAAAGGTGTTTTCCAATCAAAACAATTCCATGGGGCTTGTCATGTATCTGTTCCTGCCCATTTAGTGCCACCTGCAGCCTCCTAGTGAAGAAGAAGAAAAGTGAAAGAAGTACATCAGAGGTTCCTGGGGTACAGGTGGGAAAATTCCCAAAGAGAATGAACACACACAGACAGATGGCTCTGTTAAAGTTGTCCTCTGCTTCCTTGAAACCTATTAAGAGTAAGGCAGAGGTCTCCTGGAACGTGTCCAGAGAAGGGTGATGAACCTGGTGAGGGGCCTGGATCACAGCCCTATAAGGAGAGGCTGAGGGAGCTGGGGGTGTGCAGCCTGCAGAAGAGGAGGCTCAGGGCAGAGCTCATTGCTGTCTACAACTACCTGAAGGGAGGCTGTAGCCAGGTGGGGTTGGTCTCTTCTGCCAGGCAACCGGCAACAGAGCAAGAGGACACACTAAATGCCATGGTCTAGTTGATTGGATAGGACTGGGTGCTAGGTTGGACTGAATAATATTGGAGGTCTCTTCCAACCTGGTTGATTCTATGATTCTATGTAGAGTTTTTCATCATTCAAACAGTAAGAAAGGGGTAGGAGAATAGTTTAAATGCAGTGAGAGTGACACTGAAGAGAAAGGTGTCCTCACTGAATACTCTCTGGCACCTCCATTATCGTCATCATTATCCTCTGCTGCTCACCACCACAGCGACTTCTCCCCACAAGTGAGTGTGAGGGATCAGCAGAAGGAGGAGATGGAGGCAAGCTAAAAGCCAGAGCTAAGTGTAGGTCCTTAGATGGGCTGTGGTGCAACAGTAGCAAACCCGTGCTTCTTGGGCATGTTCTCCTGTAAACGTATATGTGCCTGGGGTATTGTAGTCTTCAGGTTTATTATTTTCCCTGTTGGAAACTTCTAAACTTCATTAAAACTCTTTCTCCCTTAGTGCAGCATCAGAAAGATGGCTTGAGATAGTGGTGGAAAAAGTGGATGGTAGTTGTCTGAATCATTTCCATTTAAAAATCTGGTTTCAGCTATGCAGTGAGTCCCAGCTTTCCTGCAATGCATCTGCTTTCCTGGCAGGAATGTGGCTGCTGCTCCTTGCTAGTCCTTGCTTAGGGCCCTAATTCTAGAGCCTTCTTCTGAACTGTCAGCAGGGAAGCTGCCTCCACGCTGTGGACTTCAGGGCCATGACCTACTGTTGGTGGCTCTGCTTGCTTTCATGCAGGGTGTGAAACTGGGGGAGTCTTTCCCCTCTGAATTTAAATGGAATCAAATCTTAGCATGTTTTGAGCACTGCATAGAACTGTCTCATGCCACATGCAGCTGCTATTATGTTCACTTTTCATTTCTTTTTTTTTTGTTTAGCATATCTTTTCTCCTTTTTATAGCTGTAATAATTCAGACCCTGTCTTCAATGAGCATGTCCCACAGGCTCTGATTTTTCCCTTCAGTAGGCAGTACCGGGAAGGATCCAATTAAGGTCTTTTAAGTCCTCCTAGGAACGCTCTTTGCATTCAGTGATTAAGATTGCCTTTGTAAATTTACCCATTTAATACAGTCCTAGTTTTGATGGTATGAACTTTGTTCCTAAGGTTTTAAAAGATTTCTCAGTCTTTCTTTTTGTGGTAACTAATGTGATTGTAAGAAATATGTCTGTAACTTAGAACTGCCTGTTAAAAGCCACTTTGCTTTTTGAAAGGGATGCAGCTAATCCTACCAGTAAGAGAAGGTTAAAAGGTGTAATGAAGTCTATAAAGCCACATGGGTGCTGGGCACAATTTCTTCTTTCTACTTGCCAGCCATTGTGCTTGCAACTTTTCTTTTTCATTTGCAGTAGCCTTCCATGTATGTGTTTTAGTAAAACAGAATTTCCATGCATTGTCTGGGAGACACAGTACACATTATGAGAGGAAATAGTTAATAAAGAGCTTAGAGCAGTTGGAGGTTTTACTCAGCACCATCAATATAAACGAATCCTCTTGACTCAGAAACATCATTAAGAAAATATTCTGTAATCTGTCAGATTTAATTAAATGCAGAAACAGAATCTGTGGATAGAGTTGCATTTCTTGTCATTTAGAAGCCAGAAATTGCTGTCCTCAGTTTTCCCATGAGGAGTACCTGGAACAGGGTGTCAGTCTAGAAACTGGGGCCCTGGGCACCCCAAAGAGCCATGTGGTCAGGTAGTAAGATCGGCTTCAGGTGTGGTTACTACTGATTTTTGCTGAAAGGTACTCCTGATGTACCTATCCAGCACGCTGAAGGAGTGGAGAGATTCTGTGATGAAGGAAGTTTGATGAAAAAGAGTCAACGGACAATGACAAAACCTGCAGCTGACTTGAGATGGGAGTGCTAACATTTGCTGTGCTCCAATTACCCAGCTATCAACAGCACATGTCTGTGCCCAGCCTTGTGTTTTATGAGGGACATGCCAATGTCAAGAGGAATCCTGGGCCCAGAGAGTGGTGGTGAGTGGTGCCACATGTGTCTGGCACCTGTCACTAGTGGAATCCCCCAGGAATCAGTACTGGGGCCAGTCCTGCTCAATATCTTTATTGATGATCTGGACCAGGAGACTGAGTCCATCATCAGTAAGTTTGCAGACACCAAGCTAGGAGCAGGTGTGGAGCTGTTGGAGAGTAGGAGAGTCCTGCAGAGGGACCTAGACAGGCTGGATGGGTGGGCAGAGGCCAGTGGGATGAGATTTGACAAGGCTAAGTGCAGGGTTCTACACTTTGGCCACAACAACCCCAAGCAGTGCTACAGGCTGGGGACAGAGTGGCTGAGAGCAGCCAGGAAGAAAGGGACCTGGGGCTACTGGTAGATAGTAGCTGAACATGAGCCAGCAGTGTGCCCAGGTGGCCAAGAGAGTCAATGGCATCCTGGCCTGGATCAGGAACAGTGTGGCCAGCAGGACAACAGGTTATTCTACCCCTGTACTCAGCACTGGTCAGGCCACACCTTGAGTATTGTATGCAGTCCTGGGCTCCTCAATTCAAGAGAGATGTTGAGATACTGGAAGGTGTCCAGAGAAGGGAGACAAAGCTGATGAAGGACCTGGAACACAGCCCAGTGAGGAGAGGCTGAGAGAGCTGGGGGTGTGCAGCCTGCAGAAGAGGAGGCTCAGGGCAGAGCTCATTGCTGTCTGCAGCTCCCTGAAGGGAGGCTGTAGCCAGATGAGGGTTGGTCTCTTCTGCCAGGCAAGCAGCAACAGAACAAGGGGACACAGTCTCAAGCTGTTCAACAGAATGCTAAATGGTTACCTAATTGAATTTTATCTGTATTAACAAGCAATATGAAAGTGTCTTTTTACAAACTTCGATTGTTTGGTTGGGTTTTTTTCCTGACATAAAAAAAAATCCAACTTTTTAAACTTGCTGATTAGAGAATCTCATTCAAAACCATTAAGCTCTGTGGTGTTGTCCTGTCCATATATTTACATATACTTTGGGTTGTCTTGTTATCTTGTGCATTAAATTTTGAATATCCTTACACTTAGATTTTTTTTTAGCAGAAGTAACTTGTAAGTAATTCACCTATGAATCCATTAAGCTCAAGGATTAGGATTGCATCTAGATGAAAGTAATTAAGAGTTTGGGTTTGACAGTTTTTCTGTTGTCGTATGGTGATTGATGAGAAAACTAGGGTGTAAATTAACTATGTTTTGAGTACAATTCAAATAAGTGTTGTTTAACCACTGATGTGGAAATCAAAAGCTATGCTCAAAACTAGTTATGCCAGGGGAGCCTGAAATGGACAGGATGACTTACAAGTAAAGATTTAGGCTAGCAAGATAGGGGCAATAGACAAAAAGAGAGGAAAGAATGACAGAAGATTCCTTTCTAATACAGGCTACTTCTTTAGACTGATTACTCTCTGTATGGCATTTTGAGTTAAGGCTACCCTAAGGTCTTCCGAAACCCTTGGTAATGAGGGTGCAAATACTCAGTACTCTGTGTATTGATTTAAAGAAACAGAAAGAAGTGAAGATTCCCTGCCCATGTGGTGCTGGAATTCTCTGTGTTTGGATCATCAGCCTGAAATATTGCATTTCACATCTGCAAACACCAGTAATCGTTCCCAATGCTGCCTTTCAAATCAGGCTTCCTGAAGCCAGTATATAAGGTGGCAAAATTTCAAATGAAGGAGGATGCATTTTCCATTCTCTTATTCTGCCTTGAAAGGAAATGCTGAGACAATGCTTTGCTAGAAAGGACCTTCCAGGGCAGGACATGGTGGTCTAATAACTAGAGGATCCCTTGCTGTGAGAACCTGCATGGGCTGGGATCACAGGATCACAGGATATTAGGGGTTGGAAGGGACCCAAGGAGATCATCGAGTCCAACCCCTCTGCCAGAGCAGGACCACACAATCTAGCACAGATCACAGAGGAACACATCCAGACAGGCCTTGAAAGGCTCCAAAGAAGGAGACTCCACAACCTCTCTGGGGAGCCTGTTCCAGTGCTCTGTGACCCTCACAGAAAAGAAGTTCCCCCTTGTGTTGAAGTGGAACCACTTCTGCTGCAACTTGTACCCATTGCTCCTTGTCCTATCCAAGGGAGCAGTGAGCAGAGCCTGTCCCCCACTCCTGACCCCCAGCCCTCAGATATTTATAAACATTTATCAAATCTCCTCTCAGTCTTCTCTTCTCCAGGCTAAGCAGCCCCAGGTCCCTCAGCCTCTCCTCACAAGCCATGCCCTCCAGTCCCTAATCATCCTTGTAGCCCTCTGCTGGACCCTGTCCAACAGATCCCTGTCCCTCTTAAACTGGGGAGCCCAGAACTGAATGCAGTATTCAAGGTGAGCTCTCACCGGGGCAGAGTAGAGGGGAAGGGGAACCTCCCTTGATCTGCTGGACACACTCTTCTTAATACACCCCAGGATCCCATTGGCCTTCTTGGCCACAAGGGCACATTGCTGTGCCATGGGTAACTTGTTATCCGCCAGCACTCCCAGGTCCCTCTCCACAGGGCTGCTCTCCAGCAGTCACCTCCCAGCCTGTACTGGTGCAGTTTATTATTCCTTCCCTGGTGCAGGACCCTGCACTTGTCCTTGCTGAACCTCATTTGGTTCCTCTGTGCCCAGCTTTGTCTGTCCAGGTCTCTCTGGATGGCCTCAGCCTTCAGCTGTATCAGCCAAGCCTCCCGGTTTGGTGTCATCAGCAAATTTGCTGATGACATGTGAGCAGATACATGTGATCTACTGCTCTTATTGGGGGGGAGAGAGCTTTGGCTGCTGGCTAGTGATGAATTTCCATTCCTCAGGGCCAAGCAGGTGATGGTCAGTACAACAGTGCTAGAGAGGTATGTGTTAAAGCTGTTCAAGTGTACAGCTTACACCCTTTCAGGGTATGATGAAAGACCATTGCTGTATTTATATCACTTGAGAGGCTCAGCACACCCACAACACCTAACTCTTGTATCCATGTCAACAGAGGCACACTTAACTCTGAGAAAACATCTCCTCCTGTTTGGTTGCAGGCTACGAGAGATTTTCTTTCTCAGAGATCTGTCTGGATTATTACCCAGAGGTTGAGATAAACCCAGTGGTGCTCAGCACTACTGTGAAACCCTTCTACACAGCACTTGCAAACTGTAACTGGGATTTGCAGATGCTCTCAAAAGTTCAGGTGGCTTTGTTGGAGACCTGTGCAACACATAACTGTGGCCCCATCATCTAGAATACATGCTGCTGAGTATTCCCCAGGTAAATATTTTCCTTAGACACAGAAACATGCAGTCTTAAGGAATGAGCCTGTTAGGAACTACTTCAGGGGTGTCTGAGAAAGAAGATAACCTTTCCCAGGGTATCTGTGTGGGAGCCTAACCCTGTTTGTTTTGCAGTGTTACATAGACCAACCTTCAGCTGGCCTGCTGTCAATGTGTCAGTTACTGCTCTGACAGGATAAAACATCATGTTGCAGGGCAGAATTCCTGGCTTAGGTTCAGTAAAAACATTATAGGTGAATCTGCTCATCCTCCCTCGTGTGTCAGGTTCTTCTCTGACAGGCAGCAAAGAGCTGTCACCAGCTCTGGGATGGCCAGTTGCTGCTGTTGAGAAACTGAGTGGAAATGCCATAAAAGCTGTCACTGGGGTCTTCCCAGGCTCTGTTCCAGGTAAAAGCTTTTATGCCTTGTTCCATCAGACCACATTATGGTAGGAAAATCAGGTTATATTCCTCTCTTGTGAGGAGATGAAGAGAATGACAGTTCAGTTGCTCTGACTTCCAAGCCAGATGGCTGAAACAACACATAAAACATGAAAATATAAAGAGCTGTGCCTTTCCTGAAGTCAGTTTTAATATTTAGAAAAGGAAGAATGCTTTTTACATTCTTTATTTAGACTTTTTTTTCCTCTGCAAACTGTCAACTACAAACTGTTTACTCCCACTTTCTCAAAGTTAGCTCAGTAGAGATGGGAATGTCTCTCTAGCAGACTACCTTACAAATCCCACTTATGGGTTATACACCAATCAGATACTGTGCATCTCTACTCATTGTGTACTGGGTATTTTGGACCCTTCATCTTGTGTGTGTCTGCTGATGATAACTAAAGCAAATTTAAGGCCACTGGTAAAAAGTCCTATTTCATTGTTTCCTCATTCTCCACATCTTGTACGGCTGCAAGAGTAGAGGAATTGAAAAAAGCCTTAACACTGGTGCAACAATGAGATAAATCAACACTACACTTCTAGGCTGGTTGGGGTTGCTTGGTGAGAGAGCTCAGACTGATTTTAGATCCCAGAAGAAGCTTGTGCAATGACATTTTCTGAGACTGAAGAGGAGCTTAGACTTGTCCTATATATCCTGCTCTACTTTTCTCACTGAAAGAGACACACTACTGATTCACTGCTGCTCAGCCCTTACAGGCTCTACGACACTTGCTTCATCAGAGTCAATTTATATAACACTTTGTCGTTTTAGTTAATTAACTGGTGAATGACAGGGAATGTTTTAGGCAAGACAGAGTCACATGCTACTAGATCCAGAGCTTATTCCATGTGAACAGACTAGGAAACAAGGGAAGCGCTGAATCTCTGGTATGTGACAGCAAGTACCTGGGGTGCATTTGGACCTTACTTTCCTTAGAATTTCTAAACTCCTTGGATCCCTTTCTGAAGGGAAAAAAGTTGCTTGAGAAGTGACTCAAAGGGGTATTTTACTTCAAAGTTGGACAATTAGGCTGTGTTGCTTGGCTCGAATACAAGAGCATTTGTGGTGTGATATTACCACATGATGGTTTTGGCATGATTCTGCTTTCAGACTTCTCAGACTGCATTACTCTGCAATAAGATGGGAGGAAATTGGGGAGGGGAAAAACAGTTTCTTCCTTTCTATTTCTTTTTTTTTCCCTCCTGTCTACCAAAATCATCAACTGTCATAAAAAGAACAGATGAGAATAGAAATGAAATTGTTCTTGGCCAGCCTGCTACACATCCTCTGTAGCTGCACACATAGTTTTTATATATCTATACTAAACTGCTACAGAAAAAAGAATTTATCCTTCTAGAAAAAAAAATAATTAAGTGCTATAAAAATAGTATTTAAGTACTTCTCAGCTGCTAAGGTCCTCTGCTGCTTCCAAATACCAGGGGAAAAATAGACCACAGAAGTTGTGCAGAGGAAAGGAAAATGAGAAATGGGGAGCAAGAGCCATGCAAGAAGGGATGAGTAAAGAAAAGATATAAGCTTGTTGGATTTCAAGCAGCAGTTGGAATCTGCAACACAACTTGAAAAAGAAAAACATTTAAAAGAAAGAAAAATAATTAAAATAAAGGGGGGGAAAAAGGTGGAAAGAAACACACATTGGCTCATTTTCTTCCAGAAGTAAAGATTTGTGGGGGAAAAAAGGCCCAAAAGGTTTATCTTTGCATCCCCTTCTAACACAATAACATGGAAGCATTCACTGAAAGTGACAGGCATTACATTTAAAAGGAACTACTTTAACCCAGTGCATAATTAAACCATAAAACTCTTTGCAATAACATCATTGCAGATACAGCTTTACAGAGCTGTGGATATTGTTATCTATATAAAATAGTTTGGAAAGAGTCTCTCTTTTTGCAAAAGGAAGATAAGTCATCATGCTTCAGGGCACAAATCAAACTCTAATAAACAGGACTCAGAAATTCTCTTTCTCTACTAGTTATGTCAGATGACTTTATTCCTGGGTTTTCACATTTTCTGTCTCTTGAGATATGGTGGAACAGGACATTTTGATCACAACTCCATTAACTCTTCTGATAAGCACACTCCATTTTAGCAATTCAAGAATGGTCTAGGGAGACCAGGCTGTGCTTACCTGTAAAGTCTTACATAGTTTTGAGGATCTGATGGGACCAGGGGTCAACATCAACCTGTTAACTTATACTGAAGGCCTCAAAACTGTGTTGGATGAGAAAGCAGTACAGTAAAGGTTGAATGTAATTTATCATTTGTGGTTCTCTAGTTTGTTTCTCTGGATAGGAGCAAAAGAAAATCAAACCCTAGTCAAAACCTGATGCAAGGACTAGAAGCAATCACTTTTCCATTGCATCCAGGAGATTAGCTAAAGAAAACAAACTGTGATTTCTGAGTTAGTGCTGACTATTTGGTTCAGAGTGCACAATGAAATGTCACACAGAAACAGCTACTGCATTACAGAAGCAAACCCAGTTTCTCTGTAAGTGCCAGTGCAACACTGTGGGATCCCAGGAAGGCTGCTCCTCAACCTACATCATTCTTTTAGAGTGAATGAACTCGAGATGCTTTATAGCCTTAAGAAATAAAAATGGCACACAGGGAACTCTGCATCCTCTACTGTTGGTGTTTGCTGTACAAATGGAGTCTGATACCAGGTAAAAAGCTTTTCATGCTGCTTTCATCTTTATCACTTCATGAATGAAGTTGAAACTTCATTCAGAACCTGATTTAAAGCCATAGGAATACATATGTCCCACACCAATCTAAGCTAGTAAGTATGCTGTGTCTTAGCAGAGAATGATCTTCAGAGCATCCATATTCATGCAGAAATATAGCAAATAGGTCTTGGAGTACTTCCAAGTCCCATTTCAGTGAGCAAGATAACAACCTGTGCCTCCTAGAAGGACTTGCCTCTTCACAGGCTACTTTCAGGGCCTTTAAAAGGTGTTTAGGTATATACAGCTGAAAGATCAGCAGGTGGGATGAGGAAAATACAAATCCTGGAGAAAGAAACTGGAGCAGGTAGCAAATCAAAATGAACCATGAATCTGTTTCACTTAAAAACCTCCCAACTCAATCCTAGCTTTTGCTGTGAATAAATGCACAACTGGAGAAGGATTGTTGGATTTGTTTCTGTGTTTGCTTGTGGAGTTTGTTCTCTGTTTTGAGAGAGTGAAATCTCAATTCTTGCACTAATGTGCATTTTAATTTTAAAGTAGCATTTCAGTTTTAGCTGTCTGCAGACATGACACCTAGCTAAATGTGTTGGTTACCCTTCTGTTGGAATAAATGTTGAGGGGAGAAGCAAGAAAGGATGTTTACATTTATTCCAAAGAAAATCCTTAGACCTTAGGTATCAGTCAATTCCTCAGCTGCCCCCGTAGGAATCAAAAGCTTATATCTTGCCAGATAATCTAGGCATCATAGCAGGAGGCAAAGCCATGCACAGTGGAGCTCTTTAGTTCTGCTGGTTAGAGTCTAGGCATCATAGCAGGAGGCAAAGCCATGCACAGTGGAGCTCTTTAATTCTTCTGGTTAGTGTTGCTTGTATAATTTCTCCAGAACCTTGTGGCAGACTGCTGCCAGAAATAGGTTGCCCCCCACCTATTTCAAACCTGAGCCTTTGCTGTCACATGCACATAATTAAATGCATATTGGCCTGATGTAAATTCTTAAATGCTGAGATTTTTTTTTTTCTGAAACCAGTTTTCACTTACTGGAAATAGGAATAGCTGTGAAATAAAATAATAAAAACCAGGCACTGAATAGATCTGGACATTTTATCCTCTTTTTGGATCACTTGCTGTCTTTTTTTCCTTCCTAATTATAACCAGACTAACCTTTGGGGAAAAGGATTTGAATGTCCAGGAAGCTCCCATGAAGAGTACTGAAACTCCTGTAAAGCATACTGAAAAGGTCACCTTTTGTGTAACACAGAATTGTGTAATTCAAAGGATGCAGTTCACAGAGTGGTATGGAAGTTACTTCATCGTAACAAGAACTATTTCTCCATACCTCATGGAAAAATAACACTCCTTAAAGTATTTGTCATCTTTTCACTTCCCTTCTTTTCCCTTATTCATGTACATAGTGGCTTGGCACACAGTTCTACAGTCATGTACCATGCAGTGTCATGCTTAGAGAGTGGAATGGATTGATTTATTGGATGTGCCACTTACCCTGTTGGTATGAGCTACAGCGAGACATTGAATTGTAAGCAGGTCACAGAGGCCCAGTGTACTAGCTGCTGTACAAAGTCAGTTGGACTCTTCCTATCAGCAGAACTATGTGGGGTTTTTTTTTGTGATTGAGATTATTGAATTGAACAACATTTCTGCAAAAGGCAGGAAGTTTAGAAAAGCTTCAAGAGTTCTACAGCTGACATTATGGTTTGTCTTCTTCACACCTCTCTGACAAGGAAGGGATAATCCAGATTTGAACCATTGGGCCAGCCTGAGTTTTGGTGTGCTGTTGATGGAGAGTTTAGTGGTGTTTGTGTGTTTCCAGGAGCAGACACATGAATCTCAAAAGGTCTGGGAGTTCATTTGAGCTTTTATATCCCAATCTCTTTGATCAAGAAGTCTGACTCAAGATTCTTAGGATAAAATACTTTCTCTTGAGACTTCCATTGATCGTCAGAGGCTATGGAAGTTGATGCACTTTCTGTATCTGGATGATGTAGGAGCTCTGAAAAGGCAGAAATACGTTGTGGGAGCAAAGGTGGTTAGTACAGGATAGTGGTAATACCATTCTCTCCAGTGAACTACAAAATATTCTGCACTTAAACTTCAGGGAAATCTGGTTCTTGTTTTAGCAAATAATTGTATTCCACTTCTCTTAGGCTTAGCAAATCAGAATTGACATGAAAACAATGAGATCTGTTGATTTTGAGGTGTCCTTTGTATTAAAAAGATGGCAAATACAGAATATTTCCCTTTATAGCTGTTAAATATAGAGATGACACCTTTGTCCTGAGACTAGATATTAGTGGCTGAAGCACAGAGCAGGAGCCAAAGTCTGCCTGGCTGTTGGAGACCATCTGTTCAAAGGAGGAATGCACAGAAAAACACTGCTGCTGAGAACACAGGAGTATTTCCCAGCCACCTATGTGCACATGGAGGGCAGACTTCAGTGTGACTGTGTTTGAAATATTGAGGGACCCTTTACAGCTCCTCTAACTTCAGTCGTTTTCACCTGCTCCCTGATTTCCCCTTGACTCACCCTTTTCTCAAAGAAACAGTGCCGTTGCCAGGCAACCAGCAGCAGATCAAGGGGACACAGACTCAAGTTGTCTAGGCTGGATGTGAGGAGGAAGTTGCTGGCAGAGAGAGTGATTGGCATTGGAATGGGCTGCCCAGGGAGGTGGTGGAGTCACCATTCCTGGAGGTGTTCAAGCAAAACCTGCATGAGGCACTTAGTGCCATGGTCTGGTTGACTGGACAGGGCTGGGTGCTAGGCTGGACTGGATGATCTTGGAGGTCTCTTCCAACCTGCTTGATTCTATGATTTCCACACAAACTTACAGAACCCTTCAAAGAAACAACCTAAACAAAGAGAAAAAAACAATAACAACAAACCCTCAATGGATCACTGATCTTTGCTTCTCAAGCAGTGAGTGGAGAACCAATAAGCGAGGAAAGAATGAGAGCCTGTATTTCAAGAGTCAGCTTTCTTCATTGCCTCCTTTCCTCACAGTACTTTTTTCACATCTAAATCAAACAAATGTAATCCTCTGTTTAGAGCAATGTCTGCTTCCAAACTCCCTGTAATTGGTTTCTATTTTATGTTTCTTATTCTGCTGAGAGCTTTGCTAATCTCTTTAGGTATTCTTGGTGTTAGTAATGAAATAATTTATATTTTAATTAGACAGAGATGCTACAAAATGTTACAATGGATGCTAGGAACGTTTATCTCTTGACTCGTCTCCTTGAATTTTCAACTGCATGGCACTCTGAAAAGTGGCTTTTGCTGTCCAAATCCCACAGTGTGTTCAAGCAATGCTCTTCCTTTCATCAGACTACAAAAGTGTTTTACTCTTTTCATACTTAATGACCCTTGCTATTTGTCAAAAATAAGTAACTAGGTCTGCAGTGGAAATAGAGCTTCTGCTTTTCAAGTACAGTCTTCAAAACCAAGATTACAGAGTCACAGAAACACCCAGGTTGACAAAGCCCCTCAGGATCACCAAGTCCAACCTATAACCATACTCTACAAGATTCAAATTAAACCATATCCCAAAGCACCACATCCAAATGACCCTTAAACACATCCAGGGTTGGTGCCTCCACCTCCCTGGGCAGCTCATTCCAATGGGCAATCTCTCAGGTATTCCACAAAGCATTCATCTAAACCAATAAACTTCTTGTGCCTAACAACTCTCTCTCTACAGGGCAGCTTAATTTTTGTTTTATTTGCCTTTGTTAGTATTGTTCACAAGAGTGATGGAAAAAGAACCTCACCCAGCTCCCCCACCCTCAATTCAAGAGAGATGTTGAGGTGCTGGAAGGTGTCCAGAGAAGGGCAATGAAGCTGGTGAGGGGCCTGGAGCACAGCCCTGTGAGGAGGGGCTGAGGGAGCTGGGGGTGTGCAGCCTGCAGCAGAGGAGGCTCAGGGCAGACCTCATTGCTGTCTACAACTATGTGAAAGGAGGTTGTAGCCAGGTGGGGTTGGTCTCTTCTCCCAGGCAACCAGCAACAGAAGAAGGGGGGACAGTGTCAAATTGTGCCAAGGGAAGTCTAGGCTGGATGTTAGGAGGAAGTTGTTGGCAGAGAGAGTGATTGACATTGGAATGGGCTGCCCAGGGAGGTGGTGGAGTCACTGTCACTGGAGGTGTTGAAGAAAAGACTGGGTGAGGCACTTACTTTCATAGACTAGGTTACTGGATAGGACTGGGTGCTAGGTTGGCCTGGATGACCTTGGAGGTCTCTTCCAACCTGGTTGATTCTATAAATCTATAAATCCCTCAGGTGAAATAAAGTTGCCCTGGCAAGAATTTATTTTCTCCTTATTACCCACCCATCATACCATCTCTACACTTCATGCACAAGACCTTAATTTTAGACACACATCACTGTTAAGATTGCTTAGCTCACAGTAAAATCTCTGGCCACTTCATGACCTTTCAGCAAGAAGAAAAAATTAACTTGGCATTCATATTTTTGACACCTTTGAAGAGAGAAGAGTTAAAATGGGAAACACAGGAGACTAAGAAACCAGTAAAAATTAAAAGCCTCAAATTTGTTCTGTGAGTAGGTAGCAAGGAAATAGGGAATAGCAATAACTGCAAGGGGGTGAATAATTGAATTTCGAAGCTAAGATGTATGCTGCTGGATTCCCCCCTGAATTGTTCCACTTTTAGTATATTGCTAATTGTTATATCCAGTCACATTGTGGTCTGATTGCATTTACGATGTTAAAGAATGTCTGCTGTGCACAAGTATTTTGTGTTAAAGCTTGCAGTTCTCCAGCCATGCACCTTATTAGTAACTCAGATTATTTCTGCATAATTTAGCATGCTTATCATTGTGCATTTCTGGATGGCATTGTCAGGTTCTCTGTTTGCTGCTGTAAATATTTTGATGATTAAAGCTGTGGTTTCCTACATTGATATTTTCTATATCGATATTTTGACGATTACATCTATGATTTTCTACTTTTTTTGCACCTGGGGGTACTTGCAGATAGTAGCTGAACAGGAGCCAGCAGTGTGCCCAGGTGGCCAAGAGAGCCAATGGCATCCTGGCCTGGAGTAGTGTGGCCAGCAGGACAAGGGAGGTTATTCTACCCCTGTACTCAGCACTGTTCAGGCCACATCTTGAGTACTGTGTCCAATTCTGGGCTCCTCAATTCAAGAGAGTTGTTGAGGTCCTGGAATGAGTCCAGAGAAGAGCAACAAAGCTGGTGAGGGGCCTGGAGCACAGCCCTGTGAGGAGAGGCTGAGGAAGCTGGGGGTGTGCAGCCTGCAGAAGAGGAGACTCTGGGTAGACCTCATTGCTCTCTACAACTACCTGAAGGGAGGCTGTAGCCAGGTGGGGTTGGGCTCTTCTGACAGGCAAGCAGCAACAGAACAAGTGGACATAGTCTCAAGTTGTGCCAGGGGAGGTCTAGGCTGGATGTTAGGAGGAAGTTGTTGGCAGAGAGAGTGATTTGCATTGGAATGGGCTGCCCAGGGAGGTGGTGGAGTCACCATTCCTGGAGGTGTTGAAGCAAAGCCTGGCTGGGGCACTTAGTGCCATGGTCTGGTTGATTGGCTAGGACTGGGTGCTAGGTTGGAGTGGATGATCTTGGAGGTCTCTTCCAACCTGCTTGATTCTATGATTCTATTCCATGATTCCATGATTTTTTTTAACAAGCTGAAGATTTCAAAGCCCAGATTCTTTTCTTAGACACAGCTTATATTTATTTTTTAAAATTCCATTTTAAATTGTAAAATATTTAGAAATGCGACAATGAATTTTGCACTCTACATTTTTTTTTGGTCTCTTAAGAATCTTCAGCTCTAAACTAATGGGCATAAACTCATGACAGTGGTGTCCCATGACAACTTCTTTCCTTCTCCCAATCCCATAAATATATATACTCAAAGTAATTATTTATTCCTATGTAACAGTAGTAAATTTTGCATTACTTTCTTAATTTGAAAGCAGAATGGCCCCTTCCTGCATCCATTGACTGAACAGTTTGGAGCTAAAGCCCATTGCACCTCCAGTTAACAGGAGAAGCTGGCACAGGTGAAGAGTAGCCTTAGCAAAGCCATTTGAGATGTTCTAGAGCAGTGCCAAATCCTTCTGTAAGGTGATAAAGTGCTGAGTTCAAATGGTGATTAGAAGTGAGCAGTCACTAATAAAGACTTATTGGACATTCTCAGATGTTTCAGGAGACACAAAAAGCTTCATTAACAGATATTGTGTGCGCTCTTGTCTCTGCCTGTTAAAAACTGTGCAGACAATATCCAATTGTTAGACCTCGACAGGAGACAAAGTCTTTTGGTTGAAGGCTAGACACAATCCAGATCACTGACATGTGTTTGGTCTGTCTGCAATAGCAAAAGTGTTTCTAAATGTTTAGTTTTAAAGGGAGATGAATTGCTTTTAGAAGGCAAAGTTGAGGCCTTACCCCCTCAGCAGAGGAAATCTATTCCTTCTCTCTTAGAATACAAAGCTTTGTAGTAGCTTATCCAGCTTTTTTTTGCAGTTACTATTTCTTGGCTCATTTACTCCTGACAGAATGTTGTCAGTTGATGGTAGTCTGGCAAGGAAGGGGCTAAACCCAGTAAGCACACAATACACTGTCCATCACTTTGCATTCCACTGCTGTTATTCATCTACATTGCAACTAAAGGCAATTTCCAGTTTTTATCCCCCTTCTCTTTCTTCCCAGTCCTGCTGTTAGCTCATCACATGTTTGTGACATTTGTCTGTTGCAACACAAACTAATGTAAGATAGTATATTTAGGATGATTATGGTTTCAGCACATGATTCAATACATGAAGAAGGTAGGCTGGAAGGTTTCAGATGCAAACCTATTGCTGCTTATGTAAGAGCATGTCAGGAACAATTACAGAGAACAAGTTGGAAATAGATTTATCTGAAACATTTAAAACTCTGCCGAGGCATGGAAACCTACAGCAAGAAACTACACTCTGAGGGACTGATGTGGCCTTGCACTTACTCAGAGCTTTTTATAACAGCACTTACTGTGCTATTTAAATGATGCCATCATATCTTGTGATGGTGGCATGTCTTTTATATTGCCCCAGTGATAACAGGATAAAATACTGGGTTTGTCGGTTGTTAAGCACCATCACTGATTCACATTGCTGTTCCCTGGATAAAGCAGACAATTAACTTTCTTCTCCTCAAATTACTCCCTTCTCTTATTTTTATACACTGGTTTAAAATCTATGTCCTATTCTCAGCTTAAATCTGTTGGCTCTGTAATTCCACAGTGATTTCTGACAGCTCAGCCTTTGCTTCCCTAAAAATGCTCATACTGTGCAATGTGTGGACCTTGCAGAAGCAGCTTCTCACAGGACTTGTGCTGGTTGATTGTGGTCCAGGCACCACCGTTCCCCTGAGCATAGGTGAAGAGGAAACAAAGGAGAGGTCTTCTACAAGCTGGCAGGAGGAGGGCAAGCTGCTTCTCCAGTTCCTCATAGTTTAACTGATTAATCTCTTGTTATCTCTTTCTTGACATCCTCTCAGTTTGCAAGCACTGTTGGGAAGGGAAGATCACAGGATCACAGGGTGTCAGGGCTTGGAAGGGACCCAAAGAGGTCATTGAGTCCAACCCCCCTGCCAGAGCAGGACTATACAATCTAGCACAGATCACAGAGGAACACATCCAGACAGGCCTTGAAAGTCTCCAAAGAAGGAGACTCCACAACCTCTCTGGGGAGCCTGTTCCAGTGCTCTATGACCCTTATAGTCAAGAAGTTCCCTGTTGAGTTGAGCTGGAACCTTCTGTGCTGCAGCTTCCATCCGTTGCTCCTTGTCCTATCCCAGGGAGCAGTGAGCAGAGCCTGTCCCCCCTACTCCTGACCCCAGCCCTCAGATGTTTATAAACATTGATTAAATCCCCTCTCAGTCTTCTCTTCCCCAGGTCCCTCAGCCTCTTCTCATCAGGCAGTGCTCCAGTCCCCTGATTGTCCTTGTAGCTTTCCACTGGACTATCTCCAGCATATCCCTGTCTCTTTTAAACTGGGGAGCCCAAAACTGAATGCAGTACTCCAGATGAGGTCTCACCAGGGCAGAGTAGAAGGGGAGGAGAACCTCCCTCGATCTGCTGGTTGACATTTGGGTTACCCAGTCTCCTGTTTCCTAGCTCCTTTTTCTTGGGGCTAAACAGGCAGGTGCAGTGTCAGCACAGAGGTTAATCTGCTAGAGGCTCCTCCATGGCTTCAGTAACCAGAAGCATAGATGTTGTGCAGTTGTCACTGCTTATTAGCATGGCTGCCCTCCTCAGGGAAATGTTGGTGATAAAAAAACCAGAATTGTGTGGACAGATTTGAAAAACAGCCCTGGAATTTAGAATGGATATTAGAAGAAACTTCTTCACTGAAGGAGTTCTCAACCACTGGAGCAGGCTGTCCAGGGAGGTGGTTCAATCCCCATCCCTGGAGGTGTTTAAAAGTGGTCCTGAGGCACATGGTTAGAACCAGAATTGACAGAAATAGAGAATGGTTGGACTTGATCTGAAAGCTCTTTTCCAACTGAAACAATTCTATGACACAAATTTAGAGATATCTCTGAATGCTGCTGCAAGAATAGAGCTCAGCTGTTCTATTGCAAACAGGCTCGGATGTGTTATAGAATCATAAAATCAGTCAGGGTTGGAAGGGACCACAAGGATCATCTAGTTCCAACCCCCCTGCCATGCCCAGGGGCACCCTACCCTTGATCAGGTTGGTCAAAGCCTCATCCAGCCTGGCCTTAAACACCTCCAGGGATGGGGCCTCAACCACTTCCCTGGGCAACCCATTCCAGCCTCTCACCACTCTCATGCTGAAGAACTTCCTCCTCATGTCCAGTCTGAATCAACCCACCTAGATTTGTTTGGTTTTAGAAGACAACCCCCTTTATACTGCTTAAATTGTCTCCTAAGTAACCTCTAGCTTGTCCCTCCCAGGGATGCCCAAGAGCAGGAATGGTAAATAGGTGATTGTATTTCACACAGCTAGACTTGGAAAGCATCTTCAGAGGACAACTCTCTGACTACCACTGTAATGTGACTATATTATTACCAGGTGTTTTGTGTCTTATTACACTGCAGTAGTATTTAATGTTGGTTTGTTTTTAAGTTTGGTGGGGAGCAGATTATGGACTACAGACAGCTGCCTAACTTGCTTTGATACATGGAAGTGTTTCCTACATTCTGCAGACAGAAGTTATAAGTAACTTGGTCATTTTGCCTGTTTTCTTATGTGGATAGAAAGTTAGCTATGGAAGTAAGCAAGGATGAGAAGACTAGTTGATAATGGGCATGAATTGCTCCTTGCTTGAGATAAGTTCTAAGTAACTTGGTCATTTTGCCTGTTTTCTTATGTGGATAGAAGTGGATAGAAAGTGAGCTATGGAAGTAAACAAAGATGAGAAGACTATTTGATAATGGACATGAATTGCTCCTTGCTTGAGATTTTCTCTTGCTCGTTTGAAGCAAATTGGCAAAGCACAGCAATATCTTGTTTGTGTTCTGCTGGACAGTTAGCATTGTTTAACAACAACAGAATTCTTCCACAGCAGCTGTGAATTTACCCATTTCAAAGACATAATTCCTCACAATCAACAGTTGCTGGGCATTAATGGTATTCTCTTGGGGGGAGAAAGTCTGTTATCTTTTTTATGTGAGCAGATCTTTTATCAACAGTGATTACTAATCCAGTCGAGGGAGACCAGAAAGGCTGTTAATTATTCTGTTCAGGTGTGCTTTAATGAAGTTATTAGCAAAGTACATCTGTGAACTTTCTATTACAAAATAAAGCTTGCAACATGTCTGAAATTGGGTTTTAAGGGAAGAAAGCCTTGCATTTGCCTGCAGGGTGCATTGCAGCATTTGTGAGCACAGGTATAGTTCTTAGTTCATCAATAATCTTCCCTAATGTGATTCATGCAAGGTGATTTCTGTTGTAACAACCATTACTTATGTTGATAGCTTCTTTTCCTGGTGAATAATGGCTTTTCTTCTGTCAGGTTATTGAGCTCTGGGTATTGCTTTGGATTGTTACACCTTTCCTCAAGGCAATGCCAGCAACCAAACAGATCCAGCTTGGATAGGTTTCAGTGTGAATCCTCTGGTAACAAATGGCAATGAACCAAATCCTAACTTCTGGGACTAGAGATGCCTTTAGTAGGCAATACTTGCACATGCAACACCAGGTTGGGAGCAAGTGTCAACCTGTTCGAGGTTAGGAGGGCTTTGCAGAGGGACCTGGACAGGCTGGACAGATGGGCACAGTCCAATGCCATGACTTTTAACAAGTCCAAGTGCAAGGTACTGGACTTTGGCCACAACAACCTAAGCAGTGCTACAGGCTGGGACAGAGTGGCTGGAGAGCAGCCAGGCAGAGAGGGACCTGCGGGTACTTGCAGATAGTAGCTGAAGATGAGCCAGCAGTGTGCCCAGGTGGCCAAGAGAGCCTATGGCATCCTGGCCTGCATCAGGAAGAGTGTGGCCAGTAGGACAAGGGAGGTTATTCTGCCCCTGTACTCAGCACTGCTTAGGCCACACCTTGAGTACTCTTTCCAGTTCAGAGCCCCTCAATTTAAGAAAGATGTTGAGGTGCTTGAACATGTCCAGAGAAAAGCACCAAGGCTGGTGAGGGGCCTGGAGCACAGCCCTGTGAGGAGAGGCTGAGGGAGCTGGGGGTGTGCAGCCTGCAGAAGAGGAGGCTCAGGGCAGACCTCATTGCTCTCTACAGCTACCTAAAGGGAGGCTGTAGCCAGGTGAGGTTGGTCTCTTCTGCCAGGCAACCAGTGACAAAACAAGAGGACACAGCCTCAAGCTGTGCCAGGGCAAGTTTAGGCTGGACACTAGGAAGAAATTCTACATGGAAAGAGTGATTGGCATTGGAATGGGCTGCCCGGGGAGGTGGTGGAGTCACCGTCCGTGGAGATGTTTATGAGAAGGCTGGATGAGGCACTTTATGCCATGGTTTATGTCATTAGAAAGTTTAGGTAATGGTTAGACTCAGTGATCTTGAAGGTCTTTTCCAACCTGATTGATTCTGAGTTTGATTCTGGTTTTGATTCTGATTCTGCATGGCTTGTGGGCCTGAGCTGAAAATCTGGTTACCGAAAGGGGAGAGCAAGGCAGCAGTGTCTATGCCAGAGAGATTTCTTCACAGAAGTGCAATCTTTTAACAATTTTAGAGGTTTTTTTGGGTTTCTGCTTGTTTCCTGTATGCAGAGATGAATTGGCAAAGAGATAGGTAGTGCCATATAATTTCTCCATTCTCATCTATTACATTTTTCCCATGAGTCAGAGCCAATCAGTGGGAAAGCCTGCAGTATCTTGGCATAAACATGTATTTGAACTATGAGTGTTGTCAGTTATTACTGAGGGTTTTTTGTAAGTGGTTCACCAGTGCTATTTTAGCTTTTCTACTATACTACATGGCACTCAGAGTCTCTCTTTTTTATAGCTGTGGGATCAAAGGCTAAATAGATAAATGTCTACCAACTGACAGTTCTCCTGCCCTCTCCTACCCCCACTTTCTGTCTGCTGTTGGTAGTTTCAGCAGAAGTCTTTCTGCACTGCTTCCTGTACAATTCTGTGTTTCTCTTCAGCAAAAGTCTTCAAACTAATGGTTTTAAGTCACATAGTCCTGGTGTGTCCCAAGGTTTGTGTTTCATACAACCAAAATGTATATTTGTTATTTTCAGATGTAAAGGCTTTGGGGGATTTTGAGTGAGTGAAAGGATATTCCTTCCAGACAGCTCTTAAAGAGCAGAAGTCTTGTGGTGATGGATTTTTTCTCCCCAGTACAAACTGTAAAGGGCAGGGTGTGGCCTGCAAGAAAGAGAGGTGTACATAAGGATGGGTTAGCTGTAAGATGTTTCTCCACAAGCTTGGATTCCCAACAGGGAAAGAAAAGTTGGCTGGCTAAAACTTAAAGGATACACAGAAGCATGCACAGCCTCTGCAGCTGCAAAGTTATCATACACCTTATACATGAGGACCAGTGTGGATTTCGGCTACGAAGGATTGTGGAGACTCTTGTAGTCAGTTGGAAAAGAAAAGGAAGGTTTGAAGGCCACACTCAGAAAGGATTGTTTTGGTGGAGACCTGGTTGAATTTTTCCTCAAATTCCTAAGATTCTTTTCCTTTGCTGCCACGTCAGAATTATTACAACATTTCACTTCTCTGGGATGTTTTTAGTTAGAGAGTCATCATATCACTGAATCGTTTTGGTTATAACAGGTCTTTAAGATCACTGACTCCAAGCATGCTCTAACTCTGCCAAGGCTGCTGCTAAACCGTGTCCCTCAGCACCACACCTCTGCCTCTTTGAAACGCCTCCAGGCATTGGGCATTCGATCACCTCCTTGGGTTGCTGTTTTTGAGAACCCTTTCAGTGTATCACTGCTAAATTTCTACCTGTAATACTTCCAACTGCTGCCACCTCTTTGTTTCATGCAACCAGGGTGGCTGCTCCACCCTAAGCTGTTCCAGCATAGCTCACCACTAAAACAGCAACAAGAAGAAGATTACAGAGCAGAAAGTTGGTGAGCAGCATGCAAAAGCCTTGCTATGGAGGCTGTGCTATTGAGAACCTGGCTTACAGCAGTGTCAGTCTTATTCAGCAACATCACAGATATTGGTGAATTGAAATTGTTTAATGGAATTGACAGAATTTTATGGGAAATCTTTTGCCTTTTATAATTTGTGTGGACTTCTGATGGGAGTTTATTACTCAGGAGCTAAGGCTGAAGTCTTATGAAAAATGTGAGTGCAGAGCTGTCCTTGACCTTGAACCTTTGCTAATGATTTGGGGTTTGCTTGTTGATCTGGTCAAAAGAAGCAGATACTGCTGCTTACTTAGGTCTTTATCTTGTATGTCCTCAAAAAGATATTTATCTTGTAAAGTGATATTTGGTGTATTTTCTTTTAGGCTGTAGAATTGTGTTGTGCTTAATTCATACAACACTTCTGGTCCCTTTCAACTCAGTAAAATTCAAAGAATTATCTCCCACTGAGAGTCTTTTCCTTACTGTATTCTCCCTAATTTATAAACTCTGTAAGAAAGAAGAAATATTAATGTCATTTTTAATGCTTTTCTAGTGTGCAGCCTCTGGAAAAAGGAAAAATTGCCATCCCCTTGTATTTTTACCTTTTAATGCATACTCTGTTTGCAGATGCTTGCACAGACTTTAGCAGTAATTTATTACATCAATTTCTGCATGTCATATTTGCGTTTAACCTAGAGAGACTCTTCACTGGGTGAAACAGTAAGCGAGAAGTCTGCAGAAATTGTTGGAAATCCAGTGGGTTTCTTTTGGGTTTTCAATGCATCAGGACATTATCTCTCAAAAGTCTCCTTCAGATGCAAGAATTGTTTGTTTGTTTACTTACAATTTGTGTGGTATGCAGGAAAAGGCTTATTGCAGTTGCTTAATGTCATGCACTTGGTGTATTGCAAAGTGTAGCCCTTTGCTCCTAACGTTGCTCTGCTGACATCAATGAGTGTGTGTTGATATTCTGCTTTAAATTTCCCTCTTGAGAAACAAGAAAGTGAAATGATGATACCTTGCAGAATATGTTCTGTGTCTTTATATGCTCTTTGTGGAACATATAATTCACATCTGCAGCAAACCACTCTTGTTGTGTGTAATTCAGAGGTGCAGTTGTTTTCAGAGGCCACAGCTGAAAATATTGTTAGAGATTAACTCCTCCTCTATGGGTAACTTCTGAACTACAGCATTGATAGCTTCATACATCGATAGCTTCATGCATACAGCATCGACAGCTTCAGCTGTTCTCAGCACTGATGAGGCCACACCTTGAGTACTGTGTTCAGTTCTGAGCTCTTCAGTACAAGAAGGGCATTGAGGTGCTGGAACATGTCCAGAGGAGGGCACTGAGGCTGGTGAAAGGCCTACAAGGAATGTCTGAGGGAGCTGGAGTTCAGCCTGGAGAAGAGAAGTCTGAGAGGAGACCTCATTGCTCTGTACAACTACCTGAAGGGAGGTTGGAGCAAGGAGAGGGCAGCCTCTTCTCCTTGCTGTCAAGCAACAGGACTAGAGAAATGGCTTCAAGCTGCACCAAGCTGGCTACTAGGAAATACTTCTTCACAGTCAGGGTTGTCAGACATTGGAATGGTCTGCCCAGAGCAATGGTGAAGTCCACTGTCCCTGGAGGTGTTTAAGCAGCGTGTAGACCTGATGCTTAGGGACATGGTTTAGGATTGACCCTAAATTGGGTCAAAGGTTGGACTGGATAATCTTTGAGGTCTCTTCCAACTGGATGTTTTCTGTGATTATATATTTCATGATGCTATGGCAAGTAAATGGATGTTTGTATCTACACAGCTAAACAGTGTATGATGTGGTGCACCATGTGAAGTCTTATGAAGGGCAGCTGAGGGAACAAGGACTGTTTAGTCTGAGGAAGAGGAGGCTGAGGGGAGGCCTTATTGCCCTCCACAACTACCTGAAAGGACAGTTATGCTGGTTTGGGACACACACAGAAGTAGATGCTAGTTTCTTCTCACAGATAATTAGTGATAAAAAAGAGGGAATGGCCTCAAGCTGCACCAGGGTAGGTCTGGGGTAGACATTAGGAAAAAAAAAATCATTCAAGGAGAGGTGAAGGATTGGAAGAGTCTGCCCAGAGAGGTCACCATCCCTGGATATGTTTAAAGGTCGTTTAGATGTGGTGTTTAATGATATGGTTTAGGGGTGGGCTTGGTAGAGCAGGGTTAGTTGTTGGACCTGATATCAAGAGCCTTTTCCAAACGGAATGATTCTGTGACTCCGTGATATTAGTGGCATCCGGCAGGGCTGCTGCTGTGGTCAAGACAACCTGCGTTTGCTCAGCAAACACAGACATTGCAGACAGCAGCAATACTGCCTCCCTAGTCCAGCTTGCTGTCTTTGTTTCTGTTTTCACATCTCAAAATTTCTTGCCCCCCTAACTGTAGCACCAGGCTGGGACTTCTGTTGTGCCGCACAGCTCGAACCCCTGTGTATTTCCTGTGCTCCACAGTGACCTTCCAGTTGTGTGGCTGCAATATATTTTTAAAGAGTTGTTCCAGGTTTCTCAGCAGTAAAATCCCCTTTTAACAGAGTGGTGAGCAAAAAGGCTGTATATACATATAGACATTGACAAGCTACTGCTGGCTCTGGCTGAGGTCACACTTTGTAATTTTAGTTGCATTAGCAGCTGCCAAGCATGGATTGCAGAAGCTAAATGAGAGGCAGAGAGTACACAGGTCTGGGCTCCCATGTGATCCACAAAGTACCATGAAACACTCACCAGGAGACTCAAATCTCACATTGTGACTGACCTTTTGTCATCATTATTTACTGTTTCACCACTCTTCATGCTTCACAAATTTTTTAGTGGTTTTATGGTTTCCAGCAGATCATTCAGTAAATACGAAATGTTAATGGACCTATTAGCATCTTCTGTTGGTACCACCCTCTAATTGGTGGTTCCCTGTGGAGAGTTGCTTTTTAAAGCCAGGATCCAAAAGTCTGATATATGACCATTTTTTATAAGCTTTTTAGATATATAGCTGCATAATTATTTTTATTAATAGTAGAGAAGGATCCAAATGGTTTATAGCTTGAAGGTAGCTTGCAAAGAGAATTTTCAGCAGAAAGATGAAGCTTATTAATTTCATTATCCTTAAGTACTATATCAACTGTTATTAGCTAATATAATATATACTTAAGTATGAATATACTTAATTATTATACTTAACTGTACTTAAGTATCCTTAATTATTATATATAAGTATCCTTAATTATTATACATAACTATCTTTAAGTATTATACTTAAGCATCCCAGACTTCAAAAGGTTTTGGCTTAAAGAAAACTTCAACCCATCTTCTATTTTAAAGTTTAACATAGATAAAAGAAAATAATTGAATTAAGAAATTAAAGCAAAGTATTGTTTGGGGCCAATTGTATTGTTTCACTGATATAAAAGTTAACCTCTGAGGGCAAGTTTATTTTAGTCTGCGCTGTAATTCTGCTTCGAGTGTGAAGCCGCCAAGAGTTAGGCAAAATCTTTCCTCTTTCCTGCCAGCTCTGCAATTTGGATACTGAACTGCTTTAAAAATTACCCACTTCTACCTGAAGTAGTGGAGTACTTTAATTAGACAAGTGTCATTTGCTATTCCTCTCACTCTCCAGTTTTACTTCAGATGTCAATAAAGAGGCCATTACGCAACCTTTGCACTAACCTGCTAATTAATTCTTCACCTGTTAGTCTTTTCCCTCCAGCTGACTACTTATATATATATATATTTATATAATATTTTCTGCCAAAAAAGTATTACTCTTCTCAGTGCACCTTTATTCCTCAGCTTTGCTCTGTAAGTCTGGACTGTATTTTACAGTTTCAGATGCCTCAGGGAGCCCATGCAAATTATGCCGATCTATTGGATGAGACAGTGCCATGGTCTAGTTGACTGGATAGGGCTGGGTGCTAGCTTGGACTGAATGATCTTGGAGGTCTCTTCCAGCCTGGTTGATTCTATGATTCTATGAAAACAGTGATTTGGTAAAATATAGTTTCTGGCTTTGAGTTAGGTGGATTTCCTCAAGTCATGAAACATGAGGGAGGAATCAGATGCTAGTGTGAAAGGGAAAGCATCACTGCTCTGCTCTCTTTCTGGCCATTTTTAGTGTAGTTCAGTTGTTCCAACGCTCATTCTGTAGATTTTTATAATGACAAAGCAAGTGACTACTTTTCCTTCAGTGCATCTGGTAACTTTGCCTAAATATTTCACACAAAAGTAATTTTCATCACTTTTGTAATGAAGTGGTACTCTAAAAAGTTCTTCTATCTGCCCGACCCTCCTCTTCTATATGCATTACAGCAACAGAAATCAGTAGTACATCTCAATCACAGATATAGAAGCACCTGGCTGTCATCCTGAAGACCCTCTTCTATATTTTTGTAAGGCAAATTTGTAGGCTAATTTGAGTGGAAAGTTACCTGAAGACCTCCTTTCAAGTTATTGGTACCAAATAAACTCATGCTTTGTGACATATATTTTCTATGCATTAATAACAGATGGTTCCCCAGCTTAGGTGCTGCTTGCAGATTGTTTTGTCTGTTTTTGTGTTTGTGCACAAATGTAAGGTTCCTTTGGAAAGAATTGAAGGTGGCATAAATTCCTTACCCTCTTTTTCCTGCAGTGCAAAGCTCACCGTAGCCAGAGTGTCTCAGGTAACATAAGAGGAAATTATTAACAGTAATAAGCTGAAAGAAAGGAGATTCATTCTGCACAGACACAAACTGTAACTTGAGAACAAGGTATCTGAAACAAACCTAGCAGGTATACAGAAGACAGTAGATGAAAAGGATATGCAAGGAAAGTGAACAGGTCTGTGGTGATTCGTGGTATTTCAGCTGGACTAGGAAGTGGTGTGGGAGGCAAGAACAGCTTCTGGTGTTGACCTTACAGTGAACAAGGTAACCTTACAGCAAAGGCCAACAGCCTCCAAGACACTATTAGAGCATCACCAGCAGCTGATGGCAATGAACTTTCCCCTCTGTGCAACACTGGTGAGTGACTGGAGTCCAGTTCTGGGTTTCTTGTTATGAGACACATATACTTGAGTGAAGGCAGCAAAGTGCCACAAGGACTTTTAAGGGCTTGGATCTCCTGATGTCTGAGGAGAGGCTGAGAGAGATGGAATTTTTAAGCCTGGAGAGAAAGGAAGGATGAGGTGATCTAATTAAGATCAAGATGATTTAGTTGGACTCTACAGACAGCCTAAAAATCTCTTTAGACATTGTAAGAGGTTTTATTCAGCACATCTTTGTCTTCTGAGAGATGAACTAGGCTTTGTCTTCTGTTCTCTATGAATGGGATCCCAGGTAGAGAACTCTCTATCTTTTACCATCAATAAAGCAGTGTGTGCAGTTAATTAACTTCACATTTGTGAGCATGGGTTCTGTAAGGAGAGGAAGGCAAGAGAATAGATAACATGGGAAAAGTTGCACTCATTTCCAGAAGAGCAGAAGAAAACAATTCTCTTGACTTTTCCTTCCCAACCTGTAGCAGAAATAGGTCAGGTCTGCTGCAGCAGACATTGCTGCTTTTGTCCCCAGAAAGAAGAGGACAAAGGAGCCAGATACATTCAGGGGGTGCTTTAGTGGTCTAGACTGCCTTTTGCAAGCTGCACTTCTCCAGTTGATTGCTGCGTGGCCCTGGGATGGGAGTCACACCCTGTATAGAGCAGCCCATGAGTGGGAGGATTGAGACCACCACCAGGCTTGGCAGTCCACTTCATGTGTTTTGCAGTTTGAGACTTGTCTTCAAAGCCCACAAATGCAGAAGCTGTTGGCAGTCCCAGGCTTTCTCTTTGTGGTGGCTTAGCTGCTGAGGAATCAGGGTGGAGAGCTGTGTGGTAGAGGAAGGACCCCAGTAGCTTGATGCACGTTTAAAGCTACACAGACATGGTGGAACTTTTGCACAAACTAATCAGAAATAGCAGAGAAAGCAGCTTGATTATGCAACGTTTCCCTGGTGTTTCCTTTGTATACAGAAAAGGCTCCCAGCTGGACTTGCTGCTATTACTATTCAACTACAGGCAATTTATTGTCTTTTTGATCCCACAGTTTTGGTTCTAGTGTTAAAAACTGACAGGTATATATATATACACAACATCTTTATGGCCAAGAGGAAGATACTTCTGTTTACTCTGCAGGGAAAGTATCTTAAAAGTTTTCCCTGTAGTTCAACAGTTTTTAGTGCAGCTGCTTTGAAGTCTCATTAGCTATTTAAATCCTTGTCCACTTCAGGGTGAAGGCATGATTAAAATAATTTGATGCACAACCCTTTTGAGCAGTGCAGTCCTTCTGTCACGGAGGTTAAACACTTGCATGCATCTTTCTAAGACTCTGCAGCAAAACCACAAGATCTGTTTTGAAATAAAACTAGGAAAAAGACTTCACTGAGCTATGTCTAGCCCATGCTAAGGCTGAAAAATAGTCCCTTGCCTTCAACACTCAATCTAACTGAAGAAAATGGAAGCAGAAAGACAGTATCAGCCATATTTTTAAGATAGGAAATTAAGTGCCTTGCCTGAAGCCAAGCTAACAGGTTAATTTATTCATATTCTGAGTCATAGCATTATTTTTCTTCATTTTCTGCACTTAAAATCAGGCTGATGAAGAAACTAGAAGGGGTGGTTATTGACAGCATCATAATGTTCAAGTCCAGTTTTTTTTCCCAAGGCTTTTTTACATTATTATTCTCAATTAAAAAAAAGTCAATCTGTGGCTTTTAAGTTTTCCAACATGATCAAAGATCATATAAGTAAAAAGTTTGCTGTTGAACTCTCTGCCATTATTCTTCCTTATTTATCTTGCTATCTAGTGGAATGTATAGCTGGGATTCGTGTTTGATGCCTGTAAAGCTGGACAGATAAAAATAGGATGCCAAAAGCCCAGAAATGTGGGGAGTTGGAGAAGCAGCAGCACTATAGCTGTGTCTGGCTTAGGACTTGCCCTTTCTAGGTCTTGCATATCAAGATGCTGACCATAGTTTCACAGCTCTGTATGTTTAAGTCTTGTCATTGAAGCATGATACACCTTCCTCTTAAGAACAAGTTCAGGTCCTTAGGCTGAAAGGTTATTTTCACTTCTCTCATTATTCAGGCACAGTGGAGATGTTTTAATAGGCAGAACTGAGTTCATCTTAGTACTCCAGCAAACTTTCTTCCTTGACTTTAATATGCTGTGTAGGATAAGACCCTCTTGTCCTGGGTTCACCTACATTCTTTGTGAGTGCTTTAATTTCTGAGCTCTGGGAGCAGGTGGAGCAGAGCTGGTGCTTGAACAGCACAGTAACAACATCTTGAGTGGGCACAGACAACTGGTGGAACTGAATGTCTCTGTTTAGGATGAAAGACTTAACCACTTAAGTACTTTCTGCTTAGGCAATATGTAAGTGAGGAAGTTGCTTTGCCCCCATCAGTGCAAAATCAGGTATAAAATATCTGTCTATTACAAATCCTTCAAACATAGCAATTTTACCCAAGAGGTCCCTGAACAACAAAACAGTGAGCTTCTTGAGGTGAATTGTACTCATTCCTATGAAATATCTGTGGCCTGTCAGACTTTCAGCTCTCAGGACTTCTAATGGCAAAGGAGGTGAGGCAAAGTGCTGCTGACAAGCCATCTGGACAGCCTGTATAATGCAACAGACTTCAGATGTGTGGCAAAGAAGATACTTTCCCTTTTTCTGTGGCAACTCACTCTGAGATTTCTGCTGGCTGCTGTTGGTTGTCAGTGTAGATGCTCCTCCTGGGGCTGTATGTGACTAGGAAGGTGGGAGGACAGGGCCAGAATGCTGAGCACTCCACTTTCCATTACAAGTATCAGCAATGTCTCACAGTTTTCAAGCAACTTCAGTTTTCTATTCGAGTGACCTGTCCACAGAACAGGTATGAGGAATGCCTGTTCAAGCTGTTGGGATTCAACATTTACAAAGATGCAGGCATGCATAGCTGACAGTCACTTGGGCTTTGGATTCATTCTTTCCTCCCTTCCCTACAACAACATCAAAAAGCCCAGGGAAGGCTCTCTAAGCTTCCACTCAATAGAAGAATGCTTCCTTTCGATATCAGCAACAAATGGTAATTTCAGTATTTTTATTGCTTTTTATTGTTCTTTCTCTAATGAAAAGTGGCTCAGAAACAGAAGAGAACCACCTCTTGCCACTTCCACAGCAGCAAATGTTGAATGTCTCCTTTCTGCTGAGGAAGGTGAGACCATCCTGACACTGAAGAAAGAAGTGTATCGACTCTTGACCTACAGTTATCACTTGTCTTTTTCCCTGCCCATGTTTGCATACACTCCACACCTCTGTCCAGCACACATACAGCAGGACACTGGTATTTAGGCCTCATTAGGTTATTGACACTCCTGCTCTTCAGGAACCTGGGATCAGAGCAGTGGAGCTCAGCTGTTGACTCTAGCTAGAAACATCCCTGACCTTTTGCCTCTGCAGTCAGTGTGGTGACCATATGTGAATGTTAATTAAGAAGCCATGGGCATTTAGAATGAAGGGATTTCAGAGCAGAATTGAGTCAAATGTAGCTTTGAGGTTACATAATCCCATTTCTTATTAACTTCTGGAATTCAGAGGTACAGAAGCATTGCTCTCCCACCTTCCTTCCACCAGTGCCTTTTCATTTGTACTTGAAAGATATGGCAAAGGCAGATCGACAGCAGCTACTTTCAAATCCTTCACTAGAATTCTTAATCTCCTGAAGATTTATCAGTGTAATCGCTGTGGAAATGGGATTTTTTCTGCCTTCCTTCCCCACCCCCTTTCAGCTGGAGAAAGAAAATGAGAAGATGTATGTGCTGAGGGCGGTGATAAGACAGAAATGAACACCTGCTCACGGCTCTGTGTAGTTCAGATGCTTCCTTAAGGTGAGCCTGCCTTCTGAACTGCAGCTGGTAGACTTTGTGAGTTAAGTGGGGAAATTACAGTGTTATCATGCAGGGAAGCACAGTGACAGATGCTGAACTGGGGGAGCAAATGGCAAAGCAAACAATGAAGGAGAGTTCTTGCTCTCTAAACCACACCACCTGCACAAGCAGTGGGGTGCAGAATTGAAGCTTGTGCTGTATGAAGGAGCTCCCGCATCAAGCCAGCAGATCTTCACAGGGGACCTGCTGTTATCCACAGGGGCCAGGAGCAAAACAGCTTTAGTGTTCTCTATGTAATTTGCTAAAGCTTCGTCAGCTTTGCCCTAGGAGGCTGTAAGGACCCACTTACACATTTCCATCCTGCATTATGTTGTGACATATCACTTCCAGTTTTAAATAATACATGGGTAAAATCAGATTGTTTTCTTGTGTTGCTGATGTGGTGAGGGTTTTCCTAGTGAAATGGAAAACAATTTTAAAACAAAGTAATGTGCCTGCCTCTCTGGCCTCCACTCTCTTGTGTTAGGAGTGTGATGTACAGGGAAGGGGAGGAGAAGGCGAAGGTTTCATTAGAAATGATAGGAAAAGCAGGATACGGTAAGCAATAAACTAATAAAAATTGAACAGTTGAACTCATGCATCACACAGAGTCTCAGACAAAAAGGTCTTCATGAAATATTCATGAAGAGGAGAAGTCTCCAAAAAGAATATGCTGGGAGGAATTAAAGGAGCAGCAGAAGGAGATGTGTGAGGAGAATTCAGAGGATGGGCATGGGCTGGCACCAAACTCAGAGAAGACTTCATTGGAAGGAGGTGAGGAAGGAAATGGAAATGAAGGGTGAGGAAAAGGGAGCCTCTTCGTGAAGAGACAATTCAAATCCTCACCAACTAATGTGAGCTGATCTTTATGAGAGCCCTTCACAGAAGCTGACGAAACTTAACTGTGCCAGGTCTTGGAGAGCAGGAGTAAAGGTGGAGGACATTAGGGAGAAACCTACCTTCAAGATAGGAGAAGCTCATTAACAGTGAATAGAAATTGCCACATGCCAGAAAGATGTGATTTCCTGATTTTGGCTAGAGAGAAGTCTTGGCATCTGTGAAGGTTTTGGGTGATAACTCAGCCTTGTTTATAGGATGCTTGTGCTACACAACTCTGAAACTGTATTTCCATTGCATGGTTTCTGTCACACACACCTCTGTGAGGACTGTGATGGGCATTACAAGGGGATTTTCAGTCAGTGTGAAGTTAATGAGCAAGGAATTTGGTTTGATAAGCTATCATTTTGCTCGTGGTAAGAGAGTAGCTTCATAAAAAGCACAGTAATACTTTGCTTGCCAGGAAAAGCTACTTCACTAATTGAGAAGTCTCCTTTGAGAGGTAACTTCATGTCAGGCCACTGCTGCCTTATGCACAGAGCACCTGTGAAAGCGATTATGTTTTAATCTTTGCCCTTGATGGGGGTCTGCTTCCTGCAGCCTTTCACTTTTAATTCTAGCTTGGAAAAATTACAGGCTCCCTGCAGAGAGACATTTATGCTTTTGTTTAACTTCTTGTCCTTGAGGCTGACAGCTTGGGTAACACTGCTTCTGGAAACCTGACATCACACTCAGAAAAATCTGACTCTTGCCCTAGGAACTGAGAGGGAACAACAGTGCTCTGGCTGATGGTGCAGTTACAAATGAGGAGAGCAGCAAAGCCTCCATTATCTATGCTTTAGTGATTGGTTTGGTGGGTTTTTTTTTCCCCTCCCCTATGGAGTGGTGTTAGTTATACCTGGTGTTGTAGTTTATACATACTGTGGCCAGTGTCTACTCATAGGGTATTTAGGCTGCACTCTGGGGAAAAGAGAGCCTGTGATTTAAGGAGAGGTTTAGCAAATAAGGATTGAAGTGGACTTGTCATTAATTCTGAGACTACAGCACTTGCTCCTATGTGTGGAAGCTAAAGCACAGTGTGGTTAAATGACTTGTCCAAGGTGATCCATGTATTTTTAAGCACACAGCCAGAAATCACTTCTAAAAATAGCTTGTATTTGACCATGGCACCGAGAATAGCAAGGCCCTAGATGTGACCTTTTGTCAGGAGAGAAAAATCCCCAGGATGTCACTGACACTTCATTATGAGAAGACAGAGTAAAAGACAAGAGTGCAGGTGTGCCAGGTTTTGAGCTTGTGATGACATTTAATGCTACGGCTTTGGGTTTTGTCTGAAATGGAATAGGCAGTGCTGGATGCAGAGACAACCTCCACACTAGGATCTACCTAAGTAAGCTAAAGGGCAGCAGCAGGGAAAGAGTAGAAAAATCAACTGTTGGTTTACTGGGAGTCAATTAATCACAGAATCACAGAAACATTCTGGTTGGAAAAGACCCTCAGGATCGTCGAGTCCAACTGTTATCCCTGCTGTACAAAGTTCACCCTTAAACCATGTCCCCAAGTACCACATCCAAATGACTTTTAAACACATCCAGGGTTGGTGACTCAACCACCTTCCTGGGCAGCTCATTCCAACACCTGACCACTCTTGCTGGGAAAAAAATGACTCCTAATGTCCAGTCTAAACCACCCTATGGTGGATACAAGAGACGTTGTTTAGTGACAATGCCCTTTGCTCTGGACCATGCTTTCATAGAATCAGCCAGGTTGGAAGAGACCTCCAAGATCATCCAGTCCAACCTAGCAACCCAGCCCTATCCAGTCAACCAGACCATGGCACTAAGTGCCTCATCCAATCTTTTCTTTCATTTTGTTCCTTTCCTTTTGGAGATGTTTTGACTATACAGAGTTTATCTTGGACTAGATGAACATTGTAGGTCCCTTCCAGTTGAACTATTTCAACTTCCAGTTGAGTCTATTCTATTGCCACTCTTTCAGCAAGCACCAAATAGTTCCTTTCAAAACTCCTCATGTTTATCCTGTCATTGGATACTGGATGTCTTTGTTCAAAATCTGAAGAGCAAAATACTGGCTTTCCCTCACAAGTACAGCTTTTCAGGATCTTTTCCTGCCAGCTGCTTGTGGATTTCTGTAACTAATGAAACAATTCTGATATATGCACCAAGCCATTCCAGGAATTACGACTGAAAGCCCAGATAGTAACCCATCTCCAGAGGGAGAGATGTGTAAAGCCAGAAACGTACAGTTTTGAGCTGAAATGATCCTCCTTTCTCCCAGGGAGTCAGTGTGCATAATCCTAAATTGTGGAAAAAGATCAGGCAGTTCCTGCCATGTTGGGTGCTAAGTGGTGAATAATAATTGACAGCTTCTAAAGACAGGACTGGTTTGAAGTTTTAGGCAGCTTACTTTCCTGGTCAGTGGTTTTCTTGGGCAAAGGAAGGAGCTCAATTTCAATAATGTGGATACAGTAAAAGGAGAAAAAGAATGCCTGCTGAAGCAATTAAAATACAAACAAAAATCATCAAGCAGTAATAAGTAGGTAGGTAGCTCTGTGATACAGAAATGTTCCAAATGGTAACCTGGGAATAGAGATGTTATATTTTTACATCACTCTGGCAACTTGAACTTAACTCTCCTCTCCTCTCTCCTCTCTCCTCTCTCCTCTCCTCTCCCCTCCTCTCCCCTCTCCTCCAACCCCCTCCCCTCCCCTCCCCTCCTCTCCTCTCCTCTTCTTTTTTTCTGTTCTCTTCTGTTCGTTTCTATTTTTTGTATTTTCCTTGAATCATAGAATCAGTCAGGGTTGGAAGGGATCACAAGCATCATCTAGTTCCAACCCCCCTGCCATGGGCAGGGATACCCTAGATCAGGCTGGCCAGAGCCTTATACAGCCTGGCCTTAAACACCTCCAGGGATGACACCTCAGCTGCCTCTCTGGGCAACCCATTCCAGACTCTCACCACTTTTCCTTTCTTGGTGTGGTTGTTTTTTTTTGCTGTTTGTTGTTTGCTTTAGTTTGGTTGAGTTTTTTTTTTCCCTGAGAACCTGGTGTCTGTTGTTATTCCAAAATCTAGAAAACAGCATACAAAAAGTCTGTCTGGAGACTGAAATATACACTTGAATAAAATCAATACTTGACTGGGTATCATCAGTTTTTTCCCCTTCTTTTTTGGTTTGGTCCAGATGCAGGAAAGAAATTAGAGAATCTCACCTCAAAGGCCAGAAACTTTGATAGAAATTTTGTCCTTTGAAAAAGTCAACTGGCATTTCCTTCAGTTCTGAAAAATGGAGTAGTCAGACATACCAAGTTACCTTGTTTAAGCACCAGCTTTAGCTGGAGACTTGAATTGAAGGCAGAATTCCTTGTCTTATACAAGTACACAATTGCTGGCATTGTGGTTTTGATCATTTCAGTAGCTATCCATAAAGAATGTGTTGCAGTATATTTATAGGTATGATGAGAAGGAAGAGTAATAAGAGATGAAAAGATTTTCAAATGAAAGACCTTTTAGATCAGTGCAAGCTGCATTTGAGTGAAAGTCAGCTCTCCTGCAGGTGAGATTTTTCCCTGTTAGGTGGGGTTTATCTTTTGGATGACTACTAAATTACTTTTTTTTATAGGGAATTGCAGAGTCTTTTTTTTTCCAGACTTATATAGAAGACAGGGTTTAAAATAATTGGAATGTTCCCTGTAAGAGCAAGAGGGAGAGTAAATGCAAATATAGGTAAGCATTTACAGTGCAAGCAAGCAAAGGCATTTGGGAGCAAGTCTTTAAAAACTCCACTAAGTTCTCTCCTTGTTTGTGTATGCTGAGCATGACTTAATGGAAATGACATGGCTCATTTCTTCCCTGTGCTCCAGTTTAGACATGACTCCTTTGTTTGTTTTTACACAGTGCTCAGTTCATTTGAATTGCTTCTGACTGAGGAAAATAAGGCTGACTTAAAAGGGAAAAACAAACCCACAAACAATGAGGATTATTTTTTCTAAAGATGATAGCTGTGTAGTTACTGTTTGTTTCAAATCTCAGTATTCGTCCTCCTGGTTAGACAGTCAGGAGAAGACTTCATCCTCAGAGGCAGAAAAGAATACATAGATGCCTTAGCAATACTCAGTGGGTGGTTGTCAGGAGGATGGGGCCAGTCTGTTTTCAGTGGTGCCCAGCAGCAGGACAAGAGGCAATGGGCATGGATTGGAACTCCATCTAAACGTGAGGAGAGTGTAGAGAGTGGTAGAGCACTGGAACAGAGAGGTTATGAGCCTCTGTCTCTGGAGTCATCCAAAACCCACCTGACACCATCCTGTGCAGCCTGCTCTAGGTAGAATCATAGAATCATAGAATCAACCAGGTTGGAAGAGACCTCCAAGATCATCCAGTCCAACCTAGCACCCAGCCCTATCCAATCAACCAGACCATGGCACTAAGTGCCTCATCCAGTCTTTTCTTGAAGACCCCCAGGGACGGTGCCTCCACCACCTCCCTGGGCAGCCCATTCCAATGCCAATCACTCTCTCTGTGAAGAACTTCTTCCTAACATCCAGCCTATACCTACCCTGGCACAACTTGAGACTGTGTCCCCTTGTTCTGTTGCTGGTTACCTGGGAGAAGAGGCCACCCCCCACCTGGCTACAATGCCCCTTCAGGTAGTTGTAGACAGTAATAAGATCACCCCTGAGCCTCCTCTTCTCCAGGCTAAACAGGCCCAGCTCCCTCAACCTCTCCTCATAGGATTTGTGCTCCAGGCCCCTCACCAGCTTTGTTGCCCTTCTCTGGACATGTTCCAGAACCTGCTTTAGCAGGTAGGTTGAACTAGATGATTTCCAGAGGTCCCTGCCCACACCTAGCATTCTGTCATTCAGTTTTTGCTAAGTCCCTGTGCTTCCCATCACATGCTGACATTTAGGATCTGAAACAGACTCCACTAGCAGTGAAGCATTAGCTTGTCTTTGTTCTGATTTGCCGTGGTTCACAGATGGATGTATTTGATTGTCCTACATATACATATGCAACTTTGACTTACAGTGATCTCAAGAGAACAACATGAGGAGAAATGCTTATGTAACCCACAGCAGAGAAAGTTGCTAATGTGGGTCTGAAATAGCCTCAAACTACTACAGTTAAACCGAAGTGCCCTAGAAACTTTCTGACTTCACTTGAGTGACCAGCCTGAAGGAAGGTCACATCATGCTGGGAGGTGATCTGGCCTGTCATGGTGGAGCCCTTTCAGACTGAAAAGTCTGACTGTACTAAGCAGCTGGAAATAGAATAGAGTTTCTGCTCACTTTTTATTTTTCTTTTGGTGTGCTCTCAGAGGTGGCCTTGCTTTCTCGTGACAGTCTGTCCTTGATCTGAAACCTGAAAACTCCCTGTCCTTGTTGAGGACATGTAGTCAGTTACCAGCCTAGCATCACTGCCTCTGCTTTCTTACCTTTGTGTATACACATGTGTCTGTGTACATAAGCACTTGTCTATGTGACTGTGTGTATACAGATTTTTGTGTGCATTTACAGACATAAAATGAAAAAAAGCCATGTCCTGCTTGAGCCAGGAGTGTGCTCCTGTGGCCAGGAGGGCCAGTGCCATTCTGGGGTGGCTTAGAAGGACTGTGGCTAGTAGGTCAAGAGAGGTTTTCCTGTCCTTCTACTCTGCCCCGCTGAGGCTGCATCTGGTGTACTGTGTCCAGTTCAAGAGGGACATAGAACTGCTTGAGAGAGTCCAGCACAGAGCCACAAAGAGGAACATCTCAGATACAAGGAGAGCCTGAGGGAGTTGGGGCTTTGCTGCTGGGAAAAGAGGAGACTGAGAGGTGACCTCATCAGTGGTTATATAGATGTGCAGGGTGAGTGCCAGGAGGCTGGAGCCAAGCTCTGCTGGGTGATGCCTGACAAAAGGACAAGGGGCAATGGGTGGAAGCTGAGACATAGGAAGTTCATGTAAACATGAGGTGGATTTTTTTACCTGTGAGGGTGACAGAACACTGGAACAGGCTGCCCAGGGCTCTTCCTCTCTGGAGATATTCACAACCTGCCTGAACGTGTTCCTGTGTGATCTGATGTAGGTGATCCTGCTCTGGCAGGGGTATTGGACTGGATGAACTTTCAAGGTCCTTTCCAGCCCCTGCTATTCTGTGATTCTCTGCTTCAGACTAACTTGCAAGGGAGACATCATTTCCACATTTGGGACATACCAGGGTAAAGGGCCATTAATTGGAAATATATATATATATGAATATATAATACAGATCACTTCAATATCTGACTAAGATGCTAGGATGGATCCCTGGGCTCCCCAGTTCATAGAATCATAGAATCACTTAGTGCCATGGTCTAGTTGACTGGATAGGGCTGGGTGCTAGGTTGGACTGGATGATCTTGGAGATCTCTTCCAACCTGGTTGATTCTATGATACTTCACATGACATCAGGTTGCTCAGAACCACATCCAGCCTGGCCTTAAAGACCTCCAGAGCTGGGATTTCCACCACCTCCCTGGGCAAGCTGTTCCAGTGTCTCCCCACCCAGGTGAGTGTCCTCAAATTCTGACTGGAGAGCAAGTGTACATATTTATCATTGGATGCCACTTTTCTTTGCAACATCTGATCCTCTGCTGGAAGTGCCTATCCTGCTACTCATGCTGCAGCTCGTTTATTTAGAATCCTGGGACTCAAGGCTTTGGTTTTAATCAAGTTTGCTCTTTAAAATTAAGGCAGCACATAAATAATCTTGAGGCATTAATTCAAAGTAGTTGTCATACTTGTCAAGTCTCTGCAGTCTGCACAATTAAAGGCCCTTGGAGGGAAGCGGGGGGGGGGGGGGGGGGAGCACTGTTTGAAAGAGAATTTACAATGAAAAAGAATCTTCTCTTAAACAATTGACAGGATGCTAATGAGGTCAGGACAAGAAGAAAAGAGTGGGCATTTTTGTTTGGTAGTTAATGGGAGAATACTTGAGCTTTATCGAGGGGAAAAGAAGCAGCTTGAAAATCTGCTTGGCTCACACACATGAACATTGGTCCCTTCTCAGTGCTCTGTTACACTTTCCCCAGGGTAGCTGCTACAAAGCAGCCTGCCCCTAGAGTTCTTCTTTAAGCTTCATATCCTTAATCTGAAATCTAAATTTGCATTCCTTAGAGCTTTTGAAGGCAAGAAGAAGGCTTACAGTTTTGTTTTGGGGTGACCTGATCTTTTTTTATCCAGAAACCATCTTTCAGAACTCATTGCAAATAAAAATGTACTTAATTTTATTGATGGAGGAGCAGGAGAAATTGAATCTTTCACACTTTGTCTTGAAAACATGTCTCTACTGGGGGAAAAAAAAGAATAGGACTTTCTTAATGTGGAAACCCATTTTTCAAAACCTAGAATGAGCAATGAATATTCCTTCCTCTCATTTTTCTTGCCTGAGGAATGCTGGATGATAATACATAGCCGAGCTGGTTTATGATCATTTAAGGTGTTCAGGGTCAAATACACATTTAATCACTCAGTTGTCTGACTAGACATGGCAGAGTGAAATGCATTCATGGGAGATATGTCTTCAAATATTTACTGGGTGTTAGGATATGTTGGAGGGGAGATGGTCATCTTATTATTGGATAATATGTTAGGAGGATCAGCTCCCTTTCATAGAATTGATTTTTATCACATTGGGTGCACATTTCATGCTCTTTTGCCCCACCTCCCCTAGAGATCTGACTCTCTGAAACAGCAAAAGAGAAAAGCTCTCCCTTCCATCCAGATTTTATGCTGTTTCTCCAAAGGTTCTTTTCTTCCTGAGATTTTAAGAGGCAGACATTTCAAAGTGTCTCATGACTGAGATAGATGAAGAGAAACACAGTATCTGTGGAAGAAAATGGATCAAGTAAATACAGAATAATAGTTTGCTTTCACACCTTTCAATGCTAGCTTTTAGGTTGTTCAAAGCACTACATAAGGTTGTTGCTACACGAGTTCTGCAAGTACAGCTCTGCATGGCTGGCAGAGGATGCTGAGCTGGTGCTGAATGAAGAAAGGCAGACTGGTTAGCTCTTAGTAGCAGCCTCTTTGGGTTTTTACCTTGTATCCTCAGGAGGGCATATTTAATCTAAACATTTTGCAGATGCAGAAGAGAGGATGATCCAGTCTGAAGTCTCAAACTTGGCTTCCTAAAGTACCAGTAGGTCTCTGAAAACAGGTCCATGCATTTTCAGATCCCTAGTGACTGACTGTAACAGTAAGCATTAACACTGTGCTTTCCTAGATATATTACACTGCAGTAGACAAGAGATGTTGAGGTACTGGAAGGTGTCCAGAGAAGGGTGATGAAGCTGATGAGAGGCTTGGAGCACAGCCCTGCGAGGAGAGGGTGAGGGAGCTGGGGGTGTGCAGCCTGCAGAAGAGGAGGCTCAGAGCAGACCTCATTGCTGTCTACAACTACCTAAAGGGAGGCTGTAGCCAGCTGGGGTCGGTCTCTTCTGCCAGACAACCAGCAAGAGAACGAGGGGACACAGTCTCAAGTTGTTCCAGGGGAGGTTTAGGCTGGATGTTAGGAGGAAGTTGTTGGCAGAGAGAGTGATTGACATTGGAATGGGCTGCCCAGGGAGGTGGTGGAGTTGCCGTCCCTTGAGGTGTTCAAGCAAAGCCTGGCTGGGACACTTAGTGCCATGGTCTGGTTGATTGTCTAGGGCTGGGTGCTAGGTTGGCCTGGATGATCTTGGAGGTCTCTTCCAACCTGGTTGATTCTATGATTCTAGTCTGTTCTATTCTGTTCTAAGGCAAAATGTTGCCTGTTTGCAAAGTCTCATTCAGCATGCTTGGACTCTAATGTCTGTCAGCAGTATGCATCAATAATTCTGCTTAGAGAGGGAAGAATTGCACTCACTCTTACTGGCTCAGTGATGCTCACTGCAGGGTAAGACAGTTCTAATTGCACTCTGAAGTGATCTGGTCAACCATAACACTGAAAGATCGTTATTTTTTTCAGTCTGATCAGCCATGAGAAAGAAGTGATCCATGTCTGTGCTGCTCTTTGAGAGTCCAAATCCTTTTATTGGAAGCCCAAAAGGCTGTGATGACTCTGAACCATTTTAGCAATGAATTGTGTCATCTACCAAATGATTTTTCAGAGACACCACTCTACCATTTCCCATGACAATAAATGTCACTCCTATTTCATCTGGAATGAACAAAGTTGATTTAATCAATCTTAATCCTGAGCCAAGCTGAAAAAAAATAAATTAGATTGTCAAGCAGTATTGAACTGAAGACTATCAGAGGTATCATTTTACAGGCTTCATTGTCATCAACCTGCTATTTTGCAGTTCTTCCAAACAACTTTATAAGAAAGTTGAAACACAGAACCTGTAGACCTCTTTGAGACTCCTGCCTGTAGGAGAAATATTGGTCCAAACTCTCCTCAACAGTCCTTTGAGAAGAAGGAGTGAGGCCATCTAATTTCATGTCTGTTTCTGCTTCAAAATGATTATGTACTCCTCCACAAGGCCTGATAAAGTAGTTGACACTCTGATTCCTTTGACCTAGCATTGATCTTTCATGTGAAATCTTGAAGAGATTTAATTTGGTAACATATTCCTCCTTTACTGATGATTTCTTGTACTTGCCTTCTGAAATGTATTAGCTTCAGAACAATCCAGTTCATTCCAGAAGAGCACCCTGGGCAATAGTACACTGTAAGTGCAAACAAATGCCTTTTTTTTCAGCCATAAAATAGAGTAGCAAAGCCTATATTGAAAAAAAAAACAGGTGGTTATGTTTAAAGCTAAATGCCATCATTTACTTGCTAATTATTTCACACCCCAGACTGCATGCACTTAGACTTTGTGATACTCATGCACGGGGAAGAACAGGTCATATAACTAGTTCATAGATTCATAGACTGGCTTAGCTTGGAAAGGACCTTAAAGTTCATCTAGTTCCAAACCCCTGCTATGGGCAAGGACACCTTTCACTAGAACAAGTTGCTCAAGGCTTCATCCAACTTGAATACCCCAAGGAAGGCATCGTCCACCACCTCCTTGGGCAACCTGTTCCAGTGTCTCACCATGCTCACTGTAGAGGATTTCATCCTCAGTTTGAATCTTCCCTCCTCAAGCTTCAATCCATTCCCACTGATCCTATCACTGCAAGCTCTTGTAAAAAATCCCTTCCTGGCTTTCTTGTAGGCCCCTTTCAGATATTGAAAGGTCTCCCCAGAGTTACTTCAATATAACTGCATTAAAAATATAAGATAAATATAAAAGTTTATTGGGTTAGATGAATGTGTTATGAAATACCTGACAGATCTCCCTTTGGCATGGGCTGCCCAGGGAGGAGGTGGAGTCACCATCCCTGGAGATGCTTAAGAGGAGGCTGGATGAGGCACTTAGTGCCATGGTTTAGTTATTTAATAGGCTTAGGAGATAGTTTGGACTTAGAGGTCTTTTCCAACCTGGTTAATTCTGTGTATGAAGGAAGGAAGCAGCTGTGGTGGATGAGACAGACAATAGTGACACTTGTTTCCAGAATTTTTGAACCTTGTCATCCTTATAATTAAAGGCCATATATTCCAGGGGAGAACACCAAGTGATTGTTCTGCAATGATCTTGCTCTTTTTTTCTTTTTAATTTGGCCTAACCACTCATCTTGTGTCAAAACTGATTGCAATAAGAAAGTAAAGGTTTGACTAAATGAGTGATTTCATACCTGCTGTTTTCTGTCCATGGAAGTCTCCAGAATTTTTAATGAAACAACTGAAGTGATGAAAATTGGCTTCATCTCCCAGTGATATATTCTACTGTGTTTTGTCTTGTTACTGAGGAAAGCATCTTGAGAGATCTAATTGAGCTTGGAGGGGAGAATGAAAGCATGTGAATCACAGCATCCAGGCTGGGTGGGGAATGGCTGAGAGCAGCCCTGAGGAAAAGGTCCTGGGGGTCTGGGGTGAGGAAAAGCTCAACAGGAGCCTGCAGTGTGAGTGCAGCCCAGACAGCAACCCTGTGCTGGGCTGCAGCAAGGACAGTGTGGGCAGCAGGGCAAGGGAGGGGATTCTGCCCCTTGGCTCTGCTCTCCTAAGACCCCACCTGGAGTCCTGTGTGCAGTTCTGGAGCCCCCAACACAAGAAAGACATGGAAGTGTTGGAGCCAGTCCAGAGGAGGGCACCAAGAAGCTCAGAGGGCTGCAGCAGCTCTGCTATGAGGACAGGCTGAGAGAGCTGGGGCTGTGCAACCTGGAGAAGAGAAGGCTTTGAGGAGACCTTGGAGTGGCCTTGCAGTATCTGAAGGGGGCTACAGGAGGGCTGTGGAGGGACTATTGACAAGGTCTTGTAACGACAGGACGAGGAGGAATGGGTTTAAACTGGCAGAGGGGATATTTAAACCAGATGTTAGGAAGAAGTTCTTTGCAGTGAGGGTGAGCACAGGTTGCCCAGGGAGATGGTGGTTACTCCCTCCCTGGAGGTGTTCAAGGCCAGTGAATTATCAGTTTGAGTTCGTAGATCTTTCTCAGGTAGCTCTAAGGCTTCTGATCCATTAGCATCTTGCTGTTTCTTCTTTGACCATTTCTCCTGCCCTCAGCTCTATTTTTCATTCTTTAATTTTTTTCATGAGCATTTGGAGAGGTCACCATGTATTTTTCAAGTTCTGGTGTTTTGAAAGGTCATAGCTGCTCTTTGAGGACAGGGAATCTGTCTTAAAAATATGGTCCTAGGGGTAATTGCAGAGGGTGGTGGTGTTTTTGGTGGTGGTGTGATTTCAGCTAGGCTTGTTGATGTTTGTAAGTGAACTCTCTGATCCTTCAGCTAGTGATGGAAGGGCTGGGTGTATCACAGTATCACCAAGGTTGGAAGAGACCTCACAGATCATCAAGTCCAACCCTTTACCACAGTGCCCAAGGCTAGACCATGGCACCAAGTGCCACATCCAACCTTGCCTTGATTTTATGTCAGATAAATTGAGCACTAATGTCCTTAATTAATGCAGTTTTTTCTAGCAGTGGACAAGCCCACTGAGGATATTCAACAGCATCAAACCTCTGCTCTTAATTCCTGATCTCAGCTGCATTCCTCTTGATTGTATGACAGATGGACAAGGGAACAGGTGCAAAGAAGCAAAAACTAGATTATGTGCTCTCTGTTCATAAATGAGTGGATGTGTTTCTTCTGTGTTTTGATTGATGGAAGCTTTATTGAAGGAAAGGTTATTCTCAATTTATTATTCATACCTTGTGGATGGGCAGAGCAGCCTAGAAATGCTTTTCCAAATGAGATTATGAGCAGAGCTTGTATGAATGAATTTATAGGCTTTCAAGGAAGAAAAGGGGAAGGGAGACAAGTTTTCAACAGAGATGTTCTCATTAGTGTGTACTTAATGAGGAGCCAACCCCTTCAGAGGACATAAATGTACTGCTAGTTTTCTGCCCCGTGTTTTAAACCTCAGTTTAAGCTCTGAATCTATCCATGACTGCAGCCTACTTGCAGATACAGAAGTTTGCAGTTTCATAGAATCATAGAATCAACCAGATTGGAAGAGACCTCCAAGATCATCCAGTCCAACCTAGCACCCAGCCCTAGCCAGTCAACCAGACCATGGCACTAAGTGCCTCATCCAGGCTTTGCTTCAGCACCTCCAGGGACAGTGACTCCACCACCTCCCTGGGCAGCCCATTCCAATGCCAATCACTCTCTCTGCCAACAACTTCCTCCTAACATCCAGCCTAGACCTTCCTTGGAAAAATTGAGACTGTGTCCCCTCATTCTGTTGCTGGTTGCCTGGCAGAAGAGACCAACCCCACCTGGCTACAGCCTCCCTTCAGGTAGTTGTAGAGAGCAATGAGCTCTGCCCTGAGCTTCCTCTTCTGCAGGCTGCACACCCCCAGCTCCCTCCACCACTTCTCACAGGGCTGTGCTCCAGGCCTCTCATCATCTTTGTTGCCCTTCTCTGGACATCTTCCAGCACCTCAACTTCTCCCTTGAACTGGGGAGCCCAGAACTGGATACAGCACTCAAGGTGTGGCCTGACCAGTGCTGAGCACAGGGGCAGAATAACCTCCCTTGTCCTGCTGGCCACACTGTTCCTCATCCAGGCCAGGATGCCATTGGCTCTCTTGCCCACCTGGGCACACTGCTGGCTCATGTTCAGCTGCTATCTACCAGCACCCCCAGGTCCCTTTCTTCCTGGCTGCTCTCAGCCTCTCTGTCCCCAGCCTGTAGTGCTGCTTGGGGTTGTTGTGTCCAAAGTGTAGAACCCTGCACTTAGCCTTGTTCAGTCTCATCCTATTGGCCTCTGCCCACCCATCCAGCCTGTCAAAGGTTCCAACCATTCAACTTTGCTGGCATGAATTAAAATACAGCAAAGCAGCAGGTCTGTATGGTGAGTGTGGTATTGTATAGAAGTAAATTAAAATTTAGGGCTCTGATTTTTTTTTTTTTTCTGAAGCTGAAGAGGTTTTATTTGTCATTATTCAGTGTTTTTGATATTGGCTTTTTTTTCTTCTCTCTTTCTAGGTCAGTGACTGTAACCCACCCAGCAAACTTTGAAACAGGTAAGACCATGTGATTTCCAAATGTTTGTAAGGCTGTAGCAGAGTTACATTTTACAGCCTTTATGAGAGGAAACTGCTGCAATTTGTTCCAGACCAAAAAGCAAGCTTATTTGAGGTGTTGCCAGCTTATTTTGCAGCCCTTTTGAGCTTGCCTGGTCAAAACATATCATCTCTTTTCAGATTCAGACAGTTAAAAGTTGTGCTACAGTTTGGTTTCCTCATCAGTGATTTTTGATGTTTCCTTTCATCTCTGTTTCACCTGTGCTTCTCATGGCTTGCAGTCCACTACATCCAGTACTTTTTAGGCACCAGTGGCCAGGATTGTCTCAAGTACCAGGCAGAGACAAAATGTTTGGAGCTGGCTGCAGGGCAACTAAGGATGGCAACATCCTGCAAAATGATTCCTTGCTCTAACATGCCTAAGGGCAGTAGTAGGTGCTTGGGTAGGTGACACAGTGAAATGGACACCAAAGGAAATCTAGCTAGAGACACACTCTTGGAAGAAGGTACTCTGTGCTGGGAAAGGTGTGCCTCTGAGGGGCTGCAGCCATGGTCAGGGACATGGGATGCAATCTGTGGGTGACCAACACCAGAGCACAGCCCTCGGCTGGTTCCGTTTTCCTAATGTCCAATCTAAACTTACCCAGCTGAGACTGAGTAGGTTTAGATTGGACATTAGGAAAGAGTTTTTCACTGAGAGAGTGGTCAGGCACTGGAATGAGCTGCTTAGGGACGTAGTGGAGTCATCCTTAAACACACTTTGGATGTGTTTAAAAGTTGTTTGGATGTGGTGCTTAGGGATATGGTTGAAGGTGAATCTTGTTGAGTAGGGTTCTGGGTTGGACTTGGTGATCCTGAGGGGCTTTTCCAACCTGGGTGTTTCTGTGGTCTTGTGATTCTGTGGTTTACCTTCAATTAATTGTATAGTCTTACAATTAATGCATTAATATTGGGCCTTTCTGGTCCTGTTGGAGAAGGTGGAATCTGAATTTTGTGGTGATGGATGGATGCTGAAGTTGTAGATTCTCCTAGTGCACAGCTTATGCCTGCTTTCCTATGGCAGTTGAGTCTGCAGTCTCTTTGCCACAAGTGATGGTGGTCTGCATTCTGGTATGGTTCCAAAGGACTCTGCCATGATGACTTCAATAGCTTTTGTCACCTTTGCAAATATGGTTACTTACAGTAAGAGCTTAAACATTAATTCAGATTTCTACTTGGAGTTTAATTTGGAATCTGTGTGCTTAATTAGAGATCCACATATTTGAAAGTATTAAGGATCATTTTCTAGATCAAATTTGCTTTCCTCTTCAGACCTCTTTGTGTTGAGTCTTAATTGACAGATTCTAGGAGACAAGGTGGTATCCACACATGGTTTATGCAACTTCAGATACATTGGAGAGCAGGAAGATTGACTTTCTGGTTCTTGTAGTTCTTGCAGCTTCATTATCTTTGTTTTTTCTCACTTAAATACAAACTTGACTAGCTGAAATAGAGTAACTACAGACTGGAGACAGAGTGGCTAAGAGCAGCCAGGAAGAAAGGGACCTGGGGCTACTGGTAGATAGTAGCTGAACATGAGCCAGCAGTGTGCCCAGGTGGCCAAGAGAGCCAATGGCATCCTGGCCTGGATGAGGAACAGTGTGGCCAGCAGGACAAGGGAGGTTATTCTGCCCCTGTGCTCAGCACTGCTCAGGCCACACCTTGAGTGCTGTGTCCAGTTCTGGGCTGCTGCTCAATTCAAGAGAGATGTTGAGGTGCTGGAAGATGTCCAGAGAAGGGCAACAAAGATGATGGGAGGCCTGGAGCACAGCCCTGTGAGGAGAGGCTGAGGGAGCTGGGAGTGTGCAGCCTGCAGAAGAGGAGGCTCAGGGCAGAGCTCATTGCTACCTGAAGGGAGGCTGTAGCCAGGTGGGGTTGGGCTCTTCTGCCAGGCAACCAGCAACAGAACAAGGGGGGACAGTCTCAGGCTGTGCTGGGAAAGGTCTAGGCTGGATGTTAGGAGGAAGTTGTTGGCAGAGAGAGTGATTGGCATTGGAATGGGCTGCCCAGGGAGGTGGTGGAGTCGCTGTCCCTGGAGGTGTTGAAGCAAAGCCTGGCTGAGGCACTTAGTGCCATGGTCTGGTTGATTGTGTAGGGCTGGGTGCTAGGTTGGACTGGATGATCTTGGAGGTCTCTTCCAACCTGGTTGATTCTGTGACTCTATGAATTCACTCTTTAGATTGCTGCACGTGAGGATTTCAGGTGCTCTTCTCCACACCATCAAATCTGAAGTTAGTTATGCATTGTTTGGGCAAGTATTCCTTTAAGAAGTGCTAAAATAACTGCTTTAGGATGGCACCAATTTTTATCCCTTGTTTCATACAACTAGAAAAGGTGGAAAGGACAAATTGTACAGTCTTGAGGGTACAGATTTTAATTATGAACATCTTAATTGAGTCTCCATTTATTCACCTCTGTCCTCACCACCTAATTCTCACAGTTCAAATCTCCTGGCATATGTAAAATAGGCATGGCAAAAAAACCATTCAGCAGACATTTGAAGATATATAGGAAGTGGCTCCTCTGCAAAGGTTGCACTAAGCAACAGACATAAACCTCTCTATTTCACACCTTAATGATCAAATTTAATCTTCAAAGTTTCTAACAGCTGTTAGATTTTTTTTCCTGGAACATTTATAAGCTAAACCAAACTGTTCCATGAGTAGCAGAACTAATGGAACTTGGTTTCCTATTGTCATCAGTCCATGCCCAGCAGCCCACATTTGTCTGTTTTGTCATGGAAACAGCACAGACAATGGAGACAAGAGTGCTACTATTATATATTTAATTTTATCCCCCACCCCATATATTGGCTGCTGCCTTTTGGAGCAGATTTGAACTGTTCTTTCTGACTTTCCATTTCTAAGGGGGTAAATAGCATTTTTCACTTCACCCTAGAAGTAAGTTTCTGCAAGGAAAACAAAAACTAACAAAGAGAGAAAAGAAGAAGATAACTTTAATATCATTAAGACCTTGTTCAATGTCAAAAGTGAAAGAAATCAAGCCTACTGAGCAGACATTAACTGAGAGTATAATCACTTGAGTTTCCTCTCTTTTTTAACAAAACCTGACTAAAATCTAGCATGTTTTTTTAAAATAGAGGCTGAGCAGCCCTGAGGAGAGGGACTTGGGGGTGCTGGTGGTCAACAAGCTCAGTATGAGCTGTTAGTGTGCTCTTGCAGCTCAGAGAGCCAACCAGATCCTGGGCTGCAGCAAGAGAAGTGTGGCCAGCAGGTGGAGGGAGGTGATCCTCCCCCTCTACTCCACACTCATGAGACACAACCTGGAGTACAGTTCTGGAGCCCTTGTTACAAGAGGGATGTGGATGTGCTGGAAGGTGTCCAGAGAAGGGCCACAAAGATGATCAGAGAGCTGAAGCTGCTCTGCTATGAGGAGAGAGTGAGGGAGTTGGAGCTGTTTAGTTTGAGGAAGAGGAGGCTGAGGGGAGTCCTCATTTCTGTCTACAAATACCTGAAGGGACAGTGTGGAGAGGCTGCTGCTGCTGCTCACTGGTAATTGGAGACAGAACAAGGGGGAAATGCCTCAAGCTGAGGCTGGGGAGGTTTAGATTGGACATTAGGAAAAAGTTTTCCGCAGAAAGCATGGTCAGAGACTGGAATGAGCTGCCCAGGGAGGTGGTGGAGTCCCCAATCCTGGATGTGTTTAAGAGTTGTTTGGATGTTGTGCTTAGGGATATGGTTTAAGGTGAGTCTTGTAGAGTAGGGCTATAGGTTGGACTTGGTGATCCTGAGGGCTTTGCCAACCTGCATGTTTCTGTGATTCTGTTCAGTCTGGAGAGGAGAAGGCTCTGAGGTGACCTTATTGTGGCCTTCCAGTATCTGAAGGGGGCCTACAAGAAACCTGGGGAGGGACTTTTTAGGATGTCAGGTAGTGATAGGACTGGGGGGGATGGAACAAAGCTAGAAATGGGTAGATTCAGACTGGATGTTAGGAAGAAGTTCTTCAGCATGAGGGTAGTGAGACCCTGAAACGGGTTGCCCAGGAAAGTGGTAGAAGCCTCATCCCTGGAGGTGTTTAAGGCCAGGTTGGATGAGGCTCTGGACAGCCTGATCTAGTGTCCTTGCCCATGGCAGCAGAGTGGAACTAGGTGATCCTTGTGGTCCCTGACTGACTGTATGATTCTATGAAAATGAGGTGCCATCTCAATCTCTTTATTTTGAACTACAGCTTTTAGGGCATCACTTCATCTACAGGCAAAGAATTCCTAAAGTAGAATCCTAGCTGAAGGGAAATTGCTGTAACTTTTCTGTTCATTATAAAGTGAAGAGAATTCTATGTTATAGGAAGAAGTTCAGTCCATCTGTTTTAAACCTTGCTGAACATTTAGGGTGGAATTAACTCTCATTATCTCTCTTCTGACTCAAAGGAGGGTCTGTGTTGAATGATTCAGGTGCTAGCAGTCAGTCAAATCCAAATGCTTTCTTGGTTTGGTCGTGGGCACATGTCAGTGTCCTGTCTTCTTTGTTTCATAGAATGGTTTAGGTTGGAAGGGACATCAAAGATCATCCAGTTCCAAGACTCTGCCATAGGCAGGGACACCTCCTACTAGAACAGGTCGCTCAAGACCTCATCCAACCTGGCCTTGAACACCTCCAGGGAGAGAGCAGCCACAACCCCCCTGGGCAACCTGTGCCAGTGTCTCACCACCCTCACTGGAAAGAACCCTTTTCTAACATCTAGTTTGAATCTCCCCTCTGCCAGTTTAAACCCATTCCCCCTTGTCCTATCACTACAAGACCTTGTAAATAGTCCCTCCCCAGCCTTCCTGTAGGCCCCCCTTCAGACAGTGAAAGACTACTATAAGGTCTCCTAGAAGCCTTCTCCAGGCTGAAAAGCCCCAATTCTCATGGCCTGTCCTCCTGTCAGAGCTGCTGCAGCCCTCTGAGCATCTTGGTGCCCTCCTGTGCACTCGCTGTCACAGTTCCATGTCCTGCTTGTGTTGGGGGCTCCAGAACTGCACACAGGACTCCAGGTGAGGTCTGAGGAGAGCCAAGGGGCAGAATCCCCTCCCTTGCCCTTCTGGCCACACTGCTCTTGCTGCAGCCCAGCACAGGGTTGCTGTCTGGGCTGCATGTGCACACTCCCCACGCCCCACCTTCCCCTGCCACTCTCAGGTTTAACCATAACTGAACCGAAGTTTATCCTAGTTGCTTGTAGAAACCACAGGTGAGAGAGATTCTGGGCTGAACTAAGGCACGGGAGGGCATCTCCCACATCTCATGCCTGCCAGTGGTGCAGATGCTGTGGCACTTTTGCTTTCCCCACGACATGTGCTTGTGCCTGAAGCATGTGGCTCTTCTAATCCAGCTAAGAATTTATCCTGCCATAGCTACTCGAAAGCAGCAGTCACTACACGCAACACAAAGTGATAAGATACCCAAAGATTCAAAAGGCAGAGAGATGAAAGGATTTGTTTTTCCTGGAGGCTCAGCACTGCGCTGTACAAGTGCTGAAACAAGTGTGGCAGGCTTGTTACAATTAGCTCCCAACAATTCTAGATACACACTGTTATGTAGGCAGCTGCTGCTGCTTCTGCCAGTTTTTGTTCCTTGGAACAATACAGCAATTAACACTGGTGTTGCTGGGGGGTTTGTTAGACAAAAAGAATCCTCTGTTACTCTGACAGGTGTGTGAGCCAAAAAGATGTCTGTGAAAAGGAATCAGTGTGCTCTGTCGTTCTGCAGAAAGCAACTCTGACTTGGAAGATAAAAGCAGTTGCAAACAAAAGGCTCTCGTTTGCATTCAGATTCAGCAGTCATTGCTGATCCGAGTATAGACTCATAGAGAGAAATGCTCTTGTTAAGATGTATTTCAAAACTGAAGGAAGAAAAGCAACCCTGCCCATGGATTTAAAATGTGCCCTTGTAAGTGTTGGAGAAGGGAGCAGTTTAAAAGTGTGATAAAGTGCTAAGTTCTCTTAAACCTCATTCGGTGGTGCAATCTCTGATCACGGACCTCAGATGGGAAACTGAGATTCTAAAACTGGAAGGCATCTGGAACATGAAATCTCCTGCTTCTGACAAACTCTTGTGAGTCCTGAGAGGAATAAGTGAGATTGGAAATTTAGATCTTGGGAGCAATATAATGCTTGAGCAGAAGAGATTCCAGACTCCTGGAGGAGACTGAGAGAGGGATAAGTGAGATTGGAAATTTAGATCTTGGGAGCAATATAATACTTGAGCAAAAGAGATTCCAGACTCCAGGAGGAGACAGAGAGAGGGATAAGTGAGATTGGAAGTTTAGATCTTGGGAGCAATATAATGCTTGAGCAGAAGAGTATCACAGTATCACAGTATTATTAGGATTGGAAGAGACCTCACAGATCATCAAGTCCAACCCTTCACCACAGAGCTCAAGGCTAGACCATGGCACCAAGTGCCACATCCAATCCTGCCTTGAACAGCTCCAGGGACGGCGACTCCACCACCTCCCTGGGCAGCCCATTCCAGTGTCCAATGACTCTCTCAGTGAAGAACTGATTCCAGACTCCAGGAGGAGACAGAGAGAGGGAGTGATTTTGACTTAGATTCTTCATTCAGGAGAAAAACTACATCAGGCTTTTGAGATTTAGAACTGTGTGTGATTAAGAATAAGAGCTGTGCTGTCTTCTAGCACTGGCATTGCATGTTTTTGTCTGAAACTACTCTGTAAGTCAAAATCACACATCACAAGGTTATGGGATTAGGGGACGACTGGGTTTTGGCTTGGTGTGCTGATGGTGTTCTGTTGTGGTAGTGAATTTTAATAGCTTGGGTTTTTTTTCCTTAAGAGGAAAGGAAGGAGCTGTCACACACCTGGGAACATGATTCCCCTCCAATTTCAAATGGTTTTGTTTGTTTGAAATAAATCCTCCTATTCTCATTAATATTCACCCTTGCTATTTTAAATAACTTCTTTCAGTGTTAGGAAGCAATAGCAATGGAATAAACCAGGTGCAGAGTCCTGCATCTGGGTTGAGGCAATCCCAAACACAAATACAGGCTGGGTAGTGAGTGGCTGGAGAGGAGCCCTGAGGAGAGGGACTTGGGGATGCTGCTGGATGAGAAGCTGCAGTGTGCACTTGCAGCCCAGAAAGCCAAGCAGAGCCTAGGCTGCATCAGGAGAAGTGTGGCCAGCAGGTCGAGGGAGGTGATTTTCTCCCTCTACTGCACTCTGGTGAGACCCCACTTGAAATACTGCATCCAGTTCTGGAGCCACTATTACAAGAGGGATGTGGAGATGCTGGAGCACGTGCAGAGAAGGGCCATGAGGATGCTCAGAGGGCTGCAGCAGCTCTGCTGTGAGCACAGACTGAAGGAGTTGGGGCTGTTCAGTCTGGAGGAGAAGAGGCTCCCTGGTGAATTTCTGGTGGCCTTCCAGGATCTGAAGGGGGCCACCCTACGTCTGGGGAGGGACTTTTTAGGCTATTAGGGAGTGACAGGACTGGAGGGAATGGAGCAAAGCTGGAGATGGGTTCAGGCTGGATGTGAGGAGGAAGTTGTTCAGCGTGGGAATGGTGAGAGCCTGGAATGGGTTGTCCAGGGAGGTGGTTGAGGCCCTGTCCCTGGAGGTGTTTAAGGCCAGGATGGATGAGCCTGTGGTCAGCCTGATCTAGGGTAGGGTGTGCCTGGGCATGGCATGGAACTAGATGATCCCTGTGGTCCCTTCCAACCCTGACTGTTTCTGGGATTCTATGAAACAAACTCCAAACATTTGTTTTTTAAGTGTCCTATCACTTCAGCATTGTTCCCTGTTAGCAATGCCTGTGTTTTGTTAGGCTGCCACTTAACTCCCTGTGCACTCTGGGCAAAGGTACCTATTTCCTTTTTAATATCAGAATAATCTAAGTCTGACTTTCATCTGATTTTTGTTCTGTAGCTTAAGTACTTGTTTCTGCACTCCTATCTTGAAATGGGAAGTTAAAAACCCTGGCCAAACTCCCTGTACAAAACTGCAGGGCTTCATCTCCAAATGCATAATTCCTTTGAGCCTCTGTATAATAATACATAAACCTCTAAATATTCTCAGCTTGCCTTCAGATTGATCAACAGTTGCATCCTTGAGGAAATTTGATACCTACAGCTGATTCTTCTCCGTTCCAGAAACTCTTAACAGAATAACAAATATGTGTAAGACTTTTTAGCTCAGAAAATATTGACAGAAGGATTTCAGGCTGTTTGAAGAATGAACTTCTGAAATTCTTTTCTAGTCCTATTTAGTCTGAACTGACAGAGCACACTGTACTTTTGAGAAACACTCCTGGAAGTCATGTAGAGGCTGTCCTCTAAAATAGCCATGGAGCAAGGTGGGTGTTGGACTGTTCACAGAATCACAGAAACATTCAGGTTGGAAATGGCCTCCAGGATCATCAAGTCCAACCATTATCCCTACTCTGCAAAGTTCACCCTTTAACCATATCCTCAAGTACCCTTAAACCCATCCAGGGTCAGTGGCTCAACTACCTCCCTTGGCAGTACATTCCAGTACCTGACCACAATTTCTGTCACCAAGTAGTAAGAGATGGGACAAGAGAAAACTGACTTAAGCTGCTCCAGGGCTGATTTAGATCAGACATAAGAGAAAATTTCCTCACTTAAAAGGATTGGCAACCACTGGAAGAAGCTGCCCGGGGAAGTGGGTTGCATCATCATCCCTGGAGGTATTTAAAACATATGTAGACATGGTGCTGAGGGACATGGTTTAGCAGTGGACATGGTAGTGTTGGATTAACTCAGTGATCTTGAGGGACATGTCCAAACTAAATGGTTCTATGACTAAACCTTAAGATGACGAGGTGGACTTGGTACACGTCTTCCTTTGCTGGGAATCTCTGCAGAAGAAGAGTGTGGTTTCACTGGTCTGTTGGGTTAGACAAGCAGGAATCCTGTCTGTTAGCTAAGGAGATAAATATTTTCCATAGATATTTGGATTTTTTTCTTATTCAGTTCTCAGTATTGACAAACTAAGTACCTTGAAGCACATAGCACATCTTGTTGTTTTTATGGGTGTGTAATCTCCAGACTCCTCTTAGGTAGGATCTTCCATTGCATAAGACAGCTTTATGTGCAACTATATCTCTAAAACATTGGAAGTCTTTCTTGGCTCAAAAAGAGCTAAGTTGCAGAGCTGATATTGCAGGGCAGAGTGTTGCTCTCTCCTCTTTCTCTTTTCAGCATCCCTCCCCAGCACGCTGTCACAAGAGGGTTTGGCTAACACTGATGGAATCCTTACTCTTATTAAAAGTTTCTGTTAGTGTAAACTTAATTTTGTTCAGACTGGAAGTGTATATTTGCTCTTTGAAGACGTGGAAACTAAATCAGTGTTGCCAGTGAGTATTACAGATCTAATGCCTGTCAAATGAGTCATGTTCCATTGTCTGGTAGCTGCTGGCACATATTCATGAAGGTCAAGAGCTGTGTCTCTGCCTTCATCAGTAGGCTGTAATGTTCAACAGATGCTAAAGTTAAGTAAAGTTCATGAGTGTGAGTGACATGTAGAGCATAGAGGATTTGGAGAACTGCACAGGCAAAAGCAATCTTGTACAACCTTTTTAATCCATGCATGGAAGCACACAAGTTCATTTCTAACCAGGGAAAGGCTGTACAGAACAAGACAGTGCTAGCAGGTCTGAGATCAGATCCTCAGATCCTCAGCCGAATATGAAGCACTTCAGAAGAGTTTGGAACATCTCTTCCTTCTTTTTTGCTTTCAGAAATGTTTTACTAGCCAAGGACTGAATATACAGCCATCTGAAAATAAAAGTGTGCACATGCCTTAGGGAGGTTATCCTGCCCCTGTGCTCAATACTGGTCAGGCCACACCTTGAGTGCTGTGTCCAGTTCTGGGCTACTCAATTCAGGAGAGATGTTGAGATACTGGAATGTGTCCAGAGAAGAGCAGCGAAGATGATGAGAGGCCTGGAGCACAGCCCTGTGAGGAGAGGCTGAGGGAGCTGGGGGTGTGCAGCCTGCAGAAGAGGAGGCTCAGGGCAGAGCTCATTGCTGTCTACAACTACCTGAAGGGAGGCTGTAGCCAGGTGGGGTTGGTCTCTTCTGCCAGGCAACCAGCAACAGAAGAAGGGGACACAGTCTCAATTGTGCCCGGGGAGGTCTAGGCTGGATGTTAGGAGGAAGTTGTATGCAGAGAGAGATTGGCATTGGAATGGGCTGCCCAGGGAGGTGTTAAAGCAAAGCCTGGATGAAGCACTTAGTGCCATGGTCTGGTTGATTGGCTAGGGCTGGTGCTAGGTTGGACTGGATGATCTTGGAGGTCTCTTCCAACCTGGTTGATTCTATGATTCTATGAATTCATTCTTTTAGAGTGCTGCATGTGAGGATTTCAGGTGCTCTTCTCCACACCATCAAATCTGAAGTTAATTATGCATTATGTGGACAAATATTCCTATTTTGGTGTAAGGTACTGTACAGTTTAAATCTAAACCACTGAATATTAAAACCTTTACTCTCCAAAGTATAGCATGTTTGAACTTAAGCATAATGCCTGGTGCAAGACTGTCCTGTGCCTAGAAGACTTTTGTACTGGCTTTAAGTCTCTGCTTTTTCATAAGCTTCAGTGCTTCACTGTTAACAATGAAAGATAGGTTAGGCTTTCAGAAGGGGTGACAGTTGATGTTTTTATGTATACAGAAAAAGATTCAAACTTGATCTCTGAAGGTAAGCCTTAAACTCATTTTTTGTTGTTTAAACATCTAAAGTTAGAACTTCAAACATAAGTGGTAATGAGATTCATGCTGTGCAGCATCAGCTGATAGGATCCTGTTCCCTCATTCATGTAGGACAGATCACTGACTCACAGAAATTCACTGGGCTGGGTGTGCAGTATTTGGTAGGGGTGTCTGATTCATAAAGAATGCATTTTTAATCTGTAGGTGGTAAGAGATCACCATTTGCCACTTCTTTTTTTGCATAGCTTGTTTTGAGCTCTATGCATGTTCTGATTTAAAATGTGCTTGCTTTTTAATTGGAATACTTCAGTATCTTCTACCAGACTCTAACACTGAATGCTCAGAGCACAGAGCAAATAAAGTTTGATCTTTCTCAAAATCATCACTGGAGAGAGTAAGATATTTGGCTGAAGATAGGGAATTTTGATTGTTGCTATCAACTTTCTCACCAAAATGAAGTGCTGCTAAGCTTCTGGTGGCTACAGGAGATAGGGCAGCTGCCTTGAAAGGGTGACCTCAGTTGTGGTTGTGGCAGAGACCAAGATTCTATCTAAAAACTTCTTCCTGTGCTTTTTAATAGTCACTTTTAAAAATGAACAGCAGATATTTGCCACCCATGAAGTATATGGGAACGAGGAAAGGGTTTTATACCTGGACCTTCAAAAGCTATTTGTTGCCTGACTGTTGTCCATATAGGCTTGTGTTGTAGACTGCAGTGTCCTGCAAATAAGCAGCTAAGCATGAGTGACAAGTGAAAAGATGTAATTCCTGATGTGTGCAGCTGTCAACTCAACTAAGAATGGAGCTGGGCAGACCTTAGCAACAGTACTTCTGCCCACCTTGTTTTGTGTGATCCTGGGCTAACCATACCACGTCTCTGCCACTGCATCCATGCTTAGAATGAGAGTAGTATATGGCATGCTTGCCTTCTTAATGCTGTTGCTTGGAGAAATAATCATCCAGAGTGTACACAGAGCTCTGAAAATGCAAAACTCTGTGTTAATCCACAGATGGTATTTGATTCCAAACCTAGAGAGACAGCTGTGTTTCTTGCTGTGCTACTTTGTTAATTGTTATCAACATGGGTAATGTATTACAAAGTGTTCAGGAAACACCAAAGGGATTATGATGAGGAAAAAAAGCAAAATTGACTGCTAGATCAGTGTTTGGAAAGCACCTGGTAACTTATTCAAATAGAAAAGATTAGTCTATTACTCACCAATAAAAAACAAGGTACAGGCTGTTGCTTGGGTGTGTTACATTTTGTAACTTGGCCTGATTTAGTGACAGATTTGGGGTGTAGATGTTAGGCAACTGCACCTCCTGCTTTCAGTGTTAAGGAGCAAAACGTTCTTCTCATGCATTCAAGCTATAGAATTGCCCTCTCTACAGCACAGGCTAAGCAGTTTTATGGATTTGAGGGCTCCCTAAATCTTACAAACCAAGATGCTGAGGAGTTAGTGTCCTTACACAACTGTTTTGAAGTGATTACCGATCACTAGCTGCAGTTCTTCCATTCCACTGGCAATTCAAGGTTAAGGAAGCCTGTTTAAAGAATGCTTAAGGCTGTCTTTTAGCACAGACAGTACTCCATTGACATTGTGAAAGAAAAAGAAAAACAAGAAAAGTACAGTGATTCTTCATCATCATCATGATATGCAGTGAAATTAACTCTTGGGAGAAGAGGAAGGGAATCATAGAATCAACCAGGTTGGAAGAGACCTCCAAGCTCAGCCATTCCAACCTAGCACCCAGCCCTAGCCAGTCATCTAGACCATGGCACTAAGTGCCCCAGCCAGGCTTTGCTCCAACACCTCCATGGACAGTGACTCCACCACCCTGGGCAGCCCATTCCAATGCCAATCACTCTCTCTGCCAACAGCTTCCTCCTAACATCCAGCCTGAACCTTCCCTGGCACAACTTGAGACTGTGTCCCCTTGTTCTGTTGCTGGTTGCCTGGCAGAAGAGACCAACCCCACCTGTCTGCTCTTTGGAAGGTTTCCTGAGCTGCTTGCAGGTTAATTAGACAGTGTAGTTTCTCCTGATTCTTAGTTTGACTGTTATTTTACAGTCTATCTTGTTCTTCAGATAGCTTTGAAGAAAACAATACACTAACTTTATAGCTAGACATATCAGGACAGGTTCTCTAAACCAGAAGAAATCGTCCTCATGGACATCTTTCTTGTCTTTTTTGTCCCCCAGAGGCTTTTCTCTGTGATTTAGCCCTAAGATGTGATTTAAGTTGAACAGCTGAAATGCTTTAAATCAGCTGCCTCATTTAAATGCCATGCTCTGGAAATTCTGACAGCGTCCATAAGACAGAGCCTTTCTGGCCTGAAAGCTAGTGCATAATGTTTTATTTGTTGGCCCAGCAGAAGGCATTGCATTATCTACCTTGTCAGTAGATCCTGACATTCATAGTGCTTGTCTTTTACCCTGGGACACATAAAACCCTTGTGATAAATGACTTATGAAAAGGCTGGGCAGGCAGCAGGCACGATGACAGGAGCACATCTCTTCCCTGCCTCATTCCAACAGGACAGACAGTGTGGTTGGTTTTTCCAGTATGGGATGTTTCAGAGTGATTGCAGTAATTGAATCTGGTGGTAGCCACAGTCATGGCTTTGCAGAACTATAACCCTGCTGGAAATCAGCATTCATTGTTTCCTGTCTTTAGTGTCCTGCACTGGCCCCCTCCTCTTGCTGCCTGCTGTAAGAGCTTTTATATCTTCTTAAGGACTTAGCCCCTAAAGTGCACTTCAGATTAGCCTATTATGTGCATATTGGCTGACCACAGAACATTGAGACAGAGTCAGGGATTTTGCATTGTCCAGACAGTGTCTTCACATCTATTCAAGATGAAAATTCATCCTAAAAGTTGGCTCCAGTGAAACAGGGCTTTCCACTGGAGAGTGGGTATTGGCCATGAGGAGGACAGAGCTGACTGGCTTCTGGGCCAATGCAGGGCAGGGAATTTCTCAGCTAGTCTTGGGCAGGATTTACTGTTCAGTACCATTTACAAATGAGAATCATAGAATCATTGAATCAATCAGGGTTAGGAGGGTCCACAAGGATCATCTAGTTCCAAACTCCCTGCCATGCCCAGGGATGCCCTACCCTAGATCAGGCTGGTCACAGCCTCATCCTGCCTGGCCTTAAACACCTCCAGGGATTGGTCCACAACCACTTCCCTGGGCAACCCATTCCAGGCTCCATTCTCATGGTAAAGAACTTCTTTCTAACATCCAATCTGAATCTACCCACGCCCAAGGTTGTTTCTCAGTGACTAAACAGGCCAAGACAATATCCATGGACTGACGTATTTAGTGTTCAGCTGCAACAATCAAAATGTTTACCGAGTGATTGCAGATAAAGTTTTCTGTTGAAGTGGGCTTGTGCCATACCCAGTATCCAGGCTTTCACCTTAGCAAGGACACTGCCATGTTTCTTTATGCTGCCAGTATGTCCATCAATGGAATCAGTGGGGGCCTGGAAATTTGCAGGTGAAGTGGCAGCTAAAAGACACGATCTCTATCATCATTTAATTTAGCTCCTGGTTGATGGGATTTGGCCAGTTTTCCTTTCATTGCAAGATGGAAATATTTCAGCTGCACTTCTGTCTACAACTACCTGAGGGGAGGTTGCTCTCTTCTCTCAGGTGGCCAGCACCAGAACAAGAGGACACAGCCTCAGGCTGCGCCGGGGGAGATTTAGGCTGGAGGTGAGGAGAAAGTTCTTCCCTGAGAGAGTCATTGGACACTGGAATGGGCTGCCCGGGGAGGTGGTGGAGTCGCCGTCCCTGGGGCTGTTCAAGGCAGGATTGGACGTGGCACTTGGTGCCATGGTCTGGCCTTGAGCTCTGTGGTGAAGGGTTGGACTTGATGATCTATGAGGTCTCTTCCAACCTTGGTGATACTGTGAAAACCATTCGCTGTGTTTCTGACAGGGAACCCAGTAGGGAAGATTAATGTTTGAAATGGTGAGAACAAAACAGTCTGTGCCATCTTTACTCACCCCAGGAAGATTAATTTCTTGTGGATCCACACATGACACATGCAGAGGCTGAGTATCAAGTTGTGAAGGAAACCTGAAGCATTGAGTAAGTCAGCTTCAGTTGTCTGCAGTGCCAGCATCATGTGGCTTTAGAATGCCCTTATTAGGCACATCAGAAATGCCACAAAAGTCTAAAGTTATGACATCTCCCCCCTAAAACCAGGAGGAAATTGCTTGCTTTTGTAATGAAGTACGAATTGCCACATGGGCTGTGCCTTTAGGTATGGCCTGAACCCATTTTCATAGGGGTTAAAATCTCCTGCCTTTATTGTGCATAAGGGAATGAGAGGCCAAATGCATTCCCTCTTTTCAGCTGAATTCAATTTGTGTTTCTAGAATGGAGACTGAGCTTTGACTAACAAAGCTTGCAGTGAGGCTCAGAACAAAACAGATAAGCCCTTTGCTCTTTTTGCTGCTTGGCTGTGGGACTGAAATGGGAGGGCTGAACTTTTGCAAAGGTGCAGAACAGCACTCTGGAGTTTCTTGAATTGCTCATTCTTCTTAATGGGCTTTTAAAAATCTTGTGCCAGTGCTCTTCAAATTGTAGCCCATTTCAGCTTTTATCTAGCACTTTTACCTTTACTCCACTCGAAATCTTGTTGTAGCCAGAGACCATCTGCATTGTGTATCTGTCTTTCAAGGGAAGGCAGATGGAGTTTTCATTTTGCTTTGGTTTTTTTTTTGTGGGGGGGTTGTGTTTGATTTTGTTGTTGTTGTTTTTGACCTAAGGCTTCACATCTTGCATTAGAGTACTGAGGCACTTGTTTGTTGCTAAATCCAGTGCTCAAACTGGAGCTGTTCAAGGCAGGATTGGATGTGGCACTTGGTGCCATGGTCTAGCCTTGAGCTCTGTGGTAAAGGGTTGGACTTGATGATCTATGAGGTCTCTTCCAACCTTGATGATACTGTGATACTGTGAACTTAGGTCTTCCTTGCAGTCCTAGGTGCAGGTCCTCTTATGGGTTAATTTTTGTAGCTGTCAGAAACTTTGGTGAAGCACTGACAATTTTATGTCAACAGAGCCATTGTCTCTGCTCAGATTTAACTTCCCATCCGTCTGGCCTGGAATCTTCTCAGCTCTTCTTGAAGGAAAAATGGAGTTATAGAAAAGAGACAACATCCTCCATAACTTTAAATCACTGTAGGATTGGTTTTGGAGGGAGGCAGAGGTGGGGAGACAAAGATGTAATGGTTTAGATGAGTTGAGCTATCTGGCCATAATAGGCAGGTGAATTAGGAATCCACTGCAGTGCAGTGCTGTATATTCCTTCTTTCATGAAAGATCTTTCTCACACAAAGGTAGTGTCTGTATGAGTTTGGAATGTCTCCAGCCTGCATGTACTGTGAGAGGGAATTGCATTTAGTCCTACCTACCACCTGTGCTCTGACCACAAATCTGGCCCTTGGAGGGCAGTGGGAACTCAATGCCACTGAGATGAATTAAAGCCTGGAGAGGGTGATTTTCTCATCATAGTGTGCTAGACAGAACAGAAAGGCATCAGTATTCTGTGTGAGCTGTTAACAGGTTTAAAAGATCTAGTATAACCACTGCTGCCAGGAGACAGCACAGGAGGATCATTCCTCCTCTGCTGCTGTAGAATAGAAATGACATTGTTCCAAGGGGCTGTACTGAAACAGAGCCTGGTAGCTGTGCTTTGTGCTTCATAGAAACTTGTGATGCTTGGAGATTGCTGAACCAAAAGTTTGGTTTCTTTCATTTGTATTTTTTTTAAATACCTATCTGAGGGAGTTGCTACTTCTAGGAGAAGTTTTGGTTCAGTGATATTTATAACAGGAACTGTTGAGGGTGTCAGCATACAGTAATGCCTGGAGCAGAAAGCAACGACTCAAAGAGCCTTAGGAAAGGCTTTTAAATGAGCTCCAGGATACCCAAAAGGTGCTGGTTTGGTGGTGGTTCTTGATTTTACTCGAGGAAAGAAAAGAATGAAAGGAAATATTTCCCCAGCAAAGGCCTTTCTGAGTTGACTTTACCAATGTATTACTCACCAGTCTCTGCGGAATGAACGAGATCAGCAGGGGCTGATCCCTGCTGTCGCAGCTGAGCAGTCGTGATGCAAGCAGGAATCAATAACAAAGTGTGAAGGAGAAGCAGTTTCCTATGGTGAGGTTGGGAGCCATGGAAGTTACAGAATTATGTGAGGTGTGTAGGAATCAGCACAGCTTCTGGGGAGGAGAAGCATAGGCTGGGGGCCTATGGACCACTCGCTGGATAAGGAATTGGCTGGGTGGGCACACGCAGAGAGCGGTGATGAAGGGCACACTGTCCACCTGGAGGCCAGTGCCAAGTGGCATCCCTCCAGAGTCCGTGCTGGCACCAGTGCTGTTTAACATCTTTGTCAGTGATGTGGACAGAAGAAATGAGTGCACCCTCAGCAAGTTTGCAGATGGCACCAAGCTGTGTGACACAGTCTACTTGCTAGAGGGCAGGGATCCATCCAGAGGGACCTGGATAGGTTGGGAGGTGGGCCCAAGCCAACCTCATGACATTCAACAAGGCCAAGTGTAAGGTCCTGCACCTGGGTCGGTGCAATCCCAAACACAACTCCAGGCTGGGTGACAAAAGGCTGAGAGCAGTCCTGAGGAAAAGGCCCTGGGAGTCTGGGGTGGTGAAAAGCTCCACAGGAGCCTGCAGTGTGAGTCAGCCCAGACAGCAACCCTATGCTGGGCTGCAGCAAGAGCAGTGTGGGCAGCAGGGCAAGGGAGGGGATTCTGTCCCTTGGCTCTGCTCTCCTCAGACCTCACCTGCAGTCCTGTGTGCACTTCTGGAGCTCCCAACACAAGGAGGACATGGAATTGTTGGAGCCAGTCCAGAGGAGGCCACCAAGATGCTCAGAGGGCTGCAGCAGCTCTGCTCTGAGGACAGGCTGTGAGAGGGTTGGGTCTCTGCAGCCTGGTGAAGAGAAGGCTTTGAGGAGACCTTATAGTGGCCTTCCAGTATCTGAAGTGGGCTGCAGGAGGGCTGGGAGGGACTATTGACAAAATCTGGTAATGACAGGACGAGGAGGAATGGGTTTAAACTGGCAGAGGGGAGATTCAAACTAGATGTTAGGAAAGGGTTCTTTGCAGTGAGGGTGGTGAGACACTGGCACAAGTTGCCCAGGGAGGTTGTGGCTGCTCCCTCCCTGGAGGTGTTCACAGCCAGGTTGGATGTGTCCTTGAGAGACCTGTTCTAGTAGGAGGTGTCCCTGCCTGTGGCAGAAGGTTGGAACTGAATGATCTTTGAGTTCCCTTCCAACCTAAACCATTCTATGATTCTGTTCCATTAGCTCCATTTTGAACTCTGACTGGCTTTTAAGAGTGCAGTGGTGTAGCACTGATTTCCACAGTCATCTTGCAACACCGTGCTACTGTGGAACATCACTGTGGCATAGTTGATGTAGACTAAGGTGGGCACTGCTCCCAGCAGAAGGTGTGCAAAAGGTCTCAGCTGTAAAATTTGTATCCTAACCCGCTGATTTATAAAGATAGGAAATATCTGGGAGTCTCTCTGGTTTTGCATAGAATCAGCTCTTGTATCAAGGTAAACATGGAGCTTCATTGTTGTTACAAGCACAAATCAGTGCTTACTTGATAGCAGAAATAGGCATGGCTTCTTATTCTTCCTAGCATGCTAGAAATGCAAAGGAATGGTCACTGCTAACTTCTCTTGGAACTGGGGGGTGGGGACGTTTTCAGACTTGTATCTGTCTCTTGCACAGGTTTGCACAGGCACTGATAATCAGAATCAAAACTTTTATTTCCAGAAAAGCAATCTAATCTTTGTATGTACCTGGCAAAGACCAGTTCAGTTCTTGGTGGGCATGAGGAGAGCTGATCTAACGAGAGTCGCTTGTGTTCACAGCACACAGCTTGTAACTGAAAGCACCCTGGAGAGTGGTGTCAGTTCTTACAAGAACCAGGAGAGCAATATGCATGGCTCCTTGTTTTCCTCATTGCCTCTTCAGCTGTCTCTGTTAGTTTTGCAGTACCAAATCAATTCAGCAGCAGTGACAGTGTGTAAGAAATGTGTCGTTGCCTATCAGTCATGCACTAAACCAAACCCCTGCCAGGGCAGAATGGACATATTCTGTTTCACTCCTATCTCAGAGGCTGAGCTTCTGCTGATGACTGTTGCTTTCTTAAAAGGGATTATGTTTCAGCTCTTTCTGAGAGAGGGAATCATCCTAAGTACCTCAAAGCAGCTCAGGCACCAAGTCAGTCTCTTATCAGCTGAAGAATGATCAATTCTTGTAATCCACAGTGCCCAAATGTCAATTCTTCCTGGCACACTGAACGTCCAGCATTGATTTATTGCTCATGTGGTCCTCCTTTCTCACTGCTGCTGTTAGATTATCAGGCATCCTCACAGAAGAGTCAATGATTTTATTCCACATCGTGGTGTGTGGTAAACTCAGGCAGGGTGGCATTAAAAGGCCTGGGATGAGCTAACCATCTGAGACCTTTAAAAACCCATCCCTTGGCAGACCTGACCTTGATCTGGGTGCTGGTGTAGCATGCTAACGTCTGATTCATAGCTTAGGACTGAGTGAGAGCTAATCCTTGCAGGCAGCTTTGTGAGGAAAGAGAACAAATAGCAGCATTCAAATACAGCAAAAGAACTTTGTCATTGATATGGAAGGAATCATAGAATCCTAGAATCAACCAGGTTGGAAGAGACCTCCAAGATCATCCAGTCCAACCTAGCACCAGCCCTAGCCAATCAATTAGACCATGGCACTAAGTGCCTCATCCAGTCTTTTCTTGAACACCTCCAGGGACGGGGACTCCACCACCTCCCTGGGCAGCCCATTCCAATGCCAATCACTCTCTCTGTGAAGAACTTCCTCCTAATATCCAGCCTAGACCTGCTCTGGCACAACTTGAGACTGTGTCCCCTTGTTCTATTGCTGAATGAGTGGCTCTTTCTGTCTATTTTGTGATGACAAACTCGACTTGGTTACTGGCCTACTGCTAAAGCCAGCAGCATGAAAGTGGAGCTGGAATGTTAATAACCTGAGTACTTCTTTCTGATGGTTCAAATTTAATGCACCTTTAATTAAATTTATTGGAACAAATTCTTTGTTTTTCTTGGAAAGGTGACAAAATGTTGATAATGATCCATTGCTGATTTAAGGCTTGCATTTGTGTAGCAATCAATAGAATTAGTGAAGGCTGCCTGGATAGTTTGAAGCAAAACATTGTGTCAGAGCTCAGAAACCTTTTGTTATTGTGATGGTTTGGGTGTTCCCCACCCCCCACGCTTTGGAAATCACCCAGACTAGACTCAGCCAGCTCTGGAAATTGAATGAAGCTTATATTTACAGCTTAGCAGAATATACAAGCAGATAGTTACAGTAGATACAGTTATATACAAAAATAGACAACGTAAAAGGTAATACAGAAACACAGCAGCCCTCCCAGAAACCTGAGTCCCCAGAAGGGGCTCCCAACTGCCCCTTTACCTTCCCCTTACCCCTCTCAACCTTACCCCAGTCCCAAGGAAGAATGGAGGTTCGGCCAGGGGGTTAGGAAGCCAAGTGGATTAGTCAGAGAGACAGAGGGTGAGGTTAGAGAGAGATGCAGTTCGGAGCTCCCCAGCAGGAGTAGTGCCTTGTCTATGTTTTGAAACATCTCAGCAAGCCTGTGAGGGCAGTAGACATCAGCCTTGCTTTCCTTTCCCAGCCTGTAATCTAGTCCTTCTCAACAAAACATCCTAGCTAGCTCCAAACTAGCACAGTTATGCTTTTATGCGTGGAACTCAGCACGCTGCTAAAATAAGACAATGACAACGTAAGATGATTATTCCTTTTTGCTCATTTTATCAGTGTTTTTTCCTGCAGCAAGTTCTGCCAATAGTATTAAAAAGGAGAAAGAAAGAAAGAAAGAAAGAAAGAAAGAAAGAAAGAAAGAAAGAAAGAAAGAAAGAAAGAAAGAAAGAAAGAAAGAAAGAAAGAAAGAAAGAAAGAAAGAAAGAAAGAAAGAAAGAAAGAAAGAAAGAAAGAAAGAAAGAAAGAAAGAAAGAAAGAAAGAAAGAAAGAAAGAAAGAAAGAAAGAAAGAAAGAAAGAAAGAAAGAAAGAAAGAAAGAAAGAAAGAAAGGAAAGAAAGAAAGAAAGAAAGAAAGAAAGAAAGAAAGAAAGAAAGAAAGAAAGAAAGAAAGAAAGAAAGAAAGAAAGAAAGAAAGAAAGAAAGAAAGAAAGAAAGAAAGAAAGAAAGAAAGAAAGAAAGAAAGAAAGAAAGAAAGAAAGAAAGAAAGAAAGTCAGTCATTGACAGGGAGAAACTTAAAGCACCTTTTTTCTTCTTAAACATCCTGTATTGCTGAGCATGTGAATGACATACCACTAAGTCATTCACAGTCACTTTTACATAGCCACATCACACAGTCACTTTTACATGCAAATAAAGGTGGAAAATCAAAAAGTGACTGATTGCTGCTGTTGAAGTTGATGGGAAAACTCCTCTGAGTTTATCAGAGGCCAGTGTGAACTCAGAATGAACTCTAAATGGCTGAAAGTCCCATTCTGGCAGTAGATACTGAGAGCATGGCTGACTGATGCACCTCAGCACCTCACACGTGCCTGTTCATTTGCCTCTGACTTATAATCACAGCTTAGATAACAATAGTGGAGGCATAATGAGCTTGGATAGGATCCTCTCCAGAGGAGGTATGTCCTCTTCATTTGCTGTTCAAGTGGGGGCAGTGGGGAATCGTAGAATCAGCCAGGTTGGAAGAGACCTCCAAGATCATCCAGGCCAACCTAGCACACAGCCCTAGCCAATCAACCAGACCATGGCACTAAGTGCCTCATTGAGTCTTTTTTTGAAGACCTCCAGGGATGGTGCCTCCACCACCTCCCTGGGCAGCCCATCCCAATGCCAATCACTCTCTCTGCCAACAACTTTCTCCTAACATCCAGCCTAGACCTTTCCCAGCACAGCTTGAGACTCTGTCCCCTTGTTCTATTGCTGGTTGCCTGGCAGAAGAGGCCGCCCCCCACCTGGCTACAGTGTCCCTTCAGGTAGTTGTAGACAGCAATGAGGTCACCCCTGAGCCTCCTCTTCTCTAGGCTAAACACCCCCAGCTCCCTCAGCCTCTCCTCATAGGCTTTGTGTTCCAGGCCTTTCATCAGCTTTGTCACCCTTCTCTGGACACCTTCCAGCACCTCAACATCTCTCTTGAATTGAGGGGCCCAGAACTGGGTGGAGAAAGCTGATGAATAAAGGAAGGAATTGAAATCTTCCTGTGATGTTTCCTTTTTTCCTAAGGGAGGAGAAGGTATATGGTGCTTAATGGCTGATGGTAAACTCCTCATGGGCTCTAAGAGAAGAGCTGATCTATTTCTAGTCAAGAATATAACTGGGGACGTTTTTCCACTGCTCTGCTATCTGTGGGGAAAGAGAAAAAAAATGCCAGGAATATTGCTGGCTGGCTCAAAGGAGTTCTGTTCTCATTGAAGTCTGCCCCACGCTGGCATTTAGTGCAATTTGCTGCTCCTTGGTGTTATTTCAATATCTGACACAATGCATCAACAGGGAAAGATTCCTCCTGAACTATAATCACTGGGCTACAGCAATGATGCTGGTAATGACTCTTCTGGGGCTGTGTTTGTAGGCAGCATTAAGGTCTGGTGTGGTGTACCCAGTACTGCTTTGCTTAAGAAAGAAGTATTTGTAGCAGTAAGATAATGGCATCCAATGAGGTACTTAAAAACACCTTCCCTACGCCCTCTCTTCTTCTCAGGCTCAGCTCTTTCACAGGTACATGTGTCTCTAAAAGGCTTCCCAACCTGGACTGGGCTGTGCCATAGGATCCTAGAATTGTTTCAGGTAGGAAAGTCCAAAACATCAAACCCAACCATTATCTAACTTCAACAAGTCTGGGGCTAAAGCATGTCCCTCTGCACCGCTTCTCTGCCTCTTTTCAGTACCTCCAGAGATAGGGATTCAACCACCTCCCTGGGCAGCCTGTCCTGGTGTTTGAGAACTCTTTCAGTGAAGAAGTTTATTCCAGCCTAAACCTTCCCTGATGGTTGAGGCCGTTTCCTCTTGTCCTTATCACTTGTCACTAGAAAGAAGAGACCAGCATCCATCTGGCTTTGACTTCCTTTCAGGCAGTTGTAGAGAGTCAGGCTCTCCTCAGCCTCCTTCTCTCCAGACTAAACAATCCCAAGTACCCTCAGCTGCTCCTTGCAAGCCCTGTTCCTCAGACCCTTCACCATCTTCCTTGCCCTTCTCTAGACACTTTTTACCACTTCTATGTCTTTCTTGTAGTGAAGGGCCCAGAACTGAACCCAGTCCTTGAAGTGTGGCCTCACCAGTGCTCAGTACAGTGGCACAATCACTTCCCAGGTCCTGCTGGTCACACTGCTCCTGATACACTTCCCAGGTCCTGCTGGTCACACTGCTCCTGATACACTTCCCAGGTCCTGCTGGTCACACTGCTCCTGATACACTTCCCAGGTCCTGCTGGTCACACTGCTCCTGATACGCTTCCCAGGTCCTGCTGGTCACATTGTACCTGATACACTTCCCAGGTCCTCATGGTCACACTGCTCCTGATACACTTCCCAGGTCCTGCTGTTCACACTGCTCCTGATACACTTCCCAGGTCCTCATGGTCACACTGCTCCTGATACACTTCCCAGGTCCTGCTGTTCACACTGCTCCTGATACACTTCCCAGGTCCTCATGGTCACACTGTTCCTGATACACTTCCCAGGTCCTCATGGTCACACTGCTCCTGATACACTTCCCAGGTCCTCATGGTCACACTGCTCCTGATAACACTTCCCAGGTCCTGCTGGTCACATTGTACCTGATACACTTCCCAGGTCCTCATGGTCACACTATTCCTTATACAGGCCAGGTTGCTCTTTGCTTTCTTGGCCACAGCTTAGGTAACTTGCCTGGTGTTACAAAACGAGTACCTTCTTGCGTGTGCTGAAGCTGCCAGCAATTCCAGAGCAGCCAGGTCGAGGGGGTGGGATGAACTCATCTCAGGTGAGGCCAGTAGGGTTTTTTCCTATCTGCTATGGATATATGGTAAACTTCTCACTGTCAGAAGCTTCAGAGGAGCTGCCTGAGGGCAGTCCATGGGCAGCTCTAACAGAATGCTCTGCTGGGAAATCATCAGCTGCGTGAACAGAGGACAGCATTGCTCGGAAGACACAACTCTACAGTAGGGTGAGAGCTCTGTTTATTTCCTATCCCCCTGGGGCTGATTTTTGTTGCAAGCAGATGACACTTTCATATCCATTGGAGCTGCAGTTTTCAATTCAGATGGGCTCTGTTGTGCTCTCATTATTTTATGAAGGGCCCTGCTTTCCAGCTCCATGCTGGCATACTAATTTGATAGTTATTTCTTTTCTAATTTCTCAGTCTCAGACCTAATGTTTACACTCCCTCTAATTGTTTTTTATTATTACATTTACTCTTTCAGATTCCAGCTTCTCTCTGTACCTTAAGTAGCTTGCTGCCAGTGCAGCATCTTTGCTACACCACTGTGCACGCAGTGCTCACTCTCTTCATTTGCATAACGAGCTAATCTTTGTTGGCTGATTACTTTGTGGGAAGAATTGAACATTTAACTGATAATAATTGCAATCTATCAAACTGCACAGTCACCCCACAAATGATCACAGCATGTCTGCTGAAACTTGTGCTGAATTTTATGAGCTCTCACTCTCCATCTTGACACCTGAACAGAAACTTTCCTAATGCTCAGCTCTCTCAGGAGGAGAGCCTGGGATCTTATTCAGGTCAGTTGCTCTGGAATTAATAAAAACAAGGAATGCCTCAAAAGAACCCAACCCTGTTCTTTGTTAATAAGGCCTTGAGCAACCTGTTCTAGTGGGGGGTGTCCCTGCCTATGGCAGGAGGTTGGAACTGGATGATCCTGGAGGTCCCTTCCAATCTAAACCATTCTATAGAATAATAGAATCAAGCAGGTTGGAAGAGACCTCCAAGATCATTCAGTCCAACCTAGCACCCAGCCCTGGCCAATCAACTAGACCATGGCACCAAATGCCTCATCCTGGCTTTCCTTGAATACCTCCAGGGACAGTGACTCCACCACCTCCCTGGGCAGCCCATTCCAATCACTCTCTCTGGAAAGGACCTCCTCCAGCCTAGACCTCCCCTGGCACAACTTCAGACTGTGTCCCCTTCTTCTGTTGCTGGTTGCCTGGCAGAAGAGACCAACCCCCTGTGCTAGTTTGAGCCTAGCTGGGCTATTTTAGTGAGAGGAATTAGATGATAGGCTGTGAAAAGGAAACAGTGGTGATGTCTACTGCACTCATAGGCTTGCTGAGATGTATCAAAACAAGAACACAAACATAGGTAAACAGAGTTGCTCTCTGGCTCTGGCTGCCTGCCCTTCTCTCTCTCTAACCTGCTGTCTGTGCGACTAATCCGCCTGCTTCCTAAGCCCCCTGGCTGATTCTCCAAACTCACCTTGAACGTAAGGCAATGTCTGTGATAAGGTAGAGGAGTGGAAGGGAGGTGTCAGGGTCCCTCTGCAGGGCTCTCCTGCCCTCCAACAGATCCACATCTGCTCCTAGCTTGGTGTCATCTGCAAACTTCCTGCAATTGACTCCATCACCTCGTCCAGCTCATCAGCAAAAATACGATTCAAGGATTCTGTGTATCTTAATACAAAGTTAGTTGGAGGCCACCAGAGAAGTGTATGTACTTTGCCAAGCTACTCTTTTAGCTTGACTGCCCTGCTGCCTTCTTCACTGAGTTAGGTTTTCTTTGCAGGAACACCTGAAGCTTTCATTTCTTCACACAGACTAAGCAAGTCCCAAGTTACATATTAACTGGGCCTGATTTCCTCAAGCTACCCTACTGCAGAAAAGCTTTAGCAAGTCTTAGCCTGGCTTTCTGTCTTCACAGATGAAACTGTTGGATTTGCAAACAGCTTACTCTGATCCCAGTGAAATTTTCACTGGGATTAAAACCCACAAGGGTATGTCAACATTGGCCTCCACTGCATGTTTGTCTGAGGAGATGAGGGGTAGGTATGTCCTCAGCCTTTGTGAGCAGCACATTCTCTTTGTGATGTTGACATTTTCATAACCATGAGGCTGTTACTGTCATTTAAGGAGCTCTTTGTACCTTGTTGTCCTGGTTTTGCTAGGATAGAGCCACGGACCAGCCATGGCATGCAGGCCATTGGCAGTTACAAGTCAGCCAGGAGCTGAAGGTGGGAAAGGCGAAAGCCCCAGGGGAGCTGAGGTGAGCTGGCTCACAGGTGTAGCCCATACCTACCACTGCTGCAGGCATTGCATAACACTGCTGTTGGTTTTTTAAAGAGTATGAGGACCTGGTGGATATGCACAGACCTTAGACAGACACTGGCAGCTGTGGTGGGTAGTGGAGGAAAAGGACAGTTCAGGCAGCAAGCTGAAGCAAAGCTATGTCCCAGAGAAAGATGGCTGTGAGTCTCAGCTGGGATTGTCCTGCAGGAGAATATTTGCTGTGTTGTAGGTTCCAAGCTTGCTTTCTTGGTCAGACTTGGTGTTTTCTAGTGTATTGCTCATCCATATCTTCTGAAAAACTCATTTGGAAGGTCAGGTTCTGACCTTTATCTCCTCTGCCCTGTAAATGGAACTTAAACTGACTGCTCACAATCCAGACCATGCTATACCATGAAGTATGTTAATCTCTTTCTTTAAATCTTTCCAACTTCTTCAGTAGCTGAAATTTATAGTAGGAATAGATTCCTGTGGGAGGGGGAGACAAACTCTTCTTACACTGGAGTTTTGACAGATTCATCTCTACTGTAAGAAATGACAGGAGATACAGGAGGAGAGATTTTTTTTCCACATGTGCACCATTACTCATGTTACAGGTTCAGCTTGCAGCTCTGATGGGGCTCCCACTCCCCGTTCAAGCATCTAGAAAACAACCCCCTCAGAATGAGGGGATGGCCTCCTCCTGTTGTAATGATACAAACTACCTACTGCAGGGATCTGGTAAGAATCAATGGTGCAAGTGGTTGTCAAGTATTTGTTCTGGGCTGCAGCAAGAGCAGCGTGGCCAGGAGGGCAAGGGAGGGGATTCTCTCCCTTGACTCTGCTCTCCTCAGACCCCACCTGGAGTACTGTGTGCAGTTCTGGAGCCCCCAACACAAGGAGGACATGGAAGTGTTGGAGCCAGTCCAGAGCAGGCCACAAAGATGCTCAGAGGGCTGCAGCAGTTCTGCTATGAGAGTTGGGGCTCTGCAGCCTGGAGATGAAAAGGCTTCAAGGATACCTTCGGGTAACTTTCCAGTATCTGAAGGGGGCTACAGGAGGGTTGGGAGGGACTATTGACATGGTCTTGTAATGACAGGATGAGAAGTAATGGGTTTAAACTGGCAGAGGGGAGATTCAAACTAGATGTTAGGAAAGGGTTCTTTGCAGTGAGGGTGGTGAGACACTGGCACAGGTTGCCCAGGGAGGTTGTGGCTGCTCCTTCCCTGGAGCTGTTCAAGGCCAGGTTGGATGAGGTCTTGAGCAACCTGTTCTAGTGGGAGATGTCCCTGCCTATGGTGGGAGATTGGAACTGGATGAGCTTTGAGGTCCCTTCCAACCTAAAGCATTCTGTGGTTCTGTGCTTCTCTGATTTGACAGACTAGCAAAGGCTAACAGAAGGCAGCAGGCTGTCAGGCTGTTTTAGCTGTGTGTAAGGGCATGCCCTGCAAGTGCTTTATTACTCTCCAGTGAGTGTTGTATTGTAAATAATTCCTTGTTCTTTTGAGGTGCAGTGCTGATGGACAGAGGGAGATGTTTAAGAGGGTTTCCCTCTCTGAGAAATCACTGTGCTCTTGGAAAATGCTGACACTTGCTGTTAGTTACATAGTGGCAAGCATTACCATGATTATTCACATGAGAGAATGAGCTAGCAGCTCGCAGGTGGAAGATGCTGCTGTTTGCCTCAGCACAGCATGTTAGCATTGCATGATGTTGGCCACAGCAGTGTGGAGCTCCAGCCTCACAGATGGAAAGCAGCTGGCACAACAAACAGCCACCGTGCTGGTCTGCAGACCAAATCCAGAGCACTACATTGAGATTCTCCCTGAGACACGGTTCAGGATGTGTTGGAAGCTTCAGTTCTACTGCATGTGGAAGCTGGAGGCAATTATCCAGGATATAAAATTAGTTTCTCTAAGGGAGAAAGCTGCATGGCTCCAAGTGAGTTGGCTGAAATATCCTTAAATTGAATGTTCATGGGAGCCTGGAAGGGTTGGGGTATCCAGAGGCCATGGTGCTTCCCCTCGCATCCCTGATCTGTACAAAATGAATTTCCTATGAGTATCTGAGTGACTCCAAAGTGATTTAGGCAGATGGTCTAACTGGCTTCATGGGTCTGTAATTTCCCCTAGAAGGAATTCTCTGCCAAAATGATATTTGTTCCAAACTTTGGTTTCCTACTATCTAGCAGGAGGCTTTTCTTTGTTGATTTAAAGCTGGAGAAAAAGAGAATTGTAACTAAACACCATCCTGAAACAAAGTGGGGAGTAAGTTATTTTAGACCTGAAAGCTTTACCTAGAAGGTTCGTGACACAAATAGTGACAGCAGAGGGGTTTATAAACCAAGAAAAGGTTGATCTGAAAAAACAACTTGGAATTGGTGGTGAGATTCTGGAAGAGGCTGCCAAGGGAAGTTGTGGATGCCTCCTCCCTGGGGGGTGTTTAAAGGCAGGCTGGATGAAGCCTTGAGCAGCTAAGTCTAGTTGAGGTCTCCTTGTCCATGATAAGGAAGTTGGAGTAGATGATCTCTAAGGTCCCTTCCAAGCTAAGCCACATTCTATATGTTGATGAAATTGTCTTCTAAGTGAAAAGTAGGCTGATGGCTGCAGAAAGTGATGAAATGTGCATCAGTTTCATTTTTGCTGGAGATTTTAGCTTCTCCTCTAGAAAACAGCTGACAAATTGTGTTGGTTTTGTTTGGGTTTTTTTTGCTTTTGGTTTGTTTGTTGGTTTTTTTTGTTTGTTTGTTTGTTAGGCTCCTTCCCATTTCAATGTTCATTTATCAACAGTGAGATGTCAGCTTCCTGGCTGTATAAGGATTTTTGCTTGCTTTCAGCAGTGACCTCACCTGCACAGGCTCACAGGATGTTAGGGCTTGGAAGGGACCCAAGGAGATCATCGAGTCCAACCCCCCCTGCCAGAGCAGGACAATCTTATCTAACACAGGTCACAGAGGAACACATCCAGACAGGCCTTGAAAGGCTCCAGAGAAGGAGACTCCACAACCTCTCTGGGGAGCCTGTTCCAGTGGTCTGGGACCCTTACAATAAAGAAGTTCCCCCTTGTGTTGAAGCAGGACCTCTTTTGGTGCAACTTGCACCCATTGCTCCTTGTCCTATCCCAGGGAGCAGTGAGCAGAGCCTGTCCTCCCCTCCTAACCCCCAGCCCTCAGATATTTATAAACATTTATCAAATCCCCTCTCAGTCTTCTTTTTCCCAGACTAAAAAGTCCCAAGTCTCTCAGCCTCTCAAGACATGCCCTCCCATCCCCTCATCATCCTCGCAGCTCTCTGCTGGAGGGCGACACCTGCAGCCATGGGGCAAAGTGCAGCTGCAACACATCCATGGACTTCTGTCTTGGCTTATGCCTATCTCTATTAATTTAAAGGAACATTTTCTGAGTCCACTGTGAAAGCAGGTAATTCCCACATCATGGATGAATCCAATACCATGAGCACAGGAAATACCAAGAGCAGATGAACTCTGGAGAGAGAGCAAGCCCTGATTTGTTTCAAATGGCTCATTTCCCTTGGCGTTTTTATCTTCTGTTCTGTTTGTTCCTTTTGAAGTCTACCATGAACGAGTCTGGTTTCTCCATTCATCATTCTAAGTCAATTTCAGGTATTCTCCTTGTCTCATTCTATTTTTGAGCAGGAAACTGACCCGATGAAATATTAGTCAAGTGGCAGGTCCCAGTTTAACCCCATCTAAACCAATTGTTTTCAACCCTTATTGGTACCTCCCTGTACTCCATTTGTATGTTAAGCTCCAAGGTTTTCTTTTGCTGAAACAGAATCAAGCAGCATTATGCCCTGGAGCTGTGGGGCTTTTTTAATTTACTAGTGGCTTGGTAGCAGAGGAACAGGGAAATGCTTTTTTTTTTCCTGATTCTCTGTTGACTTGGTTCTTGTTAGGGGAAGTAATAAAACTGGTACCTTGCTGATGAGCTGAAATTAGAAGCTGTGCTCTGTTTTACCTTAGATTTTGAACTAAAGTGAAATCTGAAAGGCTGTGTTCTCTCTATCTGGAAACAGCAATTTAAGTGGTTGGAAACTAAGTTGAGTAGCTTGGAAGTGAGAGTCATAGCTCTGCCTGCATATGTGTGAGCAGTTAATAAACAACCTGCCAGAGGAAGTGTCAGCAGAAATGGTGCCAACATTGCAGCTCCCGGAGACTTTCTGAAAGAAGTCACTTCTGACACAAATGTAATGTTCTGTTTCAAACAAGCTGTGATACTCTGCCTGCTCAAACTAGTGGTATTTTCACTTCCAGTCCCATGTGTTTCATAAGAACAGGATCTGAAAGGCTGTGCTGTCATTACCATCTATTCTTTACTTCCACAGAAGAATATTTTTTAATGCTTTGTGAGTGGTTTTGCTCTTCTGCTGCAGATTTTTCTAACCTCGTGTTTGTTTTGTTTGTTGTTGATATGATTTGCTTAAAATGTATCAAAGAGAACTGGTAGAGATCATATTCCATTTATCCCAACCACATTTATTTATTGGTTAAATGTATTTTAGAGACAACAAGATCAGATGGCACAGAATTAATTCACTGTATCATATGGGCTGTGGAACTTGGAATAACTGAGTTACATGCAACAGGACTGGGCTGAGCACTGATCCTTGGGGGACACCATTAGTGACTGGAAACCATCTTTTGAAACTGAGAATTTCAGTCAACCTCAGTGTTGAAATTTTGCCTACACTGCACTGGTATTAGAAAAAGAATACATCAAGCAGTCTTAGTTCTTGCTTTTCATTGATGATAAAGGGTAAGCATAGACAAAACTTCTCAGTTTTCCTGTCTGGATGAAAACAGCATCTTTAAAAATGTTTTCCAGGGCTCCTCAAGGACTTCTCATTCATTTAGACAGACAAAGGGTGTAGCTTACAAATAAACACAAGAAATTCATGACAAAATGATTTAGTTTTTGAAAGAGACAGCAGTATGAGTCTTTTATCACATGTGACTGCTCAGCCTTATCCACAAAGTCAGAACAGCTGTGTATGGGAATTTGTTTTTCATTTATTGACTGTTCATGCATAGAGTTGATTTTAATCACTTTGTCAGACTCTAGCAACAGATGAAGGTTTTAGGACTGTGCTACAAGAAGATGATTCTTTGATGAAATGTGTTGAATTTGGAATGGGTTCAAGGCTTTATAAGAAAGACTCATGTTGTAAGGAAGAAACCTCAGCATCCCACAGGTGGGTTCTGAAGCTGCCTTCTGCTAACCAAAAACAAAGCTGTGCACAAAGCCTGTCTGGAAAAAGGTGAGGTTTTAGCTCATCAAACTTAATGTAAGTCATTTTAAAACCCCTTTACTCTGAAAACCCTCCAGATTTTACAGTATGTACGTTTATACAGCCTGACACTTTAGGTGAGATTGACATTAAATATCATATATATTTATATATGTGATGTATCAAACACCCTTTCAACCAAACTGGAAAATAAAATGCTTGTTTGCTACGTATTCTGCTCTCTTATGCTGCTCATCTCCTTCAGCAGCATAGGTCTGTAGATAGCCTCCAAGCTTTCCATGTATTCTAAATAATCACTCACTCGAAATTCATGGAGTGCTTCTTCCTGCACAGACACAGAAAACATTTCTTAGGAATAAAAGACTCACAACTCACATTTAATGAATTCCAAGCTCCTAAAGATAGCTCATTTTCTGCTTGTCACAGCCTGGGTGTTTAAAGTACACACACATTATTGCATCTGATTTAGAAATAAAGAATTGGTAATAGCTGCTTCCAGCCAGGCTTGGCAGCAAATACTCTTTTTTTCAGATGCATGTTGTTCATCTCCTTTTTGGAGAACATGAGAAATGAAGATTTGTAGGGAAAAATAAGTTTCAAGAAGGCAAAGCTAGGTACTACACTATTCTTCTGAATAGATGTTTGTTAATGTTGCTGTTACATCCATCTAGCTCCTCAATAAAAGCAACAGCAGATAGTTATTGTTTAAATTAATGACAAAGAAAGATTTTTATGAACTGCTTAAATAAGCCCAGAATAAACACTTTCTGGAGTACATCTAATTTAATGAGATTGGGGCCACAGAGAGATCTGCAACACATGCCTTCATGACTTAATGTGCTTTGCTTACAAAGGAAAGTGATGGAGACAAAATGAAGGAAAATTCTACACAAGCATTTCCTGCCTGGAAGTAAATAAAATTACAGTATTCTTTCACTCACTTAAAACCAGTAAGTGAAAATCAGTAATGGTTTCAGATTAACTTTCAGTATTGAGAGCTTTGCTTCCCTTCAGCAGTTGAAAGATTGAAAAAAAAAGAAAGCCTTACTTTAAGAAAGATCTGGAGATCTTTAGCTTCAGTGTGCTTCAGGATGTCTTGCTGTAGGTGTCTGAACACAGAAATGCACATATACACTTGGTAATCTGGACCAAGGAGAATACATAGAGCAATGTAGTGGCAGATCTCAATCCAGTCCATGTAATTCCAGAAACACTGAGTTATCCATACCAGACAAATCTAGATGAGAATAGAATGATACACAACTAAATTGCTGTAGACATTCAGTCATAATTGATCAGCTTTATCTCTTAATTCCTCTATACTACAGACCACTTTAACTATCCCTTTTATTTTCCTAAGTAGGATAATGAGTACAAAAGAAGTCAAGAACATAATTTTTTGAAATAACAGGCTCTGAAGAGCCTTCCAGTGAGTTCTGTATCCATGCATCTCACTTACCTATTTGGCAACTCCTCAAGCTGAGACATAAGCCCCAAAGTCTAATGAAAGTAAAGGTGTTTTGAAATGCAGCCTAAAGGGTAACGAGGGTGACGAAGGTGTGTTTGATGGGGATTTTCCTTTAAATTAAAGTAGTTCTTTGCCTTACAAATTAATGTTAGACCCTTCCCTAAGACACATTTTCCTTTAATGAAGTGGCTATGCAATACACTTAGTGACTCCTTTTTCCAGTTCTAAATTGCAATGTATTAAGATGTGCAGAAGCACATTCATTTAGTTCTAGACCACAAATCATCTGCTAATCAGTCCTTAAAGTGTTTAAAAATATGCAGGAGCAGAAGTACCAAGAATCTAATTAGATGACAGCAGCCATACTCTGGCATTAAATCTGTTGTCAGGTATTTATGGATGCACACAAGCACTTAAAAAACATTGGAGTTGTTCTCACAGTTCAAGGTTTGTTTGTTTTTAATCCTGCAGTAGAACTGCAGACAGTGGCACCCACCAGTGGCATTTCTGCAACACAAGAAATGATTTTTAAGAGAATCTCCAAACAAAAAATCCTTGTCAGCAGTTTAGAACAACAACTGCTCTGTGATTGAGTGTATGACTTACAGGGTAGCTGAGGAAGGAGTGACTGTCCCCATTTGTTTTTCCACCCCAAAACAGGATCATTACCATGAATGTCATTCCTGTGCTGAGGTAAGCCCCTCATCTGCTAGTATTCTCCCTTCAAAGGCTAACTCTCAATGTGATTATTATAAGCAATACCTGTAGCATGCTGGCACCTGCCTCTTAAGATCCATCTTTTCTGTTTGAAAAGGAATTCTGAAGGCATAAGATTAAAAATCTTTTTCTTGCCTTGGACCAGCAATAAGCATTCTTAGCGTGGTGAGAGGTCCTTTGCATTGAATCATAGAATCACAGAATCATAGAATCAACCAGGTTGGAAGAGACCTCCAAGATCATCCAGTCCAACCTATCACCCTGCCCTATCCAATCAACTAGACCATGGCACTAAGTGCCTCATCCAGTCTATTCTTGGAGAGCCCCAGGGACGGTGCCTCCACCACCTCCCTGGGCAGCCCATTCCAATGGGAAATCACTCTCTCTGTGAAGAACTTCTTCCTAATATCCAGCCTATACCTACCCTGTCACAACTTGAGACTGGCAACAATACTCATTACTGCATGAAGTTTTTATGCTTCACTGTCACTATGATCTGTGCAAGTAATGCTCCACAAGTGTTACCCAAGTAGGGAAAATGAAAGAAACATTATGGATAAATATTCCTCTTTTGATAAAGAGAATAAATGCTGGATAGATAGTCCCCTATATCGGTAGATTTTAAGACTCAGCCTGACAGGGTGCTGGGCCATCTCACTGAAGCTATACTGGCACCTAGAAAGGCTGGACCAAATGACCCCTGGGGTCCCTTCCAACCTGAATTTCTGTGATTCTATGACCTCTTTAATACAGGATATGCAAATAGTGTTACCTGGTTGTGATAGTTAAGGTGGCTCATTTTGCTCTACTATCACCTGAACTGCTTCTATCATACACCTATCAACATTACTCAATAATCAGAAAATACCTGAGGGAATGTTTTGAATGATAAATGTTTTTTTTAGCATGTATTGCTTCAACAAGTTTTCTTCATGAACATGCAGTGGAAGGTGATCAGCTGCAGTGCACTGCCATTATTCTACCCAAGCCAGCTGTTATTTTCAGACACTGTCCAGTCAGTACTTTCTCTTAACCCCACTTTCATCACCACCACACAAGAGCTGTATAGAAAACCAACAGTACTTCCTGAGCAGCTCTGATTCTATGGATTTAAGTTAAAGAGTTGATGATACTTTGATAGCCTTTCAACAGTTACCTGGGATGGAGTGAAACCAGCTATGTGAAAAGCTGAGGAGACAAGAGGCAGCTCCGCTTTCAGCAGCATCTCAATGTGGTGAGCACTGCAGAAATAGGCTGGATGGATGCCAGATTCCACTGTGGCAACAGGCAGGTGGATCTGATGAACAACAACATTTAGGGCAAGGATTTCAGGCTACTGAAACATGTTCTTTTAAAATACCTTGCTGAGAACAATTTATAACAAAGTACCTGTTCACTTGTAAGCCACTCCAGCTATTTTAGAGATGGTAAACAGAACAGACATCAGGAGAAACATGCAGCTAAACTAATGAAAATTAGACACTAGAAGCATATCCACATCATTCCTTTGCATTAGAGATTAGCTCTTTCTTGCATATAAGCTTTACTTGTCAAAACAAGGATGGAGAAACCATTAGTAAGCTCTAAACACCAGTGCCTAATTTCTAGGTAATGAATCCTTGGCTTCATGCTAGAAAGTCAAGGTACATGCTTGGGAATTTTCCTCCTTTTAAGGTAGGCAGCATCATAATCCAACAGCTGGATAATTCCACGTTCATGTTTTGACATTTCACTTTGGCTTACATTGCAGTAGTTCTGCAAATAGGTTAACTATGGAATGTTCTCTTTATGTTTTCAAGATATATCTGAAAAAGGAATCATTTAGGCACTGAGAAGGACTGGCAGCACTGCAGCAAGCTACCTGTAATGCTGCCTAGTTCTTGTGTGAAAGACCACACTGAAGTTCCCAGCACAATCGAATTCACACAACAGAGGAAAATTTTATTGTGCTGGAAGAAACTTAGGGCTGGACTCAGTGCTGAGTTGATCTCCTTCTCTGGAGCCTTTCAAGGCCTGCCTGGATGTGTTCCTCTGTGATCTGTTAGATAGGATTGTCCTGCTCTGGCAGGGGGATTGGATTCGATGATATCCTTGGGTCCCTTCTAACTCCTAGCATCCTGTGATCCACATGGCAACTTCTGGTGACAAAAAATACCAACTCCTAGTGAAAAGAAATACCAGTTCCTATTAACACAGACACCTGTGTGCAGAATAGGTGTGGGAACTAAACCATGCTGCTTATAGACCCAGTTTTCTAGTAAAGATTCCAGCTGATTTAATGTAATGTTTTATGTCTATGTTCATAGAATCATAGATTCAGTCAGGGTTGGAAGGGACCACAAGGATCATCTAGTTCCAACCCCCCTGTCATGCCCAGGAACACCCTACCCTAGATCAGGCTGGCCACGGCCTCACCCAGCCTGGCCTTAAACACCTCCAGGGATGGGGCCTCAACCACCTCCCTGGGCAACCCAGTCCAGCCTCTCACCACTCTCATGCTCAACAACTTCCTCCTCACCTCCAGTCTGAACCTACCCATCTCCAGTCTGAACCTACCCACCTCCAGCTTTGCTGCATTCCCCCCTGTTCAAAACATTCAAGACAATGTGACAATCAACAAAGCCAAACTGGAGGGGTTTGTTCTAAATAGATGGAATCACCCTTAATGAAAGGTTTAAACTGGAAGAGGAGAGAGTTAAACCAGTGAGGGTGGTGAGACACTGGCACATGTTGCCCAGGGAGGTTGTGGAGCACAGAATCACTGAATGTGATCACTTTGTGATCTTTGATCACATTCTGTGATTCTGTGCTCCACAACCTCCCTGAAGGTGTTGAAGGTCAGTTTGGATGAGGCCTTGAGCAACCTGTTCTAGTGGGAGGTGTCCCTGTCTATGTCAGGTGGCTGGAAGTGGATGAGGTTTGAGGTCCCTTCCACCCTAAACCATTCTATGACAGATGGTAATGATGCTTCTGATACTACAAACTTCAGCTGAAATACTAAGTTGAAATTGTCAAGCATTCAGGATCTGAGCAGTAACCATTTCTGAAATTGAATACATTTTAGTGTATTTAGTCAATTTTAAAAGTATTTTACTAAGAAAGAAAAAAAAATCATTGTAATAATGTAACAAAGGTCACTCAGTATTGCAGAATTTAATGCCACCAGCAGGGTTTATTTTACTGCCAGCTTTAAAATTCAATTAACCTCACCTTTGCTATCAGTCCTCCTCTTATTTCACTAAATTTAAAGAAGCATTTGAGCAAATGTCAAATCTATATTATTCCAAGACATTTTTTTTTCAGGGTCATAGAAACTTAATGCATTCATAAACACCCACCCAAAACTAAGGGAAACAGGTAAAACCTCCTTTAGAAACATTCAAAGTTGCCTTTCAGGTAAAAAAAAAAAAACAGCTTTTACATTCTTACAGATAAGTGCAGTCTTGGTGGCCAGAGAAATGCTGAAGTAAGGTGATGTGAAAATTGCTGAAGAAACTTCAGTGTCCTCTCCCCATCTCCTGCCATGATGAGGAAGACAGAAGAGGCAAACCAGTCATAGCCTGCGTCGTGCTCCTGCAGGCAGCCTGGGTGAGAAGGTTAAGGGAACTCTCCAGGGCCATACATATAGAAGCAAGAGCTTGTTTCTTAGGAAATAAGGGGAAGCTGCTCAGAAGGCAGCTTCTGGAGGCTTTGCTGCCTCACACACAGAGAATTACAAGAAATGATTTAAGCTATGTATGCTGATTTTTTTTTGCAGTCCACAGATCAATACAAGTAAATAAACCCCAAATAACTGCAAAAATAAACCCCACGCCAAAACAAGTGTGCTTGTAGTACAAAAGGGAAGAAGGCAAACAGTAATTCTATTTCTTTTGTCCTATTTATATTTTTTATGTATATTATATACAGTTTTATCTTTTTCTTATTTATAAGAAAAGCTTAGAAGATGAAGCATATTCTGACTAATCCACCTGGAGCACATTTTGCTAGATATGCAAGTCTAACACCTGAAGAACACAGCAAAGCTTGCTGGCAAAAGGGTATCTGCTTTGTTTGTCTCACAAAAAGTTCCATAGCATATCTAAAAGATCCAGGAGAGTCAGAAGTAAAACCATTCCTGCTGATCAGATGAGAGCCACCACCATGAATGGGCAATGCCATTACCATTGCTAGTACTGTGGGAGCATCACCAATACTGACTGCTGCTCAAAGGTGCAGAGCTGCAGATTCCATACCACATACAGAAAGATGTGATCCTACTCCACACCAGCTTATGAATGATACTTGGGAACAAAAAGCTTCTCTTGAGTGCACTGGGTGCTCACTTTAACTTAATGACATTCCCAAGTGAAAAGTCCTTTTTCTTTCAGTACATATTACACACACACACCACAATCAAAGCCCCACACCGAGAGTTCAAATTCCACTGCACTTTTAGGCAGTGTAATTTATGCCATCAAGAAAGGATACAAAGTGAAGACACCACAGTTCTTTGCTGCTCTTTCAGGAATCTCTCACAGTTCATTAACACGAAGCACAATCCATCCTCTGCACGTGGTTCTTTTAGCAAATTGAGATATTTTCCATATCTAGCACAAAAAGTTAAAACTCAAAACTGTTTAAAGGTTAAATATCTTTTTTTTTTAGATCCCTAAGAAGCAAGAACTCTTAGTTAATAGGTCTGTGAAAGTTAAACTGTCATAATGTTGTTCATCACAAATCACTGTGTTGTAGATAAACCATTTATGTGGATAATAAAACCTATTATCTAGGAAGGATGCAGAGCAAACAGCTGCTACTCAGTTACTATTCCCCATCTAAATTCCCTTTAGTTCAGTTTTAAATACTGTGGTGAGGAGGAGCAAGTACTCTAATGCACATGACTCATTTTCTTGCCATAGATTATGTAGAATTCCATCCAAGTGTATGGTATGTGTAATTATTAACATCAGAATCCAATGATCAGTGCTAAAGATAACAATCTGGGGAAGTGCAGACACATTAGATTTTCCTTCATCATGGCTCTGCAAATTACAAGCCAAATCAAATGTTTAAATGGCATATAACTAAGCTTAGCTAAACAGAAGCATTTAGAGAAATAGAGGAAGGGAAAAAAAAGACATAACTCAGGCTAATGTGATTTTATGGTAAATCTTACTAACAAGTTACATTTAGGCTTTGCAACAATAAAAGATAACCTATATAATCTGTAAAGATAATTTAATTATGTGCTAATACCTTCTTCGTTTTCAAAGTCAGAATTCATTTTCTTCAAGATGATCTTTAGATTTAAATGGGATGAAATATTGAGTTGATGGATTAAGTTTCATTAAAGTCATTCCATGGAAATCAAACAAATCCTAGACACACACGAGGGAAATAGTTAAATACCGTGTACCTGACTGTCATTTCAACACCAAGCTGCTGCACAGATGAAAGGTTTTCCTTCTTCACATCTGCATCCACAGCTAAAAGAAAGAAAGAAAGAAATCAGAAAGTGTTATAAGATAAACAGAACTTTAACTGAACACTAATGTAAAGCTTCTTTTATGCATCAATATCTATTCTGGAAAATTGGTTCTTATTCACAGTGAGTTCAGCAGCGTTTGCAAAGGATGCAGCAAGAACCTCAGGGAGTGACAGGACTGGGGGGAATGGAGCAAAGCTGGAGGTGAGGAGATTCAGACTGGAGGTGAGGAGGAAGTTGTTGAGCATGAGAGTGGTGAGAGCCTGGAATGGGTTGCCCAGGGAGGTGGTTGAGGCCCCATGGCTGGAGGTGTTTAAGGCCAGGCTGGATGAGGCTGTGTCCAGCCTGCTCTAGGGTAGGGTGTCCCTGGGCATGGCAGGGGGTTTGGAACTGGCTGCTCCTTGTGGTCCCTTCCAACCCTGACTGATTCTGTGATTCTGTGAGCTTGCATTCTTCATGTACATTTCTTATTTTCTATTATTCAAGTCACGTTGTTTTAAGGAAATGTTCACTCTTAGTGTGGTTATCATTAGCTTGACAGCACAATGCAAACAAACACCATTTTCACTAGAGAAGAAAAATCAACCAGTCTTTGAGTGTAACAAATGTATTCAATAATCTGATGGGACAGAAATAGCAAACCCACGTCAGATGATTGTTTTTGTTCACCCAAAGAAGTCCAAGTGTCTTTTGCACAGTAGCATACCAGCAACTGATTATTTGGGAAAATGCATATAAAATCACAGGGCATTTCAGTTAAAAACCCACCAAGAGGAATGAAACAGTTCATATCTTTTTACAGCTCCTGATCCAAGTTCCCTCTTCACCCAGGCTACAATTACCATATTAAGTCAATTCATTTTCAGGTTCCTGTGTGCAGCTGTGAAGGCAAGAGGCATATTCCTGTCCTGGAGAGCAGGGGGAATTTGAGTGAGTTGATTATGACTAATGGCTAACTCAGTCCTGACACCATTGCATTCAATGCCAGTGCAGAGGCTAAGCAGTGTAACAAGCTCTAAGCTCCAAGGAAGCCTTGCCTCTGTTTTGAGATGGATCCTTCTGTGGGTGGCAGTGCAGGAGCTGTCAGGCCAGTCCAGCAGGGGTGTCCTGAGGAACAACTCACAGCCCACAACCTGAGCAAGAACTGAAGGCTTATTTCCCATTAAAAGATCACAACTGGTCTCACTGATTCTTCTCTGCTGTAATAGTATCTTAGTTGCTGAAAAGGGGTTTCTCCTCAGCAGTTTTGCTTTTGCTATTCCCCCTGTATTGTGAAAGAGGATAAAATTAAAGAGTTTGGATTCAATAATAATTCTGTATTACACATAGTATCTTCTCAAAGCAAAATTTCTTGCTCTTGTACACCAGTGCTTTTGATGTAAATCCAAGCTCCATACACTGGGCAAATCCAGACCTCACAGGAGGAACACACAGACTTTGTCCTGGGTCAGAAGTTCTGACTTTCCCTTTTTTATCACCAATTACAGAGTGGGAAGATGAGGTTTTAGCAAACTAGAAAGTCGTTTAGAATACACAAAGAACTACTTCCCACTGATTAAAAAGTGGACCTAAAAACCTTAAATGCTCCATTAAGGTTAGAAAATTGTTATTACCAGTAAATTAAACATTCTAATACTGCATACTGCAATCCCTGGATCAAAAGCTTGACTGGTAAGCTTATGAGTACATTGTGACTGCATTATTGTATTGCTGCTCATACTTCTGGTTTACTACACTGAGCTAATTTAATTTCATTTTTAATTTACAAGCCCCATTTGAGAGATATTTATCAAAACACCTGATATTTGTCTCAAAACACAATGGGCTTGGTAACAAAAGGCATCAACAGCTCAGGTTTCTAAGAAAGAATGCCATTTATCCTCACACAAAGGACAGGACACCTCTCTGAACTGTGAATTAGATAACAACACAGTACAGCACTGTGGCTATTATTAAATGGAAGAGAGAAGATGCTTTGTCACCTTCCTTTTTATTTAGTTAATAAAAGAAAATCTGGTGAACAGGTATTTCACATGTCTTGGAGATGTAAAGCATTGGGAAATAGAAACTGTGACAAAACTAAACCAGTGACTTGAAGGATATTCACCATGAGGTAAGTGTCTTTACCACGACAGCCTGGACAGGTTAACTTTGAAATGGGTCACAAACTGGCTGGAGGGCTGGGCCCAGACAATGGTGGTGAATGCTGCCACATCCAGCTGGCACCTGTAACTAGTGGTGACCCCCAAGGATCAGTGCTGGGCCCAGACCTGTTCAATATGATCTGGAGCAGGGGACTGAGTCCATGGTCTGGTTGATTGGCTAGGGCTGGGTGCTAGGTTGGACTGGATGATCTTGGAGGTCTCTTCCAACCTGGTTGGTTCTATGATTCTCTGAGGGTGGTGGAACACTGGAACAGATTGTCTATGGAGGGAGTTGAAGCCCCATACCTCAAGGTCAGGCTGGACAGGGCTCTGAGCATCCTCATCTAGTGGAGGATGTTCCTACTGACTGCATGGGGGTTGGACCAGATGACCTTTGGAGATCCCTTCCAAGCCAGACTGTTCCATGATACCCTATCAGATTTCTCTAGGAGCTGATCCATACATTTAATAATATTCTACTAGAAATTTGACTTTCTCTCATTCTAATATGCATAACCCACCCCAACAGGAAAAATGGACTATTTAAAAGCATAAATCATACTTCTTCTTTGTTTTTAATAGACACTTTAGCTAAGCCAATCATAGCACACATTGGAATGCTTGCTCTCAAACCTTTCAAACCCACTATTTATCACAGTCTTGTTCATTCAGAAGAGAAAATGATTCATTGGAAGTACTGACTGTAAACTAGGAATTGTCAGTGATAACCTCTCCAAGCCAGACATTCTGCATCCAATACTGTAGAATTGTATCTTTTTTCTGATGAAAAAGGGCAAAATGCCTTTTGCTAACAGCACTTTTTAAAGTGGGCACTCATCATTACAGAGCAGGTATCAAATGATGCAGGAAGAGGAAAGAATGTCTTTGCTCTTCCTTTTCAGCCTAATTTGGGGTTGCAGTCCATTATTTGCTACTCCTGATCAGCTCTACAGTGGTAGCTTCCCACTGGTGTCTTTAAAATGTCTCAGTTCATTACCTGATTCATGTGACTCTTGGAAGATTAAGGGCTCAGTACACAGAAGAAAATATCTGTGAGATTTTGTGCAGCTGGAGAAGTAAGCCTCATCTAGAAGAGGAACAAACTGTGACATTTGAGTTTTATGGCCAAGACCTGAAAGCTCTGAGGTTCTGTCCCTTTGTCACTACATAGTGTCCTGGTAGGGCACAAATCCTGCCAGGCTGGTTTAACCCTTGCTCTCCTCCTGTTGTGGGGTTCAGGAGTGAGTTAGATGAGCAAACAATAAGGGTTTGGCCCCAGCAAAGCCTTGAGAGCTAAGGGGCTTAGCATCACATGTCAGGTGTCTTGTGCTGCCCTCACTGTGCCTGCATGGTCAAAGGAGGCAGGAAGCTTTGAATTCAGAACAATGGTGCTAGTGCCTGTTGGCCAGTTTGATTTTCAAGCTGAAGTATTTAAAGGGGAGATGCTTTAGAAACCATGCCCTTTCTGCATCAGCCTTCCTGCATTCAGCCTGGAGCCTTCCTGCCTCTCCTGGTTTGTGGCCCGTTAAAGGCAGCCAGGTGTTGCAGCTAGCACTAGTGGCTCAGCAGCAACTCCTCCTTCTGCCTGGAATAGTTTGTATTTTACCCTGGGATCATTATCATGAGTTTGAAAGTGCCTTTGATACAGGAGACTTACTCAGGGACCAAAGCGTCGTGAGTACCTCTGCTGGAGTGAATGCCAAGACTCCATAAGCACAGTTAGAATTGTTCCTGTTCTCATGTTACTCTTTTCCAAGTTCTGATTGTTTAAACCATTTAGTTCTGTGCAATTACTTCCCGTTGACTGATGTGATGGTTTGGGGGTTACCCCGCCCCCCCACACTTTTGTATTTGCCCCAGCTAACTCAGACGGCCCCTGGGAATATAGATGAAGCAATTTATTTACAGCTAGCAGAATTTACAAGCAGCTATTTACAATATATACAGTTATATACAATTATATACAGAAATATACAAAGGATAAACAATACAAAAGCACAACTTCCCTCCCAGAAACCTGAGTCCCCAGGAGGGGCTCTCAAACCACCCCAACACCTCCCCCCGGCCCTCTCAACCTTACCCCAGTTCTCAGGAAGAAAAGAGGTGCAGCCAAGAGGTTAGGGAGCAAGGTTAGTAGGAGCAGGGTTAATGAGATGTGACCAGGTCTAAGGCCAAAGCAAGAGTGAGTAACAAAATGGAGAAAAAGTCTTTCTTCTTCCCAGAGTTCTCAGCGTAACTGTGAGAGAAGTAGACACAATTGTTTTTCATTTCACTGCCCGTTATCTAGTTCTGTTACCAAAACATTCCAGCTTGCTTCAAACTAGCACAACTGAAAATCCAAAGAATCTCAGGGAATTTTCCTGATTTTTGAATGTTAATACTAAAAACATTCCTACAGAAATTAATATTCATCATGACTACTAATTTCCAATACACACAATAGAGAGAAAGTCAGGTGGAAATAGAGAACTCAGCTGCACAGGCACCTGTACAATCAGAACTATCAAAAAGATCCATCTGATCCTGAAAAGCCAAAGCATTCCCAGGCTTTGGCAGTCTACAATACATAGCAGTTGTCATTTAAGTAAGTCCAGACACCAACCTATTAGATGAGTGTACATGTGGAATTCTTTGAGAAATGGGTTTGTTGGCACCTTGAGAAAACTAATGCATTTCTGCAGAGTTTATGTTGCAATGAAATGGAATTTATTAGCAGGAAGGGCAAGTGGCTATTTCAGGAACTTCACAGCCCTAATGTGCAATGCCCATTTTACTAGAGGAGCAAATCTCAGTTTCTTGCCATCCTACTGCCCGTTAGAGCTAGATATTCACCAAGTTGTTTTTCAGCATTTGGGGTTTTTACAGATGCAAAACAAAAGCAAAGCAGAAAGTACTCATTCAGGGAAAGGGGATAAACAGGCTTGAAGAACATTTAATCTACATATTGTATGTTATTTTACTCATCTGAATTCACATCGTGGCAGTAACATTGCTGCTAGCAGAAAGCAAACTTCAGGCAAGATTTGTGTTACTGTTTATAATTAAACACTGTGACTGCATAGTTGTTTATCAGATCTTTTTTTTCCCCTTCCTTCTTAACTTGGAAATTATAACAACCCAAACTAATTTGATTTTTTTCCCCCCATATTTGCAAATTTAATAATAGGCAGAAATCCTGAGGGATTCCACAGCAGATGGATGACTCTGTTATTCTAATTACAACTACCTACAAGTTTAGGAAAAGCTGTCATTTTTAAAGATAATCAATTTCTCATTTCAAGAAACATGATAAATACTGCCCTGAATCCACACTCCAGAAAATTTGGGCTTCTCTTCATTAAAAATCAAACAAGTATTAGAAATTGGGTTTTGTTTCTTTGGATCCTTGATTTTATGCTCAGAAAAGAAAACCTTGACAATTCAGATCTGTGGTCTATACTGATCTCCAAAGAGATTCAAGACATGCATGTGTCTCAGTTCTAGTTTAAATTTTCCAGAGACTCAAATATAGTTAATAGAACTAATAACAATTTATAGGATGCCTTTCCCTCTCCCCCTACCTTTTTCAAAGAAGAGGAATTAGCTGTAGAGAGGAAAAGGTAAAAACACATCCAAATAAATAGTCTCACTTCGATGTGGAAGTTAAAAGATAAAAACCTGAACAATAAATAAAAGATATTTGAGGTAGGGGAGTTACAAAGAGGTATAGGGAAGGGGAAAAACAAGACACAAAATGTATCTGTACAACCAGATTGATGGCAATGGATTTGTCCACCTCGTGGATTGATGGCCACGTGGTAAAACAGAGCGGCAGGAACAGGAGTGTGATGCTGTCAGGCAGGGAGGCAGGGCAAGAGAGAAGGAAATGCAAAGTTCCTCTGTTTTTATAGGGGGCTAGGCTGGAAGTGGGAGTGGGCTAAACACTATACCTGGAGGAAGGTGTGGACCAACCCCTAGGGAGGAGTCAGGAATACCTGGGGTCAGGGTCAAGACCACTCTCCCAGGAGGGTTAACCATTTACAGCATGCCCTAAGACAAAAGGCTACACCTAGGCCTTCTGTACCAGTGGGGAAGGCTTGATAGTTTGAGCAGTGACCTACAAAGAGAGGTAAAGAAAGGAGCGAGCAAGGCAGTCTAGGTATCAAATAAATCATTTACATCATGAAGGCATTCTCTTGGCTTTTAAAAGAACCATCAAGATCATCACTTGGATTGGGAAGTGTCAGAAATACATAAATAGCAAGTCTTATGAATGCATGAGGAGATTTTTGTTGCTTATTATGCCTCTGGGGACGCTGAAAAGTAAATGACAAACTAATGCAGGACAACAAAAACACCCTTAAAAGATCCCTAAAGGAAAAATAAAGCAGAGATGGAAACAAATGTCACTTCAGCCACTCTCTTCAATAAGCAGAGAGAGATTCTCAATTAAAATTAAGAGTATTCTGTTAGCAAGCATGCAGCAGGTAAAGACCACTACATAAAAGAAAGAGATTTCCTAAAGAGGTTTTATGCTTTGAAACTTCAAAGGCAAGTCTGAAGTCTCCAAGGATACTGTATTTGCATCCTATGGATGTGAGAACAAAATAGCAGTATAAATAACAGGCTGTCCCTAAAGCAAGCTTGGGTCTCCACATACTCTAAATGACTGCACTACAATGTAAGAGAAGAGTCCAAGACAGAGAATGAAGAATGCAAATGCATTTTCCAGCAGGTAATAACAATGCTTCTCAATCTTCTGCATTTGCAAGTGCCTCAAAATATTAAAACACATTATTTTACACTCAGAATAAGTTCACTTTATCACCCATCCTTTTTTCTTCCTGTAAGCACATCTGTGCAAAAGTAAGACTCATTATTCTGCCTCCAAGAGCAGTTCTTTAACACACATCTTTTTATGCAATACACCTTGCATACCTTTGGGCTGATTATACATTATGGAGGCTTTCAAAGGGTAAGGCAGATTGCTTACACCATCTTCAATGGTTATGCCATCAGCTTTGCAAATCCTTCTAGAACAGATGTCAGCAAACACTTTGAATCATACCCACATTTGTTCTGCATCCCTAGCTTACCATTACAGTGAGAGAAATGTGAGAGCCCACCACTCTCTGTACTGTTTACTCAAGCACATCACCTTTTGCTCCAAAGTGAGCTATCTCCTGCCAGTTAAGTAATGAATTTCTGAGTTGTTAAAGAACATATTAATAAAAACCAAAACTCAAAACAAACCTACAGCTGCAAGAAGAAAGTTAAATATGAATGGCAATAAATGCTTAGAAAACTGACCTTTGTAGTCTCCTGTGCTGAAATACCAATCCCATTGGCTTTCAGGAAGATGTGACACCAACTTTTCAAGCAACTCTGCCAAAACTGCAAGAAGTAAAACTCCATTAAAACATCAGGGGCAATGAACAAAATGTGGGACAGCACAACATAACAGTATCAGAGGAACTAAAGCCCTTTGAGCTCCATTGTTTATTCCTGGCTTTATGAGGGAACAATTCAAAGCATGCACTGTCCTTCTGCATTCTTAATGCCAGTCTTAAATTGAATTTTAATTGTGCTACTGAGAATAGAGTCAGTGTCAACAGAAAGTGAATCTCAGATTCTCTTTATATCCTCCAAGGATTATTTCAGAATTTGTTACACAGTTTCAATATGAAATTTACTACAATTAAAACTAAAAACATCTTAGCATATTTAATTTATAACTTTATAATGTTATAAATTGGCTACCCAGGGAGGTGGTGGAGTTGCCATCCCTGGAGGTGTTGAAGAAAAGCCTGGCTGAGGCACTTAGTGCCATGGTCTGGTTGATTGGCTAGGGCTGGGTGCTAGGTTGGACTGGATGATCTTGGAGGTATCTTCCAACCTGGTTGTTGCTATGATTCTGTGATATTTGTCTGTATTACATAGACAGGAACAAAAAACCCAATGACAACCTCTTGCAACAACCAAAAAAAACCCACACCACCCTAAAATAATGATGATAAAAATAAATCATAGAATAGTTTTGGCTGAAAAGGCCTTAAAGATCAGAGTCCAGCCATTCTCTAACTACACCACATCTGGTGCTAAACCGCATCCCTCAGCATCACATCTCTGCCTCTTTGAAACACAGGCATGGAGATTGACTCACCTCCCTGGGCAGCCTGTTCCAGTCTTTGAGAACCCTTTCGGTGAAGAAGTTTTTTCTAATACTCAACCTAAACCTCCTCTGATGCAACTTGAGACCATTTCCTCTCATCTTGCTACTTAGAATCATAGAATCAACCAGGTTGGAAGAGACCTCCAAGATCATCCAGTCCAACCTATCACCCTGCCCTATCCAATCAACTAGACCATGGCACTAAGTGCCTCATCCAGTGTTTTCTTGAAGACCTTGAAGACTTGCTCCTAGAGAGAAGAGAAGAGAAGAGAAGAGAAGAGAAGAGAAGAGAAGAGAAGAGAAGAGAAGAGAAGAGAAGAGAAGAGAAGAGAAGAGAAGAGAAGAGAAGAGAAGAGAAGAGAAGAGAAGAGAAGAACCTCTTCCTTGCTACGATCTCCTTTCAGATGGTTGTAAGGAGCTGAAAAATGAAAGAGCTGTTTCAAAAACCCCAAACCTCACATTATATAAAACCACCTGATGCCATCACAAGGTAAAAAAATATTTACTGAACATAAAGCAAATCAGATGCTGGCATCTAGTCTCTAAGTACCTCCCACCTTAACAGGATGCTGGTGAGAACACTGAATGACAAATCAGCAGCAAGTTTGAGGCTAGAGCAACTGAGCACATGTGCTGCATGGAAGGAGCTCATCTTGAGATAAGCCACAGAGAATTTGAGAAAGCACCAGTGAACATTTTTCACAAGTAAATACCATCCCAAAACAGCTGCTGTTGTTGATATGGGAAAAGGGCTAGAGAACATAGAGTGTAGAAACCTAGTTAAATCATTAACTGTGAGCGCTGATATAAAGCATCGTCAATCAGATAAACATGAAGCAAGGGGGTTAAGCTTGAGAGGGTCTTGAAACACTCTCACGGAGAAGAAGAATACTGTATTCAAAGATGAGAACGCTGGAGACTCCAGCCAAGAGTGTGACCCGCAACTGACACCAGGTGGACAAAAGGAAGAGCGGTCAGACTGAGGAAGACCCCAAAAGGTGACCACCAGGTGGCAATGTGCATGTGTGAAGAGATGGGACACTATGGAAATGAGTTCTGGGCACTGATTGTAATAACTTCACCTATTCCCAAAACTAATTGCAATAACCCTACCCCTGTACTGAATACGTGTGATTTTGTAGCATAACTATTGTACCTGAGCAAGGTGAAGGTGTGCAAGGGCTTTAGAGGAGGAGCTCCCCTTGTCAGCCAGCGCTGATTAAACATCTCTTTCCTGACAACACTCTGCGTGTTGAGAGGTCTCATTTTCTGTAAGTCATTGTCATGACAAAGAGAATTTGAAGAACAGTGATCCAACATTCTTTTCACACCAATGCAAAGCAAGGAAGTATATCTGGAGAGTAGTAAGTACTGCTACCCACAGGATTTCCCATTCCAAGACTGCACATTACCATTTTCATGGCAGTGGTTAACTTTAGTAGCCCTAAGCCTCTCATTCCTGTACCTGACTCCAAGCACTCATAGGTGGTTTGGCCAGTTTTAGACCGAGTAATTCCACTAACTCATTTTAGGGGACAGCTGCTCAAACAGTTGATAGAGCAGAAGTAAGGGATGACAGCCTGTGGTGGGAGTGGCAGTGGAGAAAGTCAGAAACTCTTGAGCTAGGAAACTAACCCAGGACTGCAGTCCAAGTTCTGTGTGTGAGAGGGAAGGCAACAGACCCCACGGTCTGATGCTTCTTACACAAGAAAAATAATGAAGAAAAATATAGCATCAGGATAATTAACTCTTCTTGCAACTATTTCAAACTACCACAGTGACATTAAGTTATTATTTTTTCCCTGGATTAGTGGCCTAAAACATTTAGAGAAATTGACTTACACTGAATGAGCCCAGAAGAAGTTCTTTAAGACTGATTTTCAGTAAGGCTTTGTTGATATGCAGAGCAAAGAGGAAAAGAAGTTTCACCACAAGAGCTGAATGGGGATTTACAAGTTAAGAGCAGCCAACTCCAACAACAAAACAATTAATTTTGAATTGCAAAGGACTATTAAATCAAAGAAAAAAATTACATGGGTAATTTATGGTCTTATGCATTTTTATGGAGAGAAGAAACTGCTACTTAAACATAATAGAGTTATTTTTAATCATGGTTAATAAACCATATGGGACTGGCAAAAAGCCATTTATTTTATAGAAGAGGAGCAGTTTATTCCTTTTGTGAGAATAAACAAGCTCACAAATCTTCACTAATATGCTTAGTGGAATTTGGGCCCCTGAACAATGTAAGAAATATTTGTGCTGGATACAGCAAAGAGCAGAAATTCAATGTGAAGTCTGTAACTAGGTAGATGTCAACTGTCTGACTGTTAGTATTGTGATTACTGAAATACTATAGCAGCAAACAGGAGCTATGCTAAAAGAACCTAAAATGGCACTAACTCAGAAAATTCCAAACCAAGGCAGAGATAGTACATTTCTGCCTTTTTTCTTGGAAGGCATCTCCACACTTGACCCAGCAGGTGAATAATTCAGTTCAGTGCTTGAGTTAATGGGACAAGTGACAGCTCAACTGCTAAGCAATTTTAGGAAAGTCAAGCACTAAATTGATTTCTATCATTTGTAAGTACCTAAGTGTTATCAGGATCTTGGAAATGTTCTAAATCAAGTTTGAGAGGGGAAGATACACAGCAGAGTTTAAGCAAACAAAATCTGGTTCATCGATAGAGGATTTGTCACAGGCCTTTGTCTCTTCCAAAAGAATGCCTGTGTGAAATTTTAATTCCTGGGGTTTAATCCTAAAGCATTTAATTGCCACGTGGACACTTCCTGAAAAGTCTTAATAAAGGTGGAAGCTGCCTCAGTGATTTTTGTATTTAACTGGAAAAGGAGACAGAAGAAGTTTAGGGAAGCTCATGGCATAGTACAGAGGGTGCAGTTGTAAAGGGCCAAATTCTCCTGCAGAGGATATGTTCAGAGGCAGAGATCTGTGTTGTGCCCTACCAACTCAGGAGAAATGCTGATTCTGTTCAATTATGGTAGCTTGGCTGTATTACCATTGATGTTTAAGAGACTGGCAATTACCTCATGCAAATCTAATCCACACATCCAGAATGAAGAGGATTTTAAGTTAGGAGTGTGTAATCAGATACAGAATAAATGAAAGAGGGGTTAAAATTCCCTAAACAATAGCAGTATGCTCCTAAGACAGATGAATTCCTGAAGGATTTTTTTTTTCCCCTTGAAGAATTCATGTGCAAAGGGAGGGTCATCAAAATGGCTTCTAAAATGCATAAGAACACTGATTTAAAAAATCATGTGATTAGAACTGTTTTAATAGATAACCACCATGACAGGTTAGCTAATTCCTACTTTGGTTTAAGTGGGAAACTGAAAAGCATCAGGTATCCCTCAGGGATCAGTTCTGGGACCAGTCTTGTTCAGCATCTTTGTGAGTGCCATGGACAGTGGCATTGAGTGCACCCTCAGCAAGTCTGCTGATGACAGCAAGCTGTGTGGTGCAGCAGACAGGCTGGAGGGAAGGAATCCATCCAGAGGGACCTGGACAGGCTGGAGAGGTGGGCACAAGCCAACCTCATGAGGTTCAACAAGACCAAGTGCAAGGACCTGCATCTGGGTTGAGGCAATCCCAAGCACAACTCCAGGCTGGCCAGTGAGTGGCTGGAGAGCAGCCCTGAGGAGAGGGACTTGGGGGTGCTGCTGGATGAGAATCTCAACAGGAGCCAGCAGTGTGCACTTGCAGCCCAGAAAGCCAACCAGAGCCTGGGCTCCATCAGGAGAAGTGTAGCCAGCAGGTGGAAGGAGGTGATTCTTCCCCTCTACTCTGTTCTGCTGAGACCAACCTGGAGTATTGCATCCAGTTCTGGAGCCCCTGGGACAAGAGGGATGTGGAGATGCTGGAGTGTGTCCAGAGAAGGATGCTCAGAGGGCTGCAGCAGCTCTGCTGTGAGGACAGACTGGAAGAGTTGGGGCTGTGCAGTCTGGAGGAGAAGAGGCTCCCTGGTGACCTTCTTGTGGCCTTCCAGTATCTGAAGAGGGCCCACAAAAAAGCTGGGGAGGGACTTTTTAGGCTGTCAGGGAGTGACAGGACTAGGGGGAATGGAGCAAAGCTGGAGATGGAGAGATTCAGGCTGCATGTGAGGAGGAGGTTGTTGAGCATGAGAGTGGTGAGAGCCTGGAATGGGTTGCCCAAGGAGGTGGTTGAGGCCCCATGGCTGGAGGTGTTTAAGGCCAGGCTGGATGAGTCTCTGGCTAGGCTGCTCTAGGGTAGGGTGTCCCTGGGCATGGCAGGGGGGGTTGGAATTAGATAATCCTTGTGGTCCCTTCCAACCCTGACTGATTCTGTGATTCTATCATTTTTAGGCCCTCTAATGGAACTACTGTTACTGCATCATATTCTATACCAACTCACAGAAGCTTCAGAGGAGGTTGAAAGGAAAAGAACATTCTGAGGAGTTAACAGTAGTCTTCCTTGGCTGTGTTAGAGATTAAAAATTCAAGAATGAAAACCCTGGACAGCTGACATCCTTGTAAGAGCAGTGTCTTGACTTTTCTAACTCCTTCGACCATTCCACAGTTTAAGAAGGGAACTGCCAACTTCGTATTTCATAGACTGGCAACAATAAAGAGGACTTAGTTGAATTCCTAAGATGAGAGAGACTTTCAATTATTGTACATTGAAACAGCAAAGGAACAGTCTGTGTTTTCTTTGTGAATAAGAATGCAAGGTAATAAGAACTGACAATGCTTCCATTAGAGATGAAGGTTGCATATCCTATACTATCCACAACTACCATCTTTATTAATGGCTTTCAAATCCTTATCAAATGTCACAAATTAAATGCACATTCACCTGCACTTAATTGATTTTTCAAGAAGGCTTCTTTTAGAATGAGAGTGGAAATGGACATAAAAAGCTAAAACATCTTGGCTGCATTATTAAAACACCTTTTTTTGTTGGATGTGGTATTTTAAGTTGGCAATACCGAAAAATAAGAGCAGACTCCATATAGAATCTGGATCTGAGTGATCTTTGAGGCAGTAGATTTGGTCCATGTTTAATAAGATCAGAGAATCTATGTTCTTGCAGAGAAGATCCTTTGAGGATCAATTCAAAATGGAAGTTTAATGCAGTTACCTCAATTTCTTCTTTTGAAATCACAGCCTGGAGAATTCTCTCTTGCATACTTAGCAAAGAGAGCCTATGGCAGACTACTACTCAAAACTGAAGTTAGTCCAACCTTCTTTAGCCTTCTTAGACCTAAGGAAAACTGGACTTTAATTTTCTCCTTAAAAGGAGGAACAGGTTAGCAATGGCTCTGAAAATGTATTAGCTCTGTTTGCTTGCTTTAACTCACTAAGTCGTACTCACTTGTTCCGCTGATGTTATCTGGTCTGGCTTTCATGACTTTGCAGAACTGTTTTCTACACATTTCTGTCCATCCCGTTGGCTTCTCTGGACTTTTTAAGAGTGATAAGAGCTTGTCAAGATCTTTACCTAGAAGAAATTTCAAAAAGTGTTATTGTCTGATGAATCTGTAATGCTGTGAGAGTGTTGGAGCCCTGGAGCAGGCTGTCCAGAGAGGCTGTGGTCTTCTTCTCTGGAGACTTTCAAAACCTGCCCGTGTGGCCTGCACTAGGTGACCCTGCTCTGGCACTAGAAAAGCTCCAGAGGTCCCTTCCAACCCCTACCCTTCTGTGAAACTAATATCCTCAAACTGAGTCTGTTTTGCCTGTGACAGCAATCAGTGAGTGATCTCTCTCTATCTTTGTCTCAACCCCACAAGCCTTTCATTTTATTTTCTCTCACCTGTCCAGTTGAGGAGAGGAGTGACAGAGTGTTTTGGTGGACACCTAGTATGCAGCCAGGGTCAACCCACCACAAGTATACTTTTGCTGTTGCTGAAATGTCTCTTTGCAAGTTTTGTGGCAATAATAAAATTAACAAAATAAACCCCAAAGCACCCAAAAACCATACCACAAAAGGAAACGATCAACCTTCCAACACTTGGACTGTTAAACTTAGTTTTCTGAAGAACCAAGGTGCATCCAGGACCACAGGCTCCTTGATGGTGCTGTCAGAGGCTGCAATAATATAATTCAGGGATTTCTAAACTTCTGAATGCTTTACCTTTTACCTGAACAATGTCTTTTGGTACACTTTTGGTACAATGGTTATATATGAGGCACAAATGCATGAGGTAACATTTTTTGTATATATATAGAATCACAGAATAGGTCAGGGTTGGAAGGAACCACAAGGATCATCTAGTTCCAACCCCCCTGCCATGCCCAGGGACACCCTACCCTAGAGCAGGCTGCACAGAGCCTCAGCCAGCCTGGCCTTAAACACCTCCAGCCATGGGGCCTCAACCACCTCCCTGGGCAACCCATTCCAGCCTCTCACCACTCTCATGCTCAACAACTTCCTCCTCACATGCAGCCTGAACCTCTCCACCTCCAGCTTTGCTCCATTCCCCCCAGTCCTGTCACTCCCTGATATCCTGAAAAGTCCCTCCCCAGCTTTTTTGTAGGCCCTCTTCAGGCCACAAGAAGGTCACCTGGAAGCCTACTCTCCTCCAGACTGCACAGCCCCAACTCTTTCAGTCTGTCCTCACAGCAGAGCTGCTGCAGCCCTCTGAGCATCCTCGTGGCCCTTCTCTGGACTCACTCCAGCATCTCTACATCCCTCTTGTCCCAGGGGCTCCAGAACTGGATGCAGTACTCCAGGTGGGGTGTCACTAGGGCAGAGTAGAGGGAGAGAATCACCTCCCTCCACCTGCTGGCCACACTTCTCCTGATGCAGCCCAGGCTCTGGTTGGCTTTCTGGGCTCCAAGTGCACACTGCTGGCTCGTGCTGAGCTTCTTGTCCACCAGCACCCCCACGTCCCCCTCCTTAGGGCTGCTCTTCAGCCAGTCACTGCACAGCCTGCATTTGTGCTTGGGATTACTGTATATATCTATTATAAATATAAAATATATATAACACATATTTTCATATATATATATATATCTGACAAAAATAATTTTATGAAATATTCATCTAAAATGCAAAGAAAATGTCAAAGATGTTGCTGTTACCTTTTTACCTTGTTCTTAAAGACATCTATTCTCTTTACAACAGGGAGACATGCCTTCAAAATTAAAACCGCCACTGATGCAATGTCAAAAGGACAGCATGTGTGTCTGCTTTTCTCTTGGCTGAAGTGGGTTTTTTGCTCTCTTTTCTACTAAGTTAGATGAAATTTTACCAATTTGCTAGAATAAAGAATCAAAGGCTGAGGCAGTAAATTTACAACTAGCTGAGTGAGGTTTGAAAAGAGAAGATTCATAGCGACACGTGCAGAACCAGCATGTGTAATCTACATGAAAATGCTAAGCTGCATTTCAACAGTATCATGTCTGTACAAAAGCCTTTAAGATTTTGGTTTTTTTCTTTAAAACAAGTATTTTCTGCATCCAAAATTTCCTATCTGTGACTGCATAATGAACAACAAACATCAGCAACCTCCCATGACACAGGATGACACGGCACACTGGATCTGTTCAAGGCAGTAATTAAAAGAATGCATGCATATGCTTTAGCAAATCAGAAAGGCAATGATCTATTTCTATATGCAAGATGTGTTACAAAACACATGTTGGAAGGGCTGACCAAGTTCTGGTTTTCAGAAGGCAGACCAACTTTCAAGTTCAAATGCCAAGTGCTTTTATGAAGTACTTTATGTAAGAGAAAACTGATCAAACTGAGTTTTGAACAGAAAATCCTGAGCGTATCAAATGGAAACAATCAATTAGACTGCCTCTCCTCAGGCAGATTGCTTCCCACACTACTTGATCTGCTGTGAAATACTTTCTGGTCAGCTTCTGGGGAAAAAGAAAGCTCTGTAACAAGGTAAATGCACATGCACTCACTCCAGCTGTGCACAATCCCTTTGACAGTGGACTGTGCAGTTCCTATGGTTATGAAGGATTGTAGCCTATACTACTAACTATTCATTAAGATGATGAAGGTTCATAGCTTGCAAATTCTCCTTTGCTCTGTTTTTACATTTTGGGAGAAAAAAAACACTAATAGAAACAAATTTTGTCATTTAAAGAGATTTCTGATTAAAGATTCAACCTAACACACTGTGATTATGCAACTCTTTGTGCCAGTCTACAGCTATTAGGAATACTTCCTGTTGGTTTCATTGGTTTGGGGTATTTCAGTATTGAGTTTTCCAATGAAACTTAATTGTTACCACAAACAAAATACTAGATATAAATTATCTTGTACTTTTAAGATGATTATTTTCAACAGAACTATGACATTGCATATAATTTATTTCAAGCAAGTCTAAAAGACCTTAATGATTTATAATCAGCAATTGTATCCCTGTCACTATAATTTATTATACATGTGTTTTTAAAAAGATGCTTACAAGTAACTTAATTATTCTAATCACTAATCATTCCAAATGAGTTAACATGAAATTGCTTTGTCAGCCTCAAATAACTAAATCCTCAGTTAGTGACTTTCCAAATAACAGGCACTGGTGCTTAGATCAGTGTACGTGAGTATGAAAATTTCATGTGAAGAAGGATTTACTCTGCCAGTATCATCAGTAGGATTTCTAGGTCTTTCTCTGCCCTTTTCTGCTATTTCTGTTAACAGGTGAAGGTTGAAGAAAAACTTAGGACTGCAAAGCAACACTCCTCCACAAGTTAAACAGTTATTTTACTTCCTGAAGGATTGTGGTAATTCAGTTTGACAGATGAGGATCAGAGACTACAAGCTGAGATTTAATCAGTCAACTTCACAGAGATCTGAGGTGAAAATTTGATTCCTCTGAAGGAAACAAAACTACAAACAAAAAACCACCCCAAACCACAGCAATTTCAAGAAAGTAGGACTTCATGACCATGGCCCATCCATCTCTGCTGTCTCCTCCTGGATTCTTGATCTGACCTCTATTTCCCTTTGCAGTTTGTCCCCTCTGATATTCATCCTTTCCTGCAGGTTTTGCAAAACTAAATCTTTACTTTGCCACTGCTGCACTGTAGGTGTGTTAGTGCCTAGCAGCATCAATGCATCCAAAATTATACTGTTTAAACAGGTATCCTTTAAAAATCTTAACTGATGCTCCAACAACTGGATAAGGAAAAAAAGACTACAGTGTTACAGTCATCTCTGAAATCATAGAATCAACCAGGTTGGAAGAGACCTCCAAGATCATCCAGTCCAACCTAGCACCCAGCCCCATCCAGTCAACCAGACCATGGCACTAAGTGCCTCATCCAGGCTTTTCTTGAAGACCCCCAGGGACGGTGCCTCCACCACCTCCCTAGGCAGCCCATTCCAATGCCAATCACTCTCTCTGTGAAGAACTTCCTCCTAACATCCAGCCTATACTTTCCCTGGCACAACTTGAGACTGTGTCCCCTTGTTCTATTGCTGGTTGCCTGGCAGAAGAGGCCGCCCCCCACCCTGCCTACAATGTCCCTTCAGGTAGTTGTAGACAGCAATGAGGTCTGCCCTGAGCCTCCTCTTCTCTAGGCTAAACAACCCCAGCTCCCTCAGCCTCTCCTCCTAGGGTTTGTGTTCCAGGCCCCTCACCAGCTTTGTCACCCTTCTCTGGACACCTTCCAGCACCTCAACATCTCTCTTGAATTGAGGGGCCCAGAACTGGACACAGGACTCAAGGTGTGGCCTGAGCAGTGCTGACTACAGGGGAAGAATAACCTCCCTTGTCCTACTGGCCACACTGTTCCTGATGCAGGCCAGGATGCCATTGGCTCTCTTGGCCACCTAGGCACATTGCTGGCTCATCTTCAGCTTACTATCTATCAGTACCCCCAGGTCCCTTTCCTCCTGGATGCTCTCCAGCCACTCAGTCCCCAGCCTATAGCGCTGCTTGGGGTTGCTGTGGCCAAAGTGCAGAATCCTGCACTTGGCCTTGTTAAATCTCATCCCATTGGCCTCTGCCCACCCATCCAGCCTGTCCAGCTCCCTCTGCAGGACTCTCCTACCTTCCAACAGATTAACACCTGCTCCTAGCTGAAGAATTTTGCTGAAGACTATGTGGAGGCCTATATTTGCTTTAAGGTTCCCTTGGAAATGGAGTCTGTAACAATAAAAACCAACTTAAGCAACTTCAAAACCTAGCTAACAAAGATATGTGTATCTAAGCCTGCAAAAAAGCCTAGAGAAGACACAAAAATCCCACAGTAAATACTCTCAGTAGAACATGAGCTACCTACTTACTGCAACTGCCAAATTAACAATTTCCATTTCTGTCATCAGAACAGAGACAGGCAAGTAACCTACTGAAGACAACATTCTTTTGTGTAACCAATGAAGCTTTTCCTCCCTTAGTCAAGGATAGAAGAGAGGATCCTCAGACAACTCACAAGAATATTTAAAATCAAATGACAGAGAATTAAGTTTAAGATTCACAGCATGTATTGGGGACCTTTCAAAGGTCATCTTGTCTAACCCCCCTGCAGTCAGCAAGAACACCTCCAACCAGATCAGGCTGTCCAGGGCCACATCGAATCTGATCCTGAATATCTCCAAGGACATGGCCCTGGGCAACACATTCCAGTAGTTTCACCATGCTCATTGTAAAGAACTTCCTCCTGATATCCAACCTAAACCATTCTGCTCCAGATTCAAACCACTGCCCCTCATGCCATCCCCACAGGCCTTTCTAAACAGCCCCTCCCCAGCCTTCCTGTAGGTCATAAAATCATAGAATGGCTTAGGTTGGCAGTCACCTCAAAGCTCATTCAGTTCAAACCCCCACCATAAGCAGGGACACCTCCCACTAGAACAGGTTGCTCAAGGCCTCATCCAGTCTGGCCTTGAACACCTCCAGGGATGTTGTGGAGCACAGAAGCCCCAAATGTGATCACATTTGGGGCTTCTGTGCTCCACAACCTCCCTGGACAACCTGTGCCAGTGACTCACCACCCTTACTGTAAAGAACTTCTTCCTAACATCCACTTTCAATCTCCCCTCTGCCAGTTCAAACCCATTCCTCCTCATCCTGTCATTACCAGACCTTGTCAATAGTCCCTCCCCACCCTTCCTGTAGGCCCCCTTCAGATACTGGAAGGCCACTCCAATGTCTCCTCGAAGCCCTAACAAGAACTCATACCTCAAAAATTCTGATTGAAGAGAAGAGAGTTAATGTAGAATTTCTATCACTTCCAAACCTGTACTGGCTAAGAAAATTCACAAACCATTTCAAATAAACACATCTCAAGGATACAGCAAACATGACCAAATACAAAGCCTGATTTCTTCCTGTAAAACGTTCATCAGGTTCTTTTACATTGTCCATGCAAATTAAAACCTTAAAACTGTTTCTCTGTGTCAATTAAACTGCTTAGCCTAGGTAGTTCTTCAAAGGATTCTTCAGTCTGCCCACATTCCAAACTGATGTGCAGCGTGGAAACCAACTATCCTAAACGCTGTCTATTTCACACACCACCAAGCTTTGTAAACACAGGGATGTGAATCACAGAAATAGTGTACCTTAACCACACAGTCTTGCTCCAGTTACTAGAGAGATCATACAAATGCATCTCATGAGTCACCCACCTGAGACAAGCCAAAAGGTTAATCATGGAAGTTTGCATGAGAATTAGATTACTAAACGGAGCTTTGCAGACTGGCAGTTGCACAAAGCCCAACAAGCAAAACCAAGCCAACTTACTTAGCTACAAATACAGACAAGGATAAAAAAAACATCCTGAAACACTTCTGAGATAATCACCTGAGAGCTGGGGGGAAGGGGGCAACAAGGAGGAAGGAAAAAAGACTATTAGAAGACTGAGATGCTTGTTTAACATATACACTGCTTGTATGCTTTGTAAGTACCTTGTTTGAATTCAGCTTTCCTAGGAAGTTCTGCAAGATAGCACTTTGGCAAAGGGAGTGATGAAAACATTGGCCAAGGATATGGATCACTGCCCTAGAAATGGGACCAGAAAGAAATTCATTTACAAGAATTAGTAACATTTTCTCAACTAACACAGAGGTAAACACCTCAGAATTACTGTCTATGCACCAAAATGATGCTTGATACTACAATTTGCAATGAGATATTCTGTTAGTAAAATAGAAGGCACTTAAAGGATAAAATAAACTCAAAAAAAACCATTTGGGCCAGAATTTTTTTATAGTACAGAACCAAAATGATGCTTGATACTACAATTTGCAATGAGATATTCTGTTAGTAAATAAAGAAACAGTTACAGGATAAAAACAAAACCAAAAAATCTAGGGTCAGAAATTTTTTGTAGTATATACCAGAATTTTTTCATAGTATATGGTACAGTAAACATCAAAATTATGCTGGATACTGCAATGAGATATTCTGTTAGTAAAAAAAGAAACAGTTAAAGGATTACAAAACCCAAAAAAAGCCATTTGGGGCAGAATATTTTTGTAGTATATAGAATCATAGAATCAGTCAGCGTTGGAAGGGACCACAAGGATCAGCCAGTTCCAACCCCCCTGCCATGCCCAGGGACACCCTACCCTAGAGCAGGCTGGCCAGAGCCTCATCCAGCCTGGCCTTAAACACCACCAGGGATGGGGCCTCAACCACTTATATACCAATGATAGTTTTGATTTTGCAGCTGTTTTTTTTAAGCAAAAAGGAAATTTCAGTTTTAATAAATATAAAAAAAACCCAATCCAAACAAATAAATCAGACAACAAATACACAAAAATTGGATTTTTCAGTTTTATACACTGATGTAGTTGTCTGTCATGCTGGTGGGGGCTGGTCTCTTCTGCCAGGCAACCAGCAACAGAACACGGGGGGACAGTCTCAAGTTGTGCTGGGGGAGGTCTAGGCTGGATGTTAGGAGGAAGCTGTTGGCAGAGAGAGTGATTGGCATTGGAGTGGGCTGCCCAGGGAGGTGATGGAGTCACAGTCCCTGGAGGTGTTGAAGAAAAGCCTGGCTGAGGCACTTAGTGGGACTGGATAGGGCTGGGTGCTAGGTTGGACTGGATGATCTTCGAGGTCTCGTCCAACCTGGTTGATTCTGTGATTCTAATTTGCATTTCACCTTTATGAGACTGATAGGCAGGGAGAAGCAGAACTTTTAAAGGAGCTGCTTAAAAAACACTTTAAATTACTTCAGATGAAACCCTAAGTGTGGGAAAAATAGCAAATAAAAGGAAGATGGAAGAAAGGATAACCTAAATTTATAAATGTGACTTTTAAGGAGGAGAAGTAACATTAAAATGAAGCAATAGAAGCAGTTCATCGGGGTGAGGCAATTCCTAGCCACATGCCAACCTCCACACAGTGGGAACAAGGTTACTTTTTCAATGTATCACTTCTTAATTTTACCCCTTTATAAACAGAAGGTGCAGTGTTGTTTCTGCCTATTAAATGATTTTCCAAATCCTGAATTATCAGCAAAACTGTTCAATTAATGAAGAGAAACAGAAACTCTTAAGATTCTAACCTCATCTAGTACTCTTGAAGGCAAAATCCTTTCCTGTGGGCCTCCAATGAGATTTATCCTTACAAGAACATGGTTTCTCTCCACTGAAAGACTATCAATTATAAAATCCCTGAGGAAAAAAAAAAACAAAAACCAAACCAAAATAGAAATATTAAACCCCAAACCCTCCAAACATGAAAACCACTTTGATTTACCAACTGTTTAACTCACTAAACTTTAAAGACCAAGAATACATTGAGAGACATACTGGAGTTAAAACACAACCTGGAAAGCAAACAGAAGCATCAAGTCCTTTGAGATGTCTGCAAGCTTCATTCTAATTTCACACTTCCCTACTCACTGCTTGTTGGATACATCAGAGGAATCACAGGGCAAAAAAGAGAAGAAAAATTTGCAAACTTTATGTCCACACAGGCTCAGCAGGGAGACAGTTAATGGACTATCAAAATTTGGTCTTTAGTTGTCTTACCAGCAAATTTCTGCTGTCACAATTATGCAGTGTTGTTCATAATTAGCACACAGTCAACTTTTAAAGTCACTTTCTAGCACGTGGTATGAAAGTTTTTAAATGGAAGGAAAATCAGTTTTTATTCACCAAGTTTCTTAGAACTTTTTCCTTAGTAAGGAAATAGTAAGTTTGATCTTCAAATGGGAAAGAACAATCATAGAATCAACCAGGTTGGAAGAGACCTCCAAGATCATGGATGGGAGGAGGAAGTTCTTCAGCATGAGAGTGGTGAGAGCCTGGAATTGGTTGCCCAGGGAATTGGTTGAGACCACATCCCTGGAGGTGTTTAAGGCCAGGCTGGATGAGGCTCTGGGCAGCCTGCTCTAGGGTGGGTGTTGGGGCTGGAACTAGATGATCCTTGTGGTCCCTTCCAACCCTGACTGATTCTATGATTCTATGATTACCCAGTCCAACCTAGCACCCAGCCCTATCCAGTCAACCAGACCATGGCACTAAGTGCCTCATCCAGGCTTTTCTTCAACACCTCCAGGGACGGTGACTCCACCACCTCCCTGTGCAGCCCATTCCAATGGCAATCACTCTCTTTGGCAACAACTTCCTCCTAACATTCAGCCTATAGCTCCCTCAGCACAACTTGAGACTGTGTCCCCTTCTTCTGTTGCTGGCTGTCTGGGAGAAGAGACATTTGTCTCTATCTGTTGAGATTTCACCTATACACATGAATTTGAACTCTGTACTGGTCCCATATAGGGAACAGTAAGAGGACAGTTCTTAAATTCAGCATGCTGAGAGAAAGGACAAAATATCTGTGACTGATTGTCTGCTTCTGTCCCTAAAATAGTTTTCCTTTAGAAGTCTGTAATGGAAAGTCACAGAAGCTGGAGAATCAACTAAGTTATAAGGATTTTTTAAAAGCAAAGTCATGATGATTCATAAACATGTAAACAATACCTGAATTTTAGATTATATATATAAAAGAATATAAAACGCCAATTAAAAGGCACATTTACATCCACAAATTTTGCATCCTTAAGAAGTAAGATTACTACAAAAAACAGGAAAAAAAAATAAATATATGGGGCTTTATTTATCACCACTTTTGAGGCAGACATGGGAGAAAGAGCAAAACTTGTGTACCTTTTCCTAGGTTAAGATGTACTAAAAACCTGCATGTAACTAAACTTATGCACATCAGAAGCCATCATCAGAGAGTGTATTTATACGTTTAAAGCCACTAACATACTCCTGTATGTCATCTCAGGAGAAAAGTTTTAGAGTTAAAACACAGTTCCCATCATTTTTTACCCTGGTCCTTCTGAAGTTTCTGTGACATTTTCCTCCTGAGCAGTTAGTAGAGCTTGTGACACTTTGTACTGAGTCTCCAAGAGTAAAAGGGTATTGAGCTCGCAGCATAGCACATTTAACAACCTGCAGAAGGACACATGGAAACGATAGCACATCAGTCAGGAGTCCAGCAATGCAGAGGAAAGACACAGGTGAACATGTTTATGAGATCTCAAAGTGGAAAACAAAACAAAATTATCAAAAGCAAACCACAATGAAACAGAAAAACTCAAACTCTTTGAAGTGTCTGAAAAATAGCCAAGACAGAATTGGGTCAGGTACACTCTTCTGTTAAAAATCCTTTTTAGCCACTCGAGTGGCACATCCTTGAGCGAGCAAAGAATGGTTCTCAACAGATTTTTTGTGTGCACTGAATAACCAAGAGGAAAGAAAATCACTGGGCAGCTCAGTCTGCTTTTAAGTTTGTATCACAGAATACCAAAAGTCACAATCTATGTGAAATGTGAAGCCATTGTACAAGAATAGGCTGGTAAGGCAACCCAAGAGTCAGCTTGTCTGAAGAATGGGGGGGAGAGTGATAAAATGATGTCTTTCCTTTAGAAAATAAACTTTTAAGCAGTTCTCTACAATCAAATTTTACACAGTTCAAAAGCTTTAACAAAAGACTTAACATGTAACAAACCCAAATCTGCTGGGTTTGTTTGACTGGTTTTTATTTCAGAGAAACATAAACCTCTGCTGGACATTCAAATTAAGTTTTTATCTACATGGAAAAATGCCATCACTGAAATACAAATATTTGCTTAAAAATAATATTCCATTGCTTTCTCTTCTAAAATCATAAATGTATAAAGGCTGAGGGAGCTGGGGGTGTGCAGCCTGGGGAAGAGGAGGCTCAAGGCAGAGCTCATTGCTGTCTACAACTACCTGAAGGGAGGCTGTAGCCAGCTGGGGTTGGTCTCTTCTGCCAGGCAACCAGCAACAGGAAAAGGGGACACAGTCTCCAGTTGTGCCAGGGGAGGTCTAGGCTGGATGTTAAGAGGAAGTTCTTTCCAGAGAGAGTGACTGGCATTGGAATGAGCTGCCCAGGGAGGTGGTGGAGTCACCGTCCCTGGAGGTGTTCAGGAAGAGGCACTTAGTGCCATGGTCTGGTTGATTGTCTAGGGCTGGGTGCTAGGTTGGACTGGATAGGCTTAGAGGTCTCTTCCAGCCTGGTTGATTCTATGATTTTATGATAAACAGAATGTTGACCTGAGGAAAAAGAATGATCAGGATTTCTATCTTCTGCTTTTAGAAAACAAGATAATTAGTGCTCTTCTATTGTGTTGCAATCATTGGAGTAACACTTTCTCTTAATTAACAGTAAGCATAATGGAAGTACAATTAAGGGAACAAATTATTGCATATGCTCATTATTAAGATGCAATTAGATGTAAGAGGGTGTGTTTACAATGCAGATGAAAACACAAGGGACAAGAATGCACAGGTGGTTATTACCTATGTTTCCTAACTCCAGAAAGTTGTCTCTTGCCTATCACATTGTCCACCAGCTCCTGCTGGATTTAATTCATTCTCCTGGATTTCCCTGGAGTGCACTACACGAAATTTTGACTAATACATACTGCTTTGAGGCAAATTTCCAGATGCTGCTTGATTTTGATGTCAATATAGTAGTAGCTATTTAAATTCTCTTTCCTAAATCACAATAGTCTTGTACACTAAAAGAAGTGAAGCTTTATCATCTTATGCACCCATTAAGTGAGTAAAAAGAGTATTATATGAAAAAATACTCACCATGATATTTTATGACCAAAAATAATGTGACTTGATGTCAAAATATTTATGCTACAAATAAACCAATACTCTTTTCCTATCTGTAGCAGGCTCTGTAGCTCCACAACCCTGAGGCTGATATTGATTAACATGTGACTTAAACTACTGTTTACCATTTTCTGTAATTCAACAGAAAGATAAAGGCAGACACTGGAACAGAGAGGAACACAGAGAGGTTGTGGATGCTCTCTCTCTGGAGCTGTTTAAGGCCTTGAGTGGGCTGGTCTGATGGAAGGTGCACCTGCCAATGGCAAGTGAGTTGGAACTACACAATCTTTAAGGTCTTTTCCAATGCAACTTATTCTGTGATTTAGAATATTCACACAGAGCATTACAATAAAAACTCAGCCTTACCTTACTTATGCAGGCCTAAAATAAATCTGTTTTTCATTGCAGTTCAATTTAGCATTCTACAAAACATTATCTTCATGAATCTCTTATGCTAAGCAAACTCATTCTGTCTTTAAAATTAAACAGGTTGCCCAGGGATGTGATTGGCTCCTCCTTGGTGGTGTTCAGCACCAGGGTGGATCAAGCCTTGAGCAGCCAAGACTAGTTGAGAGGTGTCACTGCCCATGGCAGGGAGGTTGGAGTAGATGATCTGTAAGGTCCCTTCCATCCTAAGCCATTCTATGATGCTATACAACAGTCCCAATTTGCATAGCTGAAGGAAAAATACTTTATTCTCCAGGTAATTCCAGTTTTCCAGGTATTTCCCTGAAGAAAACCAAACTCTTGAACAGAGTGCTGTCCTTGCTGCCTTTGAACAATAAAAGCAAACAAAAAAATACTAAATCTATTAAAAATTAAGCTAAATACGATTTCCTTGGTATCCCTGAGATTTAAAGAGTCTCTGCAAAACATGGATACTCAATTGAAAACTAAATTTAAATGCTTCAATATCTTTCCTTTCTCTGATTACTATCTAACACACTTTTATGAGTAGGCTTCTACACTGACATTCTTTTCTACACTACTTAATCTTTTCCTGAAATCTGAGTTTAACTGGATTTTCACTTGTCAGTGTCCAACAGAAAATGTCTTTACCTCTGACTACAGAGCTTGTTACAGTGTTCCCACCTGTACTTATGGGTAGTTCTGTTCCTCCATGGGGGTATAGGCCTTGGTAAAAATCTTGTAAGCATTCAGCACAACTTCAACACACAACCCATTGATTTGTGAGCCAATTTCAGTCTTACAGCATGGGAATCAACCACCACCTCGACAACCAGAGCAACTCTTTTGCCTATACCATACAAACAATCTTAGTATCATTCTAGGATAAGTCTGTTCTTCAACTTAAAAAGACAGAATGCAATCTAAAAGCAAACTATTATTTTATACTGCAAAACATCTTGCTTTCCCTTATCCCTAATTAAATCAATGAGAGTTCTGTCAAGCTTTTTGTGGTCAGTATAACAATAAATGAAGAATAATAGCTTAGTTTACAAATTTCATCTTTGGACTACTCATTTCTATCCACTAGTAATTTCCTCCAAAGCAGCACTTCTAACTTCTGATCTCTAAGACAAAATCATGTCCAAACTCCAAATTGTGCCACCATTCATCTCCTCCATGCTCATTCCTATCAGCAAATTACACTGCATCTTATGGGTTATTCATATATATAGCATCAAATAATGTTCCTGAGATAACAAAGCTCAAATACAGCTGCAGAAAGCTAACGTTGCAGTATTGAATCAGTTGGGCTGTATCTTGCCCAACCAAGGTTATCAGTTTTCCATATGATGAAGTATAATCCAGCAGATCTTTCATTTCAATTTCACAAAATATGTTAAGAAGGAAAAAAAATGTGAATTTGAGGATTAATATCTATCAGTTTTGGAAATGAATGTGGTGCTAATTAAATCAATGCTTTAAATATCATTTTAATGAGAAAATAAGATGATTTTTTTCTTTTAAGCATTACAAAAGATGTACCACACTTTCTTTTCAACTCAAGCAGCCAAAACAACAACATGCAGTTTCTATTACTGCTTATCATATTTACAATATATGCATTTATATGTAACAAGCTTAGATTCATCAGTATTCTTATTTGGTAGGCCATTTTCCATTTAATCTTCTTGTGCTACAAAAAGAAGGAATTTCACCTTTGCACACAACAAAAACTTAACACTGTTATCTTAGCAGAAGCAACACAACCAAGCATGTTATATCCTATTTAATGTGATCACAGAATAAAAAGCATCTTACCTCAGACCAAAGGTATGTGACTGTTCATAACTGAATAAGGAATGGATTTTCGCATCTGAATTCAAAATTATAAGCCTGTCAATGATATCCTGCCAGAAAAAGACAGATGTAAACCACTCAGGTATGATTTTATATATTATGTACATATTAGTTTCACAGGGATGTTCACTAAAAAATCATAGAACCATAGAATCAACCAGGTTGGAAGAGATCTCCAAGAGCATCCAGTCCAATCTAGCACCCAGCCCTGGCCAATCAACCAGACCATGGCACTAAGTGCCTCATCCAGGCTTTTCTTGAACACCTCCAGGGATGGTGACTCCACCACCTCCCTGGGCAGCCCATTCCAATGCCAATCACTCTCCCTGCCAACAACTTCCTCCTAACATCCAGCCTAGACCTCCCCCAGCACAACTTGAGACTGTGTCCCCTTGTTCTATTGCTGGTTGCCTGGCAGAAGAGACCAACCCCAGCTGGCTACAGCCTCCCTTCAGGTAGCTGTAGACAGCAATGAGATCACCTCTGAGCCTCCTCTTGCCAAGGCTAAACAACCCCAGCTCCCTCTGCCTCTCCTCATAGGGCTTATGTTCCAGGCCTCTCAACAGCTTGAAGCCTATTATTAAATGAAACCTATTATTTTATATATATATATATATAAAATTATATACTATTTTATATGAATATATATATAAATAAACCCTCTATATTATGAAATTAAGCCTATTATTAAAACATGTATGGAAATTATTTCTCTAAGAAGAAATAATAGTGGCCTTCCAGTACCTGAAGGGGGCCTACAAGAAGGCAAGAGAGGGTCTGTTTACAAAGGCCTGTAGTGATCAGATGAGGGGCAATGGTTTGAAATTGGAGAAAAGACAATTTAGGTTGGATGTAAGGAACAAGTTCTTTACCATTAGGGTTTAGGTTGGAAGGGACCTTAAAGGTCATCTAGTTCCAATCGAAAGCTTGTGCTAAAAAAAGCACTTTAACATGACAGCAATTCATAATTTTTGTGTCACTCAAGGTCAAGGATTCAATTTGCTTCTGCTTTGCAGATGAGGAAAAACATCCCTAATAGACTGCTGTAGGATGAACTAATAAAAATAATATCAATACCCTTTTACTTAGGACTGAAAAGTGTCTTAATCAGGGATTTTCTCTGCATGAACCATCTGTGGTTGGGGATTGCTGGTTTGGTTTAGTTCTTTTTTATTGTTTTTATTTTTTTATATCCATAGATTATCCAAGTGTAATTTCTTTCTCAGCACTTTCCAGTATGCAACTGCATGCCCATACAGAGGTGTCACTTTCATTTCCTTGTGGAAAAAACACAATTCTAACACAAGCCAGGAAAGAGAAATCTTTAAATTGGGTATCAACTTTTACATTATCTTTGAGGTTTCAAAATGAAAATGCAGGTTAACATGAAGTGATATGTGCACATACTGCCCTCATGCTGTATGTAACACAAAATGCAGAAAAAAAATTACATCTTTCAGTAAGAAGAAAAAACTTCTATGACTAAAGTAATCTTTCCTCAGGAAAGATGTTTTCATATTTCTCCATTTCTTTTCTTTCAAACTAGGAGTATACTTACAATAATAGCTGTAGGTACTTCACGGAGTGAGTATGTTGGTTTATTTGGTATATCTTGTTTACTCAGAAGCTCAAGAACTGCAGGGTAAGTAAGCAAGTTTATCAGAGAGAGGAAAGACTAGAGAAAGGGAAAAAAAAGAGAGGAGACAAAAGGTAATGTTAATCAGTTAAGTAAAATTCAGCATTAACAATTACAGAATCACAGAATGGTTTGGGTTGCAAGGGACCTCCAAAGCTCATTTAGTCCAAACTCCCTGCAGTCGGCAGGGACATTCTCCACTAGATCAGGTTGCTCAGAGCCTTGTCGAGCCTGAACTTGAATATCTCAAGGGATAGGGCCTGAACCACCTCCCTAGGCAATGTGCTCCAGTGTTCCATCACCCTCATGGTAAAGAACTTGTTCCTAACATCCAATCTAATTCTTCTCTAATTTCAAACCAGTGCCACTCATTTCCTGTAACTTTGTAACAGTCCCTCTCAGGCCTTTTTGTACGCCCTCTTCAGATACTAAAATGTTTCTATTAAGTCTCCCTTGAGCCTTCTTTTCTCCAGGCTGAACAACCCCAGCTCCCTCAGCCTGTCCGTGCAGGAGAGGTGCTCCAACCCTCTGATCATTTGCATGGCCTTCCTTGGGACCCACTCCAGCAAGTCCATCTAAGTTTGTTCTTATCAATTTTTGCAGGTTGAGCTTGTCATAAACAGAGCTGCTCAAAATAAGACTGCAAAGCCTGGCAAGTGTCTGCATAACCAAAATGGGCAGTAGTGTCTGTGAAATATGTATTAGCTAGCAAATTTGACTAACAATTTTGGAAATTCATAGAATCAACCAGGTTGGAAGAGAGCTCCAAGATCAGCCAGTCCAACCTAGCACCCAGCCCTAGCCAGTCAACCAGACCATGGCACTAAGTGTCCCATCCAGGCTTTGCTTGAACATCTCCAGGCATGGTGACTCCACCACCTCCCTGGGCAGCCCATTCCAATGCCAATCACTCTCTCTGCCAACAACTTCCTCCTAACATCCAGCCTAGACCTCCCCCAGCACAACTTGAGACTGTGTCCCCTTGTTCTGTTGCTGGTTACCTGGCAGAAGAGACCAACCCCACCTGGCTACAACCTCTCTTTAGGTAGTTGTAGACAGCAATGAGGTCACCCCTGACCCTCCTTCACCTCTAAGCCTCCTGGCATTAAGTGCCCCATCCAGCCTTGAACACCTCCAGGGACATTTTCACTGTCACAGAATTCTAAAATCTAGAGACAGAGCATACTCTAAAACATGTCCTTCTCTCTGACAGTGCTATAGTAATCAGAGACATGATCTGATGGCTACTAATGTAAGCCATTGTTGTGACTGTTATTTATCATTTTATATTGACTTTAATGGATCCTTGGCACTGTGACTTGCCATGCAACACAAGAACCATTTCGACCAGTCATCATTTGTCTAGTGTATTATGCTACCTTTGACCTGTATTCCAAGAAGCAAGTATAGGTCTAATAAAAATTTGCAGAAAGACAGGTTATCATCCTATCTGAAATATAGCCCTGTTTTTCTCATCCCCATAGAGAAGATGAAATAATTTCTCACCTTCTGACAGCTTGAGTCAATAGGGTCAACTGGAGTAGATTTGGGTCGCGTTATCCTCACATCATCCTTTCCACATTCCAGAAGAGCCCATAATTCAGTTACAAGTGTCTTTATAAAGCCTAAACCAAATTTTTGTTCTCATCAGGAGAATGACAAGAATGCCAGAAAAAAGTTTTTCATACTAAAAGTATTTCATTTCACAATCCTAACTCTAAATATTGTCTGCCCTGTGGACTAAAATCTCACAAGTCAGACTACCTGAAGGTTACTCTCCTTGCTATTCCCAATCCCTTACTCAAACTGCCTTTCTCCAGTGGTTTGCTTATACTCAATCTAAAATCTACAGCAGCAGCTTGCAAAGACTATTTTATTCTAGAGCACGATGATATTTATGCATCTTCCATCCTCCATCCAGCCTGGATTTGTGCCTGGGATTGCCCTGACACAGGAGCAGGACATTGCATTTGGCTTTGCTGAACTTCATGAGCTTGGCATTGGCCCTTTCACTCCTGCCTGTGAAGGTCCCTCTGGGTGACATCCCTTCAGCATGTCAGCTACACCACACAGCTTGCTGTTGTCAGCAAACTTGCTGAGGAGGCCTCAGTCCCACAGTCCATGTCACCAGCAAAGCTCCTCATCACTGGTCTCCATGTACATAGATAACAAACCATTGATTGGCACTCTTTGAGCCATTATCAAGCCCATTTCTTATCCACTGAATGGTCTACCCATCAAATCAATGTCTTTCCAATGTGGAAACCAGGATATTGTAGGGGACAGTGTCAAATGCTTTGCACAAGGCTGGAAATCTAAATCAATGAAGCAATGATTGTGCATAATTTAAGAAACAGAAACAAAGAAAGAAAACAAACCCAAGAAAACAGACAAAAACCCAAACCTCAACTTGCATCAAGAGGACTGAATGACTTCCAAGTTGGAAAGCAAACATTTCTATCAGAAGAAAACACCATGAATTCAAGCAAGATTTGCTAATATTATGTAATTACTCCATTTAGCTACTATTTTTTGACATCTTTCTCACTGTCTTTCTTTACTATGCAAGACTACAGCATGGAAATGTTCACAACATCATCGCTCTTCAACTGACCTGAACTCTGTAGAGCTACTGCACCTGCTGGTGTTGTTGCCATTTGTGTGACGATTGCTTTGCTACCAAACTCTTCATATTCATCAGTCTGTTAGTAACACACAGAAAAGTTCAGCTGTTCAGAGGGCATAAAACTCTCAAATGATCTTTTAAATATTGATCTTTTCTATGGTTGTTTACAGAATTAAATCTATTGCGGTAGACTTGAACAGTTCATGGATATTGTCCTCTACAGACTTAGCAGGGTTAGATTCCAAACCATTTTTAGGAAGCAGTTTATCAGAATGGAAATGCTACAGTTGAGACATGTAACATCAGCAAAGAATAAATAGCATGCTTTTTTGCACATATTCAGTAGGATGTATGGAACATGATTGCTTTTCTTCAAAAATGCATATTATCCAAGCTTTTATTACATTTACAGAATCATAGAATGGTTTAGGCTCAAAGGGACATCAAAGATCATCTAGTTCCAACCCGGCCCCCCCCCAACAGGCAGGGACACCTCCCACTAGAACAGGTTGCTCAAGACCTCATCCAACCTGACCCTGAACATCTCCAGGGAAGGAGCAGCCACAACCTCCCTGGGCAACCTCTGCCAGTGTCTCACCACCCTCACTAGAAAAAACCCGTTCCTAACATCTGGTTTGAATCTCCCCTCTGCCGGTTCAAACCCATTACTCCTCATCCCATCATTACAAGACTTTGTCAGTAGTCCCTCTCCAGCCTTCCTGTAGCACCCTTCAGACACTGGAAGGCCACTATAAGGTCTCCTCAAAGCCTTCTCCAGGCTGCAGAGCCCAAACTCGCTCAGCCTGTCCTCATAGCAGAACTGCTGCTGCCCTCTGAGCATCTTTGTGGCCTTCTCTGGACTCACTCCAACAGTTCCATGTCCTTCTTGTGTTGGAGGCTCCAGAATTGCACACAGTACTCCAGGCAGAGTCTGACAAGAGCAGAGTCAAGGGGCAGAATCCCCTCCCTTGCCCTGCTGGCCACGTTGCTCCTGCTGCAGCCCAGGACAGAGTTGGCTGTCTGGGCTGCACATGCACACTGCCAGCTCAAGGTGACCAACACAGCCAAGAGAACTTCAGGCTTAGAGAAAAAAAATATTTCTTCTGTCATTTGAAATTCTACAGTAGAAAGTCAAAAAACCTAAACAGACGCCTGACATTCTGAAGATAAGTAACTTACAACAGACTTCAATCAGTGCAGCCCCAATATCAAAGGCTCTAAGCTGTATTTTAAATTCATTTGTGCAAGAACTAAGTGACAAAATAGTTGCTGGGTTTATTTTCTTATTATTTTCCTTATTTATTTTACTATACTCTGAAAGAGGATGAAAAAGAATATGAAACAAAAAAGAAAATTAAGGAAGGAAAAAAAAAAAGTGCAGACTCTGTAATCCTTACCTGGAGTGTTTTTGATAAGCTACTGACCATGAAGTTCACACAGTCATTCATGGCACCTGTACTATGGAGTAGAAGTAATCCTTTGGGTGTGGCAGAAAAATTTAGCAAGGCATCTAACAAAGTCTCTTCCCATAACAAACTGCAAGAGTAACAAAACAGTAATTAAAAAAGGTATGTTAAAAAGTACAGGAGAACAAGGTAAAACTGCTTTGTGACTCTGGAAAACAACACTGCTTTATTCACTGGACTCTGTGTTTATGTTTGCTCTACATCAGTTTAAAAAAAGCATTTGGAAAAGGTAAGAAAATATTATCTGGATTTTCTAGAAACATTCAAACTCATCCTGGCAAAATTCAGTTTAGGTAGGAATAGGGAAAGAAAGAAGATGAGGCAATAAGGAACCCAAAAGACCATCCTCAAATGTACTTATGACTTACTGACTCTGAATAGGTCTTGAGGTATTATTGTGGCAGCTCCAAATTGGCAAAGCAGGCACAGAACTTCTTGCCCATGTAAAAAAACTATGAGGAGCTACAAAACCCCTGCATATTTGAGGGAGATAAATGCTCCTGTCAGAAATTAGTACAGAACTAGAAAAGTGAGGCTATATGTACACAATGGCTTTACATAGCAGCAGCAGCAGTTAGGTGGGAAACATTTTCTACAGACGTGGCAGAGATACCGGCAATTGCAAAAATAAAGGATGATGATACCCTCTGCCCTACAAAATATGTCATGCCCTAAAACCAGAAGTGATTAGGTACCTTTCTTGCAGGTATCACTACACTCATGATTCTGCTTCTTTAAAAGCTCTTTCTGGATTCTTATCTCTAGTTCTCACTTCTCATTTTTGACTCCTAAGACCAGCAAGCAGCAGGCAGCTTTTCTCACAGCAGTCAATCATTACTCCAAACTTTAATCACTCCTCCTGCAGAATCCATGCTACATGACATTCAGAAAGAGCAATTTCACCTAGAAATACATCAGCTGTCTTCTTCCATAGTTAAATGAAAAATCTAGATGCTAGGAGGAAATTGTAGTTTGTGTCAATCGTAGTGCAACCTCCTCAGTCATGGCTCTGCATCCCTGGATTTCTTTTCACTTCTGGATTTAAATTACTGTAAGCAGTTCACAAGCCACTAGCAAAGATTAGAATAATAACTGTTGAGGTCTCCTTGCAAATTATACATGAAATCAATAGTAAAGTATAAATAAGAATCAACTTATTTAACTGGATCTTGCACTAAACCAAGCATCACCCTGAATTTTCACACTCTCAGATATGTGTGTAATTTTCATCTCGCTTTTTAAGAGCCTCTCTAAAGAGACATGAAGTTTTAGTATGAAAGGAAGGATGTTTTTCACTTAATATGTATCAGGCTTACAGATAGAATGCTGCCCATCTTGTTCCATAACATTTTGGAGGTGTAGATACCATTCAGCAGATCAGCATTTTAAATTAACAGCACATCAAAGCCAGCTACTTTGTTCTATGCTTTCTACTTCACATTTTCCTCAAACCAATTTCTGTAGTGAAAACAGAATCAACTCTTAGTCAATTTTACATTGACTAGACACACCAAGGCAGTCCTGAAAGGTCAAGAACAATTTTTTACCTTCCTGAGACCTATACTAGGATTTCTACCCCTTTGCTTACCACTACACTCATGGCAGAAAGACACAGGGTTATAAGCTGCTTCAGTTGTGGATAAAGCAGCAATCTGTGTTAATGCTTCTGCACCTGCAAAAGCTAAGCATCAACTTACATGTTTTTTGATTCTAGACTTAGTGATGAAGTTGAGTCGGCCCCAGTTGTAGGAGTGGGTACTCTTTCTGAAAGCAGACTTGTCTGTGAAATAGAAAGAGAAGTAATCAAACACCTCCTTACTGCTTACATAATTTTTAACTCCTAACTTCACTCATTCTCTTGTTACATGGTATTCAAAATAACAGCGATTAGGTTGTAGTTGGGTTTGGCCCAGAATACACTATTCCACTACACTTTTTGTTCCAGAAAAGCTTTTATCTCCTTGCTTGGGAATAAACTATTTTTAAGATAACAGTTTTTAATTTTAAAATTTTATTTAAGAAAAATTTTAAACATATTTTTTTGTTTTGTTTTGAACCACAGAATGTAACCAGTTGGAAAGGGCCTCAAAATATGATCTATTCCAACTCCTTCACTGGAGAAGGAGCACCTGGAGAAGGCATCCAGGTAGGGTTTTAATGTCTCCAGAAGATACTCCACAACCTCTCTGGGCAGCTTGCTCCAGGGCTCTGTCACCCTCATAGTGAAAAAGGTTTTTTCTCACATTCCTGTGGAACCTCCTCTGCTCCAGCTTGCACCCACTGCCCCTTGTCTTATCACTGGACATCACTGAGCACAGCCTGGCTGTGCTCTCAGCATTGCCTTTCGCATCTTTATAAACAGGAATGAGATCAGCCCTCAGTCTCCTCCAAGCTATAGAGCCCCAGCTCCCTCAGCCTGTCCTCAGAAATGAGACATTCCACTCCCTTAGTCACTTTTGTGGCTTTGTGCTGGACTCCTTCAAGCAATTCCCTTAAGTCCTTCTCGAACTGAGTGGACCAGAACTGGACACAATATTCCAGATGTGTCCTCACCAGGGCAGAGTAGAGGGGAAGGAGAACCTCTACTGACCTACTCCCCACATCCATTCTAATACACCCCAGGATGCCATTTGCCTTCTTGGCTACAAGAACATGTTGCTGGCTCTTGGTCATCCTGCTATCCATCAGTACTCCCAGGTCCCTTTCTGTGCTGCTCTCAAACAGCTCAGCCTACATGAGGTTGTTCTTTCGCTGATGCAGACTGCGTCAGAGGCAATAAAAATAACAACCTCTGGAGTCAGCCACTCAGTATCAAATGTATTAAGTAATTCTGACAAATTGTATTTATTTATTTATAAATAATGTAAATTTATCTAAATTGATAAGGATATTATTAGAGATGCAGGCATAAATATATATATACACACACACATATTTTTATATCTAATGGAGCTTCTAATTTAAATTACATTTTAAAATCCTTGACATGAAAACCACTGTATGAAGATGAATGATTTGTTTCATTTTTCTAGGCATAAAAATCAAACTGCATCATTCAAATGAATGTGAGCAGTCATTAATTTACTCTTATAAACATGATCTAATAAATCCACAGAAGATTCCTCCATTAAACTAGTCAGTTGTCTTACATCTGCTAAGTTCCCATTTTATTATCATCTATCCCAGAATTACAGCAGAATTTGCCAAAAAGTCTGTTTTTCCATGTCATAAAACTCCAGGAGATGTGTAAAACAAAGGAAACAAATTACCAGTTTAACCATTAAAATGACTTTCACTACTGCTTGAGCAGAGTACACCAAAATCCACCCCTTTTGCTACCCCAGAAATGTACTCATATTTTCAAACTGAACAAAGACAGGAAGATTTTTCTTCCAGTTTTCCCAATTCAAACCAAGAATTACCTTTTTCCAGGCCTCTGCAATAGATTCATGCAAACCATAAGGAATTAGCATCTGCAGACCTTCACAAGTTCTGTACATCTGACGACATACAAAAATGAAAGCTCCTTTAACAACTGGCAAAAGCTCGGATCCAGATAAAAGAGAAATGTCGTCACGAAGGAGTCTCTTTGTAAACTGAACAATTACATGAACAGCTGTAGGACTGGAAATAAAATGACACTTTTTAAATGTTGGTTTGCATTCATCAATAAGCCCTGAAACAAATCCTCTGACTACACATATTTAATTTTTCCTAGAAGAAACTATGACTCAATATGGAGAAGCCAACTATATTATGACGTGCAACACCAATCAGAAGAAATTAACTGTACATTAAGTGATTTTACTTTGCCTACAGGTCTACAAAAAGCAAAAATGCACCCAAAATCTTTGCTATCTATCCTACAAAGCCAGGAGTAGGCTAGACTGGGTGTTTTATTACAACAGCCCAGTTAGGAAGACTAACAAGACAATTATTCTAGCTTCTGTTTAATTAGTGTTATGGCTATCACTACAAGGTAACATTTTTGTTCTTCACCTTTCCCATCTGAGGCCTCCTTCTGAACTCTTCTAGATTTGCAATGCAAAGGACAACTCTTTCTCCAAAAGACTACTTTTTTAGTTCAAATTCCATTAAAAACATCTGCAACATCTGTGTCTCTCCCACTTAGAAGACATACATGCCAAACATTTTCACTATCTGCAGCTTGGAGATTTTTAAAGGCTAGTCTCTTATTTTGCTGCCCTGCTTAAAGCATGGACTAAATGTACTGTCCATGAGATCATACAGATCCTAAGTTAGGTACAGAGATACAAGTGTCAGCTTCTGGTACAAGATATTTCTCTATTAGAAGTACTGAAAAGTGAATGCTACATCAATAAATGCTACTTTCAATAAATTAGGTTAAAATATTTATTCTAAAAACAAAGGAAAAGGAAAGGCTTTTGGCCCGAACAGCAGCACAATGAATATAATGGAACTACACTGAGAGAAAGGGAAGCTCTCACATGTAAGAAAATCAATTAAACCACAGAATAATAAAAGTATTTCTTTACATTGTCATTTCACCTGCTTACACACAGAAAAGTCTCTCTAATGTATGCTCCAAAACAAATACTACTGTACTTGTTAATATTTTACTCCAAACACAAAGCATACAATGTTAGAGACAAATGAAAAAAGAGCAATTAAGTCCCATAAGAATCAATCATAGAATCAACCAGGTTGGAAGAGACCTCCAAGATCATCCAGGCCAACCTAGCACCCAGCCCCATCCAGTCAACCAGACCATGGCACCAAGTGCCTCATCCAGTCTTTTCCTCAACACTTCCAGGGACTGTGCCTCCACCACCCACCTCCCTGGGCAGCCCATTCCAATGCCAATCACTCTCTCTGCCAACAACTTCCTCCTGACATCCAGCCTATACTTTCCCCGGCACAACTTGAGACTCTGTCCCCTTGTTCTATTGCTGGTTGCCTGGCAGAAGAGACCAACCCCACCTGGCTACAATGTCCCTTCAGGTAGTTGTAGACAGCAATGAGGTCTGCCCTGAGCCTCCTCTTCTGCAGGCTGCACACCCCCAGCTCCCTCAGCCTCTCCTCATAGGGTTTGTGTTCCAGGCCCCTCACCAGCTTTGTCGCCCTTCTCTGGACACCTTCCAGCACCTCAACATCTCTCTTGAACTGAGGAGCCCAGAACTGGACACAGTACTCAAGGTGTGGCCTGACAAGACTGATGCAATTCATTGAAGTACTCACTAATATCATTCATTAATGAACTCTTACCTATCTTCTTTGGCAGTTTTTTCATTTTCTCCATAAAGAAGAACAGAAAGACCATCCTCTACAGCAGCAATTCTTGCCAGAATATCAGCTACATCGGTTAAAGTGGTTTCAAGACAATTTATATGCACCTATTTGGAAGAGGGGAAAAAAAAAATTGAAGAAAAAAAGTTTTAAATTGCATGCTTTTGTGAAAGCTGCTCATTAAAGCCTGGCCTGTGTATGCAGAATCTGAAGGTCACCTTGCTGATGGCTTACACAAAATAGGAAAGCTGCCGATGTTCAAAAGCCATCACAGAAACCTTCATCACTGATGTCCAATGCCTTAGGGATGCAAATCAACAGACAATGCCTTAGAGGAAATTCCTGGACCTCAGTCTGGCTTGAATGCCCAGGATGTGTACATCTTATGTCAGCTACCCCAAAGAGAAAAGGCTTATGTGTATTCAGGGATGGACAAGTAAGCAGCGCAGGGAGGGAGCAGAAGCCCTCCCCCCACCCCGGTACTGCCGCAGGACCCCGCTGAATGCATGAATACACAGGAAGATTTCCTGGGGAGATGCACCTGGACACTGATCTAAAAAAACTGTATAAAAAGACATGAGCAAAGCCTGCCAAAGTGTGGACCTCCACCAGACCACCACCAGAGCTGCACCTCCCCCAGAAGAACTCCTGACAAACACAGATCATCCCTGGGCCATGCACCGGTCTCTTTCCCCCCATCTGAGGCTGATGGTAATATAATCCCTGCTCTTTGCCCTCTCTGCTGCTTCTCTTTTTCTCTGTTGTTGTCTTTATCTCTCTCTCTCTTCCTTCTCTCTCTCCCTCTGTTTTGTCCAACTTTAATAAATAGTTTTGTGGTGCTATCTGGTCTTGCTTGTACCTTTATTTCATAACACAGAAACCTGTAAGAACAGATCTTACTCCCCTGGACAGAGATACTGTTGATCTCTGTTCTTTGGACCTCAACACCATGTGAATAAATTAAATATCTACATACAAAATACAGAAAAAATTGTTGATATTCTATGGATTTAAAGAAATTATTTGGAAAACTATTACAAACCTTTTTGTCACTCAGCAAACTTTGAACAGGGTGAAGCAGGGCATCTATCACTGAGTCCGTGTACAAACATTCAGCAGCACATCCTGTTTGATCACAAAGAGCTTGCAGAATTTCCATAACAAGACTTTCAGTAGAGTAATTTTCTGGCAAACACAAGAAGTATTTATTTATATTTTAGGTTACAAAAACGTATATATATATATGGCTTATGTAGATGCTTCTGACTTAGGATTTTGTTAAGCACCAATTCACCACAGTTAGAGGGAAGAAGAAACAGTAACAGTGGAAGGGGAAAGAAAAATCTGAATAAATAACAGATCCAACTTAAAAATTGCAGAAGAAATTACCACCTGCCACCTAGTAATTATATATATATATTAGCAGACATTAAAAAATAAATATTCACCTGTATGCACTGCCAAAGCTGTCTTTGGGGAACTTGGAGAGTAATAAATAAGCTGAGCGAATAATACCAACAGATCAGTTATGGATACACCATCTAGTAAAGAGAAACAAAAAAGAGAACAAGAAAGTGCTCTGCAGATTAAAGTGTAACTTTAATATCACAACTAAAATGGATTTTGTAAATATATATAAGAAATGCTTTGTCTTATGGAGGAAATCAACATATGTACAAAGGACATGCACGTCCCTGGGACCTGCCAAGGTATCACAGTATCACCAAGGTTGGAAGAGACCTCACAGATCATCAAGTCCAACCCTTTACCACAGAGCTCAAGGCTAGACCATGGCACCAAGTGCCACGTCCAACCTTGCCTTGAACAGCTCCAGGGACGGCGACTCCACCACCTCCCCGGGCAGCCCATTCCAGTAGCCAATGACTCTCTCAGTGAAGAACTTTCTCCTCACCTCGAGCCTAAATTTCTTGCTCCCAGTTGAGCCAGTTAAAATTTTACCAGGTCTTCCAGTGCAACAGGCAGGCAGTGAAATGGCAGCCAAAGTTTGAGAATGCTGATTACACAACACTATGTGGAAAAGCTTTACCTGACTATTAGGATCAGTGATACAACTGGAAAAGAGACAAGCTGTAAGGCAGCAATTCCTCGGGTCTGAAACAAAGCAATGAATTTGCAGCTAAAAGGAGACTAGGAACTACTGCTCTGAGTTTAGTGTAATTATGCTAATAAATCAGACAATTTGTGAGGTAAGAGTTGCTATGTACAAAGCTGAGAAAGAAAGACACTATTAAGAAAACAGATGGTGAGACTGTTAGTTTTGGTGGGGAGAGAGAAAAGCAGCTATCACCAATGGATCACTGTTTGAATGGTGTTATACAGATAATCCATAAGTGACAAAAGCCCTCTATTAGTAACTGTTTCTTCTTCACAGTTGCTCTACATTGGATCCATTAAGTCCTGATCTTCAAACAAGAGGGACAAAACACCTTCAAATGACAAGTCTCAGAAGTAGTATTCAGTAATGTTTTCAATCCTACACAGAAATGATAGAAACATTCATAGAATGGTAGGGGTTGGAAGGGATTTCTGGAGATCATCCAGTCCAATACAGCTGTTTTCAGAGACTTGCCAGCCCTGCATGCAGATTTCTCTGCATGTCCAAGGGCTTCTCTATCTTATGCTTTCTAGACTTAATTAACACCTCTGTTCCTCTACCACTGTTTAATTTTTAATATATTAATAGATTAAGCTTAGAGCAATTGTTTTCAATTTGCAATTAACTTGATTTTGTGTCACAGCTAGAAATGTTTTGGTTCCTGGACATGTCTCCTTTCCAAATCAAATGGTTTGACAAAAGATATTACTCACAGTGAGAAAGATTGAATCACTTACACACTGATCCAACTCTCCTTCAACATGAAATGAAATATATTCAACTAAGGACAAATGCAATCTATTCAGTCACATGTGTCACAGATTAAAAACCTCTGCTGATGCTCAGAAATACCCATAGTACTTTTTAAGAAAGGTTTAGGCACAGAATTGCTGAACAGTCCTATAATGTCCACAATATTGCAGTTACAACATGTATCAAGTATGGATGAAGTGTTATTCAACAGGTTCAATTTTCCTCAGCCCTCCCCTTACCTTTTCTAGTTTTCAGTTGTACTGGAAAGAGACTTTGGCTTTCCTTATATATTAGCAATCTTCCCAAAAGGCACAGGGAATGAACAGAATACACATACTGCAATTCTGGTCCAGTGTAGGAAATGTTCTCTTTATCACCTGTAACATAAAACTCAAAAATGAGAACTGGACTCTTAGTTTAGTTTACAGTACCTTGCTACTCCAGCAACGTAAGTGGACAACCTGCTATAGAGACAGACAACTTAAGTAACCAACCACTGCTATGAGTGTTCTCTCAGAAGACAAACATAGTATATTTTGGGGAAGAAAAGGATAGAACATCTTCCTCTTGAGGTAGTATGCTCAAAGACATAGAGAATGCAGGTATACATATAATATCAGGCATGCAAAGATACTCACTACAGTGCTGCCAGGAGAAGTTACTGGCTCTGAAATTTTTATTAGCTGATGTCTTGCAAAATTCAAAATAATCAAGACATTGCTGGACAGCTGCATTAATCTGTGGAGAAAAAGTAGAAAATAGTCAAGTATCTGCTATTTTACAATAAATCATGGAATCACAGAATCAATAGGTTGGAAGACACTTCCAAGATCATCCAGTCCAACCTTATCACCCAACCCAATAATAATCTTACTTCAGTATCTGTTGTAATACATACAAATTTCCCCTTACTCAAGACTAGTCACACCCCCTTCTTTGCTCTTAACAGCAATTCATTTAGGCAAAGACATCTTTAAAAACCAATTACACTCCAAAAAGGCTCATCTAGCTAAACAATATGGAACAGCTCTGACAAAAGGGGAAAAAAAGAGGGAAAAAAAGGTGCAAACCACAATGTGCAAAGCAGGAAGTTCCAATTTGCCTTGGGAAGTACTTACCAAAGATTTGTATTTCTTTTCCAAAAGCCTAAGTACCACTGTTCTGCTGTAATATGCATGCTAAAATGACAAAGGAGACTTAATATCAACTTCAAATGTATTTCATTTTTTAATTAAAAAGCAGAAATTATCTCTGATTCTGTTGTATTAGAGACCCTGTGTACAGAACCTATTCAGTGGATCCAAGTCCACTTTGTGTAAACTACTGTGATGCTCCAATGAGCCTTTTGTTTGCAGCACATTTAAGATGACCAAACAATAAATCCTATCATTAGGAAAATGTGTAGCAGAACATGCAGTAACCCAGGAAAACAGTAACTGTGCTGAAATGATAAATTATGGGGTTTAGCATTCCAGAGTACACCAAGAGTGCCAATTCTGACACTCTACTCTGTTCTGGTAAGACCTCGCCTGGAGTACTGCATTCAGCTCTGGTGCCTCAATACAAGGACATGGACCTGATGGAGCAGTCTACAGGATGACCATGAAAATGGTAAGGGGGCTGGAAAACCTCTCCTATGAGGACAGGCTGACAGAGCTGGTTTGTTCAGCCTGAAGGGACACCTAATAGCAGCTTTCCAGTACGTGAAGGGAGCCGACAAGAGGGCTACAGAGGGACTGTTACAGAGGCCTGTAGAGATAGGATCGGGGTGATGGTTTGAAATTAGAGGAGATTTAGATTGGATATTAAGAACAAGTTCTTTGCCATGAGGGTGATAAACAACGGAACAAGCTGCCCAGTGAGGTGGTTCAGGCCTCATTCCTGGAGAATCCAAGGTCAGGTTCAACAAGGCTTTGGGCAATCTGATCTAGTTGAGGATGTCCCTGATTACTGTAGAGGAGGTTGGACTAGATGACCGACCTTTAGTGGTCCCTTCCAACCCAAACAAGTCTATCATAGAATCAACCAGGTTGGAAGAGACCTCCAAGACCATCCAGTCCAACCTGCAGCCAACCTGGCTGCTCTCATCCGCTCCATCCCCAGCCTGTAGTGCTGCTTGGGGTTGTTGCGTCCAAAGTGTAGAACTCCGCACTTGACTTTGTTAAATCTCATCCCATTGGCCTCTGCTCACCCATCCAGCCTGCCAAGGTCCCTCTGCAGGGCACTCCTACCCTCTAATAGATCCACACCTGTTCCTAGATTGGTGTCATCTGCAAACTTACTGATGCTGGACTCAATTCCCTGGTCCAGATCATCGATAAAGATGTTGAACAGGACTGGGCCCAACACTGATCCTTGGAGGACACCACTAGAGACTGCCTGCCAACTGGATGTGGCACTATTCACCACCACTCTCAGAGCCTGTCCCTCCAGCCAGTTCTTGACCCATTTCAGAGTGAATCTGTCCAAGCTACGATTCTATGTAAATCCTTAATTATAAGCTTAGACATGGTAGGCTGCAAAAACCCTCTAATATCCACTGCAGCAAGATGCATGCAGTCTGTCACATATATAACTGCTTCCATGCTCATCTGTTCTTCCAGAAAAATATTTGCATCTTTTGATGGCTGTCAGTCAGTTATGACAAAGGAATGAATGTCACAAAGTGCACTTAAGTTCCCAGAAATTCAAAATAAACTATTAACTGAATAGAAATTAAGGGAGAGAATTGTGTTAGAGGACAAAGGGCACAAACAACTAAAAGAATCCCAAGATTTCCATTGTTATAGTGCTCACTGTAGGTTGTTATCAGCATACAATACATCTGTGATAAGAACAGACATATATCAAACTGTTCAAAATACATGTCAGAAATAAACATGGACAAGTTATGGGTTGTTGGTGTTGGTCTTTGTTTCCTCTGCTTACCGTCCACTTTTTAAACCATACTGCTTTGATGTCCAGCAGAGCCAAGAAGTAGACTGGACCCAAAAAATCTGAAGAGGTGGGATGATTAGGCTCACATTTTACTGACAAAAGTGACAAGGTACTCTCCACTACTTCTTCCATGTACCTTACAACACAAACAGGGGGGGAAAAAAGAGGAAAAAAAACACTTAAGCTTTTCTACCTGTAACATTCAGGAACAAATCTATTGCAAAACCTTGTTGTTCAATAAATAAATACTATCATATTGACACATATTATCATAAACATTAACTTGCTCTTGTAAAGAAATTCATTCTTTATGTTACCATGAATGAGTACTAACACACAGTACTTTCTGGATTTTGTAGTGCTAAATACTACACCTGTTACTTCATAAAACAAGTAAATTACTTGTGTTAAAAAGCACTTAAATCACTTCAAAGGCTAAGCAAAGCAGCTTGATATGACCCATGGCTACAACCTTAGTATTCCACCTATCCCACCTTCTATTTTTAGTTTTCTCTCATCTGTACATTCTGCAACCACCTCTCACTAAAATTATATGCTGCATCTAATTATGTGTTAAAAAATCATCGGATTAAGAAGCAGGGACAGGTTTTTGAAGGTGACATACTTCTCTGGATGACGAATCCAGGAGGAGGGAGCTTCTTTTTGGTATTCATTTAAAAGGCGGACCTGAAAACATAATTCTTCCAATTACAAAAACAATGCAAAATCATAGAATCATAGAATCAAGCAGGTGGGAAGAGACCTCCAAGATCAGCCAGTCCAACCTAGCACCCAGCCCTAGCCAATCAACCAGATCATGGCACTAAGTGCCTCATCCAGGCTTTGCTTCAACACCTCCAGGGACTGCAACTCCACCACCTCCCTGGGCAGCCCATTCCAATGGGAAATCACTCTCTCTGTGAAGAACTGCCTCCTAACATCCAGTCTAGACCTCCCCCGCCACAACTTGAGATCATGGTACAGTAACGATGAAAAAAAAGGTACAGACAATTCATTTATACCTTTTTAAGCAACCGATATATATTTGTGTTGGACACATCCAGACCAGCTGAAATGCGAAGAGAATATTCTCCAGAAAGAAAGTACAACTCCAAGTGTTTTGCTAAAACAGAACAAATACAAAAGCTTCACCCCTAAGGCAATCGTAATAAACCAAACTGTGTCATATAGCTTTGCAATCCAAGTTAACTGGCTTGCAGGAAGCACATGACTCACAAAGTCTTAAATGTAATTAAATGCACATACCTAAACTTGTATAGACATCTCTTGTCATGTTAAACGGAGAAGAAGAAAAGGTTTTTGCATAGAACCTAAGAATTTTCTCCTAAGGAAGGAAAAGTTAACACATCAAACACTTGTGTAGCTCTGTATTATTGCACAACAGTCAATAGGCAGTGGCATTGTTCTTGATTTTATGTATTGCCCAGGTATGTCTATAGATGTTAATTATATTCTGTAATACAGTTTGGAATCACAGAAACCTACAGCCTAGAAGAAATTTTACTCAAATACTTTAACTGGCAGCAACAATGCAAAGACTCACTGAGACACAAAGTGGTAAATCAGAGAGTATTATTGTACTCTGCCAGTGACATGAATGTTTATCTATTATTAAATGCACCAGTGACTGTTAACTAGCACAGTTTTAAAAGAAATTGTAGCCCTTGCAACCCAAAAGAGAAATACATGACAGCAGCTTAGGTAACTTTCCTATTCATTTGGTAATCGCTTTACAATTCAAAGAAAGCGATTTAAAAGGCTCAGTTGGAATAATGAATGATCAAAAAGTAGTTTAAACAGTTGCTATTTGTCCCTTCAACAGTGTCCGTGCATTATTATGCACCATTTTCTCATCATCATGGAGCACATACTCCACTTGAAGGGGAAACAGTAACATGACATGTTTTACAGAAGAGTTTTGTCAGGTTTTTCTTTTCCACATGTCCATTTGGTAGAAGATATTCAAACCTCTTCCTACTAAAAGTACTTCAGTGCCTAAAAGTCCTACTGAAATCCCTTTATGATCCTTTAAATGACCTCCTGGAATCAGTTCTTTTACTTCAAGAAGAGTTTATGTGACACATACACAAATTATAGAATATTCTGGGACCCTGCCAGACTGCTTGCATATGTAACCTCTTACTCCTCTTCAGTACCCTTTAGAGAAGATCAGCTTACACTGAACGTTGCATCAGGATCTGACAGAGACACAGTGAGATGCTTTCGCAGGTTTGGCCAGCCCTCGGAGTTCAGTACATCAGAGGGAGAGGCCAAGCAGAGAGTCTGCAGCGCTTCTTGGCGAACCTGAGTGGTCAAAAAGACAAACATCCCAGATCTGTTCACAGCAACCTCTCAATTACGGAATTTACAACAGAAAAGGAAGTAGGGGGAAGGAGGGAAGGGAAAGGAGAGGAGAGGGAAGGAACAAGGCTGGCTATAGAACAGATAAAGATCTCCAAAATATTTACCTCTGGCTATTTTTATGATTATTTAAACAAAACCTACATCACTGAGAATATAAACACACAAACCAGCCAGCATGTATCTGAAGAAGCAGCAAAAACATTGCATATAGGTTTCCAATACTGGATGCAAGGATTATGTTCTGCTTTCTGCTTGTAATCAAATCCTTTGTTATGAGGGAAGATGGGAAACTATCCCCATATGATTCAAATGTGCCTAGCAGCTCTCTAAAACATCAGTGAGGAAACTGAAAACAGAGTTATTAGACACTAGGTTTTACTGCTGTATTTTCATCAGCATTATAATCTAAATTTCAAATACCCTTTTTTTCCCCCCTCATTCTATTCATAGATGACTGTAATCTCTAGGAATTTATTTCATACCACTGAAACTGTAGAAAGCTTTAACAACATTTACTGGCATCAGACTTTTTACCTGGTTTCCTAATAAAACTTGGTCACGATATTTATACATTTTCCTCTACTACGCCTTTTGCAACCACCAGACGATCCCAAACAAGTGTTACCGAGACAGCACTCTCAAAATGATGTTTCCTTAAGCTCCAAGAACATCAGCAGCTGGTGCTGATTGGTGGTTAGAGACCTAAATTAGTTACTGATACCGACAGGAAGGCAAACTTAACTTGGATTTTACATATTCCATCTGGCAACAGCTTGTTGGCAAATCAGGAGGCATCTTTTTCTTCTGACAGGGGTAACATAAAGGGCAACACAGAAGTTACCAAGAAGGGCAAGGTGCACATAAACAGGAAAATAAACTTCAGTAACTTTTATTTCTCACAGAACATTTTTTTCCAACCTAAAGATGTCCATGTATAGCAGACACACTCCTAAAAAAAACACTAAGATACTTCCTGCAACACCAGCTACTCAACCAGATGGTTATCAACAGTGAAATATTGCACTGCAGAGCATTAGCTGCACTGAAGCCAAGATATATGAACCAACAAAGGCACATATCAACTCTTAAGCACATACAGTCTGTTTTCCAGTATGTCACAAATATTCATGCCTGTTAACATCTTATTTCTTCTTTTAGACTTACTTCTTTAGGCTGAATAGGGTCAAGCCTTTCTACAAGCAGCTGCAATTGTTCTTGATTCATGAATGTGTAACTCTGTAACACATTATAAACGATCATAAGTATATTTGATTAAACTGAACAGCAGCAGATTAAAATTATCAATCCTTCTCATATCTCATTTACTTCTTATAATTAGGACTTTTACATTTAAACTAATTTAACAGTGAAGTCAACATTCTGGATGTTTTATGCCCTTTGCTTAAAGTCAAGTTTACAGCAACAAAATGACCCTGATATATTTTGCTTTGCTTGAGTTTCCTGTGTCTTCACAAAAATTCTTTATTTTGCAGAACCACAGATTTATTGAGGCTGGAACAGACCTCTGAGATCATCAAGTCCAGCCTATGACCTAATGCCATCACACTGACTAGACCATGTCACTGAGTACCACATCCAATCTTTCCTTAAACACCTCTGGGGACAGCAACTCCACCACCTCCCTGGACAGGCCGTTCCAGTGTCTAATTAACCTTTCCAAGAGGAAGTGCTTCCTAACATTCAACCTAACCCTCCCTTGGTGCAGCTTCAGGCCATGCCCTCTCGTCTTGTCACAAGTTGATGGGGAGAAGAGCCTGACCCCTGCCTTGCTACAACTTCACTTCAAGTAGTTATTTATTCAGTCAGAACACAGTGCAGTAGTCTGGAAATTAACTGCACACTACTTGGCTCCTATAGTAAAATCACAAAAGGTTAGACAATATATAGCTTTTACCATTATTTTATCTTTTTCTATGCACAGCTTGCATATTAATCCCACCTAGCACATGCTGACTGAAGGTCAGATAAACAGTATAACCGTAGTCCTTCAAGGAAAGGTAGTTAACTTGGTTTAGGATATAACAAAAATAGACTAGGTGAATTTTTTTCTAGGGCTATTCTCAAATTCCACTGAGGAAAACTTAAAGAGTTTTGGAGTATCATGTTTATTTTGTAAGAGGGAAAGAAAACACACTGTACTTGGTTGAAGGAGGAGTCACTGTCAGAGCAGTTGTCTGCGTAACAGCCACTCTGCTGCTCTTTCTTTGTTTTACTATCCAGCTCCTTATTATGCATCCGATCTTCCTCAAACTTGTTGATCAAAGATTCTACCACAACCATCATGACATTCTTCAAGGCGTGCATCATTTCTCTGTATCTTCAAAGTAAAGGCAATTTTAATATTAAAGAGTACAAAAATGACTAATTAAAAGTTATTTCAGTCACTGACTCGTGAAAAACTCAATGTGGCACTAGTGCTAGACCCAAATTCACTGAATTTATAGATTCGTAAATTGATTTGAGTGGAAAAGATGTTAAAGATCATGTAGGTCCAACCCCACCCTGTCATTGGCAGGGATACCTTCTACACGTACTGATTCCTGACATTCACACATTCTGAGTCAAAAAACCTTGGATCATTACACACAGCTGTTCCACATACCAATTCTACACTACACAGACAGCACTACAGAAATCTCTTTATATGCACATTAAAATAAAACTTCCACTTTTAAACTAGTCAATGAAAGGAGATCTGACTGAACACACCAGTCTCAAAGGACACATGGCTACATCCCAAGGAAGAAATCTTAAAAAAAACGACATATATTCTAATTTTTGGGTTAAGTTTTTAGAAAACAGTATTGTCATGCAGACTTTTCACCTATAACTAAGGAAATTCTCAACCCTTATTTCCTGATAAATCAAATTTTCCTCCATCCCAACTTCCATATCACAACTGAATTTTATTTAATTCATCTCCATCTTTTCACACCTTAAAGTATGCATTAGAATTGCATAAATGTCCAGTTTGGAAAAGCCCCTTGAGATCACCAAGTCCAACTTAGAACCCTACTCTGTAAGATTCACCTTAAACCATATCCCTAAGCACCACATCCAAATGATCCTTAAACACATCCAGGGTCAGTGACTTCACCACCTCCCTGGGCAGCTCATTCCAGTCCCTGACCACTCTCTCTGTTTTTTTGCTAATATCTAACCTAAACCTACCCAGTCTCAGCCTGAGGCCATTCCCTCTTGTTCTGTCTCCCAATTGCCTGCAAGAAGAGATCAGCAGCAGCCTCTCCACAATGTCCCTTCAGTGAGCTGTAGACAGCAATGAGGTCTCCCCTCATTTGTAGTTAGACAAACTGTATGAAGTACTGACTCTTCTCTCACACCTTACTCCGAACTCAACTCTGGCCCCACATACCTCATAAACTTTGTAGATTTATTACAAATCCTTTCATGCAATAGCTCATAATCTTAATTCCAGACAAGTTGCAGTGAACTGCTTAGCACTGATTTTTGAAAGCAAAGCATAGAATCATAGAATCAACCAGCTTGGAAGAGACCTCTAAGATCATCCACTCCAACCTAGCACCCAGCCCTATCCAGTCAACTAGACCACAGCACTAAGTGCACCATCCAGTCTTTTCTTGGGCACCTCCAGGGACAGCAACTCCACCACCCCCCTGGGCAGCCCATTCCAAGGCCAATCACTCACTGGTTCAGGACTTCATTTTTCAGACCAAGTTCTGAAAAATGAGAAAGGAAGACAGAGACTTGGTAGAAAGAAAAATGCAAACTGCAGGTATATACTCACTCTTTGGACTCACGGGTCCTCTTAGCAACATGTTGGACAAGCGTGTCATAGCCAGACACTTCACCTTGATTTTGAGCAGCTGTACATTTTTCTGTTTCTTCTTCAATCACAGGTCCCACATTGTTATTTATATATTGTCTAAGATATTTCACAAACTCATAGCTGCAACAAACAGACAAAATTTAAAGGTAGCACACTTCCCTCAGCTCACCATCAAACATTTTCACCATAGTATTAACCTTCACTAACTTCTCTCCTAGGAAATCTGTTACTTTAAGGTAAGGGTTTATGACTTGTAGAGAAATAAACTTCAATGGTGTAAAAATTAAAGCTTCATTTTCTTTGATATGGTCATTATCAGCATATTCTAGGAGGAAACAATCCCAATTGATTTCTAATTTCCTTTTGTGCTTTTTCTAAATGTAAAAATCTACTCAGAGAAAAAAAGTGAAGGTTTTGCAGACAAAAATCACAGACTTAAAATCTCAAATTAAAATTCCAAGTAGCACTACTTGGAGCATCCTGCACATACCACTGTCTTATGCTATACCCATCTGGTATTATTATTTATGCAGTGCACATACAAAATGAGAAGAAACACAGAAAACATAATTTATAAATTCTAGCACATGAGCATGTCTAAGGTTTATGAATGTTTGTGTGTCATGACAGTGTGCAGAAGATCTCACTCAAGCTGACAAACTACTTGTCATTATATGTACAAGTTAAATGGAAGGAAACAGAAACTTGGGCTCTTATTATTAGACATTCAGTGAAACTTGTTTAAATGAAAGAGTAATCAGAGAAAGATTTCAAATAGAAGACTCCTGCTGGGTCCTTAGGTACTGCATATGCTATAGAAATTGTAAAATGTAGTGCTCAGAATATATAAACATTTTTTGGTAGTCTTTAAACTTGTATAAAGGGCAAAGCAAACAGAAGCAATCATAAGCAGACAGCAGGTGCACCACCGTACTGCCATACATTAAATGCACATGTGCAAACACTTTGTGTTAATTTGGATAACTACAGAGTGAGCACAATTCAATGCAAAAAGTCTGTTCACCATGCACATAGAGTTCAAAGCTATAAAATCAGCTTTAGCCTTTCTTGGATATTAAAAACACAATTAAAAAACTAAATCAGAAACTACATTAAAAAAGCAAATAAGCATGGAAAATTATTTCTTGTATCATGATACATACTTCCTCATTAGATTCCCTACCTCAAATTCCATCAGGTACAAACCTCTCCACCTTATTTCCATTTCTCCACAACTTCTGTGCTCAATGAAAGCAACAACAATGTATTTCAAGAAAGACACAGACATGTTTACTTGCTTTTTCATTTGTATTCAAGGCTGGATTTTTACTTCTCAAATAATGAAACTACACTCAGCTCTCAGCTAAATGAAAGCTTTCATAAACTTTCCTCCCTCTTTTCTATGACTAACATTTCCAGAGTATATAGTTTTGCAGGGTTTGCTTTGCTCTGAAATAGACAGCAATCACATCATTATTTATGTCACAAAATGTATGTCTGCTTGATGTTCTAGCCTTGATCTTCTGCAGCATTTTCCACCTTAAAAATGGCTTGTAACAAGAAAACATTTCAGCAAGGATAGAACAACTTCATATGCAGGATCAAGTCAGACTGATTTGGTTGGGCTTACAAAGAACCATGGGAGAGGAAAAAAAAAATAAAATGAAGTATTAAAATCACTCTGGAGCTTCACTTAAGAGAAAATTACATCAGCAAACATGCAACTCATATAGTTAAAATCCTGTTTTCTACTACTGCATGAAAATCATTGAACTTAATTCAATTTTCCTTTCCATTAGCTTTCAGAGGATCTTGTGTTTCAGTCTTTTCTACATCAAAGTGGGAACAAAGGAGAAAGGCCTCAAAAGCTGATTAAAATCACTGAGGTAAAATAGCCATGAGGAAAAAATAGTGCAGATCAAAATGCTGTTATGAACTAGCATACTGGACAACAGAAAAGCATGCACTACTAAGAAAGAAGCCTGCAGCATGGATCAACGAGGTAAGGGTCAAGCAGAAAGCCTTCTGATGGTCTCACTAATAAATGACCTTTCTGACATTCCATGAAAACTAACCTGTTTCGGCCATGGGTCATGAAAAAGACCAGAATACCTCTAGAAATAGTCACAGTATCACAGTATCATCAGGGTTGGAAGAGACCTCACAGATCATCAAGTCCAACCCTTTACCACAGAGCTCAAGGCCAGACCATGGCACCAAGTGCCACGTCCAGTCCTGCCTTGAACAGCCCCAGGGACGGCGACTCCACCACCTCCCCGGGCAGCCCATTCCAGTGTCCAATGACTCTCTCACAACGCTTACATTCTGCATTTAAAGCACCACTTGATTTTTTATTAAATACAACTTAGAACTTTTCCTATGAAAATAAAGTATCTTCAGAAAGATCACCAACATTCCCACACGCCAGAAAGAGGAATGGCTGCCATGGTTTCACTGATCTAAAGAGGAAAGCTGTGTACGGATTGCTTCCACCCCCTCAGCAAAAAGGCAACACTCATGTTAAAAGTAACATCTTTTGAGGGCTGATCAGCGAAAGGAATACTTACATATGTAAACACATAAACATTCACACAGTAATACGAATCTTAAATGTTTCCTAGGAATAAAATCATTCAGAGCATTGCACCTCCTCCAAAACACTCCAAACAGCAATAACATTTACTTGTGAAAATTCTCATCTGTTTCCTCCAAATGCAAGAGAATCTCTTCTGCACATTCTGCTGATGGAGCTCCAGCGATTTTTTCCTTCACGCTCTGCAGCAACTGTCTAAGCATGGACTGTAACAGAGCTTCATCCTCACTCGTGAAGTGAGACATCTGTACCAAAGCAAACACAGGAACAAGGCCCTGTAGTTTGCGAGGCTTTTCTCCCTCCAGGACGCCAACAAAAGCATAAATCCCTTAAACTGTCACTTTTACGTCCCCAAAACCATGAGATTTTCCACGAAACGCCACGGGAGGGCTCAGAAGCAGCCTGCTGCAGGCAGAAGGTACCCTTACACGAGCCTTTGCTTAAGGATTTGAGCAACAGAACACCCCAGCAATGTCAGCAACGAGCCAACAACAGCAGTCCACAGAAACACGAGTGGTGCGACAATTCCCATCCCTTCTCGACGTCTGCTGCCGTTCAGCTGCCGATCGCTATTGATAGTAACCAGGTTTCTAAGGCAACTCATGTAGCAAAGTAGCCGAAAGCGTCAAAAGCGGCTAAAGCTGATCAGGTCCATCCCTCACGCTACCGTTAACAGCAAGGCCGGGCTCCCCCAAGGCACCTCGCACCCGTTCGCCACAAGCACCGGTTTAACATGGCGGCTAGCACCTCCCCCGGCCCCACTCAAACCCGCAGCACGCTTCCGAGGTGTCCCGCAACCCGACCTGGCCTGATCCGGCCCCGTCCCCACACCCCGCACTCCCCGTTCGGCCCAGCCGCAGGCTGCGGAGTGCCGCCTGGGCCCCGACAGGCCCTACGGCTTGCAGAAGGCGATGTCACCGTGCGTGGCTTTCGCCGGCTCCCTGCCCCGGACCCGAGCTCTCCGGCCCCCGGGGGAATCACCTTGAGGCGGCCGCTAGCCTCCCGCCGCCGTGCCCCGGCCCTTAGGCACCGGCGGCGCTCGCTGCCGCTGAGTCTCGCAGGGCCCCTGGCAGCATCGCGAGAGGCCGGCGGGGCGCGGGGGAGCCGAGCGGCTTGTGCCGTACCTGCTGCCCGGATGCGCTGCGGGCAGGCTGTCGCTGTGCCACGCACTCCCCGAGGTGGGGGGCTCGGCCCTGGCTGATTCCGGGCGCTGGGTCCCGTCCGTCATCACAGGCTTCCTCGGCTGCGGATCAGTGTTTAGCTCCCGCGGTCCCTCTGTATTGCGCGTCCAAATTATGTAAAACGAAGGTGCCGAGGAGCAGCAGTGACCAAGCTGCAGCAGAGCCACTACGTGCTGAGGAGCAGCAGTGACCCGGGTGCCTCAGAGCCACCAGGTGCTGAGGATTAGCAGCGACCCAGGTGCAGCAGAGCCGCTAGGTGCTGAGGAGCGGCAATGACCCGGGTGCAGCAGAGCCACCAGGTGCTGAGGATTAGCAGCGACCCAGGTGCCCCAGAGCCACTAGGTGCTGAGGAGCGGCAATGACCCGGGTGCAGCAGAGCCGCTAGGTGCTGAGGAGCAGCAATGACCCGGGTGCAGCAGAACCACTGGGTGCTGAGGAGCAGCAATGACCCGGGTGCAGCAGAACCACTGGGTGCTGAGGAGCAGCAATGACCCGGGTGCCCCAGAGCCACTAGGTGCTGAGGAGCAGCAATGACCCGGGTGCCCCAGAGCCACCAGGTGCTGAGGAGCAGCAATGACCCGGGTGCAGCAGAACCACCAGGTGCTGAGGAGCAGCAATGACCTGGGTGTAGCAGAGCCGCTAGGTGCTGAGGAGCAGCAGTGACCCGGGTGCACCAGAACCACCAGGTGCTGAGGAGCAGCAATGACCCGGGTGTAGCAGAACCACCAGGTGCTGAGGAGCAGCAGTGACCCGGGTGTAGCAGAGCCACCAGGTGCTGAGGAGCAGCAGTGACCCGGGTGTAGCAGAGCCACTAGGTGCTGAGGAGCAGCAGTGACCCGGGTGCAGCAGAGCCGCTAGGTGCTGAGGAGCAGCAATGACCCGGGTGTAGTAGAGCCGCTAGGTGCTGAGGAGCAGCAATGACCCGGGTGCAGCAGAGCCGCTAGGTGCTGAGGATTAGCAGTGACCCGGGTGTAGTAGAGCCGCTAGGTGCTGAGGAACAGCAATGACCCGGGTGCAGCAGAGCCGCTAGGTGCTGAGGAGCAGCAGTGACCCGGGTGCAGCAGAGCCACTAGGTGCTGAGGAACAGCAATGACCCGGGTATAGCAGAGCCGCTAGGTGCTGAGGATTAGCAGCAATGACCTGGGTGCAGCAGAGCCGCTAGGTGCTGAGGAACTAGAACATGTACCTTAGGAGAAGCCGGGGCTGTTGATCCTGGAGAAGAGCAGAGTGAAGGGCAGATCTCATTTATGCTGATCGATATCTGAAGGACAAGTGCCAGGAGTATGAAGCTGACTCTTCTCAGTGATGTCCAGTGACAGGACATGGGACAGTGGACACAAACTGGAACACAGTAGATTCAATGTGAACATAATGAAAAACTTGGCTTTGAAGGTGGCAGGGCACTGGATCAGGCTGCCCAGAGAGGTTGTGGAATCTCTCTCTCAAAACACTCCAAACTGTTTGGAAATGTTCCTATCTGATATACTCTGGGTGACCGTGGTCCAGCAGGGCACTTGGACTGTATGATCTTCAGAGATCCTTTCCAACTCCCACCGCTCTGTGGTTCTGCAAGAAGGCTGGTCTGCAGCTCTCCCCCCTCTTTTTCAGCACTGTTATCATACACCCAGGCTATGGCAAGAAAACACATGGCTTGGGTAACTAGGACATGCTAATCAATTTTCTCCCCCCAGCAAAACTCTCCCAGCTGCTGATGAACTTGGCTGTTCCTCTTTTTAAGCTGGTGCATTATGGCTCACTTCAGTCCAGTCCATGGTAGCTCTCAGCCACCATTTACTAATGATGCCAGTAATGTTAGTCTTGCATGATGTAGCCAGGTGGGGTTGGTCTTTTCTCCCAGGTGGCCAGCAACAGAACAAAGGGACACAGTCTCAAGTTGTGTCAGGGGAGGTCTAGGCTGGATGTTAGGAGGAAGTTGTTGGCAGAGAGAGTGATTGGTATTGGAATGGGCTGCCCAGGGAGGTGGTGGAGTCACCGTCCCTGGAGATGTTCAAGACTAAATGAGGCACTTAGTGCCATGGTCTGGTTGATTGGCTAGGGCTGTGTGCTAGGTTGGACTGGATGAGCTTGGAGATCCCTTCCAACCTGCTTGATTCTATGATTCTGTGATGACATGTTCCTCTAAGTGTCTGTTTAGCCCCTTGGATTGAAAAAGGCTAAGTGTGACTCTCTCTCAATGCAGCTACTAGCTTGTGGGGGTCAAGGATGTAAAATGCATCACTTTTCTGTTGAAAAGTGATGATCTGGCAATTAAAACATAACCCTGTCTTCCTGGTAGTTCCTCAGAAACAAGATATAGATCAGTTGCAATGGCATCTCTGGTACCTTTAACACTGCTCTCTTTAGCACTTCAAAGTAGCCAATGCCCTTGGGTACCCACGAAACAAAAACTGGAACAATTGTCTGCTGACTGCTACTTGCAAAGAATCTTGATTAAACTCACCTGTTCTACTAGCTCAGCTGTACACTCTCCACATGTTCTAAATGCAGTTTGGAATAGGCTGCAGGTGACAGCAGCTGATTCTTTATCTACACTAGGCTTTTCTTTCAGAAGCAACAGAGCACTCTGCATCTTTTTGGTCTCCCTCCAAACTGAGATGTGTTGTGATGTGGTACAACACTTCTGATTCCTCTAGCACTTCACAGACAGTGATTCAAGTGGCCTTCAATTCAATTTTATGACTGTTATGGAACACAGAAGCTCAGCATATGCAACATTCATCATCCCTGATCCTTACTGTGAGTGCCTCCATTTTAGCATGCCTGTCTATCTTTTGAAACACCTTGTAAGAAAAGCTAGATTCTCTCCCTGTACCTCGAACATGACTCAAAAACATTTCAATTGCCAGTTTCTTCCCAGTTTGTGTAAATATGAAATGTTCCTGCAATGTCTTCAGCACAGCAGTTCAGAAAGGAGTCATCTGTGGACTACAGAGAAGTCTTTACAGATAGTGGTAGCAGTGGGAACAGCAGTTCTTGCTGCTTAATGTCATTTATACCAGGGACATCATTTGTCTCCCTTCTTCACTTTCTGTTCTGCTCTGCCCTGCCTTCTTCTCTTTCTGTTGATTGTAGCTGTCTACAAGACCAAGATTTTTTGTGGATGACACAGAGAAGTCTGGAGAAATCTTGGGTTTATATAGTTGATGCACAGTCTTTAGTGTCTGAAAGAATTTTTCACCAAGGCTTTCAGCAACTTGTTGTTTTAGCAACTTAAATGGATTATTTTTTGGTAGTATCTGATAGGATAAACTACCATAATCACTGAAATATATTAGAATGCATTGAAATCCCACTTTATGCTTTCCCTTGGCTGATGTGGTTTCCCAAAGGTATATACCACAGAAGAGGGCAAACTAGACTTCACAAAACTCCCAACCTTCTCTACTCCATTCCAGAGCTAAGACACTACCAGAAGGAGTCAGGATGTCCCCACTTTAGTTTCCCAAACTAGAAAGGAGAACTAAATATGAAGTCTGACTCTGAAGATAACACAAGAAGCCCACCCCACCTTTCTGAATACTTCTGATATCCCTGAAGCAGTTCTTGAGCCCCCAAATAAAAGGTAAAGACACTGCATCAACCTTTTTTGTGACCACAGTGGCATTTGTTGCCCTCTCACTTCAGTAGCCATCAGAGTTTCCAAATTCAGAAGAACAACGAGCATGTTTTGAAACTTCACTAGATCACAATCTAATCATGAATATCAAAAAGGAAACTGCTTAAAATATTGCTGCTGATGGGAAAATCTTTTAAAATAATCTCCAAAGGAAATCTTCTGTTTTGGAGACCATCTGTCCTTTCCTCCCTACGCACTCTGGGGAAATGCTATCCCATTACTCTGTGTTTCCGTTAGCATAAACAGTAAGGAATCGGTGGGTAAAGGGGCATGAGGGTCGCAGGCTGGATCACTTCATACCATCAGCTGCACTTGGGAGACACATCCATATAGAATTTACATCAGTTCCACTACAAGCAAAAAAAAAACCTATCATGACCTCAGCCGAAGCTTAGGTCAGAGGAGTTTGTACCTTCCTACTCAGAGCTAAGCCAGTATGATACGTGTGTAATGCCTTCTGAGAATCGAAATACAGAATTGGGTCACTTATCTGGTAATTAAACTTCACTTATGCTGACATTTCATAAAGCCTGGAGATCTTACATTGCTATTCCTGATTTCTTCTGTCTGAGGAAAAAAAGTGAGAAAGCCATCAGGAAATTGATGGGACTGTTGCATAACACTGTAAAGCACTGACTCGGAACCAACACTGTAAAGCACTGACTTGGAACCAACACTGTAAAGCACTGACTTGGAACCAACACTAAAGCACTGACTTGGAACCAACACTGTAAAGCACTGACTCGGAACCAACACTGTAAAGCACTGACTTGGAACCAACACTGTAAAGCACTGACTCGGAACCAGCACTGTAAAGCACTGACTTGGAACCATCCTGCCCAAGACCAATCAGGAATGTTATTGATTAGAAATTTAACTTAGTGACTGTACAGACTCTGATTTTTCCATCTGTATTTTATGAAATAGTTTTCAAGACATATTCTGTTTGTGGTTCTATAAGGAACTACTGGAACTGTGTTTCAGTGCAGGCATTAAAATCTACATTGCAATGCTAAGGAACTGCCTCTGAATCAAAGACAACATAAGGTTCAATGACAATATCCAAAGACCAACAAACTGGTTTTCTGATCCACAAGTCTTTCTTGGTGAAACTTCAAGGAGCTAAGGACATATTGCCTCTGACTGGCCTTAGGCAGATCTCTTCATTTTGGACTTAGGTCTTTATGGAAAAACAAAGATTCTAACGTTCTATTTATATTCCATTGTGAACATTCATGTCATAGAAGTACAGCATAATAACAAAATGACATCATAAATCCCTGCTTTATTTGCCATTTCTAATTATTTTGTGGCCTTTTTTCCCCCCTATCCTGTGTTTCCTGAAGGTGGCAGCAATATTCAAGAGTTGCATGGATGTCTGACTTTTGAACCTGTTGACCTGTAATACAGCAGTTCTTTCCATGTAGAGTTATTTGTGCTTATTGAGTATTTATTATGTGCTAAAATCAAACTCTGATGGTGCAGGTATTGGTAGTTGTGGACCTGTGGTGTACAATATCACCATAGAATAAGAAGAAAATATGTGGACCTGGGGTGATTGGATTGCTTATTCTTCTGTCTAGTAAAAATTCAGAAGCCAAGGAAATATGGGTATTAAATATTTTAAATTAATAATTTACTGCTGCTTGCAGTTAATGTATTTGTTGGCTTCAGAGGAGTCTGGATCTTGCACATCTTCTGAAGTCAGCTGTCACCTCATTTGTGGGCACTGCATTAGCACTTCAAAACACTACAAATATTATCTGTGATTACTGAGGGGAGATTACAGACTGTCCGTAGGGCTTCTTTCAGTTCCATACCTCCATGTGATCTTAATCATTTGTAATCACTGCTGGAGTCACTCAGGCCAACTGTGTCTCACACCAGCACCCCAGGGGTTTAATTCAGAAAGAAGCTGTAGCACTTCTCCTTTGGCCATTAGAATCAGTACACTCTGCATGATTATGAAATGTTTCTGCTACTGAGGTGAGGCAATTACATCCATACCAGAAATAGGAAACAATTTAGAGAGCTCTCTTCTTTCATTTCGTTAGCAGTTGCCTGGTTGGGGCATACAAATCCCAGCTGCAGTCTGAACAAGAGAGTTATGGAAGCCAGACATCTCTGCAGCCAGACATCTCCCCCTCGCTGCCTTCTTTCACTCCCAAACCATGTAATGTTAGGTGACTGTCACACCTGCAAGTCTTCTGTTGGCTCCAAGTCTGCTTTCACAGTGGATGCAGGACAGGGGCTCAAGTTCTGGTGCTGCTGTCCCAGAAAGGCCACTTTCAAGGAAGGGAATTGCACAGCTGCTGATGGCTGTGCTGCCAAAAGAGCTGCAAAACGGAGGCAGAGGCTTCCCTGGAAGTGATTCTTCATTGGTTCATATGGACTTGCCAAATCCTCTCATACCTTCAAACCTGAATATCTCATCCTGAGAGAAAAGTAAAGAAAAAAATGCATTCCTTTAGATGTAATCTCCTCACCTAAATGGGCATGGAAGACAAAAGCTACAACTTCCAATTCTGCTAACAGAGTTTGTTGTGCCTCATAAGGTGTCCACTCAGCAAACCTAGTGGCCTTTTGAATACTCCTGTGCCTTAGACTTGTCTGGCTTCTTGCCCTCCCCAAGTCCTGTCTGTATCACAGTATCACAGTATCATCAGGGCTGGAAGAGACCTCACAGATCATCAAGTCCAACCCTTTACCACAGAGCTCAAGGCTAGACCATGGCACCAAGTGCCACGTCCAACCTTGCCTTGAACTGCCCCAGGGATGGCGTGCTGCATTGCAGAACAATACTTTAATATCCTGAAGATTCATAGGTTTTTAATTGCCTGATTTTGCCCTCATCTTTAGCACACTGAAGAAACTTCCCTCAGGTTTCCTCCTAAGAATAGCATGAATTCCTGCACCCATCACACCACCACTTCAGAACTCATTCATCAGAGTGATTTGCCATTGGAATGGGCTGCCCAGGGAGGTGGTGGAGTCACCATCTCTGGAGGTGTTCAAGAAAAGCCTGGATGAGGCACTTAGTGCCATGGTCTGGTTGAATGAACAGGGCTGGATGCTAGGTTGGACTGGATGAGCTTGGAGGTCTCTTCCAACCTGGTTGATTCTATGATTCTGTGATTCTCTTCTGAGCTGCTGATGTGGTTATTCTGTCGCAGACACTGCTGTTCTTTTTGCATTTCTGTCTGTCTCAGGTTTCTCTAAAATGTACCTTATTATACCATCTGCAGAGGTGGTTCTCTATTGAGCTGCCACACCTTCCCTATCCTCTGTTTCACATCTGTCTTCTGAAAATCATATCCATCCAGAATAAAGTACAGCTCTCTTTACTCAATGGCTTATCCTGATGAAGCTCTGAATCCCATTATCAAACACAATACAACTTCTTTTTTGCACCATCACACCAAGTGCTTTCTGCAATCCAAATATTTTCAGGGAGTCAAATACCTGAGGCACTTGCAATGTAAGCTATTGGTTTCTATTCTTTTATTAATACAACTTACAGGCCTATGTTTAAGAATTTCTTCAAGAAGTAGAGATTAATCTAGCCAGATGGGATGCACAGAAACCTTTATTCCCATCATTTGATTATTATTTTTACTTTATACAGCATTCAGCTTGAAAAGAAAGCAAATCCAGTTCTTTGCTGCTTATATCATGCATGTTGTAAGACTTGCCAGGGACAGAATTTGGTCTGTACTTTACCATGCTTTATTCCTCTGCATTCTTCCAGCAGTGTGCATTGTTTTTCAAATATTTTGTGTCCAAGCAATCCTAGGTCAAGCTTTGTGACCTCCAAAAATATCAAAGTAATGTTTTAAAGAAGCAGTAAAAGCATTGCTTGGTAACAACACCATTTATTTGCATTCCAGCAAGCACATTTTAGCTTGCTTTTATTTCACTTAGGTAATGTCTGGGATCCTAACAGAATCCTACATCTGAGGAGAGGTTTTTGAATTTCTCTGAACAAATGGCATGTCTGAAGTTAGGAGAGATGGATGAAGCAAAAATATCTGAATCTTTTCACACCAAAACAATGGTCTCTTAATGAAAACTGATTTTAAGATTGCTGTGTAGTAGGATCTGTTGTGCAATTGGATCTCACTGGTAGTACACAGACAGCCCTTATGATAATGAATCTCATTTCTTTGAAGAGGTGAAAAAAACCACATTTTAGCTTTGTATTATTGAAGCCAAAATGCCACCCTTGTCTCTGGTATCATTCCAGTGAATTTTAGTGTTAAGGATAAATATGATTCAAACACATTTCTCTGACACAAATAATAACCTCTAAGTGACAAACGAAATGCTTCATATTTTCACTGACATTTATTTTGCTGCTCTTACAGCACGAGTAAAACTCCAACAGAGACATGGTTTTGTCAGTCAGATTCTTTTCAGTGAAGACTGAGACAAATAACTTCTGCCCAGGGAGGGGGTGGAGTCACCATCCCTGGAGGTGTTCAAGCAAAGACTGGATGAGGCACTTAGTGCCATGGTCTAGTTGACTGGGTAGAGCTGGGTGCTAGGTTGGACTGGATGATCTTGGAGGTCTCTCCCAACCTGCTTGATTCTATGATTCTATACCTTGATACACCTCTGCAGTAACTTACAATACCTTTTCCCTGGCTAAATCATTGTCCCCAAAAGATACTGTCAAGTAGGTAAAATATTAGCCATCTATTACTTTATTTTACTACTTTGAGAGCAAAGAAGCAAACAAACAAACTTAAAAGCCATACAGCTTGTAGTAAAATGGTAAAATCTATCCATGGAACAAGCATTGCAAAAATCATTAGGGGTCTCTGCCAGTTCAAAGGTACCTTCAGTTGGCAAGCTCTTGCCTGCTGCTGAGCAAGAGTTTAAATGTACCAACCCCTTTAACGTGAAATGTCTTAATTTCTTTTATCTCACAACTCCTTGAAAGGAGGTTTAGTGAGGTGGGGGTTGGTCTCTTCTCCCTGGTAGCAAGTAGTAAGGCAAAAGAAAATGGCTTCAAGTTGCACCAGGGGAGGTTTAGGTTGGATGCTAGAAGGAACTTCACTGAAAATCTTACCAAAGTCTGGAATATGATCCCCAAGGAGGTGGTTGGATCCCCATCCATGGAAGTGTTTCACAGAGGCAGATGTGTGGTGCTGAGGGACATGATTTGGCACTGGACTTGGTAGAGTTAAAGAATGGTTGGACTCGATGATCTTAAAGATCTTTTCTACCTGAAATTATTCTGATTCTGTCTGTAAACTGAAAGAAGAAAACTGAACAGCCTGCAACAAAGATATCCCTCCTTATCTTCAGCTCAGAAAACTCATGTTCTCAATTTGTGTTTTTAAGGGAACCACCTCCTTCTTCCAGACAGTTGTACTTATGCATATGTGTTTGGGGTGACTGCCAATCAAAACACACACTAAGTCCCTCTTCTTCTGAGTCAGAAGGTTTTTAAATCCACAAGATGAGACTCAGGTCCCTTGATTCAGGAGGTACCTTTTTCCAGACGTGTGAATGGTCCTGTTTGCTGCACCAGTCCTGCAGTGGTGCTGAGTGGGGAAGGAGCTGTGACTGTGGGGTGGAAGAAGACAGCTAGTGATGGGAGTCAGGACATCATAACCTGGCTTTATGGTCATATTCTGTTCTGATACAGCTGAGTGTTGTCTTCAGTTCCTTCACATACTGAATATCTCATCTGTAAAATAGGTTTTGTGGACTTGTAATGACTTGACTGAAGACTGATTATTCTGTATGGAATTCTTGGAGTGTTCCCATAGCAATGCAAAGTATTCTAATAATGTGATAATTACTATTTGAAAGTTCCTTTCCTGTTAGGCACACTCTTTCTTCTTAACTCAGGTTCTTGGGTTTGCACTGGGGAATAATACAACAGCTGAAGGGAGGAATCCTTGTAGCTGTAGACTCTTAAGATGCTTTATGTTGCTTAACTTGATTTATGCTGATGGATCTATCTTAAATCAAATCAGTGGAGGATTCAACCCTGGTGTTGAGGATGTACAAGCAGCTGAGTAGTTTTTGGCAAAGTCCTCATAAAACTTCACCAATGCATTGCTGCTTAGTTTTCAGAATAATTTTGCTAGCTCCTCTGATGGTTTATAGTGTTTATAGCACTAAATAATTGCAGTGCCATTGTGTTTTATACTCTTTATTTTACTGCTTATGCGCCATATGGTCCTGTTGTGTGTTATAGTGCATATAAGTCAAGGCAATAAACAGCATTACAAAACAGAGAGATGCTGCATTTGTTTATTATTACAGGTAAGTTACATGCAGTGATGCAAATGATATAAAAAATATAGGGAAATGATGATTCCCTTTCTTCCTACTTTTTATTCAAGAAAGAACCCATGGTATATTAGGTGCAATTGTTGTGGAATTTTATACAAACATAGATCTTGGTTTAAAACAGTAAATAACCTCTGCTAGGATTTTATGAGTTTTACACCTGTTTTTTTAAAATCAGCTTATGTTTGTAATGCTTTGCCTCAGAGGTTACTTGAAAATTGGTCCTGAGGGTTTTTGCACATCCTCAGCTGTTTCTGAAGGCAGTGGATGCCAAGAACCTCACTTTGCAGAAATGAACCATTTATTCTTTCTCTTATTTATCCATATGTAGATTTTTGTTTTGTTTGCATTTTAACCAGGACACTCCATCAGAGACTGAAATACTTAGCTGAGCTTGCTGAGATGAGCTGTCCTCTGCAGATAACTGTAATTACCTACAGAAACATGCTGCATGGCTCTCATTTTGTGAGCTTCATTCCAGAATGGGATCTGGTATCCAAAATAGACCACTGAAAAGGCACGTTTTAGGCAGTGCATTGGAAAGCTCAGTGGCCTAAGGCCCTCAGCTAATTCTTACTAGGGTTTTTTTGCCTCTCTCAGCTACTGAAAAGGAAGATGCAAGCAGAAAATACAAAATGAGGGACTGTCCCTCAAATCTTGCTCTAGAGCTTAGGTGCCTTTTGGAGGGCTGCTTTTAGCATCCAGAGTCCATATTCTCTCCTGAGGGTATCTGCCCACTGAGACTGCTGGAATAAGCCAGGCAAAGCTCCTGGTATCTTTTTAGAACATGCTCTAGCTCCGTCTGAGAAGAGATTAGCAGTAGTATATCTGTATGTTAGATGTTCTTCAGCCTGAGGGATACTTCCTTCCTCTCTCAGCAGAGTCTCTGTCAGCAGTCCTTAATAAGAGCACCTTAGGAAGATGAAGGAGTTTTCCCAAGGCAGTGCTAAATTCCTGCAGCTAGAAAGCACATACAGAGATGAAATGTGGTTAAGTACTGATGGGGCAGTGTTGGTACATTTCCTTTTATTACTCTTAAATCCAGTAGCTGTTTACTATAAAATGCCTGATCAGTCCTGACAACAGAGACAGTCATCTCGCTCCTGCCCACGTGTCCCAGTGTCCTTCCCTCTGTGGCAGATCCTGGCATCCTTCACAAATCCCAGCAGGGCAAAAGGGAAGTCCTGCTCAACCTAGCCTACTCCTCAGCAACTGTGAAACTCTCCTAGGAGTGTGTTTGTGTTGAATTCCCAGTTTCTAGGGCTGAGCTAGATAGCACCAGTGAGCACTGTGAGACCAAAACAGAAAGAGGAGTGCAAGCATTTGGGATCTTCAGAATCAAACAAGAGGCTGCAACCTAATAGTCAGCTTAGGTTATAAAGTGTACCAAGCCCTCTTTCATACCAGAGTCCTTTCTGAATCTGATCTTAAATGTCTTTTTCATTTGCACATGTTCCTCTGTCTCAATTCTCTTTAACTCAGTGCCAGTTTTCATACCAAAGTGTGATGTGTGGGATAACATAATAAGGAGAGGATGCAGAAGATATATTTTATCTTTATATAATCATGATGCTCTTTTTCCCCCAAATTGTCACTTATTCAGTATAAAGAAAAGCCTTTTTATCAGACAGCTGTTATAACAAATAACAGAAAAGTACAATGATCTGCTTGCATATGCTCTATTTTAGAAGCTTTTAGGAATATTTCAGCCAGCCTTTCACAGCATCTGCCTGTCAAAGATGATTTGTGTTAGCAGAACCTATCATCTCCCAAGGCTGCATATTGTTTGTATGAGAGCACCAAAGCCTTGGTTCCTAACACGTTGTGCAGATCAATTTCTCCTGGAGGCTTTTTTCCACTATCGGTATCACTGCCTCTGTGGTAACAGTTGGGATTTTATACCACCACAAGACCAGTGCAGACACTTCACCTGAATCACTCTTCAGTTTTATGCTAATGTAAGTCAACTAGCAAAAAGAAATCATGCCTACCTGCCCCCGTGTTAGTGACCTAGGCATGCTTGGTAAAACCAAAGCATGTGGTGCACATCCCACAGAAGGATGGCCAGAACCAGGCTCAGGCTCCCTGCAATCATTACTATTCAGCCTGCTGTAACTGTGGTCCCCTCTAGAATTTTAAACAGAGACACTGCAGCAGCTCATTGGGAACCAGTGAAGCTGTTTAAGTGCTATTATTCCAGCAAAGCCTGAGCAAATTAATTAATAATTAGGCGTGAAATTAATGTACACCTTCTGTTTTCACTAGCACTTTCCCCATGTTGCTAATTTGCTTCTGAACCACCAAGAGACAAAGTAAAAGACATTGTAGAAATGAGTTAAAAGTCTCCCCAGGTAAACCTTGTTACATTTTCTAGCTTTCTAGTATCCCTGGGCTGCCCAGGGGGGTGGTGGAGGCACCATCTCTGGAGGTGTTCAGGAAAAGACTGGATGAGGCACTTGGTGCCATGGTCTAGTTGACTGGATAGGGCTGGGTGCTAGGTTGGACTGGATGATCTTGGAAGTCTCTTCCAACCTGCTTGATTCTATGATTCTATGATTCTATGATTTTTTTAGAGCTTTGTTTTAACCTTTTAAAATGTCTGACTCCTTAAATATATTTAATGTCTGTTTAAGCAGTACTTGATTTGCTGGGGAGACAGGCAAAGTAGTGTTTGTCTGTATTTTATATTGCAGTAGATGTGTCTTAGTGTATTATTGCACTGTGTCTTATCCTGAATGCTTGCAATTCAAATGCATTGCTTCAGGGTGTTTCTATAGGATCATAGACTCATACAATGGTATGGGTTGGAAGGGACTTCTGAAGGTCATCTAGTCCAACCGCCCTGCCAAAGCAAGACGACCTAGAGCAGGTCATGCAGGAGCACATCCAGGCAGGTTTTGAAACTCTCCAGAGAAGGAGACTCCACAACCCCCTTGGGCAGCCTGTTCCAGGGCTCCATCCACCTCAAAGTTTTTCTTCATGTTGAGATGGAACTTCCTGTGTTCCAATTTGTATCCATTGCCCCCTGTCCTATGACAAGACACTACTGAAAAGAGACTGGTCCCCTCTTCTTGACACCCACCCTTCAGATATTTGTGAACATTAATAAGATCCTCTCTCAATCTTCCTTTTTCCAGACTGAACAGCCCCAGGTTTCTCAGCCTTCCCTCCTAAGAGAGATGTTGCAGGCTCTTAATCATCCTTGTAGCCCTCTGTTGGATGCTGTCTGGTATATCCCTATAGCTTTTGAACTGGAGAACCTAGAATTGGACATAATACTCCAGATGTGGTCTCACCAGAGCAGAATAGCAGTGCTGGCCACACTCCTATGAATGCATCTCAGCATAGCATTGACCTTCCTAGCCTCAAGGGCACATTGCTGTCTCATGGATAACTTAACCTACTAACGGAAAACACTGTGAGTTGATGTTAGCACTGCAGTATTGTGCTTAACATAGCCCAGTGTCCTTGGAGGGATTTTACATGTTTTGGTATGTTAAGCAGAAGGTTTTACTCAGAGGAACTGTTTTGTGAATCTTTGCAATGAGAAATACATTAATTAAGTTGAGTGAAACTGACAGCCTCCATATGAGCACTTAGTTATTGACTGCACCAAAATGCAGCGTGAGTGTAACAGATATTTCAGTGAGATGAAAGCTTTGTCACCTGCAGTATAGGATGTGTGAAGATGTCATGGAAATCTGAAGTGGCATTAGATGAAATCTAAATGTTTGTTCCTCTTAAAGGGTGAGACTATGGAGTTTTTGCACTGAGTGGTCATCTCTGAATCCTTTGCTATGTATAAGCTTATAGCTATGCCTAGTCTTTGTTTTAGTGCTCATTCTGTTAACTCAGACTTTGACTCTTGTTTTCTGTTGTCTTACTGCTTTTTTCAACCATTCCAGGTTGCTGGACAGGGATGAAAAACATCTGCAGTGCAAGGGAAATTAAGCAAATGTGGAAGCTTCTGTGAGAATAAATAGAAGCAAGTTTCTTCAGAAGAATCATCTGTTACTGTAGGAACAACACATGCCACATAAGAAGATAGAAAGTTCTTTCCATTTTTGTGGAACAGAAGAGGATAGGAAATCCCTCCTCCTAAGCAGAAGGATGTCCACAGTCTTCTTCCAAATCTTGCCTCTTCCTGAATGCACTTGACTTGGTAGGGAAGCTTAGCAGGTCTTCACAAGATTCATTTGTTGTTTGATTTAGATTTGTTTTTTTCCAGGCATCTCATGTCCCTTCCAATTAAGAGTGGCATTTTTGTCAACTAAGAACACCAAAAGGTGAAATGACTTTTTATAATCTAGAAGTCTTAGAAGTAGCACACTTACAAAGCAAGTAATTCCTTCCACTGTTCTTTGCATAGGGTAAGCAATGATCTGAACAAAAGCAGGCTAACTCATCTTGTTCACAGTCTCACAGTATCACCAAGGTTGGAAGAGACCTCACAGATCATCAAGTCCAGCCCTTTACCACAGAGCTCAAGGCCAGACCATGGCACCAAGTGCCACGTCCAATCCTGCCTTGAACAGCTCCAGGGACGGCGACTCCACCACCTCCCCGGGCAGCCCATTCCAGTGTCCAATGACTCTCTCAGGGAAGAACTTTCTCCTCACCTCCAGCCTAAATCTCCCCTGGCACAGCCTGAGGCTGTGTCCTCTTGTTCTGGCGCTGGCCACCTGAGAGAAGAGAGCAACCTCCTCCTGGCCACAACCTCCGCTCAGGTAGTTGCAGACAGCAATAAGGTCACCCCTGAGCCTCCTCTTCTCCAGGCTAACCAATCCCAGCTCCCTCAGCCTCTCCTCGTAGGGCTGTGCTCAAGGCCTCTCCCCAGCCTCGTTGCCCTTCTCTGGACACGCTCAAGCATCTCAATGTCCCTCCTAAACTGGGGGGCCCAGAACTGAACACAGGACTCAAGGTGTGGTTTGTTCAGGTCAGTCTTCTTGACAGTAAGTTAGCAGAGAGACTTTTGTGGTCCCCAGCCCTGTTTATTTTAATGATGTACCAGAAGGCAGCACTTTTCCTTTCTTTGGGTGCTATTTACCATCAAAAGATCTAGGAGTAATCTGAAAGGAAAACAGTTAAGCTACTTGTAAACTGCAGGAGGAATATATATGCCAACATTTAGGTTTTCAAAGGGTAGTATTTGCATATAAATCCAAAGAACAGTTTATGTGAAGATTTTTTTAGAGGCTGATTCATCAAAAATCAGTTACAAAAATCCATTAGGAATAAACAGAATCTAAATGTTATGGCTAGACTTAAGTGGCATGATTATACTTTTAAATGTCTGGCACAGTGTTTTCACAGTCCTAATAAATTGAATTTCTCTTTCTTCCTTTTTTTTTTTTCCCTTCTTTACTGTTTACCCTATTTGAGTAAATATTTGTGCTTGGACTGGCTGGCAAGGGGAAGGAGGCAAAACTCTTCCAGTGGATTCATTGCTGGTGAAAGCTCTGAGCAGAACCTGTTACGTGGAATGTGGCACATGCCCCAGTGAGTGACTGTCCCCACAGCAGTACTTGAAGGCTTGGTCTGTGGCTGCCAAGGCTCACAGCTGCCTGGGAAAAACAAATGTTGAGGCTTTTTTCTGTGCAATCTTAGATTAAAACATTGTTGGTGTCAGCTTATTATTATGATGATGCATGTCATGGGTTTTCTGATGTGTCTGTCCAGCAAAGGGCAACGAAGCTGCTGAAGGGTCTGGAGAACAGGTCTTATGAGGAGGGGCTGAGTGTCCTGGTGTACCCCAAATTCTTTTCTTCTTCCTCCCCCTCCACAGGTTTGAATGGGAGAAGAAGGCACAAAAACTGCTTCCTCTCCCCTGACACCCTCTGGGCTTGAAGGGGGAACAGCAAAGGTCACCTTTCCACACGTGGGCTGACCCTGGCCCCTGTGGAAGTCGGTGCTGGAATTGGGCTGGTGACTGGCTGGGTTTTTGCACCCAGTATAAATGGTAAATGGACACTTTGTCTAGGAAAGGATAAATGGAGCAAGGGAGAACAGGAAAAGGTTCCTGCCTTGAGAGTTCCCTGTCTTTACAGAGTGCCTGACAGGACAGGATCCTGCCATGACTGGACTGTCCCTGCGTTTGGCTCCTGCCTTTTTGCATGGCTCTTGGTTTTACCCTGTCCCTGCTTTTGGATGGTTCTCCCCACTTTTGCACCCTTCTGCGCAAACCTGCAGGCTTGGCAAGCCCTGAGGTCCTTTGAGAGAGAGCCACTGGCAACATCTGGACTGGCCCCTCTCAGACCATTTCAGCAGGCAACTCCCTGGCTGCCTCCCAGCCTGGGGGACCCTAGCAGTTTTGGCTCTCCCCTGCTGCTGTGAAGGCAGCTTCGTTCCACAACCATCCCACTCATGGAAGAAGTGCTCAAGATATTTCTGGGTTTGGCAGCTCTGCCACTCACCTCGGGCTCCTGCTGCATGGACATACACTATTGGGTATTGCCTGCAGCGTCAGAAGGCTGCTTCCACAGAGCAATCCAGTGAGGGATCACTGCCGACTGCCTGTCTCACCTCCATGAGTAAAACCCACTGTTCCCTTAATCTTCTGCTCAGCTGGGATAAAGCTGTGTTTATAGCTTAGCCTTTTCCTTTTCCTGTCTTCCTAAGTATCTAAATTTATCTATAATATGCTTTTTTTGGGAGATATTCCCCATCAAACTGAATCTGAAAATAAACCCAAACTATTTTTTGTCTATAGTTTGGGGATAGGATTCCAGTAAAATAGAATAGTTCTGTTTCCTGACTTGGCCACGTTAATTCCCTGCCTCCACAACACTGAGGGAGCTGGAGAAGAGGAGGCTGAGGGGAGACCTTCTCACTCTCTGCAACTACTTGAAAGGAGGTTGGAGTCAGGTGCGGGTTGGTCTCTTCTCCTCAGTAGCAGGTGAAAGGACAAGAAGTGGCCTCAGATTGCACCAGTTCTTTTAGCTGCCCAGCAGAAACACACCACTTGCCACTACACCATTTCTCATTCTCTCTCCTGATTCAGTATTCGATGACTTCAGGTTCAGGAATGCATCTCTTGCTGACACCTAATGGTGACTGATTTCAGTGCTTAGATGAGAAAAAGATCCAGATGTCATTATCCACTGAAAGAAAGATCAAACATGAGAATGTGTCTTTCTTCCCCCTCATTTGTTCTGTTATATATACATTTCCCAATCTTTCCAGTCTCTAAGTAGTTCAGAGAAGCTTTGAGTTCCTAACAGCCTTGAAGTTCACAGTATTACAGCGTGTGCTACTATAGCAGCAGAATATAAGACACTGTGTTTTATGTCTGTGATTCACTTTCTTTTCCCCCTAATAATTGGCCTGCTTCCTTCCTTTTGCCACCAAAGCAAAGCCTTTCTTCTTTATCTACTAAGCTTTTTAGCATTTGGGTTTGCTTGAATTTGTAACAGAAATAAGAAAAGGGGAGAGATTCATAAGGTACTTATGGAGCATAGAATCATAGAATCATAGAATCAACCAGGTTGGAAGAGACCTCCAAGATCATCCAGTCCAATCTAGCAACCAGCCTTATCCAATCAACCAGACCATGGCACTAAGTGCCTCATCCAGTCTTTTCCTGAAGACCCCCAGGGATGGTGCCTCCACCACCTCCCTGGGCAGCCCATTCCAATGCCAATCACTCTCTCTGTGAAGAACTTCTTCCTAACATCCAGCCTATACATACCCTGGCACAACTTGAGACTGTGTCCCCTTGTTCTATTGCTGGTTACCTGGGAGAAGAGGCCACCCCCTACCTGGCTACAATGCCCCTTCAGGTAGTTGTAGACAGTAATAAGATCATCGTAAATCCCTGCAGCCCTTATTGGAGCTCTGCTGTGCCAGACTTCTGCCTCCCTCTTCCTTCACCCAGCTTCCTATGATTCCTCTAGCCTATCAGTTTGGAGTAAAGCCACTGCCTGTATCATTACCTTAGACAGTAGGGAAGTAATCCCCAAAGTTGCTCTTCTTCTTCATAAAGCCTTCCTGGCCTCCTCCTTTACTTTTATTTTTTAACTATATTTTTTCTTTTTTTTCTTTTTTAGTTGTTAAATGTTGTTCAGCATGGAAAGGTCAGGACCTTGTCCTCTGAGCTTTCCTGAACTTTGGGTGCTAGCCATAAGCTCATTTTGCTGTGTGAGAACGTCAGAGTCTATTTCAGTCAGTGGAAAGCCTCCCGATGACTTGGGAGAGGTTTGGCTAGTGGCCATGAGACCACAGGAAGGGTTGTGTCCATCAGAATTTCTTTCTGTAGCAACCCTATCCAACAAGTTAAAGGGACCCCATGGTTCACCCCAATTCCCCAGGACACTTGCTTGCTGTTGTAGTCAGTAGTAACTACAGCAACAGTGAGGAGCTCCTCCTTGACTTGTGTCTGAGCTATTTGAAATGTAATTAACTTTTCAATGACACCAAGCTGGGAGGCTTGGCTGATACAGCTGAAGGCTGTGCAGCCATCCAGCAAGACCTGGACAGACAGAACTGGGCACAGAGGAACCAAATGAGGTTCAACAAGGACAAGTGCAGAGTCCTGCGCCTGGGAAGGAATAATAAACTGCACCAGTACAGGCTGGGAGGTGATCTGCTGGAGAGCAGCCCTGTGGAGAGGGACCTGGGAGTGCTGGTGGAGAACAAGTTACCCATGGCACAGCAATGTGCTCTTGTGGCCAAGTGGGTGTATTAGCAAGAGTGTGTCCAGCAGATCAAGGGAGGTTCTCTTTCCCCTCTACTCTGCCCTGGTCAGACCTGATCTGTGTTCAGTTTTTGGCTCCCCAGTTTGAGAGGGACAGAGATATGCTGGAGGAAGTCGTGGAGGGCTACGAGATGATTAGGGACTGGAGGGCATGGCTTATGAAGAGAGGCTGAGGGACCTGGGGCTACTTAGTCTGGAGAAGAGAAGACTGAGAGGGGATTAAATAAACGTTTATAAACATCTGAAAGCTGGGGGTCAGGAGTGGGGGGACAGGCTCTGCTCACTGCTCCCTGGGATAGGACAAGGAGCAATGGGTGTAAGTTGCAGCAGAAGTGGTTCCACCTTAACACAAGGGGGAACTTCTTGACTGTAAGGGTCACAGAGCACTGGAACAGGCTCCTCAGAGAGGTTGTGGACTCTCCTTCTCTGGAGCCTTTCAAGGCCTGTCTGGATGTGTTCCTCTGTGACCTGAGCTAGATTGTGTGGTCCTGCTCTGGCAGGAGGGTTTGGCTTGATGATCTCCTTGGATCCCTTCCAACCCCTAATATCCTGTGAGCCTGTGATTAAGAAGTTTTTACCTCTTTTTTTTTTTCCATTAAAAAAAAAAATCAACCAAAAAACCCAACCAAACCACAACCTATTTTTTTTAAGCTTTTTTTTTTTTTGTCTTCCTCATAAAGGCAGTGCCCAGCTGACTCACACAATCCATCTGCACTTTTACAATACCACCTCGGACCAAACATTCCCAGGCTGTGCAACTTCCTTTATTATTCACCAAGAAACCCAGGAAATGTTCCTTCTCACTTTTTACTCATGTTTAGCCAAATGTTTCCAGCATTACTTTATCACTATCGTGTCATAGAATCATAGAATGTTAGGGGTTGGAAGGCATCTCTAGAGATCATCCAGACCAGCCTCACCCTGCCAGAGCAGGATCACTTAAGGCATGCCACACAGGAAGATGACTGGATGGGTTTTGAGAGTCTCCAGAGAAGGAGACTCCACAACCTCTCTGGGCAGCCTATTCCAGGGCTCTGACACCCTCACAGTAAAGAAGGTTCTCCTCGTGTTAATCATAGAATCACAGAATTGTCAGGGGCTGGAAGGGACCTCGAAGAGCATCTGGTCCACCCTCCCCTGCCAGAGCAGGAACACCTATAGCAGATCACACTGGAATACATCCAGAAGGCTCTTGAATATCTCCAGAGAGGGAGACTCCACAACCTTCCTGGGCAGCCTGTCCAGTGCTTCATCATCCTCACAGTGAAACTGCTCCAGCTTTTACCTGTTGTTCCTGGCACTTTCATCTTGACACTCACTCCTCAGATCTTTATAGGCATTAATAAGATCCTCTCTCAGCCTTCTCAATACTAAACAACCTCTGTACTCTCAGTCTTCCTTCACAGGAGAGCTGTTCAGGTCCCTTAGTCAACCCCAATCATAGAATCATAGAATCATAGAATCAACCAGGTTGAAAGAGACCTCCAAGATCATCCAGTCCAACCTAGCACCCAGCCCTATCCAATCAACTAGACCATGGCACTAAGTGCTTCATCCAGGCTTTTCTTGAAGACCCCCAGGGATGGTGCCTCCACCACCTCCCTGGGCAGCCCATTCTGTGACCAGTCAACATTACATTACATTACCATGACATTATCCCTCAGTGAACCAATTGCTAAGTTTGATCACATTTAATTCTAGCTTCTAAAATCACTCCCAGCCTTCTGACCATTTCTGTTACTCTTCACTGAACCTCTTCTTCATTTGGCAAGGTCCTTCTGCTTATTGAGATTTCTCCTCGAGGTGAGGAGAAAGTTCTTCACTGAGAGAGTCATTGGACACTGGAATGGGCTGCCCGGGGAGGTGGTGGAGTCGCCGTCCCTGGAGCTGTTCAAGGCAAGGTTGGACGTGGCACTTGGTGCCATGGTCTGGCCTTGAGCTCTGTGGTAAAGGGTTGGACTTGATGATCTGTGAGGTCTCTTCCAATCCTAATAATACTGTGATACTGTGATACTGTGAGATTAATGTTAAAGCTCTCAATGCATTAGCCAAGTTATGCCATTCAGATTTCAACATTGGAGTGGTAAACTTGTGCAACAAGTTGAGCATCTGACATTAATGTTTTTAATGACTATTGAAGAAATTACTTTGCAAAGTTCTTAATTTCCTTCTTGGCATATCCCTCCTAACTATGCACACCTGGGTGTTCATGAGTTCTTGGCTTCATTTTCACAACAAGATCTTTTCCTCTGGGTTTTTGGTTTTTTTTTGCCAGATACTTCTGACCTCTAAATGCAATTCTGCAGTTTTTGCAGCCTTAAAGACTAAATCAGAATATCCTCTGGGGTCTTTTCTTTCTTCCTAATAATTGGAATCTCATATGTTTTTAAATCCTCATGTGTCATGTGCTGGGTCTCTAAAGCTGTCAAATGGAAATAATACAAAATCTGTGCAAGTTGATCCCTGATTTAAGATCTGTTGGTTGATATTTATAATCCTTTCCCCTCCTTTTACTATGATTTCTCAGCTGTGATTTTTATTCTTCTTCTACACCTCTGTCAACTCATATGTTTAAAGTGATTTAGTTTACATAAAAAAAAGATCAGCATGATCCTTCACCAGGAAGGAAAGAGATGGCTGCAACAATGAGACTTTTGCTGGTGTAGGCAGCCAGAAGTCACACTAAGAACAGCAATGTGCAGCAGAGAAAGAGTTGCTTCAAACTTGACTATCAATTGGACCTGGGACAGAAGTCAGAACCATTCATGCCACACCCAAATCCTTAGATAATTTATGAAATCTCATTTAGAGCTCAAGAGAATTCCACAGAGGATGAGACAAAAGAGCTGATCAAACATTTTACAGAGGTCTCTGATGTTATCTCATTCAGGCAAGCAAGGAGTGAATTGTCCCATCTGCTTCTCTGTGCTATCTATGAATGCTGGACAGTATTTTACTTACTCTCTGAAGCTGTAATCTAGTTTGGACTCAAAATAATTCATGGAAATGAGATATGTGTTGTTTTCATTAAAAAAAAAATACAAAATTGAAATGAAGGAGGAATAGAGCTACTTACTAATAAAAAACACCTGCATCGGTGCCATCCCAAGCACAGCTCCAGGCTGGGGGTGAATGGCTGAGAGCAGCCCTGAGGAAAAGGACTTAGGTGTCTGGGATGAGGAAAAGCTCAACATGAGCCTGCAGTGTGAGTGCAGCCCAGACAGCAGCCCTGTGCTGGGCTGCAGCAAGAGCAGTGTGTGGGCAGCAGGGCAAGGGAGGGGATTCTACCCCTTGGCTCTGCTCTCCTCAGACCCCACCTGGAGTCCTGTGTGCAGTTCTGGAGCCCCCAACACAAGCAGGACATGGAAGTGTTGGAGCCAGTCCAGAGGAGGGCACCAAGATGCTCAGAGGGCTGCAGCAGCTCTGCTCTGAGGACAGGTTTAGAGAATTTGGGCTCTTCAGCCTGGAGAAGAGAAGGCTTTGAGACCTTATAGTAGCCCTTAAGTACCTGAAAGGGGCATACAAGAAGGCTGGGAAGGGACTATTTGCAAGGTCTTGTAATAACAGGATGAGGAGGAATGGTTTTAAACTGGCAGAGGGGAGATTTAAACCAGATGTTAGGAAAGGGTTTTTTCTAGTGAGGGTGGTGAGATACTGGCACAGGTTGCCCAGGGAGGTTGTGGCTGCTGCCTCCCTGGAGGTGTTCAAGGGCAGGTTGGATGAGGCCTTGAGCAACCTGTTCTAGTGGGAGGTGTCCCTGCCTATGGCAAGGGGTTGGAACTATATCATCTTCGAGATCCCTTTCAACCTAAAGCATTCTATGATTCTATGAAAATCTTCCATCCCTGGAGATTATAGCAAAAGGGCTATGGATGTGATGAAGTGTGTCCAGAGAAGGGCCACAAGGATGATCAGAGGGCTGGAGCACCCCTCCTGTGAGGAGAGACTGAGGGAGTTGGGGCTGTTCAGTCTGGAGAGAAGAAGGCTCCAAGATGACCTTATTGTGACCTTTCAGTGTCTTAAGGGGGCTACAAGAAAGCTGGGGAGGGACTTTTTAGGATGCCAGGTAGTGACAGGACTGGGGAGAATGGAACAAAGCTACAAATGGGTAGGTTCAGACTGGATGTTAGGAAGAAGTTCTTCACTATGAGGGTGGTGAGACTCTGGAATGGGTTGCCCAGGGAGGCGGTGGAAGCCTCATCCCTGGAGGTGTTTAAGGCCAGGCTGGATGAGGCTCTGGACAGTCTGATTTAGTGTGAATTGTCCCTGCCCATGGCAAGGGGGTTGGAACAGGATGATCCTTGTGGTTCCTTCCAACCCTGACTGATTCTATGATTCAAGGCCAGGCTTGGTGGGACTCTGAACAACCTGATCTAGTTGAGAATGTCTCTGCTCACTGCAGAGGGGGACTAGGTGATCTCTAGAGATTCCTTTCAACCAGGTGCACTCTATGATCCCATGATTCTAAGTGGCAACTCTACTGACTAGAATTTGGATTTAATTGCCAGAATGAGAGCTGAATCAGAAGGAGCTGTTATGAAACCAGCTGAACACAAACAGCCAGATTCAGCACTCAGATGTGTTCACACAGCTATCGTCGCCTGGGAGCAGGATTGGCTTAGAGCATGGAAATGAGTAAGTCTTTGCCAAGTGGAGAAAAACTGACTCAAATATCCACAAGAAACCACATCACAGGAACGTTTCCCCACTCTCCCTGTAGTTGTGGTCTGGTGGAGTGTGCTGAAGTGAGGGAGAAACAGCCAGACAGCTGTGTCTGTAGGCACCAGGCAGCAGGAAGGCTGCAGCACAGTGACACAGGTCACAGGATGTCAGGGGTTGGAAGTGACCCAAAGAGATCATTGAGTCCAATCCCCCTGCCAGAGCAGGACCATACAATCTAGCTCAGGACACACAGGAACACATCCAGACAGGCCTTGAAAGGCTCCAGAGAAGGAGAGTCCACAACCTCTCTGGGAAGCCTGTTCCAGTGCTCTGTGACCCTTACAGTCAAGAAGATCCCCCTTGTGTTAAGGTGGAACCTGCTGTGCTGCAGCTTCCATCCACTGCTGCTTGTCCTATCCCAGGGAGCAGTGAGCAGAGCCTGTCCCCCCCGCTCCTGACCCCCAGCCCTCAGATATTGATAAACATTGATTAAATCCCCTCTCAGTCTTCTCTTCTCCAGACTGAGCAGCCCCAGGTCTCTCAGCCTCTTCTCATCAGGCAGTGCTCCAGTCCCTTAATCATCCTTGCAGCCCTCTGCTGGCCTTTCTCCAGCAGATCCCTGTCCCTTTTAAACTGGGGAGCCCAAAACGGAACACAGTACTCAAGATGTGGTCTGACCAGGGGAGAGTAGAGGAGGAAGAGAACCTCCCTTGATCTGTTGACACAGTGCCTCACTGACTGTAACTCTTTCTTCAGAAGCTCAAACTGCACTAAGGAAAATAAAAGTTAGTTAATTCTTTACTATCTCTTGAAGAGTAATGGGTGGGCATCTGCCTTGCAGAAGTGATGCTCTGCTTGCTGAATCATCAGTGTGCTCCTCCTCAGCAGGCATTTAGCTTCACTCTGTTGTTTTTTCCTCTCTCCATGTGTGACAATAAACAACTTGTGTTATGTGAAGAGCCATTCCATAGACCTGATTTCACTGTGCCACTTAAGGGTACTTTAAATGGCTTTCTTAACAATAAATGGATCCAATTTTACATGAACATATAAGTTACTCTGCGGTGAATTAAAAGTTAGTTAACATCTTTTGTAGATAGTGTTGGTAGTATTATTGTCCCCATATGAACTGATTCAAAGTGTACCAAATACTGGGGTGGAAAAAACCAACAACAAAGCCTGAATTGGCTTAGACCTTGAGGGCATAACTGTAAATCTAAGTCAGTTATTTATCTAATAAGCTAATTTAGCTGATGAGATTTTGGAGGGATAGTGGAGGAGAATCCTGAGAGAAAGTGTTCTTTAAAATTACTGAATGATTTCTAGACAAGACAGAGTCAATTCCATTCATATTCCTACAAGGGTTTTTTAGGCTGCAAGCACTTTTTCTGTTATTTTCAGTGGGATCAGAGATAATAAAAGCTTCTGCTCTCATTGCTCCTGAGCAGATCTGCAAGTAGCACTTAGCAAGTCTAATGGGCCTGGGGAGCTGGTGCTGCAGTGATAGCCGAGCTGCATTTCAGCACAGTCGACAGCTCTGAGCACAGCTACTTTCCTTCCTTGCTGGTTTTCTTCCGTGGGGAAAAGCCCAAAGAGTCTGCAGTGTGAGTCGGTCTTAAGCTGCTCAACTTTATTATTTACCCAAAGGATGAAGCAGGTTATTCACAGAAATAAAGCCATCCACAGTCTGAATCCCGACTGTTCCCTAGGTGCAAGGTGCTTGCGTTGTGAAACTGGTCCCAGGATCCTGGGACAGATCTCCGATAGAAGGTTTCTGCCTTGGGAACACTGAGCTCTGCCTAACAATGTAAACAGAGCAGCAAAGATCGTACACTCTCTGCACTGGTGGCAGTGCCTCTGGCTGCTGAGCAGGGCACAGACAGTAGACATTAGACCCATGCTGACTCTGCATGTAGGATATTACCAGTAAAAGCAGCAGCAGCTGCTCTGTCCAGTGCTATGGTAATGTGGTGCTTGCAGAAATGCTTAGGAAGAAATAGAGGTTCCCATTGCTTTAGGCTTTTCCTACAGCATGCCACTATACTGCCCCACATTGGTAGTCACACACTATGCAAGTGCACTGCAAAGCTTTCCAGTTTCCATTACATCAGACGTAATGCTTGCACCATGCCCCGGTAACAGTGTAACCTTCCCTGCCACGAAACAGCTTGCGCCTGCCAGAGGGGTGGGATGGAAGGGAAACTGGTCAAGCTGGAGAAGTGGGTCCAGGTGAAACTCAAGGGTCCAACAAAGCCAAGTGCAACCTCCTAGCTTGGGACAATCCCCATTGTCAATACAGGCTGGGGGATGGTGTGATGGAGAACAGCCATGCGGAAAAGGACCTGGAGGTACTGGCAGATGAGGAGCTGGACATGAGCCAGCAATGTGCACTTGCAGCCATAAGGCCAAGGGCATCCTGGGCTGCATCAAAAGAAGTGTACCCAGCAGAATCAGAGAGGTGATGCTGCCACTCTGCTCTGGTGAGACCTCACCTGGTGTACTGTGTCCAGCTATGGGCCCTCAACACAACAAGGACATAGACCTGATGGAAAGGGTTTTTCTGCCACATTGATTTTGCAGCAGTTGCTGGAGGAACCTGGGGGCTTGAAATATTACATTATCTGAGGTAGGTTATTAAAAGTGAAATGCAACAAGGTGCATTGTGGTTGATGTGTTCTTTTTTAGCACCTTGGAAGTGACTTGACTAACTTCAATGAGGTTATATGGTAGCAGGTTCCACTAGGAGGAGAAAGAGATTGGTCTTTCAGAGCTCTCTCTGAGTGGTCCTTCAGAGCTCCCTCAGAGTCACAGTGTAAGGACCACAAAATGCTAAACCCAGGGTTTTCAAAACAGTGATAGCTCCCTGCACTCCACTGCACACATCACTGGCACCCACTGCTGAAAATCTCAGGCTACCTACATGTGTCAATTCTGGGTGATGAGAAAAGCCTCCCAAAGCTAACTCATTAAAAGAGCCATTGCAGCATCCCAAGAAAAATGCTTTGTCAATAAGCCCATTCCAACCTCTGTTTGTACACCCTTCCTCTCGAACTGCTGGCATCTGTTCTGTGAGTGTGCCAGTATATCTTGTGGTGCTTGTCCATAGCAGCAGGAAACTGGAAGTTAAAATGTTTGCTTAAGGAAGCTGAATAAAGAGTTTCCTTTCTTCCAATTTAACTGGGTTTGAAAGTAAAGCCACAGTTTAAGGATACCAGAAAGCACAGCAAAGCCTGCAGCCTCTCACAGACTCATAAAGATGCATTTGGTTGGAGTAGGAGGGCAGAAAGAGAGAGAAGGACAAGCATGAAAAGACCAGGAGAAAATGAGCAAAAGATTTCAGGGAGCTACAAAGACAAAGCTGAAGACAGAGCTACAATGAAATGAAATTTGGCATTGTAAATAAATAATGGCATCACTTTCCTGGATGGTGGGAAGCTGTGAGCCTGCTGGTGGATTAAGCTCTATGCTTAGTATTTGCTGGTGGAAACTGTGTCTTGTTGGATGAAGAGTGTGGAACTGTCCTAAGTATGTTAGTAGATTAGCATATGCTGTCACAGAGGCACTAATTAGAGAAGCAAATGACCTGTCACACCAACTTTACAAGAGTCCTTAATGGCCTCTTGCAGACCTGCTGAATGCAAGAAAGTGACTGACCCAGCAGTGATCTGAGACCGCTACAAACTCTTATCTGCAAGCATAGCTCCCGTGTGTGCCTGGGGGCAGCATAGTCAATTTACAGCCGAAACTAAAAGCCCTTTGAAAGCTGCCCCCTAAGGTCACATCCTCTCTTCTCAAATCTGGCAAGGGTTTTCTCCCTACAAACTAGTCCAGGAGGTTTCTTTAGTGCGTGCTTGTCTTCTGTTCTTTTCTTTTTGATGTGACAGGAGCCACAACCTCCAAGAGAGTTCAGATAACCAGATTTACGTTTTGCTTAGCCAGTCTCACTGCTACTATCTTGAAAATAGCCCCCTGTATAGCTTTGTACTCCATCATGGTAACAGTATCTGATCGTCTTTCATGCTGAACAATGACAACAAAGAAGTTCCTAAAGGAGTTCAGAGAGTCCTTGGTGTTTTCTTTGATCTGGACATTTATTGGCTTTCGGTGGAGATCTTTGCTTGGGCTCTGTGATTTAAAAACTTGGGGATCCAAAGAATTTGGTTTAGTGATTTCTTTGTTGTTTTTTTTTTTCCTTTGTATGCTTGAAATTCAAGCTGTTTCAGATGTTTCCAGCCCTACTTGGGCTCTTAGTGCAGGCATCTGGGCAGGGGCTAATCTCTTGGCTATGTGAAATGTGCTGCTCTGCAGAACTGGGCAACGTGAACCCATTGTGCTCGGTGTTTGTGAGTTGACATTGGCAATCAGAACTGTAAAGTACACTACAGATCTACTGAACATGCTTTGGACCTACATTAAGATAACAATGGGAAAATAATCCATCTGTTAACAAATTCAGGTTCTATTCTGGAACAATTCAGTCCTTGGTTAAGCATGGCCTTTTGCTATATTACAGTACTTTATTGTGGCTAATGCTTTTGAAAACTTTCTGGGGGTGATAACCAGCAAATTCAATTGTCTGAAAATGGCATTTAGTGTCATTTGGCATGTCCTCAGGCACAATGTGTGGTATCCAGCTGCTCCAGAACAGTGTAGGCATCCTGTTTGTCCTCTGTCACATCTGCCAGGCACATGTGCCAGGCTCAAATGCCCTAGGGCACCTTAAATGGTACAAGATGCCTGGTTTAGTCCACTGTATCAAGTCTTCAGTGTTTCTTTAAGGTGAGCTTAAACTGAAGGTGGTTTTAAGAGGAACTAACTTATAAGAACTTAGTCCTACAAGAAAGCTGAGCATCTCCTGTAATTTTGTGATTTTCTCCTAGTTCCATGGGTATCCTAAGAACACCAAATGGCCCTAGTCACCTGTAAAATCATAGAATCACAGATCAGTTTTGGCTGTAGAAGTTCTTTAAGGTCGCTGAATCCAATCATTCTCTAACTCTACCAAGTCTGATGCAAAACCACGTTCCTCAGCACCACCTCTGTGCATCTGGTAAATATAGGCAGCTTCACCATGTGCAGTTCAAGCAGCTAGATTTCATCCTTAACATCTACTTCATTCCTATTTAGGCTCCTGCATCTTGTGTATGAAGCAGTACCTGTCATTAACTGTAAGATGTTAGTTCAGTGTGTTTGCATTTTCACTAATAACTCATCCCCCTTAACTCTGAGGCACTTCATGGAATCATAGAATGATAGAATGAGTCAGAGTTGGAAGGGACCACAAGGAATATCTAATTCCAACCCCCATGTCGTGGCCAGGGACACCCTACCCTACATCAGGCTGCCCACAGCCTCATCCAGCCTGGCCTTAAACACCTTCAGTCATGGGGCCTCAACCACCTCCCTGGGCAACCCATTCCAGCCTCTCACCACTCTGATGCTGAACAACTTCCTCCTCATGTCCAGGCTGACTCTCCCCACCTCCAGCTTTCCCCCCAGTCCTGTCACTCCCTGACAGCCTAAAAAATCCCTCCCCAGCTTTTTTTAGGCTCCCTTCAGATACTGGAAGGCCACAAGAAGGTGCAAATAATGCAAAGGATCCTGTGGCAATTACAGTGTGGAACCGTGGCTCTGAACACAGGAGTTTAACAAATGATAACTAAAGCAAAAAAAGGGGACATAGTCTCAAATTGTGCCAGGGTAGGTACAGGCTGGATGTTAGGAGGAAGTTCTTCACAGAGAGAGTGATTTCCCATTGGAATGGGCTGCCCAGGGAGGTGGTGGAGGCACCATCCCTGGAGGTGTTCAAGAAAAGCCTGGATGAGGCACTTAGTGCCATGGTCTGGTTGACTGGATAGGGCTGGGGAATAGGTTGGACTGGATGATCTTGGAGGTCTCTTCCAACCTGCTTAATTCTATGATTCTGTGATTCTATAAAAGCTTATGATTTCTGAGAGGAGCATCAGTTCAGTCTTAGCAGTGTCTCAGTATTAGCCTTGGTATTTAACATGCTTTCTAGCACAGAAAAAAATCCTGCCAGCGTGGAAGTTTTTTTTCCTCTAAGTGACATCTCTATTGGAGCCTCTCATCCTAGCAATTTTGAATTTTTCCCAGGTAAAATGACAAATCTGAAGTGATGTCATCACTGAAATTAGAACTCACAGTTCTTGTTTTCCAGGGAAGCAACAACAAAAGGGGAGCGAGCAAGACAGCGAGCTTTCACCGTGAAGAAAATGCTCCTTCAGAGATGACAGGAAAAAGAGGCATAGCTGTTGGGCATATTAGAGTCTGACTGTGCTTATATTTCACAGAATGCATGCACAAGGTAGAAATGTGATACTTGTCAGGTTCCTGATGCAAAAACATATTTCATAGCTCCACAGTTCATCTCACCTTGAAGAACACTTTACCCAGATCTGGGAAGAGCCCCGGTCCAATGCACTTCAAAAGGGTGGGAGTTTCATAGTGGAAAACAGAACTTAGGTCAGTTTTCTCAAGGACAAACCTGGGCAAGAACTTTAGGATGTGTCAGTGAGAACAATTTTGTGGTATTCTAGCAAGAAATTAGAAACTCATTTTGTGGCATGCTGTAAATATAAGAATTTGACTGCTACTGTGGACTTACAAGTGAATGGTACTTGAAAGTCAGACTCCAAACTGCTTCCTCTGAGGTCTCTGAGCTGTGTCTAGGTTGGTTCACAAGAGGTATTCCAGAAGAATAAATCCTGCCCTGTATTTACCATCACAGAAGAGGCAGGTTCAACACAGAGAGTGAGCTGTGTCTAGGTTGGTTCACAAGAGGTATTCCAGAAGAATAAATCCTGCCCTGTATTTACCATCACAGAAGAGGCAGGTTCAACACAGAGAACTATTTGGTGGTGAGATGGAGCACACAAGGAGTTGTGTGTCTCTGACTTGAGGATGGTGCTCTGGCACCTCCTGCTTACTACAATTCCTGGGGCTCAGGAATTTTAACTCCTGATGATACCAAGTTATCAAAAATAAAAGAGCAACTACTGTTTGCCAAGAAAGAGTGTCTTACGCCTCAGTTTTTCTTACCCTGTTGCTTCTTGTTCATCTGCCATATCCAAGTCTGCCAACATTTCTCATCAGAGCACTCTCTTGTCCTGAAAGTCATCTCACTGAAACTCCATGGGAGGTCCTGGGCAGCAAGATGCTATCCATTTCACCACCAGAAGATGAAGGGTACCTATGGAGGCTCTATCTCCACAGTGGAGCCTCGATGAGACAGCAGCAGATGCAGCGATTTGATGATGACATTCAAACCCTGCACCCTGTGTGCTCGAGCAGATGACACTGTCAGACCAATATTCCCCAGCTTCTGACAACCTTCCAGCTTGTGCAGCTGTTGGCAGCATATGGGCCTTCATGTTTCTGTAGTTAGCAATCCTTGCTCTTGCTTTTTCTTGGGTAGACACACACATCCCACAGCCTGCCTCTACAGAGCACGCTGAACATTAAAACACCAGATTTGCCTTCACAACAACATAGTAATGGATTCAACTCATCTTAATTATTCAACAGCTTCATTGCCTTGGAATAAAGCTGACTGTATTGCCAGGTCTGTGATCTGCAGCTTTGATACCAGTAAAGATTTTATCTTAGTGCATTCAGCTAGGCATATAGGAGAATCTGAAACCTCTGAGCTGAGGCACAGCTGCTCCTATCCCTATTATCTTTCATGTTTCACAGGTATGGAAACATATTTTGCTTTAGCTGGCTACAGTAGTTTAGGTGGAAGGATAGGTACTGCACATTTCAGTGCTCATTAAACAGCCTTTTGACAACAGGAGAAGGTGATATGCCCTGTTCTTCCCAAATATGGGTTCAGTTCAATCTGTCTTTTTAATTGGACTGCAACAGCTTATTAAATGATTTAAATAAATAATGGAAGTAAACATCAAGCAGAACCCTGCTGAAGGGGGAGCTGCCTTTTATTAACATGGTTTCACATTATTTGCTGCTGCATCCTGACAAATATGCAGCCATCAATATTCTTGCCTCAGCATGACAGAAACTATTCAGATTAATAGCTGACTCCTTGGGGCTCAGTATGGATTTCTATTAAAAATGTTGATAAAATTGCCATCATATTTTTAAATGGGCAGGCCATGAAGAACTGCTTTAGCCTGCAGCATTATTTAATAATTCAGCATATTCAAATATATAGCCATCATGAGAATTTTAGCAATTAAACTCCCTGGTGAAGCACATATGCGAGCCAGATGTCTTCTCCTGCCATGATTCAAGGTAGAAAGAAGATTCCAGGTAGAAAGAAAATTCAGCAGTCTCAACTTTCAGCAAATTATGCCTTGGAGGGAAGGACACTTGGCTGGACAGTGAGTGGCTGGAGAGCAGCCCTGAGGAGAGGGACCCGGGGGTGCTGCTGGACAAGAAGCTCAACATAAGGCAGCAGTGTGCACTTGCAGCCCAGAAAGCCAACCAGAGCCTGGGCTGCAGCAGGAGAAGTGTGGCCAGCAGGGCCAGGGAGGTGATTCTCCCCCTCTAATGCACTCTGCTGAGACCCCATCTGGAGTACAGTGTCCAGTTCTGGAGCCACTATTACAGGAGGGATGTGGAGATGCTGGAGCATGTCCAGAGAAGGGCCAGGAGGATGCTCAGAGGGCTGCAGCAGCTCTGTTGTGAGCACAGACTGAAAGAGTTTGGGCCGTTCAGTCTGGAGTAAGAGGAGGCTGTGAGGTGACCTCATTGTGGCCTTCCAGTATCTGAAGGGGGCCTCCCTACATCTGGGGAGGGACTTTTTAGGCTCTCAGAGAGTGACAGGACTGGAGCAAAGCTGGAGGTGGGGAAGTTTAGACTGGATGTGAGGAGGAAGTTGTTGAGTATGAGATGATGAGAGGCTGGAATGGGTTGCCCAGGGAGGTGGTTGAGGCCCCATGGCTGGAGGTGTTTAAGGCCAGGCTGGCTGAGGCTGTGGGCAGCCTGCTCTAGGGTCGGGTGTCCCTGGGAATGGCAGGGGGGTTGGAACTAGATTTTCCGTGTGGTCCCTTCCAACCTTGACTGATTCTATGATTCTGTGACACAAAAGAACAGAAATTAAAGGTTATTCTTAATAGCCAAATCATTTTGAAAAGTCATCTGCGAGCAGTCCATACATCTCTGAGTTTGCAAGTGGAGGTAAAGTTGGGAGTAAAGCAGCCAGCTGCTAGAATCACATGAGGGAATCACTGTTAGGAAAATCCCTGCCTCCATGAAAATAGAGTTTTGCTTACAACTGCTCTCAGAAAGTGAGCAAGCTTTCGTTTTAGCCTCTTGGTGCTAATGTAGCAGTAAGACAGGAACCTGTTGAGCGTTTGGCAAATGGAATTGGCGCATTCAGCTGTGTAGAAGCACAGCTTTGGGGAACAATCTGGAGCATGGCAAGGGCTGATCTGCAGGAGGAATTAGATCAGGAAATAACTGAACACTGAGCTTTGTGAGAAGGCAATGAGACTGATAAAGTCCATACACAATTGAATATCCTTCCCTGCTTAGTTCACACGGTCCTCAAATGGTTTTCTTGTTCGGCTTTCACCTCCAGATAAAGTTTGCACCTTTTTACCAGATACTCTTGATTCTGACTTTTCTACTTGAGAGTTTTAAGGCAGGGCATCTGTTCCACATATAGTAGATACAATTGGTGCCACAGAAAATGTGTACTGAAAAAAATTAACTGTCACTTAATCCAGTAATTTTCAAAGCTGCATCTTCCTTCCATGCATTGCTGGAGATGGTACATGCAGAATATAACCTTGCTTGACAAAAATGTTGGGGGGAAAAAGGCAACTAAACAAGCAAGAGCAGCATCTACCCAAAGCATGAATGTCATAGAAGTACATATGGACACTCCATGACTTTGCATAAGGTTCATAATGGAGCTACACTTCTTACTGACTGCACCCAGCCACTAAATCTTACATTAACCAGACACTTGTAGGAATTATCTTTCCAAGTCCTTACAGCTAAGTTAATTCCCATTTCCTCCATTTATCCATTCTTAGCTCCACTCTGCACCATGATCCAAAGTCTGGGTTGTTTGGATACTCAATCTGATTTTGAGAACTATGCTAATCTAGCAAAGTTCTTAATGCTGAACAAAGAACACTGCTCATTACAAAACCAAAGAGAGAGCAAAAGAAAAAAAAGGTAAGCAAACAAGCACAAGCAACTGACCAAACTGAAAAGGCAGACTGAAAATCTGAGTGAGTGTGATGATCACAATGAAACAAATGCCTCCATTTGGTTCTTTTGAGAACAAATCAGATGATATTTACAGAAGTATAATCCATCCATCCAAGCATGAATCAAATCACTGTCTGGTTCGTATCATGTTGCCCAGGGAGGTTGTGGCTGCTCCCTCCCTGGAGGTGTTCAAAACCAGGTGGGATGAAGCCTTGAGTGACCTGTTCTAGTTGGAAGTGTCTCTGCCTGTGGCTGGGGGGGGGATGGAGCTGGATGAGCTTTGAGTTCCCTTCCAATCTAAACCATTCTATGAATCTATGATTAATATTTTGTCTAGATGTGTGTGCTTTTTTCTCCCATGAAAATCTCCCCCACTGCTGTAAGATGCACCACTATTAACCACAGCTCTGCGTTGATGGCTCTTTCTGCTGCTTGCATCTGCTGGTAGCTCCACACCTTACTTATGGTTATTTATCTTGCACAGAACACACACACTGCCTTTTATGCAAGTCACATCAACTGGCAGCATGTCCCTAGGTAGGATTATTAATTGACACTGTTTTAATTAACTTATTGGAAGGGAATTTCAAACCTTCTAGAGATAATTAGATGATCTAAGTACCTGTTTTTACTGTAGGTGAACATAGTCTGCAGGTGAAAACATTAAGGCTTGACATATATTTGCTGAGATTGGAATTGTTGTTGGAACAATTGCCCTATGGTATTGCCCAGAAGCAATTGACCAATTCAATTATCAGTCATCACTCAGTTCATATACAGCTGACTGACACCCTTAATGAAAAATGTCTGTGTTGCAGGTCTCTTGGCAAAAGGCTACAACATATTGCTCCCAGAAGAGCCAGAACATTTTGACAGAGAAATATGAACGACAGCAAAGAACTCAGAAGACAATTAATGACAATTAATTAGTTGTACTAATAGACCTTGAAAACTCTGGGGTGCTAGCCAAACCACTACGCTGTGTACATGTTGTATGGCAGATGTAATGCAGAAATCCTGCTACGAGAGGGAAAAGTAAGAGCTGATACACTGAGATGTACTTGCCTTTGGTGAAAGCTGATTGGTTTTGTTGATGTTCCAAGCTGATAGACAGCAAAACATGCATTCCTGGAACCTACCTGGGCTTTCACTGGAAAGCTAAAACCCAGCCAGAAGTGCTGATCACTTTGGCAAAGAATGAAAACATTATGGCAACTGTATATTACAGACGAGGAAGAAGTTCTACATGGAAAGAGAGATTGCCTATTGGAGCAGGTTACCCGGGGAGGTGGTGGAGTCACCATCCCTGGAGGTGTTTAAGAGGAGGCTGGATGAGACACTTAGTGCCATGGTTTAGTTAATTAGAAGGGTTAGGGGATAGGTTGGACTCGATGATCCTAGAGGTCTTTTCCAACCCGGTTAATTCTGTGATTCTGTGACTAGACAGATCACAGAAACATCCAGGCTGGAAAAGCCCCTTGGGATCACCAAGTCCAACTTATAACCCTACTCCACAAGGTTCACCTTAAACCATATCCCTAAGCACCACATCCAGATCAGCCTTAAACACATCCAGAGTGGGTGACTCCACCACCTCCCTGGGCAGCTCATTCCAGTCCCTGACCACTCTCTCCCTGAAAAACTTTTTCCTAATATCCAATCTAAATCTACCCATTCTCAGCTTGAGGCCATTCCCCCTTGTTCTGTCTCCAGTAACCTGTGAGAAGAGACCAGCAGTAGCCTCTCAACAGTGTCCCTCCAGGTAGCTGTAGATATGCATACAAGACCTTGAAATACAAATCATGACTGCTTCAGGTAGAAACCCTTCAAAAACTCACTGGTTTCAAATGCTCAGGTATTCATTCCTGAAATAAAAGTGGCCATAATGAACCAAAATTCCTGATGTCTCAGTGACTTTTTTTTAACATTTACAGTTAATTGCTGCATTTATGAACATTTTTTATTTTGGGGAAAGGAGTAGAACAGGAAAAATGGTGTGGGGTTGTGTTTTTTTTTAATAGATGGGCACCAATGGGATGAAATTTAACAAGAGCAAGTTCTATGCTTTGGCCACAACAACCTCAAGCAGTGCTACAGGCTGGGGACAGAGTGGCTGAGGGCAGCCAGGTAGAGAGGGACCTGAGGGTATTGGTAGAGAGTAGCTGAAGATGAGCCAGCAGTGTGCCCAGGTGGCCAAGAGAGCCAATGGCATCCTGGGCTGCATCAGGAACAGTGTGGCCAGCAGGACAAGGGAGGTTATTCTGCCCCTGTACTCAGCACTGGTCAGGCTTCACCTTGAGTACTGTGTCCAGTTCTGGGCTCCTCAATTCAAGAGAGATGTTGAGGTATTGGAACCTGTCCAAAGTAGGGCAGCGAAGCTGGGGAGGGGCCTGGAGCACAAACCCTGCGAGGAGAGGCTGAGGGAGCTGGGGGTGTGCAGCCTGCAGAAGAGGAGGTTCAGGGCAGACCTCATTGCTGTCTACAACTACCTGAAGGGAGGCTGTAGCCAGGTGGGGTTGGGCTCTTCTGCCAGGCAAGCAGCAACAGAAGAAGAGGACACAGTCTCAAGTTGTGCCAGGGGAGGTCTAGGCTGGATGTTAGGAGGAAGTTGTTGCCAGAGAGAGTGATTGGCATTGGAATGGGCTGCCCAGGCAGGTGGTGGAGTCACCATCCCTGGAGGTGTTGAAGCAAAGCCCGATTGGGGCACTTAGTGCCATGGTCTGGTTGATTGGCTAGGGCTGGGTGCTAGGTTGGCCTGGATGATCTTGGAGGTGTCTTCCAACCTGCTCGGTTCTATGACTGTACGGAGAAGGCATCAGCGCAGCTAACTGAAAGGGTTCAACAACGCCGCGCTCAGAGAGATCTCCTCTGTCTCGCATCGCCCCCTAGTGGGACCTGATCGCAACGTGGGCCTCCTACCTGCCCCAGGTTCCCCACCTTCCCAAAGGTCTGTCTGTTGTCAGAGCTCCTCTGGTTAAATCTCAGCCTCGAATAAAATCAGAATTAATTTCGGTAACCTCTAACTGATTTAGCATAATAATAGAGCCACCAGTGAAACTTCTGTTAAATGAAGAGAAGAACCATAGAACCCACCAGGTAGGAAGAGACCTCCAAGATCAAGATGTGCTTTTTATTTTTAAATATCTTATTGTGGGGGTTTTTTTTTTGCACCATTTTTCTGAGTGCAGAGCTTCTTTTACATTCAGGTGAGGTGCAAATCTGAATAAGGATAGCAGGGAAATTTGGATGTGCTGTCCTCAGCGTCTTCCAGGTTCGTTTGCTGTGTTTGCAGATGACAACCTCTCCTAGCCACCAAATCTTCAAGCCCTGGTTCATGTTGGGATGTTAAACAACCCATAGGGCATTTTGCCCAGTGGCAGTTACTCTTACTGGCACAGCCTGAAAACTCTGTCTAATATCTACCTACAGCCTCGCTTTGCAGAGCTGCACAGAAATATGAGCCTGTAGTAAAAGCAGTGATTAACAGTGACATAAAGAAAGCTCACATTTCAGCATTACATTTAGAATTAAGATAAAAGTTTTGGCTTAAAGACACACAATGTTTCTGGTGCTGAGTTCTGGTTTAGGTCTTTCTTTACAGCTGTAGCAGCCTCTAAGTTCCGAGCCAGCAACTGCTATGCCTGGAGGCACCCAATTTTCTGAGAAGTTCCTTAATTGCTTCCTGCTGGGACTTTGTAGGAGCATGCTGGTCTTGAGAGCATGAAGCTTCCTGATGCCTCTATCTGTAGAGCCTATGTAAGGAAAAGCATCTTTCTAAACTAGAACAGGAATCAGAACAGGATCTTTCTGTGGTGATCATCAGCGTGGCCACGATTGATTAGCACTGCACTGTTAGGATCTTCTTATGGATTTAATCTGCAAAGCTCATTGTCATCCTGCTTTCCTGAATAGTTTTTAGTGTCTTCAAAAAAAAAAAAAAAAAAAAAAAAAAAAGCCAGGTAGTGATGCTGGGGTTTGTTTGGGTTTGTGTTTTTTTTTTTTTTTTTTTTGTTCATTCTTTAATTGCTTTTGGGTTTAAGCCCTGTTAAAAACACTAGCAACCAATTGTCATTTTTCACAGTATCACAGTATCACCAAGGTTGGAAGAGACCTCACAGATCATCAAGTCCAACCCTTTACCACAGAGCTCAAGGCCAGACCATGGCACCAAGTGCCACGTCCAATCCTGCCTTGAACAGCTCCAGGGACGGCGACTCCACCACCTCCCCGGGCAGCCCATTCCAGTGTCCAATGACTCTCTCAGGGAAGAACTTTCTCCTCACCTCCAGCCTAAATCTCCCCTGGTGCAGCCTGAGGCTGTGTCCTCTCGTTCTGGTGCTGGCCACCTGAGAGAAGAGAGCAACCTCCTCCTGGCCACAACCACCCCTCAGGTAGTTGCAGACAGCAATAAGATCTCCCCTGAGCCTCCTCTTCTCCAGGCTAACCAATCCCAGCTCCCTCAGCCTCTCCTCGTAGGGCTGTGCTCAAGGCCTCTCCCCAGCCTCGTTGCCCTTCTCTGGACACGCTCAAGCATCTCAATGTCCCTCCTAAACTGGGGGGCCCAGAACTGAACACAGGACTCAAGGTGTGGTCTAACCAGTGCAGAGTACAGGGGCAGAATGACCTCCCTGCTCCTGCTGGCCACACCATTCCTGATGCAGGCCAGGATGCCACTGGCTCTCTTGGCCACCTGGGCACACTGCTGGCTCATGTTCAGGCGGGTATCAATCAGCACCCCCAGATCCCTCTCTGTCTGGCTACTCTCCAGCCACTCTGACTCCATTTTTATGGAGAATAAACCTTCCTCAGGATAATTTATTATAGGATAAAAGAAGCAATATGATTTTTGCCTGTACTGGGGAGTTTGTAAAGGAGCTAAAAGAAGCTTCACACATTTTTAAGTGTATTGCCTTAAATGTGTTTCCCTAGATTTCATGGCTACTCAGAATATGGATATGAAATATATTTCCAGCTCAATTTCCAGCTGCCTGTCTGATGTTAAACCATCAGAGCAAAGCACCGCTGTAAAAAACTGATGGTGAGTTGTTACAGGAGACACCAGTGGCAGAAGTGAGCTGGTTTAGGATGGTGTCTAACACCAGGGCTTCCAGCACAGAGGCCAGCACTTTTCAGATGCAGTCTGCAAGTCAAGCAGATTGCATATCAAGGAATTCTACAATCTCACACTGAGACTTCTACATTTCCATTTCAAAGGCTGGTAGAGAAGCAATTTGTTCTTGATGTAGATTCCCTACTTGAAATCAAATGATGTTGAGGGCAGGGAACAAAAAGCTGAATAAGTGAGCAAGATCTATTTGTGTACCATGGAAAGAAAAAAACTTGTGCAGGTGTATCAGTGTCTCTTGACTCTGCCTGAAGTCATAAAATGATCTGTGTATTAAGTAGCAGTTTCATGAAGTAATCCAAAGAGATTTTACTTTGGATTTAGCATTTTACTAGCAGTTTACAGCGTGTGATTCCCTTTCCTGTACCTAAGATTAGCCCTTGTCTCTGGCTCATTTGGCTAATCAGCCTGATCTTCCTTTATCAGTAAACGTTTTCGGCAGAGTCTTCCACAGTCATCAGCTTCATTGGCTTCATACCTCTGACTGCTTTCTAGGTTTCAGAAAGGGAATTTACACAGAAGAGTATAAAAGGTGACAAAAGAAGTTCATACAAAATGTAGTAAGCACTCTCAATTTCCACAAACCAGTATGCAATGGGTAGCAAAAGGAGTTCTCAGGCCCATGTAGGTTGCATCTGCTTGTGCTGTGCTCATTAGAAACGTGGGTTTTTTTCCCATAGGAGATAACATTTTACTGGGTTTGCCTACCAATTTTACTTAGATTTTAAACAGGATAATTTGCAAGATATAACCCTGACTGGCTGTGAGAACACCAAATTAATTCTTATATCCCTTTCATAGAATCATAGAATCAAGCAGGTTGGAAGAGACCTCCGAGATCATCCAGTCCAACCTAGCACCCAGCTCTAGCCAATCAACCAGACCATGGCACTAAGTGCCCCATCCAGGCTTTGCTTCAACACCTCCAGGGACACTGACTCCATCACCTCCCTGGGCAGCCCATTCCATTACCAATCACTCTCTCTGTGAAGAACTTAGTGTTCTCTAAATACGGAATATTGGTACCCATTTGTTTTTTTATTGTGATCATGATAGCAAGAAGCTGTCAGTGTTGGTTTTGAGGGGGCAGGTAATTGATTTTTGTTTCTATTGCATGCAGCCTGTAAAGGCTGTAAAGATGCTGGAGTTTGTTATTCAAAGCTGACATGTGACGTTTAACCCTCAGTCCAACTAATTTTTCTCAGTTTACTGAACTGATTTTATTTTCCATGCTCTTAGCTTCCTTTGCTATAATGTAGTCTGTATTAAAGTTTCAGAGTGAGAGACATTATTGTCTCCTATCTGATGTCTCCCTCTGTGCACCGCTCACGTTTGCTGAGCAGTGCTGGTGATAGCTAATGAGTAGTTCCCAGTCTGAACGGCACAGTCAGGAGTTTTTATCTTCTTTATGCCTTGTAATGCCATTAAATTACTGACACCCTGTATTTTTTTTTTCCTAATCTTGAGTTCAATTAATTTTACAGATTCTGAGATGTTCAATAAATGAATGTACACACATTTCAATTCAGAGCGGACTACTGGACTTGATGTTCTTTACTGCCTGGGAAAACTACTCATGGATTATACTGGAAGATTTCTTTCTGGGAAAATCTTATAACTGAAACTGCTAATTCCAGTAGATTAATTTTCCAGTTGTTTTCCCAAAGCTGTTCTTATGGGAACCCCCTAATTAGTTGTGTATTTATAACCAATTTGTGTTTTTTTTACCAGCAGTCAATCCTATTAATAATTTTTACTTGCTTTTATGTAACCTTTCTTGATGTTTAGTTCTTTGCAGACCCTTTCATGTCTCCAACAGAGTTAACCCTACTGACAGCCAAAGGAATCAGTTATGCTCCTCAAGAGTCTGGGCAACATTAATGCAGCTGTACAACAAATGGCAATGGAGTGGTGAAGGGACAATTAAAGGGAAGCCTTGAAATGTCCATGTCCTCAAACACCACTCTGATACTACCAAGGAACCCCATAAGATTGCCTCTGCCTTTCAGACAGCAGATCAAGGGAGGTTCTCCTCCCCTTCTACTCTGCCCTGGTGAGACCTCATCTCATGCACTGTGTCCAGTTTTGGGCTCCCCAGGTTAAGAGGGACAGGGATTTGCTGGAGAAGGTCCAGTGGAGGCCTATGAGGATGGTTAGTGGACTGGAGCACTGCCTGCTGAGGAGAGGCTGAGGGACCCTGGGGCTTTTACTCTGGAGAAGAGAAGACTGAGAGGGGATTTAATCAGTGTTTATAAATATCTGAGGGCTGGGGGTCAGGAGGGAGAGGACAGGCTCTGCTCACTTGCTCCTTGGGATAGGACAAGGAGCAATGGATGGAAGCTGCAGCACAGGAGATTCTGCTTCAACACAAGGGGGAACTTCTTTACTGTAATGGTCACAGAACAATGGAAGAGGCTCCCGGGAGAGGTTGTGGAGTCTCCTTCTCTGGAGCCTTTCCAGGCCTGTCTGGATGTGTTTCTCTGTGTCCTGATGTGCTAGTTTGAAGCTAGCTAGAATGTTTTAGTGAGAAGAACTAGGTTACAGCCTGTGAAAGGCAAACAGTGGTGATGTCTACTTCACTCACAGGCTTGCTGAGATGTATAAGAACAAGAATCCAAACATAGATAGGGGAGACGCTCTCTGTCCAGGCTCTGGGCTGCATTTCTCTCTCTAACCTCACCCTCTGGTTCTCTGATTAATCCACCTGCTTCCTAACCCCCCTGGCCAACTCTCCATTCTTCCTTAAGCACAAGGCAGCATCTGGAGTAAGGTAGAGAAAGGTGGGAGAAGGTGGAAGGGTGGTTGGGAGCCCCTCCTGGGGACTCAGGTTTCTGGGAGGGCTGTTGTGTTTCTGTATCACCTTTTACCTTGTCTATTTCTGTCTATAACTGTATATACTGTAACTATCTGCTTGTGTATTGTGCTAAGCTGTAAATAAGAAGCTTCATTCCATTTCCAGAGCAGCTGAGTCTAATCTGGGTGATTTCCAAAGTGTGGAGGGGCAGGGAACACCCAAACCATCACACCTGAGCTGGATTGTATGGTCCTGCTCTGGCATGGGGGGTTGGACTCGATGATCTCTTTGGGTCCTTTCCAACCTCTGACATCCCGTGAGACAGTGATATCTCACACAACCTGCCACTCTCCTTCAGTAATCTTTTGAAATAGTGCATTTCTGTCCCATCCTCTTGAGTGACTTTAGATTCCTCTTGCCTTAAAAGAGAGAGTAAAGATGATCACCTTTGTTTCTGTGGCAGTCATGTGGGGCAAAGGCTTTAAAATGACCCGCACAGGTTGTACGCAGGGGACGTGACCACAGCTAAATGTCAATGAACCCACATGTCAGCCTGAAAACAATTATATCTACAGGAAAAACCTCTTCATCAGCATTCTCTACTCTTGTGATTAATTCATGTTAAAAAATAAATAACATGAATCATGTGTTAACAACATTACTCAAATGTATGGAGTAATACATGAGAGCCTAAACATATTTCATTCTAGTTCTGTTTCAGCCTAGCAAGTGGTAGGGATAAAAGGGACTTATTTCAAAACATTGAAACAATTTGTAGGCCCATGTAAATGAAAAAAAAAAACAAATACATGTTGATCTTCTGGATAAACAGTCCTTTTGGTTAGCCTTCAATGCTTATTGAAGTATTGAAGCAGCTCAGTTTAATTCACCGTAACAAATTGTATTGCCTAATTAAACATAACAAATATTACTCTGTGGCTAAAACACAGTGAATCCCGTTACCAAATTCATTCAGCTGTGAAGTGGAACCCTGGAATGATTTCAGTGAGCAGATCTGAGATCAAAATAAAAGAAAAGCTGAAGAGATCCTGAGGAAAAGGCAAGATTGCTTCTAGGGGAAGGGAGCTCATCGTTCTGACATGGCCCAAAAAGCCAAACTTTCTGTCCCTCAGTTCAGTCACATGTGGAAAACTCATCAATCTCTTCAAGATTTCAAAGGCTACCACAGAAAGGCAGCTGCTGTTTGTAAAGCCTGGATAAAAAGTGTTAGAATGATGTCAAAACCACTCACTTTTTTTCCCTAAACATCCATTATTGCACAGCTGAATTGCTGTTTGGTAATGAAGAATCAGATTTTCATTGATAACGGGGCAAAATTATCTTCAGCTGAGTAGGAATCTGGGGGAGCTACCTCTTCTGGTTGTCTTTTATTTGTTCAGGTTTCTGTTCTGGAGCTTGGCCATATAGCCCTTCTTTACATTGCTGGCTAGTACTTCATGTGTGCAGAGCTGCTGGGTTCAGTGAGATTACCCCTCAGAGGAACTAGCAGATGCTGTCAATACAGATTCTGAATTTGGTTTGATTTCATTGCTAATGTATTTGCTCGCTGCAAGACCCCCATGAGGAAAAGTAAAGACCTTTTGTGTTAAAGCCTGCATTACTTTCCCACTTGATATGGCTTGAAAACCTGAAAAGGCCACATTTGTTTTGGAATCCTTTGGAACCAAATGCCTGGAAAACCTCACCAGTTTAGAGAACTCAAAGCTCACAGAAGAGCATGAGACCTTCTTGATGCAGGATTTTTTTTGACAGTGAAATGGAAAATGAAGATAAGCAAAAAGCTTTCAGTGACATTCAAGATCCAATATAATTCATGTTTATCTTCACTGTGTACAGAAGGTGGAGCCAAATTCATAAGGATCTGTGAACTCATACTTCATTCTTTCTTCGAATGGTTTTCTAGTGTCTTTCCAGAGGGGCAGCAAGCTCAGAGGAGATATGGATTGGAACTAGTTACAGCATTGGGATAAATCCTCTTAGGACCAACTTTTCTGGTGTTTAAGCTGTCTCTAATGAGGTTTAGGAGCTGATTGGAACTGCTGAAAATCATCAGAGCCTTCATGTATTACCCTTCTCTCTTTTTGTCCATCAGCAAGCCAGGAGCTAATTCACATTTCTAAATGTGGCATGGGAAAAGTCAGCAAACTGAGTGCCACCAGGAAGAAGCTGTGGTGGTGTCTTAGTGGTAGGGAGTGGCAGGCACCGACCAGCACAAAAAACAGAGAGGAAAAAAAATCCCCCCCAAACTTTGAACACTGTTTTCCTTCTTCGTTATCCTCATAAATTGTAAAGAGAAGCACTCATTTAGCTATTTTTTTCTGCTGGCTGATACGTCAACAAGCAACTAGAGAACAGGACAGCATCATTTTTAGGTTAAAGGAAGAAGCCTGGCATTAAGAAATTTTGCTCCAAATCATGGTTGTGTCGTGAGCTGTCTGACTCCAAAGAGCTGCTGATATTCTCCACGACAAACTTCCCATCTCCATAAAAGAGGATAATATAATGTAACTTGTTCTATGTTTGTGTTTATGAAACACTCTCAAACTCTGAACAGATGGCTGTGCAACGCTGCAAAATGTTTCCAGGGAGCAGTGGCCATTTGCTGGGCCAGGCTCTGATCCACTGGCTTCTGTTACTGAGAATCTCTCCACCTTTTCATCTGAGGTGCTTCAGTCTTAATGTGCTTCCAGCAGGGTCTCTTTTAAAAATGGAGATGTTTTCTTTTGCAGGCAGATCAGTAAGAGCAGAATCTCTCATGCTCTGACTAAGCCTCTTTTGCTCTAGGGAATAATAGCCCTGAAGCAAATGAACCTGAGAGGCCAACAGGGACCGGTGAGTGCGTTCACTAAGAGGCAGCCTTGTCATTACCCTACTTTTTATTACTACTGTCCCTATGGTTATCAGAAACCATTTTCTTATATGTTATGTGCTGTGCTATCCGAGTGGGAATAACTCCTGCTATGAGGGATAGGAATTGCCTCTAACAGCCTTTGCTTTGAACGAGAGAAGACCCTTTGGAACTGGGGTGCATCAGGGCTATTTCTAGCAAACCCTATGGTGCTGGGTGCTTCCAGTGGGCTCCAGCCCAGTGCTCCCAGCTGAGAGAACAGGCAGGCACAGTGGCCAGCAGCTTCAGAGCTGTGTTGTCTTTCTATGTGATGTGAATTCCTTGCACAAAAGAAAACCACTGGCTGCTTAAAAAAAAAGCATTAGTCTGCACTTTTATGTGCTTAGGTAAGCAAGAAATACCACATTGTTGTTCCCTGGACCTTCTGAGAAGCTTTTACCTCACCAGGGCATGAAACAGGGCCACGTATTATTCACAGTCTGTCATGAAAGCCAAATGTGTGCGAAGGGCTGGTGGAGAGGACGTGCCGAGGCGTACGTGCCACCCAGGGACGTGGGTGAGCGCACAGCCGCCTCAGGAGGCACCCGCGACGTTCCGTGTGGCACACACACCTGCCTTCAGCTCAGCCACTGCATGGGCTCCTCTGCCCAGTTCCACAGAGTGAGGAGAGCAGAGTGCAGGGGAGTACAGGGAAGGGAATTCTGCAAACAAATGGAAAGCAAGTGAAGACATGCGCCATAAATCACTGAGGTGCTTAACTGGGAGTAGAACCGAGAACCACACTGGTGTCAAAGGGAGCTTTTGGAGTGGTCAGAGGACTGGAGAGCCTTCCATGTGGGACAATCCCTAGGGCTGTCCTGAAGAATCAATCACTAAAATGTTTTTGAGGGACTCTGTGCTTATGTGCCCTTGTGGCCAAGAAGGCCAATGGGATCCTGGGGTCTATTAGGAAGAGTGTGTGCAGCAGATTAAGGGAGGTTCTTCTCCTCCTCTGCTCTGGCCTGGTGAGACCTCATCTGGAGGTTTTTGGGCTCCCCAGTTTAAGAGGGACAGGGATCTGCTGGAGAAGGTCCAGAGGAAGGCTACAAGGACAACTGGGGGGACTGGAGCACTGCATGCTGAGGAGAGGCTGAGAGATCTGGGGCTTTTAGTCTGGAGGAGAGAAGACTGAGAGATTTAATCAATGTTCATAAATATCTGAGGGCTGGGGGTCAGGATGGGGGGGACAGGCTCTGCTCACTGCTCCCTGGGATAGGACAAGGAGCAATGGATGGACGCTGCAGCACAGGAGATTCTGCCTCTACACAAGGGGAAACTTCTTTACTGTAAGGGTCACAGAGCACTGGAACAGGCTTCCCAGAGAGGTTGTGGAGTCTCCTTCTCTGGGGGCTTTCAAGGCCTGTCTGGATGTGTTTCTTTGTGTCCTGAGCTAGATTGCGTGGTCCTGCTCTGGCAGGGGAGTTGGACTCGATGATCTCTTTGGGTCCCTTCCAACCCCTGACATCCTGTAAGCCTGTGACTGTTAGGGGGTGGTGTGAGAGAAAAGTTTCTGCCTATAACTCTGTACTTGTTTTCAGGTAATAAATCGATAGAAAAGAGAGGAACAAGCTCTTTGTTAAGCGTGGAACTGTGTCACGGCCTGGAAATACCAAATAATCCAATCTAAATCTCCTTTTGCTAAGTCTGTGTAGAAAAGCAGCAGCGGCACTATGAGCTCTGACTCACTTCACTGATTCAGGCAAAGATTCAGCAAAGGGTGGACAGAAATCCTGTAGGAATCACCCCGAGGTTCCTTCCTAACGATGCGCTTGTTGGAACCTGGGCTTCAGCACAGCGTCTGGGCCGTGGCGTGAATGTGCCCCTGCAGGTCGTGCCGCAGCCTGCCAAAGGAAAGGCAAACAGGTTCTGGAGTCCCAGCACGGCCAGGCTGGCAGACTGCTTCACAAGACAGCACTGTTTGCTCCAAAAGGCAAAGTGGTGACAAACAGCAGTAAGTCCCAGAGAGCTCTGGGTCAAAAAATACTCATTTCTATGTTTTAAAAAGGCTTCTGTGTTCCCCAAACAAGGCTGCAAATCTAGCTGTGACCTTTTTAACCCATCTCTGACTCCATAGCTAAGAACAGACTTGCAAATCTGACACTCCCACGCTTTCCTCATGAACGTAGCTTCAGCTGAAGAGGGGCTGTGTGTGAAGGCATTTGTTCAATCTGAAAAGCTTGCTTCCACCGGGGTGCAAAGGAGTGCATTTTCTGGTAACCTGATGACATGCTAGATCATTGCATCATCTGAGGCTGAGCCTGTTCTGGTAACAGGCTGCGAAACCTGGTCATGGAGGCACGTTTCCAAACTCTAAGAGACATTTCCAAGGTATCTGTATCATCACTAATACTAATTCCTAATTCTACACAGTATCATGTGGGAGACTCAAATGATTTTTCCCTTTTCATGTGGATAATGCCTTAGCAAAGCCAAGTGTTACGCTTAACTATGGCTGCGAAATTATTCTTCCCTTGTTACCAACACACACATATTACTTTTCCAAAGTGGCTTTTAAGGGTGTTGGGCTTCTCACAAGTACTCTTTGTTTATTTCAGTGGAGAAATACTTCTCAGTTCTTCTTTTAAAAACAGAACGTTTGAAAAAAATTGCAAAGTCTATGGGAAAATGCAAGATCAGGCAAGCTGGTCCTGCCGGCTTCAACAGGGAATGATAGCACTGCATTCAAGCATGCCATCATTCAAGGTTGATTTTTATTTTCCCTGGCATGATTCTGCTTTCCTAAGGAACAGCTTTTTCAGCAAGACCATACAAGATCCCAGATCTCCTCACTGTCTCAGCATCGGCACACACTGTAGCCACGGTGGTGGCGTTTTGTACTTTGCTCCAGAGTAACGAACGCTTATGGGGCAGGAGCATTATGAGCACTCTAATTACTCTCTCTACCATGGCCATGAAGCAACAAAACACTACGGTTTGCATATTAGAGTTTTCTTCATTCTCCAGAAGAGCCCACAACCTGTTAACACAAAGCTCTGTTCCTCTCTTACTGTGAAAACACAACCTTAGAACAACACTTGGAGAACGTGAAGAAAAGGTTTCTTTCTGCCATGTGGCTTGGACAAGTGTAAAAACTGAACAAGCTGTCAGAATTAACAGTCGCTATCAAAGAGAAGGGGGCAAGCCTGGGAAACCAGACATCTCTGTCTGCAGCCGATGGAAGGAAGGAGACTGGAAGGTGTGTACTAGCTCTTCTCCTCAAACAGGAGGCAGTGTGGTCTGCTACAAACAGCTCCAGAGGAAGAACCGGGACCCGGTGTTTGTTTCCCAGCTTCAAAGCTGCCTGCTGAGTATCTTTTACCAAAGAACTTGTCTTAGTTCTCTTCTCTACAGAGTTCTCCAGTAGGTAAGGGCTGTGAGAAACAAGTAGTAACACTTAGGTTGTGTTGTAGCCTTACAATATTCAGTATTTCAAGAATAAACTGTAAAGAGGATTTGTATTGGGGAACTTCTCAGTGGCCACTGCTGGACTTTCCGTCTTTGTTACAGCCTTCAAAAAGCAAAAAAGCTTTCATCCACACTACTTAGCCCAGAAATGGCCCACGAGAACAGCACGAATTGAAACCCAAACGAGTCTGGTACGATTTAAAATGTGAAACTTCATTGAGAACTCTCTAACCACAACGATATCTAGAGAAGCTCTCATGCGGTCCCATGGAGGAGCCGATACCCCACGATGCAAACAAGCGCAAGACCGAGTCCTAATGCAGTTTGGACTCTATGTGTGAGGAGCTGAACACAGGCAGAGAACTCATTTAGTCTGTTCTACAGAGGAGGCATTTTTTCAAGAAGCATTTAAGCAGAGACTGGTGAGGAGTGAAGTCAACCTAGTTTTGTTTAATTGAACAGTTTTGGAGCACGTTTTTCCTCTGTAAAATGCACTCCAAAGTGACTATTTCTTCTCCCTCTTGAAGACTGATTTCTCTGTGCTATGCTTTATTTTCTGAAGTTTCCTGGAAAGAGTTTCCTGGTTTGTGACATCATTTCTTCATCTCTCCCATGGGATGGACACACAGACACAAATAATAACAACAACAAAAAATGTGTGATGTGTATCTCCTGTAGAAACAAACAGGCTGCTCCTGATGTGTACTTTCATGTATGCACGTAAAGGAAACCGACCACAGTCAGACAACAAAGCTGTGTTCCCAACAAAAAGTAGAGAGGGCTTGAGAGGGCTTCGTCTCCTGCATGGCAGCAAGGAGGGAATGGAAGCAGCAGCTCCGCACTCCAGCCCCTGCATCCAGGAGGCTCACACTGGTTACCCATTAATCTCTTTCATGCATTATTCCCTTTCCCTGCAGTGTAACTTCTAGTGCACACCAGAGCTAAATCGTTTCATCCGTCCCGGGCAAGCCCAGATGTAGAGAAAGTGCCACCCAGGTGCCTTCAGTGACCGGCGGGGTGGGGGTTGGATGCTGCCTTCCCCTTTGATTTGTTTTGTTACATCAGCAAGAGAGCACTTCAATGCCTTGGCGCTCTCTTTCTCCCCGGGCTGGTTTTTGCTGTGCCTTCAGTTCTCTCCCTCCTCCCCCGCTTCCCCCTCTCCCAGCCCCTCCTCCCGGACTCCAGCCCTCCCTCTCCCCTCCTCTTTCCCCGTCAGAGCCTTGCAAACTTGTTAAAAGCTCTCTCAGTGTTCCAAGTTAGAAAAAACTTTTACGAGGTATCAGCACTTTTCTTTCATTAGTGGGGAAGGAAGGATGAAAAATCCACAGCAGCCGTAGACTTTAAAAGTTTCTATAGACAGGTCTGAGTGCCTGAACGTGCTCTTCCATTTTACTTTAACCCTCCAAAGAAGTATTCTGATCCCGTTTCACTGCTGAGCAACCAGGGTAAGTTGGAAGCTTTCCTTTTCCATCTTTTCTTGTGTCACTTTTCCTGAAAGGACTCCTTTTCTTTCTTGATGTTTTCACCTGAGGAGTTTGGTGCTGTCGCGCTGGTGGGCGAACTTGTGTAAAATCCGCATCTCTAAAAGCCTGAGTTCTCTTCGAGCGCTGGCTTCAAACCTGTGGCTCGTTGCTTTCTTTGTGCCGTCTTTCTCTGAGTTGTTTGGGGGTTCTGCCCCCCGAGATGTTCCACTTTTCACAGCTTGTAGCCTCCTCACGCTGAAGGAGAAGCTGCGCTGAAGTTGTAAATGCGGGGCTGAGCCACGTACTTGTTGCTTGTGTTTGAGTGACTCTCTCCTCGCTGCTCGTCTCGGACTAAATGAGCTCCTTTAAAGAAACGAAGAAAAAAGGGGGGGAAAAACCCGAGATGCTAAAAATCTTCAGGCTCTTCTTGTACCCAGATTGCATCAGAAGTTAGTAACAGGGAGACCTCGTCCCGAGTTCTCTCCTTTTCTCCCCACACGTTTTGCTTCCCTATGGAAATCCCGGTTGGTGCCTGCAGGCTGGCGCGGAGGAAGGGTCTTAATTAGGTGCTTTGTTAAGGGCTGCAGCTTCTGAAGTGCTGACTTTCACGTGGTCTTCCTGATAAGTTTTCCCGAACCTTTTCTTTTAAATAGATGTGATGCAGTCCAGACGTGGGTTATGGATTTTTAACCTGGTTTGTATATAGTTACTCTGTTTTAGCAACCTCGGTGAAGGATTTTAGAGAAGGAATGTGAGATAGCATGATATGCCTTACCACGCTGGCAATGGCTGTGAAAATCTTGGGGAGCTGTAAATGAAAGTTGTCTAGGAGGAACTGTGCAAGTATATCCACAATGTGTGTCATAAGCCCAATATGACACATTCCTTTTATATTACCTTCGAGGCTTAAATACCAAAATGTGGAGGAAAAAAAAAATACTTGAGCAGCATCTCTTGGAGAAGTAAAAAGCTTTTTACATTGCAAGACTTGGAGTGATTCCTTATAGCAGTTGTTGCCTGCTGCTCGCCAGTAAAGAACAACACGAGGAGGCAGGAAAAGAGCCTTCAACTGCAAGACGAAGCACAGAGTATCTTATCAAGTAACACGTTCTCGTCCTAAACAAGAATACCATGTGCTTATGTGTCCTCACTTTTTGCCTTGAGATAACCAGTGAGCCTCATAAAGTGGCATGGTTTTGTTTGAGGAGTTCCTTTTGATTTTCGTGTGTGAGATTTATGCCAAGGAAAGAAAAAGAACACCACTAACCCCCAAGACAACCACTCCAGCCTGGTAATGGGGATAAAAATGGGCTATGGACACCTTGTGCCTTACTTCTGTGTGTGTGTGTGTAGTGTGTGCACACAGGGAGCGAGCTGGTGGAACTGAGTGAAGCTTTCTCATCTTGCCATTTTTAACATCTGGACAGCACACTACAACTGCAGACTTTAAGCCTCTAGTCTTTTGAGATGTTTACTGAAGTGCTTCTTTCAAAAACTTCAAAGCCAAACACTGGCAGTGACCCATGATACCTAGCAAGAATACAAATGGGAGAAGGGTGAGCAGCAAGCCCAGTTCAGGAGAGGGAAGAGAGAGATGCAAAGGATTTGATTTGCGACATAAATCTAAATGCTTATACGCTCAGGAGTGCAGATTCAGCACTGTAAAGTTATCTCAGCTCTGCTGTTGTGCAAGCTGAAAAAAAATTATTTGTCTCTGAAACAAACTGCATCTTAGGCCAAGGATTCCTGTGGGCATAAGGTTAGATGACATTGAGCAATGTGCCTGTTTCATCAGATGCATTGATGTCTTTCTGTCATCTCCTCCTTCTGCAACCCACTGAATTTATCTTGCTTGGAGGCACCTGGTCTGTTGTTTATGCCACACGTATGTTTTAGACATCCATATTTCAATGTACACCATCAAGATTATGGGAGGGCCCAAGGCCCCCCTCAGAGAACTCAGCATTTCTTCTTTTCATTCCAAAGTGAGGCAGGAAAGGGATGAATCTGGGCAGTAACACAGAGGGCAGACCCGCCTCATACTGCTAGAGAATAGCTAAGTGCTTCCACTTGCTTTTGCAACTAGGCACTAGAATTAAGTTAGGTGTGGAGCGTTCAAGATGAGGAGGCAAAGGCTGTGGGTAGATCCTCTGAAGGCCAACAGCCAGCAATCCTAGCAGACAACAAATAGAACCTAGAGTTGCACACTTTAAGGTCTAGTTACTGCAGTCATTTAGTGCCTAATCTTTGTCTACTGGATGAAGTGAAGCTCATCTACAGATGAACAAGTGCCTGGAAGACATTTGCTGATTTTTGTAGGATTCCATAGAATGAGCCTTCTCTACTCCAGCCTGTCCAAACCTCATCGATTGTACATCTCAGCTGCTTTCTCTGCAGTATTGGTTGCTTTGGGGAAATACTCAAGATGAATGACGTTCAGGGTCCAGAATCTTCTCTTTTCTTGGCTGTTTTGGTGTGAGAGCTCACAGTAAAAGGTAGGAAAGGCTGGAAAACCAAGACTTTGGCCCACGTCCCAACTGCTTCAGCCACACTGTCCTGCTGTAAATTCCATTCTAACCCTTACTGCTCTTCCATCCACTAGCATGTGACCTTCTAACACTAGTCAGACCTGGGCATGCTACCACAGCACTGAGTTTGCATTATTCCTCCTGGAAAATATGAACCAGATGACATGATGAATGCTGTCCACAAAAAACAGTTCTAGGATTTCTTAATTGTGGCTTACAAATCAAATTTCTTATATATGTGGTCATCCCAAACCCACGCAGATGAGTGCTGTCCTATCTCCTGCTGTTCTCTGACTTTTTTTTGTCCTATCTTTACCCACACACAGTAGGACCTGGAAGAATTCCATCTTTTAAAGACTTTACTAGGCCGGCATTAGTCTGTGTCAGGAAAAGGTTATAATCCTGTAAAGTAATAATCAGCAAGAGCTCCTGAAACACACGTTCTCATCACCAGAGTATCCTTAAGTTCCTGGCGTACTCCAATCATATCAATTGCTCAGGTCAACCTGTGTCATGTGTTGAAGGTGTTTAGAAGTGTCGAAGTTGAAGTCCAGAATGCTGATAAAGTATTTTTAAAGGTTATCTGCAGTCTGTTTCAGACGATTTACAAAGACAGATTATTAAACGACTGTTTGTTGCAAACCCTCTTTTCATACCTAGCAAAGAGCTATCGCCATCAGTTAATAACAATAGGCTTTCGGGGCGCTGAAAGTAAACAAGGTGGAGCTGATGAATGAATTTTCTCTACAAGAAAACAAACTTAATATGTTTCCTAAAGCAACAGAATCCACTTAAGCAACAGAATAATACATTTGTGCCACCGCGAGGTTATCTTCTTAATAGTCCAGTGTTTTGAACTGGTGTGGGGGTTTCCATCACTGGCAAAGGCTAGCATGTAGCTGATCTCCTTTAAAGAAAAATTGGTGCTTTTCAAAACCATGTATGAGTAATTCGAGCGTGGAATGTTTCCTCCTGGAGTTTGTATTGCCAGAGGACAAAAACGAAACTTAGCAATATTGCATAGGGAAGCAAATTAGAAAAATAGGTAGTACATTCTCAAGTGGTTGCAGGTGTGGGATTAAGTAGGTTAAAAACTGAAGTAAATCAGGTCGCATTAATGGACCCGAGTGGAGTGTAATTAAAAAACAAACGGCACTTAACTCCCTAGAAATAACACCCACTCTGTTTTCTCAATCAAACTTCCAATCTGAAGTAACATTTACACGGTTCAGAAACAACACAACCAAAAAAAACCCCAACTTTAAAAAGGATTTGCTGAGTCTGAGGAGAGTCTGTTAATGCAGTAGTTTGGAATCATCGGGAAGCTGACTAATTAAATCAAGAAGCTGTTACTTGCAAAAGGCTCCTTCTGTCCACTGCTGCTTCTAAGACATGGAGCACACAGCTTGCCTTTAAAACAAACTTCTCGTGTTGTATACTTACAGGCTGTTCTTTGCTTTAACAACCCCAGCCTGAGAAAGAACGTGCTCACATTTCATTCCAGACCTTTGTTTTTTGACCCCCAGAGATCTCTGCACTCCTGTGCTCGACTCCTCCTCTTGCCATCCTGAGTCCCTAAAGGCAAACCAGACTTTCCTGGGAAGGACTTAAAGCTAGGGATGACCGAAGGGATGTGTCAGAGATAAACACAGTGTGCTGTGCGCTCCTTTTCCAGCTCAGCCTTCCAGATTTCAGAGTCCGAAGCGAGCCTGCTCCTTTGCTGGGGCTTCATTCATGTGAAGAATTAATTCCAGGAGGAAGGGTCTGCACACCAGTAGGTAAAGGTCAGAGCAAGCTGACTAAGCAGACTGGGGAACTAGCCCTGGGCTGTTTGTCAGGGGTTCAAAGATAATTGGCATTTCAGAGCTATCGGAGCGAGTACTTTGAACACTTGTCTCCCATTATTCTCTCAGACTCTTTCCGATGGCAGGAACGGTGTGTTTTTATTTGGCATCTATTGTTATGGTTGAGGTTGCCAGACGTATAATCTTGTGTTTCCAGTGACTCACTGCTTCTTGAAAAAAAAAACAACAAAACCCACATCTCCTTAGTGCTAAAACTTCCTATTCTATGAATTAGCCCCAAAAAGCTTTTTCTATGAACGACCTTTGCTAGGAAATATATCCATGATGCGATGGGAAGGAAATAATGTGGCCATTACTGAAACTATTGATACCAGGAAGGGATTACTCAGCATGCACGGAACAAATGGCTATACCCAGCAGCATCTGCTTTAAAAAGGGAAGCTCTGTGATGCTGTTTTCTTTTAAATGCCCAATTTCAGCATGCTTGTTCATGCACAGCAACTTATAATCTAAGTTTTCCTTTATGCAGATGAATTTACCGTTCTTGACTTGATAAAAAAATCCTGTAGTGAACTTCTGGGTTTTGGTTGTTTTTTTTTTTCCCCCAGGAATCCAAACTATCAAGTAAACCATTTCATTTCTTCTATGTCATCCTGTGTATTTCCAGCCATCCCCGAGAAGCTGCCTGTGTCCCAGAAATGCGCACTTTAAAACTCCAGCTGAGAGACACAATTTAAACTTGCATTGTTCCACACTTGGAATGCAAAGTGCACGCCAACAGTTGCCTTAAAAACAGAAAGAGCTCATTTACCTTTTTTCCTTATTCCCCCCCCCCCCCGCCCCCCCCTTTCAAAACATAGTGAAGGAATTAAATACAGAAAAGGTGAGAGTACAAAGCTGGAACTACAATAAATTAAGTGAGCCACGGATAAACAGGAAAGCAGTCCCTCCAATATTGTAACACGAGCTTAACTACACTTTGTGCCTTTGCTATTTTTGGTTCCTGCTTAAAAGTACAGGTAAAGAAAACTGACTTTGATCTTTCTGCTGCAAATACTGACGTATAAACTTTACTTAGATAGTAAAGGTTTAAAGGTTTTTTTCTGAAGTTGAGTATAGTATAAACTTGGCACCATTAGGAACTATACTCTCAAATGTATCGCACACAAGGCAAGAACTGTTTAATGTTGTCATAGGAAAACTAGCACAGGATTTGCAACGACAAAACTTAAGATATCCAACCCTAACACTAACTTAGTATAACCTTTTATAGTTGGGTTTGGTTTCTTTTAATTTAAGAGTAACCATACAAATTACTGTGAATGAGCTGCACCAAAAGAGAGAAATCTTTCACTTATTCCAAGCTCATTAAGGCAATGCCACTAAGAACGTCCACATCCTACTTCAGTGGTGTGTCACAGCTCTTTCTACCCGAGGCAGATGTAGATCAGTGAACTGAGCCTGCCACCGAGGAAGCTGAGCCAACTGCAGTGCCAAATGAGAGTTGTCCTGGACTCCTTGAAGACAAATGAAATCAGAAACCTCTTTTTTTCCTTTGTGCTCTGGGACATTTTGTGTAACTTTTCTCTTTTCTGTGCCCGCTCTTCCTGCAGACTAGCTAAAACACTGATTTCTCCTTGGATGGTGTAAAACACACGATTCAAGATAGAACTGACATTAAAAGTGCTTTCTTAGCACTGTGATTCAACTGTGTGAAAGCTATTAGAGGTCTGTCTTAACCATCACTTTTCTTTTTCATTTGTGTCCTTTAGCCAGCATCCTGTGAAGATGGGTGACTGGAGTGCCTTGGGAAAGCTTCTGGACAAGGTTCAAGCCTATTCTACTGCAGGAGGGAAAGTGTGGCTGTCTGTCCTCTTCATCTTCCGAATCTTGCTCCTGGGGACAGCAGTTGAATCTGCTTGGGGAGATGAACAGTCTGCTTTTCGGTGCAACACTCAACAGCCTGGTTGTGAGAACGTCTGCTATGACAAGTCCTTCCCCATCTCCCATGTACGCTTCTGGGTTCTGCAGATCATATTTGTGTCTGTGCCTACCCTGCTATACCTGGCACACGTGTTCTATGTCATGAGGAAAGAAGAGAAGCTGAACAAAAGAGAAGAAGAGCTCAAGGTGGTCCAAAATGATGGTGTGAATGTGGATATGCACCTCAAGCAAATAGAAATTAAGAAATTCAAGTATGGGATTGAAGAGCATGGCAAAGTGAAGATGCGTGGGGGACTGCTCCGTACTTACATCATCAGCATCCTCTTTAAATCTGTCTTCGAGGTGGCCTTCTTGCTGATCCAGTGGTACATTTATGGGTTCAGCCTGAATGCCATCTACACCTGTGAGCGAGACCCATGCCCGCACAGAGTGGACTGCTTCCTCTCCCGTCCAACTGAAAAAACCATCTTCATCCTCTTCATGCTGGTTGTCTCCTTGGTATCTCTTGCCTTAAACATCATCGAGCTTTTCTATGTGTTCTTCAAGGGCGTCAAGGATCGCGTGAAAGGCAAAACCGACCCCTACTCCCACAGCGGTGCCATGAGCCCTTCCAAGGACTGCGGCTCCCCCAAATATGCTTATTACAATGGCTGCTCCTCCCCAACCGCCCCCTTGTCTCCCATGTCTCCCCCAGGGTACAAGCTGGTTACTGGAGACAGGAACAATTCCTCCTGTCGCAACTACAATAAGCAAGCCAGCGAGCAAAACTGGGCCAACTACAGCGCGGAGCAGAACAGAATGGGGCAGGCTGGCAGCACCATCTCCAACTCGCACGCCCAGCCCTTCGACTTCTCCGATGAGCACCAGAACACTAAAAAGCTGGCGTCAGGACATGAGCTGCAACCTCTCACCATTGTGGACCAGAGGCCTCCCAGCAGAGCCAGCAGCCGAGCTAGCAGCAGGCCTCGACCTGACGACCTGGAGATCTAAGCTTCTAGCTGCAGTACTTGCTCAACTATGACACGACGTGCATTGGAAGATGCAGTCAGTGCTGATCTTGTTCCAGCCGAGGTGGTACTTAACAGTCTCAAGCAGGAGATTTTAACAATCATAAAACAAACAAACAAACAACAAACAAACAAAACAAGCAAACAAACTTTTAAAATACTTGCTGGTTTTTTTTGGGGGAGGGGATGCAGGGTTGGTGTGGGGTGGTACAGTACACGTTGGTATTTAATGTAGCTGGTTTAAAGAGTTTAAAGACTAAAAAAGGAAAAAAAAAAGGAAAAAGGTAGTCAGTACTAAGGTAGGGGGTTGTTTTTTTTCTAGAGAGGCTGTAAATATCTGAGAGAGAGTGTGTGTGTGTGTGCGTGTGATTGTGTTTGTTTCTAAAGAATCTTCTGTAATACTAAAACCCAGTAATAACTGAGCTCACATTTGTCAGGGTGAAGTGCTGCCTGAAGATGAAAACAATTTTTTCTACTCAACAAGCAAAAAAAACAAACCACCAACCAACCAAACAAAAAGGCCAGGATTGCCTCTGATCATTTCCCTGTCAAGAACATTCCATTCTTAGAAAGTGCACTTTGAAGGTAAAAAGTTTCCTATGTTGTCGAAAGGCTCCTGCGAGGACAAGCTACAGCCTTTGAATCATTCAACACAGCTTTCAGACATGGCCCACCGAGAAATGCTTTGGTCACCTGCTTTGCCAACCCTTCACACAGGTAGATTTGTTGTGCTGTGCGTAAGAGGGGCAGCTTGGAGCTCTAGAACCAGCAACTAGACTCTTGCCCACAGCCAGATTCGTGTCCTGCTGCTCACCTACCGTTTAACCAGCAGCATGTGAAACCCGGGCTGCTGCCGCTTACAGATTTGAGCATTAAGGCAGGCGAGCGACTGCCTTTAGCCAATTTTATCACACCTTTATGTACGTGAAGGGTGTGCAGAGGTGTGTGGACGTGGAGGGGAAGGGATACACAAAGCACCCTGGGGAGCATACGCTGAGAAGCAAGCGCACAGAGATTCCTTGCAGTTGACACTTCTCTCACGGATGTTGTGAAGCTGTGGGCCACGGAGGTGTTTACATTCTCTGAATCCTTCAATGCAAGTGAAGCACATGTCATTATATTTTTTTAATTCTAGAGAATATTTTCCACGTGTCCTAAATGGATGCTTTTTTAAAAATGGAAAAAAAAAAAAGAAAAAAATTAAAAGGGCCTAATCCTGGATGCCTTGCTCTGGAAAATCTCTTCTTCTTTTTTTTCCCTAAGTCAGTGGGAGCTTTGCCTGAAAGAAGGCTACGGGATCGAGGCCGAGATGTAGCGAACCGTGTTCTTACTGGCATGAATGGTTTTCTTTCGTAGAAGTTAGGGGTGGAAAAGACCCATTAGGTGATCTAGCCAATCTCCCTGATAGGTAATAATGATGCTTGAATGATAGAAGATGTAGTACTGTAAGCAAGCTTTAGTCTTTTATGTGAGAAACTTAGAAGAACTGCTTTCTGCTGGATTAATAATAAAATATGCCTATGTGACTTTTGCAGTAACTGGTATTTTTCTTCTTCTAAATATTCACATTTACTGAACTGTAATGTCCACTCCCAAGGTTGACCATTAGGTCTTTCCAGATGACTCTAGCAACTTTGGTTGACCATTAGGTCTTTCCAGATGACTCTAGCAACTTTGGTTGACCGTTAGGTCTTTCCAGATGACTCTAGCAACTTTGACCATTAGGTCTTTTGAGATGACTCTAGCAACTTTGACCATTAGGTCTTTCGAGATGACTCTAGCAACTTTAGTGTTTACACTTAGCTTTTGTTTGAAATGCAAGTGAAGTTGAAAGGATTTTTAAAGAGTACAAGTCTAGCTAATTTATTTGAAATACATGCTTAAGAAATCTACCAGTTTCTTCAAAGGCATAGCCTCTTAGCAGAACACAGGTTGACCAAGGAACTACGTAGCTTGGTTTCATTTTGCAGCAACACAGATGAATTTGTTCCATTTAATGCATTCTATTAATTTGTTTGACATTCCATGTTAAACTACTGTTGTGTTCAACTTCATTGCATGTATGCGACCATAGTCCATCGGATCATGTTGTCTGGAGAACATTAGTCAATAAAGTTTTAATTTAGTATAAATACATATTTGTAATTGTCTTTCACTGGTTTGTATGCCATATTTTTTTCCCCAGTTTTATAATCCAAACTCCTTCCTCCCCTCTTCTTTTTTTTCCCCCCTTATCACTCTACATTTTGGTAGTATTTTTAGAATCAATTAGGGTTGGAAGGGACCACAAGGATCAGCCAGTTCCAACCCTCCTGCCATGGGCAGGGACACCCTACCCTAGATCAGGCTGCCCATAGCCTCATCCAGCCTGGCCTTAAACACCTCCAGGGATGGGGCCTCAACCACCTCCCTGGACAACCTCCCTGGTGATTTAATCCATCTGGATTTGCTTTGAAATGAAATTTTACAGGGCAAGATTCAGATGCCCCCTCACAAGCAACATTTATGCTACTCCTGGAACAGAGTCGTACTCGGTATGCACTACTGTACTTCAGATCTTGCCATGAGCCTCAGAAAAGATCTTTTATTTGCAGACTACTACAAAAGAAGATAGTATTAAGATCCTGTCACATCATTTTTTCAAGCATTTTTTCATATACAACCTAGCTCAAACTCTACAAAATCTTTGCCCGTGCTTTAGTTTACTTTTCTCCATGTAATCAGCTTGCTTCACAGACAGTCGGTTTCTGGGATGAAATCCTCATTGCTTCAGAGCCAATGTGACAAAGGTACTGATTTTGATTAGGCTGGGATTTCACATAGTGTCTCCTGTTTCCCTGTTACATACAGTGCTTATCTTTCCAGCTTTAGGTTCCAAAGGAAAGATGCTTCAACTCCTTCATTGGAAAAAAATCATAATATAATGGCCTTGAGCAACCTCATGTAATGGAAGGTGTCTCTGCCCCTGCAAGTGGGGGTTGGAACCAGGTGATGATGTTTAAGGTCCCTTCCAACTCAAGCCACTCTGTGAAGGGACTTGACAGTTATCATACAACTTTTTACCTTCAAATTTCCTTGCCATTTAAAGTGCAAATTCTCCCCCTTCTTATTAGGAAAGAAGGGGGAAAAGAAGCAGGATTGTGGTAGTGGATTTACAGCTCTGAGAGATACTACACAAACACCAGTGCAAGGAATGTCTCCTTGAAGTAGTCCTTAAACCATAACAATGACTCATAGTAACTTGTCCTAGTTCATCTGTCCAAAGGGAAGGGCATGCCAAGCATTTTGTGAGAACCATACCCTTGGAAAGGTGGATACAGAAGCATCCAGAGAAGGGCTTGCCCTGGGAAATTCTAGTGTCACCGAGACATGCTGAATGGCAGGTACATCCCAAGTGAAAGACTCAGTTCCTTGGGCATCTTGGACAAGTGCCAATGCTCACTGAGTGATTTTTCTGGTGGCTGTACATGAGTATGATAAAAGGCACTGCATGGGTAGTTTCTCCCACCTGGATTTATTTCTGTGTAGTGTATTTATGACACACTTCCAAGTCATTGCAGTGACATAATTTTGTCTTCCATCCATCCAGTTTACTTTGTCTGCTTTCTCCCAGTGCACTCCTGCAGCAGCAGTTGCAGCTGACAAAAAAATCACATGATACTGTGCATACTTCTTAACCTCTGTAGAAGGGTCTGTTAGATACTGACTTCAAACAGGAGGAGATGTAGAAATGCACATCTATAAAGGTGCTTAAATCAAGAGGAGACTCACAAGCCAAACAGCAAGAAAACCCAAATTCAAAACCTTAATCATTTCAGATTTGTGTAGAAGGACTTTGAAAAAAACACAAATTCATCCTAAGCCTGCCCCTGTAATTAGGAATGTTTGTAAAGAGTAAAGTTAGAAGGACAAGTTAGAGACAGCCTAAAATCTATATGCAGATCATGTAATTTGAAGGCGTTTTAAATACAGTGAGCACATACTGAAGCTTATTTCCTAACTTAGAAGTGAAATTTCCATATTTAAATTGGAAACTACAGCAATAGTTTGAGAAGCAGAACAAGCTCCAAGTGTACCTGTCACACCCTCTGAAGTTGTCAGTTTTTAAGCGCTGTACTTGTCATTCCAGAACCACGGCTGGCTGTGGTACTGCTGTGCTCTGTGGCATCACCAACTCTACTGTCAGTGACCACCCTGCAGGTGTTTTCCCTCAGACCTTCTCTACAGCTTGGTACTGATTAAAAAAGAAATTTAAAAGGGTACAATTTTGCAACACAGATCTATAGGAGTCAATCCAGGTGTGAAGTTACCTTGACTGCTTCTTGTGGAACTGTGAGTGTGTCAACCCAAAACCTCCTCCAGTTTTGATGGCAGCTGTTTCTACACTGCTGGATCAGGACTGCTTTGAAATCATCGTGTAATTCCTCCACAATTATCACTGCTGCCTAGTCTAGAATTAAAACAGGGCAGAAAATAGGACTTACTTTCCTTGTGCAGGACTTGTTTCTGTTTATTGCTAATCCAAACCTGGCAGGACTGAGCTTTCTAGTGAGGTCAGGAACTATCTTGATACACAATATTTCTAACAGTATATTATATGAATAGTCAGATCAACACTAATATCCTTGAAGCTGTCTTCCTTTCTTCTCCTGCTGTACAGCATAGCCATTTGCAGTTGGATCTGCCAGAGGACTGACAACTAGGGCGGGGTGCATGACCTTTGAGGATTTCTTTGGCAGAGAAAAGCAAGCCTGTATGGTACAGAGCTGTTGAACTGCTCCTGCTGCCAATGTAGACAATAAGCTCAGAAGCACAAGCCACGTCTGTGGAATCACTATTTGAGCGTGTTCTCTGGCTCAGTCCCTGAAAACCAGTTGAGGATTTTCCATTTTATTCTAATTCATTCTGACACAATGGCTCCAGAAACGCGTGGCTCTACGATCAGCTTCGCAAAGAGGTGGCTGGCTTGACTTAAACCATGTGCCCAAGGACATGGTCACACCCAGACTCTGTCAGTCCTGGAAAGTGTGTCAGATGTAAATTACATGATGCTATGTTTGAAACAGGAAGAGCTTATTGGTTCCTGTGCTTGTTTCAAAGGTATTTTGATAGACACTCAAACCCAAAAACTGCTTGTCTTAAACTTTAGCTTAAATAATCTCTAATCTGCAGCACTACCAGGAGACCCTATGCAGCAGTAGACACTGTGCATGTATACCTGGCCAGCATTATCTATGGGTACTGTCCAGAAACTGTTTAAATAGGGTTCTCAGTCATCTGGTAAGAGCAACTGCTTCCAAAACTGCTGCCCTCGCTCTTTCCTCCCGGTAGCCAAACTGCTGCATCCGGCTTACTGGCTCTGTGGAATCTGCAATGCAAAGGCACCTTGGGCAAAGACAGACATGTTTCTACAGCAGTCGGTTGGGGGTAACTCCTTTTAAGCTCTGAAGAAGCACAGTGCTAGAAGATAGAAGCATAGTCTGAGACAGGCTCTACTGGGTTAGTAATACACAGTCAAGGGAGTCAAAAGTAATGGCTGTCTGGTGACTGTGGACTCTCCTGTCGCTTAAAAGGACTGAGTCTGTGCTACACTGTTGAGGAAATGTGCATAACAAAATGGGACAGTACAATGGGGAAAATGTTCAGACACTGAAATTGCTACTTGAAACCAGCACAGACCACAGTTTCATACTTCCCATTAGAGCTGAGAGAAAATGCTCACGTGAGTCCCAGTCATTAAAATCAGCATCAAAGTTCCTCTCTATTTTAGACAGACTCAGATTGGACCCGGAAAGATATTGTATGATGTCTAATTTTCACTGATACAACTGTAAAGGGGAAGCTTATGAGTGAAAGCTAAGCCTTGAATGCCAACCACATGGATTTGTGTTGTCATACTGTTCACTCACGACTTTCTTTTTCCCTAACTCCTTGCAGAGGCAAGTTGATGAAAAGTAATCTAAAGGTTTGCTTCCTTTTGCAAACAGACTTCAACTCTGAATGTGTAATGCAATGCATTTATGTGATGTCCATGCCAAATTTGCACAGGACTGCATACAGGAGCGTGGGTTGAGCAGCTGAGAAATGAAATCTTTGATTTGCCTCTCCTTATCCTTGTTACAAATGTTTTCACACCCCGAACACCTAAGCACTTTTTCCATGCTGCTGAATGTGCCTCTGTTCTCAGTCGTTCTTTAGGCTTTGCTTGGGTAGGAGTCTTTGCCTTCTCCTTCTCCTCCTCCTCCCTTTTCCACTAGCAATATGAGCTCCGTAGAGGAATCCATACAGAACCCCAAATACGTAAGGAAATACAATGCCAGTTGATAGCAAAATGGTGGATCCATGGAATATGCAGTAATTCTCCTACATGTCTGCAGCTAACTGAATAGGGAAACAGCATGGAAAATAGCTTAAGGGATTAGAAAGGCCTCTGGATGCTTTAGCATCTTAGAGCCACCAGTCCTTGCTGAAACAGGCTTTTTCAGTCTCAGCTTCTGCTGAGTCATAGAATTTGCTGCCTTTGAAGGTTGAAGGAGCTTGGCTCAAACTGAGGTTGTTCTGGAACAGTTCAAACCTTCACTGATGAGTGCATTTGCATGCTATTCTCAGTGGTATTTACATACAATAGGACACCCTCCACCGGGAGGCCTCTTCAAAACACAGGCTCTGCTTACACTTTGAATTTCCCTATTCAAAGGGGAATAGTCAAAATTATCTCTGCATCCTTACTTCAAAGAGTTTCACTCTGAGTGCTCTGCCATATATTTGGAAGCCTCTTAGTAGCTCTTTGAAAACTGAGTGCATAGGCAGCTGCAAGACTCACTTGAGTTGTGTGTGTGGAGGTGAAGAAGTATGAGGCACGAATCCTACCTGGTCTGACCTGGTGTATTTCTATTGAGCACAAGGACTTTCTTTTGAGTGACGTGAGATGAAAACCCTGCTCTGAGCTTCATTTCACACCTGCTTTTATTTATGTCCCTGTAGTTTTATTTCAGGAGCACACAGAGGATCCAACCATGAACTCTTGAAGCTTGCTGAGCTCTAAGACAATCTCTGAGGGATGTCTTCTGCCTCTGTTTTGTTTGTTGGTAACCCCCAGCTCTCGGGACTGTGGACTGACTATAGCATTTTCCCCATCAGTGATGTGGTGGGTGTTCAATTAGTGCTGCCAAGGAGTGTGCAAGTAGAGAAACTGGGTCTCAATTGCTTCTCACAGGATTTCCTGTAGAATTGAGGCAGGCTTGTCAATCGTCATTCCTTGTCCTGAAGAGCTCAGCTGTACAAGTTTGAAGGGATTACTGCATGGGTGAAAGTGGAAGCTAGAAATTCACCCCTTTTCCATTCTGGCTTCAATTGAGAGCTGTAATATTTGGACAAAGGAGGGGTCCAGCCTCTTCTCCTTGGTGTCAAGCAACAGGAATAAAT